>NW_024508100.1:7389200-8041794 GCF_017590135.1 Pyrgilauda ruficollis | reverse complement strand
GCCCCACCGAGCGCCCGGGGCAGGGCGCGGCGGCGGCGGGAGCGGGGCTGCGGCGGCTCCGGAGAACGGGCACAAGCCGCTTTGCGGCTTTTCGGCCTAAACCCGCGCCCACAGCCGCCGGCGCTGGGCACGGGGGAAAGCCCGCTTTGCGCGCCCCACTTGCCGGGTCCGGCCACCCAGGGTCCGGCCCTGGGGCCGTGCTCCCCTCGAGGTGTTACTGCAGAGCCCCCTCGCACACGGAGCGGCCGGGGCGCGGTTACCGCAGTGCTCTTGGGGCTCTCGGGAACGAGCTTGCCATCTGCAAGCGCTTCAGGTAAAAGCCGAAGTGAGGGCGGGGTAAAGCTCTGGGGGCTGGGAGGCGGCAGGGAGGTCTGCACTGGGGCTGGGGACCGCGAATCTACCAGTGCGCCCCATCAGCGGCTGCTCCTGCAGAGCTCCGTGAGACATAGCACGACCCATCCCGAAAAGCTAACGAGAGAAAGGCACCGAGTGGGGGAAAGGCTCGGAGGGCACAAGCATCCCGCAGCGAGCCGGCGAGGTGAGGCAGGTCGCTGCTGGCTGGCAGGGGCAGAGGTGATGCCGCACGGGCGCCGGCCTCAAACGCTCCTGGAGGAGCGGTGCTCTTCTCCAGCAGAGCCGACACCTTTGCAAGAGCTTTAAAAGTATATATTAAATTAAGTAGGGGTGTTGTCACTGAAGGGAAACCAGTGCCTTAGCCATGGGGCTTTCACCAAGGCAGCCAAGTTCCCTTTTGGGCAGAGCAGAGTCTTGAAGTCTGCTTGACATCTTGAAGCTTAAATAACCGTAAGGCATTGTTACTCCCTGGCAGCAAAGTGCCTCGTTACGCCTGATTGAGCTAATTGCTTTGAAATAGGATATATTATCTATAATTATAGAGATCTTGGAGGAGACGGCCAGCCTTTTCTTTCATCTTTTCCAAGTGCATCATAATGTCGCGATCAAATTAATTTAGGCCACTTGAAATAGTGCCTTCCTTTCAGCCCGACTCCTCCGACCCTCAAAGAGCCGGGGACGCCTCGGCGACTGGAGTTTGGCCATCCAAACAGCTCCTGGTGACCTCCCGAAGACCAGTCCAGGTCCCCGAAGCCTTGGAAGTAGTTTGGGTTATGTTTAATCTGGACAGAAAGGATTAGGGAGAAAGAGAAAGAGAAAATAAAGCGGGAGACGGGGTGGGGAAAGACGAAAAGAAAAGAGCTGAGGTGTTTTCGCATTTTGCCGACACTCGGAAACCAGCTACGAAATCAGGGAGGGCTTTGAGCACTTGAAGGGCTTTGAGGGCTTGTAAAGCCCGCGGGACATTTTTAGCACTTGCGACAGTTCTGGCTCTTTGCCCCCAGGGCTGAGTCTCGCAGAGATGGAGCGAGGCGGCTGAAGGGCGCGCAGGGAGCGCGCAGGGAGCGCGCAGGCTGTGCCCGGCGCAGCAGAACTGCCCCGGAGCTGCCCGTCCCCAAAGCCGGCTCGTGTCCTGCGGGGCTGTCTGGTCTCCTAAGAGCTGCTGTCTCGGGAGAAATAAAGTAGAAACAAGGGAAAAAACAACACTCCTCTCCTTTCTGAGTTCTGCCTTTAAGTCAAAGATAACGTTTACAAAAGGCAGACAATGCCCTGAATTGGCTTAGCGCTGCCTCCTGTCCTTTCTCCCCATCCCCCACGCACTCCTCCCAGCCCTTGTTGTATTCCCACCGAAATAAAATGCTATGGGTAATGGCTTTGCCTAGCACATTCATTATATTGAAACGGGACTGTTTAAGATGCTAATTGCCCAATATTGTTATCTAGCACAACTGCCTTCGGGGAAACGCCACGGCTCCCAATAAAAACACCGGACTGGAACAAGCTCCAATAAAGTCACCTATTTCCCTCTGCCCTTTCACTTCGATTTTCCTTGCAGCCCAGGGCGGAACATAAGAGAGGCACCTAAAAGCAAACCAAAGTATCAACAACATGAAACAGGTATTAAAAATTTTCCTAAAATCCAGTGGTGTTTTGGTCACCCAAAGTGCAGTAAGCAAGGGAGGAAGTGTTTGGAAACTAAAAATTTCCCCCTGAACGCAGAAGTCAATCTTGAGGGAGATTTCGTTTTACAAATTTATTTTCTCCATTTTTAACTTAAAACTTGTAGATTTCATTAAGAAAGAAGGAAAAGAAAAAATGAGCAAGAAACGAAAGAAACTTTACTGACATCTCGTTTTCAGCCAAAGAGATGAAAAGCCAGCATGTGAATTAGAATCAAGTCCTTGCTGTAGTGATTGCTACAGTGATTGAAATACCAGCGAGTATGACAGAAATGTAAACACAAAGCGCTCATTGCTGGGAGATAAATAAAGAGCTAATTATCTCATTCTGTCAACTCTAAATGAGAGCGGGATCGCGCTCCCGGTATGGGACGCACACGCATCTCTTCAAACCTCAGCGTTCCCAACGTTCAAATCATTGTGCAAAAGAAAAGTGAGGAGGGGGAGAAAAGTCAGCAGCTCTAATTTTAATTTTCATATTTCCATCAAACAACTAGACTGAACTCAGCCCAGGGGCTGCCTCGAGGTCTAATAAACACATCACTTCTTCTTTTGCGTGGTTAAGTTTGGAATCGGGGGAAAATAATAATAATTTAAAAACTCAAACAAAACAAGACCCTACCTGTAAGATCGGGTGGAGGGGACACCGTGACACTGTGAAACACGATGCATCGATATATGTGCGTGTTTTCTTAGTCGGGGGTGGGGTGGGGGGTGCATCTTCGAGACTAGTACCGGGCTTTGGGAAAATGTCGTGTGATTGGTAGAGCAAACTAATTTTGTCAGGCTGAATGTGCCGATGTCCCAGGGCTAAGGCGCCTTGCTCCCTTGATGCGGGTTAACGTCCTCAATAGTCCCCCTCCAGCTGAAGCCTTTGATCAGACCGCTGCTGGCGCCTAAAAACAACATCACTTGTCTGCCTATTAGAGGCACTGACTAATCGTGACAGATTGTTTATTCTCGCAATTAGCAATGCAGCCGCTTCTCCGAGCACCCCCCACCCCCTCTCCCCGACGCGGCCCGGCCCGGCCCCCCGGCCCGATGGGGCGCGGGGGAGGCTGCGGGCAGCGCGGGCACCGGCACCGGCAGCGGCAGCGGCCCCGGCGCGGCGCGGAGCCGGCCTGGGCCGGGCGGCGGCACCGCTGCAGGAGCGATCAGCGGGGCGGCACGGAGCAGGAGGCCAGCTGGACGTACCAACGCGAGCTGTATGTCTGTGCCAAGTGCGTACACCTTCACGCGTCGGAATCTGCGGGAGTAGCCCGCAAACCGCCCCCAGGTCACCCGCACGGATGAGAGGGACCGTCCGTGAGCGCGGCACCCGCGGGAGGTGGGTGCGATGTACGCGCAGGAAACGCCCCGCTGGGGCATATCCTCACGCGTGTGCGAGATAAGTGTGTGGACAATTCATTTCAATCAGATCCTGTTGCTTATCAGTTAATAAAATGTCTATTATATCAATTCATTTCATAATCTATATGCTCCTAATCTACCATCTTTATAGGGTCCAGTTAAAAGGAAAGGGGATTCGCTGTCCCTCCCCATTTAGATAATTGGCCTTAAATGACTGCAAGAGGCGCTTGTGTTCCGAGGAGATTAGAGCCCTGCAGCTATCAATAAACTTTTCTCAGCGAGCGGCCAATCCCGTTATTAGAGAGCGGCTCCGTTTTACTGCACATCCGTCCTGGGCGCGGGGATAAGGGATCGTAAAACGAATTAACAAAACAAAATAGCCGGGACTTTAAGGGTTCAGAGGCTTATATGTTCCTTTTTAAGTGAACGAACATTTCGTTATCTGCAGGCACGCACACATTTTTGCCATAAGTAGCTCAAATTATGCGTTGTGTGTGCTGGTATGTATATAAACACAAATCTCCACAGTCACATGGAATACACCGCAGGGCCGGCGATCATGTAAAAATCAAACCAAACAAAAAAATCCCACCCAAAAAAAACCCCAAAAAACAAACAAACAAACAAAAAAAAAAAAGAAAAAAAAAAAACTTAAAAAAAATCCCAATCAAAAACAAAAAAACCAAAACCCAAAAGAACCTCAAAATAACAGCTCAGCGAGCAGGGTCTCCTTCTCTTTGAGGGGTCACACTCGGGACAGCCCGGTATTTTCTAGTTTTGCAGAAGAACGGGCTCGGGCTCTCTCCTTTGCTCTTTACGAACAGAAAGGCCGGCATTTTTTCCCGACGTTAATACGTTTTTCCCCTAGTTTTGAGCCTTCCCGTCTCCACAGCGGAAGGCTGCGCCGGCTACCCGGCTTCCTCCTGTCCCTCCTCAGACGCGAGCCGGGCCGTGGAGCGGGCCCGGGGGACGCGCAGCGGAACCGAGCGCTGAGGGCTGAGGGCTCAGGGCTGAGGGCTGAGGGCTGAGGGCTGAGGGCTGAGGGGCGGGGCGGGGCGGGGGCGGGCGCTCCGACGGCGATCCCAGCCCCGCCCCCCCGCGAGCAGCCGGGGCCGCAGCCAATGGGGCGGCGCGGCCCCGCCCCCCGCGCGCCGGTTGGGCGGAGCCGCCCGCGCGCCGCTTTATGAGGCGGCGCCGGGCTGGAGCGCGCTGCCGGTTGCTCGCGCCCCCCGGCCCCATGAGCGGCGGCGCTGCTCGCTCCCGCCCGGCGCTGCGGTGGCGACGGCCGGCTGCCCCTGCATGGCCCCGGCTGTGGATATGACCGCCGCGCCCACCGGGGTCCGCAGCGACGAGCTGCCCGCATCCGCCTTTAGCAGTCCCGGCGGCGGCGCGCTGCCCGTCGCGGCGGCGATGGGCGGGGAGGAGGAAAGCGACAAGCCCAAGGTTTCCCCATCCCTCCTGCCGTTCAGCGTGGAGGCGCTCATGGCCGACCACAGGAAGCCGGGAGGCAGGGACGGACCCGAGGGCGCCGGGCCCCCGCCGGGCGCTGGGGCGGCCCCCCGCGCCAGCCTCAGCCCTCGCCTGGGCGCGCTGTCGGCGGAGGCGCCGCCTTCCCCGCTGCCCCTCGGCGGGCACTTCTCCGTCGGGGGGCTGGTCAAGCTGCCCGAGGACACGCTCGTCAAGGCGGAAAGCCCCGAGAAGCAGGAGCGGAGCCCCTGGATGCAAACCCCACGGTTCTCGCCGCCACCCCCGAGTAAGTAATGGTCCGGGAGCAGGAGGGCTGGGAGCTCTGCGGGCCGGCTGCCACCTTCCGTGGGGCCGGGCGGACCGAGGGCAAAGCTGCGCGGGTGGCCGGGGCTTTTCTGTCGCTTTCGCCCGGCCTGCCTCTCCTGGTATATTTTTCCGTGCGGTTCGTACTTTTCTGGGCCAGTTCGATCCGTCCAAAGCACTGAATGGATTCGAGAGTGTGTGTAGGATGGCTGCGAACGCACAGGAAGAGCGCCCGTGCCAGGGTCTTGTGCCAAATGTTAACCGGGGGGGGGGTGAGAAGAAAAAGCAACGCGGCCAGCCTGTTAATTTAACCTGGAGCTCGAACTAGCTACGTAGATTTTGACTCAACATCACTGAGGCTCTCCTCAGAAAGTGGCTCAAGTAGTTCCGTAAGGATGCGCGCAGACCGGCTTCCTAGAAGCGGCAGCTTTGCGGGCTTCAGCCCCACCGGCTGGTGTTTTAAATGGTGCATGTCCAAAGTCAGAAGAATCACAATCGGTAATGTTTTCCTGCTTTAATGCAGAGAGACCTAAATTAATACAAATAACAGCGTGAGAGCCGAGACCAGAGAAGGCCGTTAATTTCCAGTGGCTGCGCTGAGCCCGGGTCTGGACAGCATGGGCCGGCTGCCCTCGGCCTGGCCGCACTCCCTTCCTGCCAGGGATCCCGTGGAAAGGGATGACCTTCCAAGCGTTTGGGGTGCCCTTAGCAAAGCTACAAACAGAGCTGCTTTCTCTGTCCCTTGGAGAAAGGCAGGTTGCCCGACCGGACTTGTGTAGAGCAAAACAGTGGTTTAATTTATTTAAATTGCAAAGTAAAATTTGCTGTTGCTAAGTAAACCCGGGACAGATGGATGCTGAAGACCCTTAGAAATGTTAACTAAGAGGAGAGGAGCAGACCGGTGAAGAGTGGTAGATAGAGCATGAGTGTCAATTCAGACCTCGTAATTAATTACATGCTTAATCCGGTTCCCAGGGGCCTAATGAAGAAGGGTGTGAGACTGAGAAGCCAGCCCGTTTTGTTTATTTTTTTTTCCTGTAATCCAATAAAAAAACATGACTTTTTTCTTCTTTTTGGAGGGCGATTCTCTTTATTTGCCTCTCCGCTGCATTACCAGGGTAGCCATGAAGGCAGGAGGTGCAGGGTTTGTGCGTGTCTGATTCCTGCCCGTTGCCGGGCTCTTTTCAATGGAGTCAGAGCTTCCTGATACGAAGCACCACTCTATTTTTGGAAAGGGAGACGGCAATTTTAAGTGTGCCCCGGGCAACTCTGGTGGTTTTGGAGCACCTTGCTTCAAGTGGGACCTTACCTCTACCTTTCTCCACCTCAGCTGTGGTAGGGCGGGGGTTCTGCAGGCTGTGGGGGTTTGGGCACTGCTAACCAAGGTGTCTCTTCTTTCCCCTCTTCCCCGGCTGCTCCCGGGCACAGGGCGGCTGAGCCCGCCCGCCTGCACCCTGCGCAAGCACAAGACAAACAGGAAGCCCCGGACGCCCTTCACCACGGCGCAGCTGCTGGCCCTCGAGAGGAAGTTTCGGCAGAAGCAGTACCTGTCCATCGCCGAGCGTGCCGAGTTCTCCAGCTCTCTCAGCCTCACAGAGACCCAGGTGAAGATCTGGTTCCAGAACCGTCGCGCCAAGGCTAAGAGGCTCCAGGAGGCTGAGCTGGAGAAGCTGAAGATGGCAGCCAAGCCCATGCTCCCGCCTGCTGCTTTTGGCATCTCCTTCCCACTGGGCGGCCCGGCCGTGGCCGGCGCTTCCCTGTACGGCGCCTCCAGCCCTTTTCAGCGGGCAGGGCTGCCCGTGGCTCCTGTGGGACTGTACACAGCACATGTGGGATACAGCATGTACCACCTCACATAGAGCCTGAACCGAGCCCAGCACTGGTGACTGTCTGCTCCCGCTGGCTCCACACACAATCCCTCCCTGCTCCTCTGGCTCTTCTCTGTGGACTTCTGCATGGAGCCCATGGCAGAGACTCCTCCAATTTGGCTCTGCTTGACCTCTCTGCTTTCCCCTCTGATGCTGAGCCCTTATCCCAGCACTGTTCTGATCTCCTCAGCAGTCCTGGGGAGCTGGCAGAAACCTGAGGCATTGCCCCAGCTTTTCCAGGTGCAGGGTGGTGATGGGCCAACTGTGTCCTGCTTCTCTGGGTCTAGCTGGCAGCCTGCAGAGAGCCCCCTGCCACAGGGGAAGGAACTGTGGAAGAGATGGAAAAAGGGGACTGAAAGACAGGACGTTTCTCTTACTTACTGCAAGGCGAAGTCAAGAGACAAAGTGTAAAACAGCCTTTCCCATTCCCATGTAACAGTGCTGTCTGTTACCTTCTTTGCTCCTCCACCAGCTCCTTTGGAAGGGGCTCTGTGTACTATGTAATATACTGTATATTTGAAATTTTATTATCATTTATATTATAGCTATATTTGTTAAATAAATTAATTTTAAGCTACTGTTTGATGCAATTTGTTTGCTTGCTCTTTGCCCTCTTGGGTGTGACAGAAGAGACCGAATTTGTGTATCGGGGGTGAGAGAGGGACGGGCTGTAAGTAGCCGTTTTCCCTCTTCTCCCCGAGACTTCAGCCTTGGATGGTGAGACAGCAGCTGAGTTTTCAATTTTCTATGTATCCCGGAGCTGCCCTGTCCTCACAGCTGTTTGAGGTTTCCTCCTTTCCCCCCCACTGCTCCTTGCCAGCAGTTCCCTCCGCATTCCTGCCCCGAAGGTGCTTGTGATCGCTGCCGCTTTCCCCAGAGGCGCCGGGATCGGCCGTGTTTCCTTGGCCTAGGAAAGAAAAGTTGGTCCTCTCCCTTTCTGGTCCCTGTGTCTGGGAGGGTCCCATCCTCAGCCCCCGCTGGCTGTGAAGACTGGGGAGGCCTTGACGTGTCCCACACCTCAGTGCGAAGCCTAGCGTGAGAGAAAGGGCTTTCCCCAGAGCTCCATTTGCCGGCCGATGTTACTCGGGGGGACCGAGCACCGTGATTTGGGGCGGTGGGGAGGAAAGGGGGCTGTCGCGGTTCGGCTGGTGCTGAAGAAGGGGATAAAGGGCGCTAATGGCGAGGCGGTGTCAGCACCGGAGCCGACGGGTCGGGGAATGGGGCGTGGGGACGATGGTGCTGGGCATGAGTGCGGGTCCGGTGGCACCCGCGGGACTGACGGTCGGGACCGCTCGGCGCCGTGTCTCCTGCTCACCCTCGGGCTTTCGAACACCCCGCCGTTCTCAGCGGCTGGCTCTGCTAGAAACCCGTCCCGGTCGACCACGGTCCCGAGGAAACCGCTGGTGGCGGCTGAGAACGCCGCGGAGGAACTCGGCGGACACGCAGCCCCGGCTCCACGCCTGCCGATCCCGCCAGCGCCGGCGCCGCCGCCTTGCCGCGTTCCCCGCCGGCTGCGCCAAGAGCCCCCTCAGTGCGCTGCTCCACCCGGTTTGGTTTGACGAATCCCTCTGGTAAGGGAGAGCGTTGGTTTCCTCTTTTTTTTTTTTTTTTTTTTTTTTAATTTCGTGCTTTATCTTTGTGCTCGAGGAATGGCCGCTGAGAAATTGGGACTCTCTATTTTTCTTTCTGTCTTTTCCCCCTACCCCGCTGCTTTCATTTCCAGCAATTTAAAACGTTAAGGTTGAAGCAAAGTTAGAAGGAAAATAATTGCTGTAATGAGGCTCGGCAATCTTCTGCAGGCACTGTGGCTCCAGCGAGACTGTAGCTGGGGGCGAGGCAGGACTTTTATCATCTCCTAAGTATCAATGATGCTTTCAATAACTCAGCGAAACAACATACCTGAACACAGTCACTTTCTCCAGAGCTCTCTGCTCTAATCCCCCTTCTCTCGCTCCGCTCTGGCAGCCCAGTCATTTTTGAGCTGGGGTGAGTTTGGGGTTTTTGTGGTTGTTTGTTTTTTGTTTTGTTGGCTTTTTTTTTTTTCCCTGTACTTTTTTCCCAACCCTTTTCTTTTCCTATCATTTCTTTTCTCTGTGCAAATGACAGTGTCTGTGATCCTGACCCCAGCGCCCAACGCCGCGCCGGAGCGGGAAAGCTCTGTGCCGGCTTTTTCCCACGTTGTGTCTCTGGCAGAAAAAGGCTGGATATCTCCAGCTTATCTCTCTCTCTGACTTAGCCTCTGCGCGATTCGACCGCGGGTTTGGGGAGATCTAATCGCTCAGGAGGCCGGGTTTATCCTGTAAAGATGCCCTTAAAATACGAGAGAGATTTTAAACAGGGAGGACTGCCTGGAGCTGGCTCCCCGCAAGCACTGCTCCCCTTTGCCGGCACCTTTGGGCGCTGCGGCGCGGGAGTCCAGGCAAAGCGGCACCCTTTAATCCCTCCGCTTTGTCTCTGTTGGCTTTTTTTTTTTTTTTTTTTTTTTTTTTTTTTTTTACATTATGTTAAGTCGGGGTGGATATTCGAAGCGCAGGATTCCTATTGAACATGTCTTTGCTTTAAGTTTTCCCCCTGACCCTTGGGCTAAAGTCCTTGGTTGCTCAATTAAACCCAGATGAGAACAATTAATAACTAAGTAATGACAATAAGTTGGGAATCACACGGATGAACGCTCCATGTGAATAGGAAAAGCTCACACAAAAGAGCAAAAAGGATTTGTCGGCTCTTTTTAAGGGGGAATTGGCTTTTCTTTTTTCTTGCCTCTGGCTTACCAGCAAATAAAACTCACTTTTGTGTCTTTGTCGCCTTAAGGATCTCAGTGGGCAGTTGGAAGTGAGAATGGCTGTTTTCCTTTCAACTTGAGGGTGCTGGCGCCACGCAGCCCCAAGGATAGAGAGTAGCCAAAGCAAAGTTTCCTAATAACTCCCCTCTCCCCCGCCGCCCCTCCCCAGTCACGCCGGTACCCCCCTCCCCTGCATGCATATCTCCACATGCACTCCTAGAGAGACTCGGCAGACAGACGAAGAAAGCGGAGGGGCCCCGAGCACATCCACGTACCACGGCGGACTCTCAGCCGAGGCTGGCTGCCGTGGGAAAGCGATAGTGCCTTGGTGCGACTCTTTCCGCGGGGCGTAGGAAACACAGCCCACAGTAGCCAGAGCACGGAGAGGAAGCAAGCACGCGCAGAAACACATACTAAATAAAAGCTATTTTTTCTACTCTTATTCCCGCAAAGGAGGGGAACGGCTCCGTTACCCGCACACGGGGGCAGCGCCCGGGCGCATCTTCCCGGCACCGGCTCCGTGCAAGCTCGAGAGTCCCGGCGGGGATCGCGCCCGGCTCCGGCGGTGGCACAAGGGCAGAGTGGCACACAGCGAGGGCTGAGAGCTTAAGAAGCTCGGAAAGGCTCTCCTTCAGTTTTAGCTACAGAGAAGGTGACTACCGGGTAAACCTGCTGCGCAAATGGTTGCTTAAACCGTACATCTGTCGTCTGCTCTGAATTTCTCGTGGTTTGGGTGTTTCTTTCCGAATTTGCTCTTTCACTCAAAACGCGAATCGGTGCCCCCTTGAATACTTTATCGAATGTTTTCTGTAGTGCTCAAGCCAAGTTGGAGCTTAAAATCTTGCTTTCTAAAGTTAGGGCAGGCTAAATTCAGCAAGTGAGTTAGGCGCAGTAGCAGCCTCCTGCTGCTCAGGATTGTGCCTGAGAACAGAACCTTAAGAAATCAGAGGCAAAACAGGGAAGCTGCCTAACTTAGCCATTGTAAAGGCCAGGGGAAGGGGAGGGGGCTGAGTGCTTCTCAGTAGTGCTTATAAGCTTAAATCCAGGCTCATCATTTTGTGTGAATCTCCTAGGTCACATCAGACCTATTCCCTAAAAATCTGGAAAGTGAAAGGTCTGTTGAACAAGCTGGCTGGACACCTTTCAGAAGGAAGTGGGATGCTTGGCACTAACTCCTTGGTACTGCCTGAATTTAGGTAAACAGCTGAACTCAGATATCCTATATGCAAAGTGAAAATACCAATCACCAGCTTATTAGAGACTCAGAGGTAATTGCTCTTCATCTCTTCTAATGACACATCTGATTTTATATTAGACACGGAGGTGGCCAGAGAGAGCAAGAAAAAGCAGCTGCGTAAGCAGTCTTGAGACCAGGACACTCCTCAGAGCAGTCATGGGGCTGTCCAAATTAAATCCAGCAGAGTGGTGACTGGTAAGTCTCCCACTGCTTGGAATATAATATGCCATACCCAATGAGCTCCTGGATGCAATGAGGTCGTTCTCTCTAATTCTTCACAAAAAGCAGGCTGATGTGACTCCTGCACCCAGCTGCAAGGGAGCCTGTGGCAGAAAGAGACACCTTCTTCCTGCCTTTCATAGTTCTGGCCCCACTATATATCTATTTATATCCATATTATCTATATCTAAATCTATATCTATATAATCTATACATGTGTATCTGTAGTAGAATATATATATTTTTTCACCCAAGGAGTATGTGGACCTCTGAAATTTTCTTTTATTAGCTTTCAACTCTCTCTACACCTTATGTGAAGCACAGTGGTGTCTGTCCCTGGCCTGAGCAATCTGTTCCACAGCAGGGAGCCTAAAAATGAGGCATTGCGATAATGGGCATTGCAACACAGCTCCTTGGGGCTGGCCCGAGGCCCCTTCTGCAACACGGACCCATTGTCTGTCCAGTTATGTGGCAGGAGAAGCTGGAGGCAGAACCAGAAGCAACAGCTCTGACTCATTTAACTACGAGTTGTAAATTTTAACGTGCTGCGCAGAGAGATGTGGCAGTGATTTGCTTACAGCAGTAAACCGATCGACATTAACTCTGCTCCATTGTACTTCTTCATCTCAGAGATCTTTTATCCCTTCAGGCTGGATCCGGTTCCCACCCTGCAGTGATTAAAGGGAAAGCGAGGAGGCAGCTACCTGGACCCAGTCTCCCTCGTGCGACCAGGAATGTGCAATAAACCCCCCTGCAAAGCTCTTCTTTTCATCTGGGGACGTGGCGCAGCTGAGGATCCCACTGCGCTCGGAGCCGAGCTCCGGCTCCCCGTGCGCTGCTCCCGCTGCCCCACGGAGTCCCCTGGGCCCGCACCCAGCTCTGACCGCGATGTGAACAACAATGCTCTCTGCATTTCTTCTAGCTTAGAAGAGACAAATCTCCTGCGTATGTCATAGAGCCATCAAAGCTACCCTCTTTAATAGTGCAGGCCTTGCCGGTGAGCCGTGAGACAAACCTTGGGGAGAGAGTTTTGTTAAGAGCAAGGTTTAAAATCCGAGATTGATTCTATGTCTATGGTCCTTTCTCATCAAAGCTGGGGCAGACAATGGGGTCACCGTGACTAGCACCGGACAGACCTGAGGTTCAGGCACCCAGGCACAAAAAGATGCAGCCCAAACTAAATATTCATTTCAGCCTAATTGAGCAATGCTTTTGTTGTGTTTTGTATCGGGCACACAGCAACAGGCAGGGTGGATGTGTATTGGAGAAAGAGGCGCCTCATAACAACAAACACATCCAAGACCTTCTGACCACCACTGCTGCTGTCCAGTGTAAGAGTACAAAGAGAAGGAGCACTCAGGTGAGGCAGTATTTAGAGGTTTTGCTATAATTCAGGCTCCATTTGCATGTCAGAGAGAAAGGAAGTGGCAGCATGAGGGAAAGAGATCTGGTTGCAAAGGATGGCAAAAATATGTTGGCTGGAAGATTTCGAGTAGTGTGGGGAAGTCTCAGGAATGGAGGAAAAGAGAATTATTTCCAAAAGACAAGCTGGAGGGAAGGAGTAACTTTCTTTTGATGCAATGTTTTGTGTGCATTGGGCATTATTATGCAAATATCAGCTAACACAAATACCCAAGTAAGGATGCTTTAAAACTCAAGGGGTGATTGACTTACATTACACTGCATTTAGATTTAAGCCAATGGCCCTGCTCCCATTTACATCAGCAAGGGAGTGGAGGCTCTGAGACTTGCCCTCGCATTATGGCAAGCTTGTGTGCATCAGTCCTGGGGAGCATCTGCTTCTCACACTGTACTCACTAAAAGCCATGAATGCTTTTCTAAACCTCATAATGAGCTTTGGACTTATTGTGAAAACCGAGTCTGTGGTACACCACAAGAAGAGACAGTGGGATGTTGTAGATGTTGTCAGTCTGACCAAAGATTTTTCTTTCTGTGACATTGTCAATCTTCTCTTTTGGTAGGAGGCTACATAAATAATACACACTAAATTCTATTTACAAAACACAATACAGGATTGCAAAACAAAATACATATGGTGTGGGACTGGAATAGACATAGAAACGGGATTCAGCGGTTTTCAGAACAATTTAGCACTTTAAACATTAATTGCCTTGAATTAAGACTGTAGGGCACCCACCTGAATATGCAGACTGTATTATCGAGCAGAGATGTTCTCTGCTGCCTCTTATCAGGGAACCCAAACTTGAGTACCCTGTGAGATGCCCATCAGCTGAGACCCTACAGTACCAGAAAACAGCATGAAGTCTCCACAACAGTAATCATATCAGATACCACTGATGTAAATACAAATAATAATCCAAATGTGAACTTACTTTAGTGATTAGCACAGTCACATTCTTTTTAAATACAGCTTAAGTGTTAAAGGCAAGTACAAAATTTACGTTCTGAAATCTTAGTAAGGAATTTCCAACTCGGATTTTTAATTTAGAGATTACTCAAAGGAGGATTGTCAAAAGATTCTTCAAGACTAGTTTCTTAAAAATTACATGACTTCAACTACATTTCTGTCAGGTGTGATACCTGAATTAGGATGAACTTAATGGCCTTAATAGCTCAGAGTTCAAAGGTAGATCTTCAGATATTTCTCCCTTTAGCTCAAGAAGACCTGTGCAAGCATGATAATTTCCCCTCTAAATAATTGCAAAATTCAAGTATATACTCAAATAAATCCATCTCAAAACACCTGGAAAGCAAATAGAAAGTTGTAGAGGATGTATAATAAAATGAGAAAGCTGAGATGGACATGTAATCCTAAATTATTCTTACTCTCTAAAACATCAGGCTGGATTTCTCCAAATGTGATTTTTTTTACCCTTTCCTCAAAGATGGCTTTAATACTAGCCAAGTTTGAAGTTGCTAATGACATTTATTTCTGAGCTATGTATGCATGAGAATTTCACTTTGCATAGTTGGAGACTGTGATCTTTTTCAAGCTTGCATAATGTTTAACATGATTGAATCAATTTTCAAAACAAAGAAACACGAAAACATTGAAAAATGCCCTGAACAAGAATGGGCATTTCCATTCCATAAGGAATTTGTTTGGAAAAAATTATAGAGTTGTTGGAATTAGAATCTAAGTTTATCTTAAGTTTGCTGGAAGGGAAAGTTATATTATACGAGACAATTAACTGTTGGTTTCAGACTGATCCAAAGCCCAGTAAAGTCAGTGGCATCTTTCCATGGGCTAACTAAGAAGCTTTGGGGCTGACTCATACACTGCAGAGCGCCTCAGAAGATAATAGTTCTACATTGCTTATGTGAAAGTTAAATATAGCCCAATGTTTGTAAGTGTGTATATGTATTACGATTAATTTAAACCCCTGGTTAAGATTGGGTTACAGTTTCCATTTAATGCATATGCATGTGTTTGTGTTTGTATGCATGCACATGCAAAGACAGACATCTGTGGATGTGTAAGCACACACATAGGGCTAGTGCCACGGAGATGATTGAATCAAGAATATGCACACCATGGCAAATACCAGCCTTTACCACGGCAGATATCACCGCTGCCATACATACACTTTGACAGATCTGAACATATGCTTTCAAAAACAGCAGCATCTGTTTACACTGAACTGCAATAAAAACTGAAGGAGGCATCAGTTAGTATTAGAATTTTATCTTTTCAATGTCCAGAAACAGTTTCAGTGCCTTTGATGTAAGCTGTCAAGCACTACTGGAAAATTGCATCTCCCTGATTACTGCATTCAGGGCAGAGGAAAGGACATGACTGCCTTGCAGCGTTTGTCAGCAGGGACCCTGCAGGGGCTTGCTCTTTGGGTACTGATAAGCAATGTTAGCTCACATTCAAAGAACAGTAAAGCAATTCTTGCGTAAAGAGGGAAAACACACAAGGGGCACTATTTTGGATGATCCAGTAGAAAGCTTTTCTCTGTTGCAAGTATGATTAACGCTTACTGGGCTGCTCCCTTCAGATGAAACTTCCTGCATCCTGCGGGAGTGTTTAGCCTGAATATAAACTCCGTGGCAGCAGCACCACTGATTATTCAGGTATGTGCACGTTCAGACCTGTAACGAGCACCTGATTACCTGTGAAGTGGTTGTATTGTGCCTGAAGATGTGGCTTCACATTTCCAGGCTTTTAGAGGTGGTATTAGCTTATCTGTTCTTCATTATCCCTATTCCCCGTTTCTTCCATTGCCCATGGCCCCATTCCCCTCAGCTATGTGTCACAAAACATTTCATGATATTTTTAAGACTGCATCAGTTGGCTGATGAGATTTAGAGCTACAGCCTTCACTGATGGTTGCACTGACAAAAAGGGTGTGGCAAGGGAGAAGTGGTTAGAAAGTCATAGCACACTGAACTCTATAAGGTGACAATGACACAGTGGCACTTGCCCCATCACAAAACTCTGTGTTGATATGAAGAGGATTTTTTTATTTTAAACTTCAATTGCAAATGAGAAGGAAGGGCTCATTAAGGCTTGTTTGTGTTCTTTTCCTTCTGTGTCAACAGAAAGGAAGCATTTGTATACTTTAGATATTATATATCTGAACAAAAGACCCAGTCATCAGCTGTGTGCATCCCGAGCATGCACCAGGAAGAAAGGCTGGCAAAATAACTACACCTTTTGTAGTATTCCTGCCACACTGCGGCAGCATCCAGCCTGGAAGGACTTTCAGGAGATGTGCAGAATGTAAGACAGCCAAGCTCAGTGAGAGAGGAGAGCAAATTCAGAGAAATATGAATGGAAAAAAGCAATGCAAAGGAAAAATAGGCAGTTAGCATGCAGTGGAACAAAAGTGAATGCGTGGTGTGTAAATAGAGCAAACACAGCCTCTTCCGTGTAGGGATTGCCAAAGTACAGCTGGGGGCAGGGAGGGGGACAGGTAGAAACACACCCCTAAAGATTCATTTTAGAGTGAACAGCAGCAAGAACACTGCAGAAGACATAGGATGCATTGTATTGTGGTTGGCAGCAGCATTTATTTCATGGGGGCAAGGTAAGTGCAGGAACATAAACATTTGCAAGCCATCTATTTTACTGGCAATTCATAAGGAGAACTTGCAGAGTGTTTAATGCTTCCACAGCCAGACCCAGGGGGACTGAAGGTATTCACACACATTTTAATAAGGTGGACAGGCCAAAAAGGAAATTATCCAGTCTCTCCCTGTTGTAGGGTTTCGGCTTTGTGGGAGAGCTGATGGCCATTTGGATTCTGCTTGTGCTGGGGCACAGGTAAGCTCCAGGTGCCTACATCTTGGAGAGAAATTTGGCATGCTTTCTGCTGTCTAGAACAAGTTGGTGCTCCTGTGTTGGAATACACAGCTTCCTGAAGGCATAGCACCACCTCCTAACAAGCAGAAACTCAGCAGCTACATGACTCTCTCAAGGAAGCTCAGCTCACAGTGAGGGTGTGAAGACGCTCAGCCTGCACTTCACTGCTGGGAAATGCTGAATTCCACATCAGACAGGTCAGTCGGCATCACTCTCTTAAAAACTTACAGCTGGAGCAGAACACAGCAGCCTAGCTCAGAGCAAGCAGGGTTGCCCTGTACAAAGAGTTCAAAGCCAACACTCCCACCTCCCAGGGCAGCAGCCTGTTCCCCCTCTGGGGCCTGAAGCCCCCCTTCTCCCGTGGGAGCCGTGTCCTTGTGCAGCACTCAGGGCACAGCCAAGGGCTCCCCAGGAAGGAGGAACCTGGCTCTGCTTTAATGTCCTGGCTAGTAGCTATCTGATAGAAAATGTAGGTAATTAGTATTTCTATCTGATAGAAATTTTATATCAGATAGTATTTCTATCTGATAGAAAATGCATAGGTAATTTCTGTGTCAGGGTCCCGAGTGTAGCAGAAGGCTTTTTTAATCTTTAGAGATGCCTGCTTTTCACTTACAGACCACACTGAGCATCTGTAAAGCATCTGCCTAAAACATATTGAGAGACTAAAATAATTTCTCTTTAGACGACACCTTAATTCAGTGTCCAAAGATGGTAGTTGAGAGCAACCTCCTTTTCTTTTGTTAGCATATTTCCTGTGTACATCTATGAAACACCTAAATTACAGAGATACTCAGACATGAAGAGAATTACACTGTGTTCCTTTCACTTCTCCATTTCATTCCACCTGTCCATTCATTATCCATCAATTATGGATAGTAAGTCCTGAGTATCTTCAAACCCATAATTGTTTTCATGCACTTATTGTAGAATATATAGTTGTTAGAACATGCAATAGCATGTAATTGCTTTTTACTATGTATTCATTTGCCTTTTCTTCTAGATGGGAATTTGTAAAAGTGTTATACTTGGCTCCTGTCCTGCAAACAGTTGTGCCCACGAAAAGCTTTACCCACACTAGGAGCTCCACGGATCACAGCTTCTCTCTCACCCACTGAATTATATGAAGTTACTCATGCAGTTAAATTACTCATAAGCATATGTGTTTGCTGGATCAGGGCTTCTCCATGTAAGACTGATCTTTAATTTAAGACACCAATACATTTCTCTTTAGATAAAGGAAGCAAATCCTTGGAAAGTGGTAATAAACTTTGGAGCTGCACTTAGTGCAGTAAAATGCATCTTGGTTTATTAATTAGTGTCTGTTCTTTTTTAATTTGACACTCTAAAACCAAAATAACTTGACATACTAATAAACCATTTTATCAAATAATGTATTCAATACTTAATAATTTTATACAGTAATGCATCCTGATAGGGTTTCTTTAAACAGCGTAACAAGGGTAAGAACATTTTATTAAAAGCTATGTCAACAGAAGCTGTCTGTTAGCCTACACACAAATACCTCTGACTTTGATCCCCAAACCTTTGCCAACTGGGCATCCTGCTAAGTGCCCTTGAATGTAAAGGGTTTTAGAGCAATGAATGATCAGGACTCTGGATCTGAAGATCCACTAGGATTAAAATGCTGGTTTAAAGTAATTTTCTCTCTTCCTTTTCAATAAAATCTTCTGTAACTCTCTTTGGACGGAATGCTAGTTCAAGCACCTGTAAAAACCTGTGAGTGTCACATAATTTGTTTTATAGAGAGGAACAGCTTACCTTTTCAAAAGAGACCTCAGGTCATTTTGTTTGAACCTCTACACCATCTTCCTTTCAGGAATGAAATTGCAAGACAAACATTTCTACACACTTCTAACTATCAGAAGGAGAGGAACTGGAAATATCCAAGCTGTGGAGCTTTTCCCCACTGTGGGTCAAATAGTTTAGCATCCTCACAGAAGAAGATGGATATTTTACTGTGAATCTCAGGTCCAGAGGGAGGGGGTGGCTGAAGAAGTGCCATGGCTGCTCTCCTCTCCTGACCCTTGTCCTGATCTTGCTCCTCAGCATCGTCTCTTCCTCATCTTGGGCATTGCACGTGGCTGGGTGTATGTGCTGCTTTGGTTTGGCTCTCCCTGGGGAATTTTGCTGTCAAACTGGCCACGGGCATCACGTGTTAAGTGCATGTCCCCATCTGCAGCCCAGCTCTGGTGATGTTTGCAGAGGAGAGCAGCCGTGGCGCTTCTCCAGGCACCCCCTCCCTGCTCACAGCCCTTCTCTGCCAGTCTGACCAGTCTTACCACGTCCCTGCGCTGTGTTGTGTGCACTAACCAAGGACACAGCCCTGACTAGAGTGCACCTCCTGTCCCTGGCTTGTTGCCCATTTTCTCTCCAGTTCTTCCTTGTCTCACAGCCTTGTCCTTCTGCTGTCTGAATGCACCTGCATGCAGGTGGCATTTGCATCTCTCAGGGTGCAGGTTGTGGCTGCAGTGGCACGGCTGCTGCAACTCCAGGCTTGGCCATCTGCCTCCTGCACCTGCTTGTCCTCAACCAGGCACCTCTCAGCTCTACAGCATCCCTTGCAGTGCCAGATCAGACCTCCCTCAGCCATTTCAACCCTGGTGATGCCAATGCCTGCTCCCACCTCAGCTCCCTTTCCTTTCCTGATTCCTTAAAAGTACACTTCTGCCCCCAAAATTGACATTTCAGGACTAGCTTGTTCTCCTTTTCTTCCAGCTGGCTTGTTTCTCCAGGGTCCCACACCCTCAAACACCTGACATGGATTTCACTGGGGCCGTTTGTGAAAGAAGCGGGCCTAGGAGCCCTGCAGGAAAATCAGATGGAAGCAAATGTTCACAGCTTTCTAGAAATTGGTGTCAGCTCCCTGATACAGAGAGTTTTACAGCTCTATAAATCAGGCTGAAAATGTAACCAGAAGCCCTGTTAGCTTTCTGTTTCTTTTAGCACATCCGTTTCTTGTAAAATTCCGATTAGAGGGACTGGTCTCTGTAGAAATCATTCACTCCAAACCCAACAGGGCTATAAATCAAAGCACTACAAATCACCACAATTTGCAGATTTTGGGTTTCATCATTTTATTGCTTTTGAAGAAGTTATGTAAATGTTCTTGGAGAATATTGACTCCTGCATCCGCTGTCATATGTGGGATGAGGAAGAAAATAAAAGCATTTTTTGAAAACCAGGTATCACATTCATGCTGTTACTCCTAACCTATTTCTCTAAGGGATCAGGTCCAGAGTGTATTCTTGTGTGAAAAATCTCACCAAAATTAGTGAGACTACTCTCATAACTTGGAGCTAGAGGAATAATAATTTTTTTTTTCAGAAAGTAGAATTTTACAAGAGTCTCTGTGTGGAAAAAAAAAAAAAATTCAGTGATGGCTGGATGCGTAACACCATTTATGACTGCCTGTCCCAGTCTGGGTTTGGCTGTACAAGATGATGATTATCTACTCCAGCAGGCAAAGATTTCATCACCTCCCAGTATGAATGACAAAACTGTTCCCAACAAATGTTGCCCTCCCAGTGACAGTAAATCCAATCTAGGCTTGCAGACTCCAGATATCTCTGAGCTGAGTCACACTGCTGGACTGCAAGGCATCAGACCCCACAGTGACCGCAGCTGTGATTTGGACATCTGGAGAAGGGTTTCCAGACCAGGCTTGCCCATGACTCAGGTTCTGTGCAGCACTTTGAAGGGCTCCTCAAAGTGGAAGTCCTGCAAGGATCTCTCACTTTTACCTATCTGCTTTCCTGAAGTCCAGGGGCTTCAGCAGACTTGGAGCTTCTTAACACAACAGGTTTCTCTTCACCACGAGTTCACCTTATCAGTCACAAAGTTCTGGGAACTTCTGCAGATCCCAAAGATTGGGAAAAAAAAAAACAAACCATACAAGGAAAAAGTCTTTGGTCTCAGAATGAAAGCATGAAATTATTCCTTTAGATTTGTTATTACAGCAACAATATGTAATTTAGCAGGAATAAATTTAATTCCTGTGGAGTTTGAATTGTACTGTTGGTATCTGAGAGGTACAATAGGGACCAGATGCCCACTGAACTAGTTGCTTTACAGCACAAGATGCTATACAGCACAAAAGGGAAAAAAAAGGTCCTTTCCCATGAGGGCTCAGAAGTCTTTGCACTGCCTTTATCAGAACAATGGCAAGTTTTGATTTTTCATTATTATATACAGACAACTTATACTGTAAGTAGAACATTTTCCAAGGCCCAGAGATCTGGGAGGCATTTGATTCCCTTGGCACTCAGTGGGATTCTTAATAGCTATTTGCCTGTGGTACCTTTGAAAAGGACTGCTCAGGCATCCAAGTGGCATAATCACATTTTTCGAAAGTTCATTTAAATATTGGAAAATACTCGTAGAAATGGGAGATATATTTCAAAATCACTGGTTTTGACACACTAAACCTTTTAATTCAGCCTAGTGCTTAAACAGATCCATCATTTTTATTACATAGCCTATAAAGCCAATTAAAGTAATTAAATGGAAATTGGAGAGTATTTTAAAGGCTGGTTTAAGATTCCTCTTTGAGCACTGGAGCTTAGTGTTACAGTAGGACACCATCTGCTGTCCAAGCAGGGTCTGACTCCACTGCCTCAGCAGCCACATCCCAGCTATAAATACAACTTGCCCTTCATTATCTTAATAAAGCTTTGCTGACCAAATTCTCTGTCAGATTTGTGAGTCTGTGCTGTATTTTATTCAGGACAGATGTTTGAATTTGATCTTTCCCCCCCCCTTATGTGGTAGAAATACATAAAATGAGGATTTCTTCACCAAAATGATGGCTGCAGTAAAAATGCTGTGCAGGTACTCAGGGTGTTAAGAAATAAATGCTGTAAAAGGAAATAAAAAAAATAAAATGTTCAGATCTTGCATTTGTAAATAATTTGTGCAATAATAAATTATTAATATAATTGATTATAATATTGACAATAATCAAATAATCAGTACAGTAATCAATAATTACTGATTGCTGTACTGTAAGACTAGCAAGGGTGCAAGCTGTTTATCAATGGCTGTAAACTGAAGGTGCTCTTCCCATTCCTGCCCAGCTCTCAGGGGACATGTAAGACCTGGCTGGCATAGCTGCCAGCTACTGTTAAAACTGGAGATTCCCACACTGTGGCCACCTTACATCTGGAAGCTGAGTTGAGACCATCTACTTATTTTGTACAGGTCACTGAAGAGATTGCCAGGTGGCAAAGTTTGTGGGTTACTGTCAACATGCAGAACTTCTGAGGTGACCTTGCTGTGGGAAACTCCATATTACTTCACGTGTCTTCTGCACGTAGTAAATAAGTCTCAGGCATTGAAAGCAGATTCTCAGGCCCAATTATACCTGTTGACAATCTATAAAACTTGTTTGTTTGCTTACACAATTGTATGTCCTCATTTCTTCTCTACACTTCCTTTTAGAAAGATAGAAATTCTCTATAATTTGATATTTTCTATAAAATGATTCCTGTTTTCCTTTGTTTCAGAATTGGTGTTCTGTTCATGTTGCTCCAAATGCTAAGACTTCTGCAGAAGAAAAAGCTTGGATTGGTGTATTGTATCATAAATACAATGTAATGGAGATATCAGAGCAACTGGTTGCAGTTGGAGTCAGTATAGAAAAGCTATGGCCAGGAATCAGAAGGTATGCAGGAAAATGTTGTTGGTATCACTGCATGTAAGCTAGGGGACCCAACAGTGTCTGTAGGAGATCATGTTCCTTAAATTCCTCTCTTAGGCCTACATAATTAGAGCTTTGGGTTGGCTGAAGTGGCAAAGTTGGAAATAAAATTGCCTTTAATTCCTCAGCTGAGCCAATAGGCAATTAGTGAATGAATTTCCTTCAGCTCTCTGGAGGGTCCTATATTTCTGTATTGCCTGCATAGGCCCTCAGTTTGATGAATCAGTTAGAGAGGGTGAATTTAGGTCTCAGTGTGCCGTGAGACACAGAAGCATCTGAGACTTTGAGAAGTCAATATCAATACTGAAATCAATATTTTGCCTCTTTTGGGGATCATCTGGACATTTTATATTTATAAAACATTATGGGACAAAAGGCTTGGCCAATGTGCAAATCACCTCTTTCATTTTCACATCTGTCTCCAGCAAAGGTGGCACATACAAAACGGGTCATGGAGCAGTAGTTTATCAGAACTAAGCACTGCCACTCCCAATCCCTTCAGCTCTTAGTGTGAAGTTAGGGATCATATACCACTCTTTCTGACAACAAAAAGAGAAGCTCTATAAATCAGATTAAGGTCAGTTCTGGACCACAGAGTTCAATAAAATTATTAGATTCTTCTAATATTTACTCAATTTCACCATTGAAATAATTGCTCCTAGTAGAGGGCTTCTTCCTGATGGATTGTCCTGTTATATCTGTGTTACATTAACAGACTTGGGTGCAATAGTCCAACACATAAGCTTTCTGTGTAAGTAATTTACCATCTGCCTGCCTTTCCCAGTCTGGAATTGAGGAGATGGGTTCTGGAAGATGTCCTAGGAGCCTCAAACATGTCAAGTGTTCCTCAGTGAGGAAGGGAAAACGTGCTTCTCTGTCCGCTAAGATAAATTATGAGCTTAAATTTCCTAGTTTAGTGGGCTATTGGGGAAAAATGTCTAATGGTAAAGACTAAAAAAGACAAAAACAAATTACTAAGGAAATTAAGTCATGTCCATAACTAGAAATTCCTTCAGGACAGGGGAACAAGTACCTATCATGAGTTGATTTAAATTTGATCCTGCATTTGAAAGGGGGAAAGGAGAGTGAACTAAATAACTTTTTAAGTTTCTTTTAATTTTTAGTGATCCTGTGATGATTCCTCTATGGTGATATTGTCCAAGATGAGTGGAAGGAGAGGAGAACACTGTGCAGAGGCTGCCCCTTGCTTCTGCCTTTCCATGGGTCTCTCTCTTGAGTCTCCTTTTGTCTGCAGCCATGAGAGCTCCAGAGGGAGCATCAAGCTGGGGGCTTGTCATCACTGGAAAGCTTCACCAGTTATTCCTGCAGCACGGCTCCAGTGTAACTGTGTTGTTTGCTGCTGCTGGGGAGATGCTGGCTCTGTGATAAGAGTCAGTTTCTTTTGGCTTTGTAACCACTTAGATTCCGAAGTGACATCGGAGCACAGTGCTGTTTGAACAGAGCCAGGGGTCTGCATGGGTCCAACAACCACTCCCAAGCACCGTGGGATTTGGCTCTTGTCACACCTCCTGGCTGTTGGCATTTTGCAGCTCTTTGCCATTTCACTCCTGGGTCAATGGCAGCTTTCAGCACAGGGCCCTGCCTTCGCCCCTCAGTTCTCACAGCATAAGATAACACAGTCAGTCCTGGAAGAAAGAACCTTGCACAGTGCTGTGAAGCAATACAGCAACAGATGACATCAGAAAAAGGTGTGGGCTTGAGTTCCTTCCTCAGTCCCCTGCTGCATGGTGTCCTCCCTCTGCACCCAGGCCATCACAGGGCCATCCCAGTGCCAGGAGCCCCTCAGACACCTCCCAGCTCTCCTCTCCATCCCCAGGGAGCGCAGGGACTGTTCACACCCTCCAGGATTCATGCAGGATGGTTGTCATTGAGGGCTACCTGACACATTTTTACCTTGCCCCACTCTCTGATTCCTCTTGCCTCCATCCCCACGGATTCCCTCCTGTGTTCCCCAGCCTGCAGCTTATTTTGAAGATTTAACTGGAACTTCTGCAGTACACTTGTTTCATATCAACCCTCTCTGCAGGGAGGAATTTTGTCCAAGTCTGGTGATGAATTCTGATGAATTCTAATGAATTCTGTCATTCTAGTGCTATACAGCAAATGACACCACTGCCATCACTGTCAGCAGCAGCCCAGTTACCTTTATTGACGGTAAATCCCCAGATGAGGAATATGAATGACATAAAAAGCAGGAGTGGCCATGGAGTTTGAGCTCAGAAGGATGATGTTTCCTCAGTCCTCAGCAGTGCTTGACCACACAGTGCCTGAGCACACAGCGAGGGCCCCCCACCTGGACTTGTTATCATCAACAGGCACATGCAAGGCTCAGAACCCACAGCCTCATTCTGCACAGCATCCAGTACAGGTTATGTGAAATATTAAAATATGTAATTTTAAATGCATGCTTTTTACTGCTTTATAACTAAGAAACCAGATCTTTTCCCACTGACTTTCTCTGCAACTTTTCCCTGTTCTCATATCCCATGTGGCTCTTAAGTGCGCAAAGGCACCAGTATTAAAGTTTATAAGATATTTATATAAATCAGATGGTTGGTGAGTATTAAATCTGATTTTTCTCAATAACCCGAGGGGGAATATTAAAATATTAAGATTGTTTGAATTTTTAAAACACAATTGAGCTTTTGAATAGCTTAGTCCAAAGCCTCAACTCTTGTACTCAAATGTAAACTGGCTGAGGACCGAGCCCTTGAAGTTTTAATCTTGTTATTCACATCCAGTGAGACAAAAAGCGGGCTTAGTGGAAAGCCTATTCTCAAAAATCACAAACAGGCTAATAGGGAAAAAATTAATTTTAACTTCTGTTTCCATCATATGATTTTCATCTTGAGAAGGGCACATATTTAGTAATAAATAACTGATGTCATAATACAAAAATTACCATCAAAATTGCCTCATGGCATTGCTTTACTTTTCTATTCAACAGCTTCAATATAATCATGAGATTTTTCCTTTTCAACAAACTTTGTCTCAGGCTCATCATATAGCATTTTTCATGATTTCCTCCTGGTTCCATTCTCTGTCTTTGTCTGATTGTGTTGTGAACCAACATTTAGCATTGTGGACCAGTACAACCAAAGCCTCTTGGTTATTTTTTTAGTACCAAATAGCAGTTGCTTTTTGGAGGACACGTTATTGCTCCTGCCTTGTGCAAGGGTGTGCAGAAGAGAGCTGGATGACAGGGAGCTGTGTGGGCAAAAGGAATGTTTGCTCTTTGCTTTAGGCTCTGATTAGGTCAATTCTTGTGACAAAGCTATTCCCGCAAACCCACAATTACTGCTAGGCTGAGTTTTCTGGAAAAAGAGATTTCTTTGCATGCTGTCTGACCATCCCATTGCAGGAGTGATGGGTGTTGGTATGTGTAGGTAAGTAAGGCAAGTTGCCTTAAAAAAGAATGTACTTAGATTCTATACTACTTTGCTTAGTTTTTTCCATAGATGAGAAATCAACCTCTGGCCCATATTTTTTGTGCAGAGAAACAGATATACTGCTGTGGGAAATGAATACTGGAATCAGAAGAAGCAGGAAACCATATACTGAGAAAGGTGACATTTTTGTTACAGTTGTGTTTCTTAATCTTTGTGCTTCAGGCTTCATTTCATACTTCATTTTACAAAATGAAAACCAAACATAGTAAGGATGAAAAGGAGTTGAGTTCTTTGCATTTTTGAGCTGCTACTTAAATTAGTTCTTGTTATAACTTTTAAGAACTATGTTTTAAGAATATAGAGAACCGAAAAAAGGAAACAAATGCACTTTAAATCAAATAATTGCAATTCCTGATATTTACAATATCTTGACTTTAAGTTTTATGCTAGAAGAGCTGTAGAATTTTGGGGGTAAAGAGTAATTCTTAGTCAAATGGCTGAACAACTCACAAGAAGTGATTTGTCTTCCTAGATAAAAGATTTTTAAAGATAATCTCAGAACACATGAAATAAGGCTTAAATGCCATTATGACAAAAGACACTTAAGCTACTGATAATCATCCTGTATATATGAGCACTCCCCATGTTTACATGACAGACAGATCTAGACTTGCTTCAATAACCTTCTCAGCATGTTTTTGAATGCTGTTAATGCTATGAAAAATGTTATATATGTAAATAAAAAATCCCTTGTAAGTGAAAAGGGTATGTCCATCATCATTATTGTTGCTCCTTGTCAAAACCCCCTTCTTGTTAAAGCAGATAAGTGATTTTTAAAATTAGAGATGAAAGAAACCTAATAAATTGGTTTGTTCATCATGACAAACTGGATATACTGCCAGTATGCTGCCATATTTTATCTAGAAGAAAATGTTGATTCACTAGTTCATAACAGGTACTCTTTTTCAGCCTGAAAATATGTTCTTTTCTCTAATGCTTTTCCTTTTTAGTTACACTGTTGAGATCACAGTCTGATTTGATTGCCTGGAAAGTGTTCACAAGACACATTCTCAATAATAACCCTAATTATAATTATAGGTGTACCTAGATTACTTTTTAAACAAGATTTGGGTCTTTATGGTGATGAATAAGGAAAATCTTGTACAGAAATTATTTGGCTCCCAGAGGTCTGGATTTGAGAGCAGATATGGCTACAAGCCCTCAGTGTGACTCTGAAGAGCTCATTGAATTTACCTGGTCTCTAGTTGGTTGTGTGGAGTCTCTAATTCTTTACCATGTAAAACTTGTTAAAATGTCCTTCTTCATCCCCAAGAGGATGACTCCTACAAAATAATTCTATCTGAGCACAAAAAGGCTCCTTTCCTACCCAAAGAAAGCAGGAGAATTTCCTGATTCACAATGTGGATCTCTACAGGGCTAAAACAGGAAATGAAGTGATGGGAGTTACATGAATCAGGTAGGTTGAATCTAATATTTTGTTTATAAAAACCTAGGACAAATTATGAAATGGTGTGTCTTATGCTCACAAATAGTTATAAATCTGCTTCCTCAGAAGAGGAAATCTTATCAGCACCATCTTTACATTTGTAGAGAGACATGTGTGAACACTTTCTGTGATGTTTTTTGGTCTGTGCAGGACCTAGAACTGGTCCTGATGAATGATGATTCATTCATCTTTTTGACAAAGATATTCTAATTTCAGCTGAAATTCATAGAGTCATAGAATGGTTTGAGTTGGAAGAGACCTTCCAGACCATCTAGATCCTCAAATCCCAACGCCCCTGCCATAAGCAGGGACACCATCCACTCAGCCGGGTTGCTCAGGACCTCATCCAGCCTGGCCTTGAACACTTCCTGGGATGAGGCTTCCACAACATTTCTGCACAACTTGTTCCAGTGCCTCGCCATCCTTGAAGAATTTCCTACCTGTGTGTGACAAAGACTATCAGTGGATTAAAATGTCAGTGGCACACCATGCAATGACTTCTTCACAAACCTTATTCCTGCACCACTAAACAGCAATTTAGCAGAATTTTTGTGTACCATCAAACATTAACTTATTGCCAGCTTTCCAAGACAAGAAAATGCTGTTATAATGGGCACTGCTACAGACACAGACAGTATGGACATGAAAAAATATGGGGATAATTACACTATATTGGTGTTTTATCAGTTTTTACTGGTGCTACCAGAATCTGCAGACTGAATAATTTTAGGCTTTTCTGAAATTTAGGGTGTGTTAATTTTCATTTATGTCACTGTGGCTCTTGGCTTCTCTTGATTATTATATATTTAAGATTGTCATCACTGTCAGAGTAAACAAGTGACCCAATTCAGCTTGATCTTCACCTTTCACCCACGTAAAATTTCAAAAGGAGACTCATTGTTTTTGCATGTGTCGTAACCCTGTAATTATGAAGAAATTCAGTAGCAAATTACTTCCATGGCTTTTCCCCTCCATTCTCAGAAGTTGAAAGCATTCCTCCAAGAGACATTAAATAGTCTCAATTTCCCTGTTCTTTTGAGGATACCATACTAATGAAAATATACACTAAAGATTTTTTTTCTGAGAGAGAAAAACTGTTAAAGTCAGCAGAAGTAAATAGTTGCACATTAATAGTTACAATTTAGCATGCATTCCTTTTGTTTGTCAACACCTGGTTAATGTTGGAAAGGTGCACACTGGGGAACATCTCATAACTTTGAAGAAGATCCTGCATGCACAAAAAGTGTCTAACCATGTATTACAGTAGTTTTTCTAGGTTGCTAGAGCCAAATTGTCATATATTGTAGTCACTGTCATAGTGTGGGGAAATAGTGGGGAAAAAATAGTTGACCAAATTACAGAACATGTAAACATATGTCCCGCGAAAGAAGTGGTGGAACTTGATTCCTGTCTCTACCACAGTCTATCAACCAACAAAAGAAATTAACCTAAACTTAAATGTATAGGTTAGGAAATACTGTCACTGGTTATACATATTGTGACATGGCTCTTCTGGCAATATGTGTAGAAAAGGCTGTTGTCCAGCCTCTCAAACCAACAGCTAAAACACATAGTGGGCTCTATGATATTTGTTGTCTTGCTGAGCCTCAAGTAGCTGACTTGTGAATGCATAATCAGTGTGACATTTTGGAAGGCTGCTTTTATTTGCAATATGTTTTCCTATGCTTGCCAATTCTGAAGATGAAAGAAAACCTGACAGTATTTTAAATAATAAGCTCTTTGATCAGAAAATATATGAAACAACCTTTTTCCCCTGACATATTTTTGGTGAATTTGTCTGAATACCATAAATTGTGTATCTAAGAAACAGGCTTCAAGCAATTCCTTTGAGTTCCTGCTCTGTTAATAAAACCTACTTTTATTGACAGAGTGGAAGCAAGTTAGCCAAATGCTGGAAAGCTAGGATGACAGCTGATGTTCCTCTTTTCATAAATCTACAATTTCAAGTCATTTTGCAGTGGGGAAGACAGAATAATCTGGAGTCTGACATTGCTCATGCGTTGCTCAGGCCTAGATACACTGGTCTAGAGACTGTATTAGGGTTCTCTGTCTTAACTGGTTTGAAGGCAAGGAATCAACATTAGAGGAGATAAATGACATAGGCAAGGTATGCTGCACCTTATTGAATAGAATGTCCATTGTGTTTTGCTAAGTG
Organism: Pyrgilauda ruficollis; assembly: GCF_017590135.1. NCBI lineage: Eukaryota > Metazoa > Chordata > Aves > Passeriformes > Passeridae > Pyrgilauda > Pyrgilauda ruficollis. Next base: position 8,012,433 of record NW_024508100.1, on the reverse strand, counting down.
TTCATATTACTCTATTACATTACACTGGAAGACTTTGCACATCTGCAGTTTTTAACAGCACTAGGCTTTGTCTTAGCTGACATGGCTGAACTGTAAAATTTTTGTTCTACTTCTGCCAAGAAGGGACTGTTTTAAGGTAAGCTATGTTTCAAGTAATTGCTTTCTGATGAGGTATAATAATGGGATTATGGCATACAGGTAATTCAGATTCAGGCTGATTTCACATGTCTTAGCCTTTTAAAACCAACCTAATTAAGCTCTATATAAAAACAACACCAGCAGAATTTCTTGAGTTGATCTCTGTTCTCATGCCTTTAATTTATTTGCAATTAATTATATTGTCTTCACATACTGGCAGGAAAAAGCGTGTAATTTCAAGAATTCCGGCTGATTAGTGGTATTCTCCAGCTTCCCAAAAGTGCCAATGGGTTCTCATTGCACCACTGATAGCAGAGAGGCCTCTATCAGAAGTGCTGTTTTGCAAAGTTGTGAGGAAAAAGGAGGGTGCAAGGAACCTTCCCTTCCTGAGAAATATTCTGCATAATGCTGATGAATGAGAAGGAAGAAATAACTGGGAAATGGGCAAAAGATCCAGCTCCAGGCTTTGATTGATGACCATATATATATATTTTTTTTTCACTGTAGATGTTTTTAAGTGTTGTCTTTGGCTCCTGATCCTCACCACACCCCTGATTCAGTGACCATGGCACTGCTTACCGTGGTGTACCTGCCCTGCCTGTGTCCATAATGCCACATGGACTTTATTGTATTGAACTGCAGTGATGTTCAACCCCTGCATGGCCTGGGGCTCCAGTACTGGCTCCCAGACTGCTGCAGGGAGCGCTACTGATCTCAGGTATTCCCACATAAGTGCTTTGTTAGCAAAACAGACAGCAGTAAACCTCCACCCAGTCACTGACCAGCCTGGGGACAGGACAGGCAATAGGCTAAGCTGAAAACCATGGACTCTGGAATAATGTAAGGTTTTAGTTTTTTCTTTCAGGATATACAGACTGTTCAGTTGAAGGCTGAACTTGAAAGTCTACGATTCTGAGTAGGTTATAGTGCAAGCATGGATTTAATAAAGATGGCTAATGGGCTTTAAAATTCTTTAGATATAAGGAGTGCTTGTAGACTTGACTAGATGTAAGATCTGCTTGTGCTTCCTTAACCTCTCCACATTCCCCACCCATGTGAAGATCACCTCCGTTCTTGTAATGGGACTCACTCATCCCCAGAGATTAGGTTTAGGCTGTGTTGTTTTTTGGCTGCAATTTCCTTGATGTCTCTACAAAATTCAGGGCCTTGGTTGTTTGTTCTTCCATGTCAGGTGTTTTCACTCTTCCCCATTCATTTGGTTTTGCGGAGCTCAAATGCATCAAATTCAAATCAGTCATGTGTAGCATTTTAGTATTATAAAGTTACCTAATTAACTTAAGAGAGATGCTAGAATCAAAAAATGCATATTTTGGCAAGGGTTAAAACTTAATCTCAAAAGCTACATGCCAATTCAAAGTATATTTGTGTGCAGATTTATCTGAGAGTGGCTTGGCACTAAAGGATTTTCCATTGGCGCTAAAAGAGCCACTGCATGCCAAGAAAGTAAATATCAAACAGAAATGTGCCAGTATTTCCTGCCAGTCTCACATTTTTGAAACTTTTTCCATCCTCCATGCCATTGATTTTTGATATGCTCCCAGGCTTCCTAGGGAAAGGCTTTTGAGTTTCACCCCAGGATGCTGAAAGTCTTCTAATTTGAATACTAAAAATGTTAAATTAAAAAAGACCCCTCCCCCTTCTGACACCCCCCAGGAAAAATCCCAGAATCTTTTCCTGTGAAATGTTGGAAGACTTCAAGGAGTTTTTCAACCATCCAAAATACACAGCAAACAGAATGTGACATTTTATCCAACATGTGCACAAACAAGTTGGTAAAGCCTCTCCGCCTCTTTTTGGGATCTCTCAACCATACACTTCTGATTGTATTGCATTACTGATTCCTGTGTCTCAGTTTCCCACATTTGGATTCTAATTTTTTTTGTTACTCATTCCTACTCTTGGAGGTTTCTCCCTGCTCCAGCATGCCAAGTTCCACCTTTGAAACTTTGTCCTTTGAAGGAATCTTTCACGAGTTGTCCTCACACCATTGACCACTCAGTCCTGGGGCTGGACTGCATTTCTTTGTGCCTGTGTTGCATTCTCAGACCAGGAGTTCTCCAGTTCTGGAAGCAGATGGCATTGATCAACCACCCAATCATTAGATTGGTTGCAGGAAACCCTTCAGTCACAATGGGATCATGTTTAACAGCATGTCCTGTACCAAAATAGTAATAAAAGTGTCCAGATTTTACTTCTTGGCCAATTCATTGGATGAAAAGAGGAACTGTCATAACCCACAATTTTACATATTTTATACAGCCTAAACTATTTTGTTTCTGTTTCTGGTTTGTTTGCTAGCCATAATAACATTTTTTCACTATTGTTTATAATACTGCATACAAAACTCCTTTATTTCTTAGTAACCTACTTGGCTTGCCTAACTGCAGTGTTCAAACATCTGTCAGGTAGATTTTCTAGATTCTGGACATGGTACAACATGGAAAAAGGCAGTGAAAATCAAAAATACTTTTGCCTTATTAGTAAGGAACTTTAAAAGGCATGTTGCTTGAATTTTATGCTAGTATGAAGTGGTTTTGCCTCTTAAAGATTATTTGGTTCATTACAATTTTTTAAGTTCTCTGGTAACCAATAGGGCCTAAAGATGGGATTAGTTTCTTGAAGTTTGATGGGGGCGGAAGGAATAACTGCTGTCATCATCCCTGAAGGCCTTTCTCACCTGACATTCCTACTGCCACAGGAAACATAATTCGAAATAATTCTCATATGATGCAGGAAATTATTCTTATTTAGAAGCAACTTGCACATAAATAGAGAGAGCTCCAGCTCCAGAGATGTTGAAGCTGGGCAATAGGAAATGCACAGCTTGGGAACCTCAATGAAGCACAGGGTTGAATGGAGGCTCAGTGTGTGCACATTTTTCTGCACAACCACATGTACAATTTGAATTCACTAAGAGAAAGAAAGAGACTGGAAGGGTGTTGTGCAGTAGAAGCTGAAAAGAATTTTTAAAATTTAAAAACCCAACCGAAACAAATGAAATTATATGCATAAGTCTGTGTTGATACTAGGAAAATAGTATATGCACAAACAATACAAATCAGATTGAGGGTTCACTTCGTGTATATGCTTTATAAATTAAAGCCAGCATTCTGCTCCTGGGTCTGAACTGTAGATCTTGATTGCACATTCTTTTCTGGAGTGAACTCACACCACACAGGGGCAGGGGGCTGAACAGAGGGGTGGTGGCAGGGAAACGCCCTGCTCCATCTGGAGGAAAAATGCTGCCTGAAATCCGGGGTGCTGCAGGGTTCTCCTCAGGTCCTGGCACTGCATATCCCAAGGTGGGGCTGGGCATGGTCTGTGTTCCTGGTGCTGAAGGTGTTGCTCATGTCAGGCCTTGCCTCTCAGAGGGTGAGTGGCTAGATGCCATGGCTTGGGGCTGTTTGGGAATGCCAAAGTGCATCACTGGGACTTCTAAAGGGCCACAGTCATTGGCCTCTTTCAGTGACCACTTACTGCTGGAATACTTGAAGGCTCTGTGATCAGCAAAGTCTGTGAAAATAAGGCAATAAACTAAATGAAATATAACAAAATGAAATGAAATGAAATAAAATAAAATGAAGTAAAATAAAATATACCCCAGACTACTATTTTTACAAGCTTCTGGAGTGTGAAATGAGTAAAGTCTTTCTACTAGAACAGTCATATCTTTTTAATCTGTGCCCCTGGAAGAAGGCAAATTGAAAGACTGAAAGACTCCTTTTACCCTTGTGTTCCTTGTTGACTTTTATTTAAAATTTCACTCCAAATATTATCCAAATACAAATCAGTGTTGGTGAATTAATTTTTTTCTTAACTGCCCCTGCTGGAGACCTCCATCACTAGAAATCATCATCATAAAGCTACTTTGGTTCAAATCCTTACTGTAAAAAGTCAAAACTGCTGTAAGCCATCTTTTGTATATAGTGATTCCTTAGCCTTGCCCAGAACTGGAGCAAAGAGCCTCACTGAAAGGCCAGGTCTCAGTGATGAACTTAATTTTTTTTTTTTTAAAGCTATGTAATATGGAATAACAGCATAGAAAAAACCCCACCAACCATTAAAAACAAACAAACAAAACAAAACAAAACAAAACAAAACAAAAAAAAAACAAAAAAAACCAAAAAACCCCCCAAAAAAACCCCAAAAAAATAAACCTGCATTGACTCACGGAAGGAAATGTGCAGCAAAACCCTTGACACAGACACAGGGTGGTTTCACTGCCCCTTGCCTGTGTGAGGAGGCTCTGCAGCTGAGCTCTCAGGGAGCCCTTTCCTCTCCTGTGATGTGCTTGTTTTTGCTACTGCTTTTAGAAGGTAGGGAGCAAAAAGAGGACAGCCAGTCTGAGCTGCATCAGCTCAGCTCTGTAGCAACCTACCCACACGGAAAGTTAATGCTGCTGACAGTGTCCATGAGAAAGCCCTTAGGCAGGTTTCTTTCCTAAAGGTACATCAGAAGAGAAAATCTGTGAGGAAACAGGCAGCTTAATCCACATATAAGCAATGTGTTCCCTCTTTTCCAATGGGTACAACAAACCGATCAGGCATAGGTTAAGCTTCTCCTCAACAGGAGACTACAGTAAAGGAAAGAAGAAATGTGTTTTTTTTTAAAAAATGATATTTGATATAAAAAATTGCAGGAAAAAAATTATGCTGGTTTGTATTCTGTTGGAATAATTCACTTGTTGCTACCCAGCTTGTTAGCATAATTGAGCACACTGTAACTTATGGTCGGCCTCTGCTGCCAACCTCTGCTCTGTAATACATTAGTTTCAAGTTGCTGCCACAACATATTACACATTAAAACTAGAGATCTTCCTAATTTTAATGGAGAAAAAGTAGCCATGCTTATGAACTGTAAAAGTTTTGAAACCTTTATCCAAAATGGACTGAGATAAAGAAAAGTCATGATGCAAGACATGGAGATGGAAAGCAAAACCCTGTCTTGCCTCATTAATGGACATGGCTGCTGTGTGAGTGACAATATTTTGGTCCCAGACAGCATTTTGGTTCCAGAAATAGTGAACTCAGGCTTTCATGCTTAAACAGCCTCAAATAGTCATTAACCACTGCTCTTGGGTGTAAAAGCTTTTCACATCAGAATAGTTTCTGTGATTCAAATAGGTATAGGTAGCCCCTGCCACGGTTTTGAATGTTTACATTAAAAATCAGATGGGTTAATGCCCAATTTGCAGTCAAAGGTTGAGGAGCAGTCTCTGTCTGGGCACTAGATTATATGTTAGGATGGACTTACGAATAACATCATAGAAAGGTGTTTTATTCAGGCAGGTGCTCAGGAAAAGATACAGTGCATGGCTGGAGCTGAGGAACGTGTCTCCAATGGTGCCTTTGAATGTGGGACTCCTGCAGCCCTGCTGGCCCCAGCCTTCTAAATCCATCATCCTGAATCAATTACTGCTCATTAGCAGATTCTGGACTGCTCTGTTCCCAAGGGAAATGGGGGAGACAGAGCACTGTGTGGATAGATCCCTAACCACGGGACCTCAGGGAGAAACCAGTCCCATGCTCAGCATGTGAGAATTCACAGCTCTGATTATAGACTCTGTCTATAAGACAGACTGCTCTGGTTAAACACAGCTTTTCTCTCGGGACTTGTAAATCTAGAAGTGCTGTTTCTGTTAAGAAATATTGAAGTCAGACACCTTCTCACCAGGACTGACTTGCTGGGAAAATTGAAGCTTGAGCTAGAAGGAAAGATCTTTTGTCAAAACCTGGAAGAAAATGAGAGGAAAGCTGGCAGAACGGAGCTGGTACCTAGCAAAAAAAGCTATTAAGTGTCAGAGTCTGGGGCCACGGGCAGCTGCTCCCTCTAACACTTTCTAGCTGTGTCCTTGCTATGGAATTCAAAGGGGTAATTTTAAAAGGTTCCTTAACAGTTTCTAGTTAAATATAAGCTAAGGCACTTTGCTTGCCCTTCTTCTCATTGGGTTACCATGCAAGGATGATGATTTGGGGAGTTGGTATTAATTGCCCCTGTGCATTCTCACCTCTCTGTCCATGATGAGTTATCTTCCTAATACCAAACCAGGAGGAGAAAAAAGGCTCATTTCAACCACTGCTCATTTATATGAGCATGTCAGGAAGCAGGAGCCTGTGTCTGCTGCTGGGTTTTTCCTGCAGTAGCCTTTTGGAGAGCTATGAGAACTCCTGGGCAGCTGAAGCACTGCTCAGCACAAAGCTCTGCAATAGGACATCAAAAGGACTTACCAGTTTCACAGAAGAAAAAAATCCACTCACAAATCCACTTCAACACAAAGACTAGCAACCATGTTTATCCCACTAGATACAATGCCCACAGGTACCTTGATTCCTTTGACAGGTGCAGGGGTGGTAAGAAACATCTGGGAAGATGGCAATACAGCAATCTGACTGGTTTTGCTCCAGAATTTTCATGAGGAAGTAGAGAAAGATTCAAGTCTCTACTAATTTGCTTGTCTATGCAATTTCATGGGTGCAGCTGCTAAAGTGGGCTACTTCACAAGTCTGAAGCCTCAGAAGACTTAGAGATCAGACATTTCATTTGGAATCAAGTATCTATAGAGGCAGAAATCCATATTCAAAGGCTTTAAAGCACTTTATGTTGTAGTAATGAACAGGAGAACAAGCAGAGGGAAAATCAATATGAGACCATGGCTGTGTTAAGCCAGGTGTTGATAGGAAACTATAAATTTCCCCTCATATATCCATAGCTAAAATACAGCTTTATGTGAAAAATTGTGTATTAAATCACACCACCTTGTGTGGTCATATGGATTATTATTATTAATGTGTCTGTTATGTTGCGGGGTTGCTTCTGTTTAGGTATATTTGTTCACAGAGTATATAAGAAATTTGTCCCAGAATTAGGGCCCCACTGAACAGGGTAATGTACCAGCAAGAACAAAACCTGTGCTGGCTGGATACATCTTGTTAGCTGAGACAGCAGTTGGCACACTATGAGCTAACACCACTACAGTCATGCTTTCTAGTCCTACTTTAAATCACTCAGTGAGGTCAGAACAGCTGAAGTCTGTGGACATGGAATCACAATTCAGTGTGATACAAGAAAAATGGGTTACCAAATGGAAGTTCATCGTGGGAGCTGCTGTAGCTCAGGGGTGTTCAGTCATGTGCTGCACCCTACTGCATACTGTCTACATTTTTTCTCTGGCTGTATTGCCTAACACCTTCCTACAGCACATGCTGAAATTCAAGACAGTCCAAGGCAAACTTAGAGGTGTTGATACCTAAAAGCAAAGCAGCATAATTCAAAACAAAAAGAATCTACACATGTTTAGCTAATGGGAAATAGATGGAACAACAGTGGCTTGAACTCTTAAGAAGAAGAAAAAAAAGAAATATGATTGATCTGGAAAAAAAAAAAAAGAAAGAAACTATCTGGCACTTCTTTCACATTACACACAAAAATAAGTCACAAAACTTGAAAAAACTTCACAATATGTGAACTTTTATTGTGGAAAAGACAGCACCTACTTCGATGTTTCAGGAACTTTGTTTGGTCTTCTCTTCAGTAAAACATTGTTAGTTTTGCCCTGTAGAAAATTTGGAACCCAGTCTGTCTCTGCATAATGATCTGTTACATTGGGTTGCAGAATGCCAGAATGCTTCTATTTTAGTACTTAATGCAAAGACTTCTCTTCCCAGCTAGAAAAGACCTTTGATTTTCTAACGAATGTCTCAGATGATCTGCGAACTAGTGGGTGTGTTAGTAATCACTTGAGTTTTTACAAGTGGAACAATTCTTTTAGCCAAACTGGATGAGGGATGAAGGGGAGGTGAAAAACCTTCTTAATCCCCTCACACTTATTCCCACCAACGAAAGAGAAGGAAAATCTAATTTCCTAATCTTCCCCACCCCAGCTCCATGGAAGAAAGACAGAGATAAACAGGAACAGAAAGATCAAAAGTCTCTGATAAAGTATTAAACAGTGATGCTGAAATGTTTTAGATATTTGGTTCTTTGAGTCACGGAAAAGAGTCAGAAAGACGTGCCCAGCCAGGTAAGAGACCGCTGGATTTCAGGTACCCTCAAAAGTCACAGCTCATTTCTTTATTCTTCATCTCACAGTATGGGGCCAGCCCCCCTTGGCATTTCCATTCTGGCTTCACCTTCCACATGTCTGCCTTACCCACTGCAGGAAATTCTGCACACCAAGAAGTTTTACCATGAAACAGCGTCTCATAAGGAGTTGTCGTGAGAGATTTCTGCAGGAACTTCTGTCATTAACAGCAGAGATGTTGAATCCAACAAATATTTTTTCTTTCAAATATTTTTGCTTTCTGTAGCAAACAAGGGATTTAAAAAAAAATCTACATTTGAAAATGTTGTGCTGTGTCTGGAAATAGTGAGATGTGGCTGCTACCAGGGTTGAAAATCCAGACACTGCTGTTAATACACTTTTAAGGTTAGAAATCCAAGAAGAGTACGCACAAGATTAGGCAACAATGAAATATATACCTAATTTTTACTTTTCAGATACTAAAAGCAATTGTAAAAATGTTATTTCACAAGGAAAGAATGATCATTAATCACTTTGGCATTATCCAGACAGTAATTATACCCTAGCTATGCAAGGTAATTATAATTACACCAGGGGAAAGGTCTCTGTCAAAGCCATAATAACTGGCTCTCTGTTACACAGCTGCCCATCTCCATAAAAAATAGTAGAAAGTACAAATACTTGTCCAGTTGACTTCTCTCTGTGGGGAAAGGGAAACAGCAAGAGGCAAATCCTCACTGAGAAGGGACAGAAAACCCCCATGTCCACTGCCTGGAGCAAAGCAGTCACTTTGATGCCCAAACTGCTGAGTTTTAGAACATAATAGGAAACAACAGATTTTGAGGCTGCAGTCATGGCTCAGGAGCACTTCTCTCGCTCAGATGTTTTCAAGCTTTTTCTCAGTCAGAGAGTAGAGCCACACACATTTCTAAGGAAGGAAAGCTGAAACTGAAGAGCACATTTCTATGAAAAAAGGTGGTTCCATGTCAAATCCCCAGGCCCTCAGAGCACAGGGGGCCCTGCCTCTGTGTTTTAAAATAATTCCCTAGTGTGTCTCAGGAGCAGTGTGTCCTCTGTGAGATCTGGACAGATCTTCCAGGAAGGCTGCAGCACCCCTGTGGCACTGCAGGAATCATTGACACACTCCTGCACGCCGCAAACCTCTCTCTGCAAGGTGGCTCATCAGTTTTCTGGTTGCCTAAAAGCTGATATTCTTTTCTGAATTTACAAGGTCAGCCTTGGCTACCTTACAGTCATTAAACAGGACATCACTGGCTAGAGGTAAATAAATACACTGTATCTTAGAGAAAACACAGTTCTAGTGGTTTCTCTGGAGTTGACTTTTTTCTCCCACCCTGGGAGCCGTCCTCTGCCTCTTCCCGTGCTGAAGTCTGTTTTGGGGTGTGCCCTAAAACTGTATAATAAAAACATGTATTATTACTGGCAAATTCCCTGTGAACAATCATAACAGTGCATGATTTTAGGCCTGCACTAGCAAAGGGAGCTACTAGCAGAACTCAGTAACTGTTAAACCTTTCAAGCTTCATTATTTGCTGACCTGAATACATTTCTTTGCAGGCAATTAAAATTCAGCTGTTGAGATGCTTTCAAGTACCTCACTTCACTGTGATTTTTATTTGAATGGTCATGTTTGCAAAATACAAATGAAACCAGAAATATATATAGCATATATAATATATAGCCTTCATAAAGCCACTAAGACAAAGTACTATGCAACATCGGTGTAAGGCATTTTTAGTAGAGGAATATTATCAAATCCACAACTGAATGAATCTTCCAGAGAAGTTGAAATTATTTGGATTTGTGATGCTGCATTGCCTTTGCTTGTTCTGTTTCATCCTGCTATTTGTTTTCCACTTATCTTAAGAGTTTTTGTTTACAGCAATACTGGTAGAAGTAAAGAAAAACCTTAAAATTCCTATATGAATGGATGTTTCCAACAAGATCTGTAGCAGACACATTTCTGTGGCCATGGTGAAATTTCTCTGCAGTCTTTGCTCCTGTGTATGGGTGTTAAGACATCTGATTCAGGAGGAGAAATTTTGCCAAATTACTTGAGCATTGTCTCTGAAGCTGATGGTATTGGGTATTTTTTCTAAGTTCATAAAACTGAAGAAATACTACAGCAGATTTACAGTTTCTCTAAACTAAGTGGTTAGCTCATGGTCCTATTCTTCACCAAGATAAACCTAAAAATATGTTTCTTGACATTACAGAAATCCAAGGACCAGCTCAAAACCTCTAAGCATATTAATCTTTAAATCACAGATGAATCTGTTTTTTCTTTACCTAAGAATATGTATATATATTTGAGGCTGACAGTATAACCTACGTTACCAGAGGGAATGGAGAGCTGGGGACTGCAGCTCTGACCACCTTCCTGTCCCGTGTGATTTGAACTTGGTCAGTGTCTTAAGCGTTTCTTAGTTCTCAATAATAACAGCAACAGCAGTGACAGAGATTACCCCTTTAGCAATATCTGGCGAAGGAAAGACATTTCCCTCTTTTGCTTCTGCACAGTGATAATCCTTTTTCATTTCTAATATATTCCTCTTTGTGTATTAAATTGAATAATGAGTGACAAACGGTGGTAGACGCATCTGCTATGGAGATTAATAACATCATTAATAGTTTTTAGAATGACACCTTTGCATTCAAAACAGTTTATTACGTTAACGTGCCATGTCATGTTCCTTTCACTATTGTGCTCAGCCTTTCTTTCTCTTTATCTCTCAGTGTTCTTCACATCGCGTGAATTGCCCTAAGTAAGGCTTTGATCTTGCAAATGTGTGCAGATTATTTACCTAAAACGAGCCATCCTCTTACATCCCACTAGACTATTCCTTGTAGAAATTCTTGCCTAAGTATTTGCGGATCAACGTTTTAAATCTGCATCGGAGGAAGGACAGCGTCTCACTATGTGTTTGCAAACCGAGCTGGTCCAGTTTCCGATTCTGTGCTCTAGTGACACATGCACAAGGTTGAACCCATTATAATGGTTTCACATATACTAATGATAAAGTATTTACCCATCCAATTGGCAGATATTCTAAAGCACAATTTCTTAAAGAAAGGTTTTATGTAATCGCGGAACACGCCTGATGTGTGCATTAACAATATTAAGCATTTGCAAATTTAAAATAAATAGTTAAACTGGTCATAAAATCAAAGGCATAGATTCTGCTGAGGGGCTCTGCATAGGCTGATTCACTGTGAGTAAGCACCCGTAGCTGTTTTTCACCACAGCTTTCCTTTGCTGGCAAATATACAAGATTTTCTTTGTCTTTTTGTTTTAAAGTTCACCATTTTCACTACTCATTGCTCGCCCCTGACATGCTGTCCCTCAGTTCTGGCACACAAGGTCCCTTATCTTTTTCCTTCTTTCCATTGCAGCTAGTGACACCCCCCAGGGGAAAACCATTAGCAGGTACAAGTCTGAGAAATATGTGTATTTGCTTGGTGCCTTTATGGGGGGCTAAAATTGTGGCTGGAATTAAGTGCACCCTTTGATGCTTATCTTTTGTACTCTTGCTAGATGTTTCGTGACACAGCAAAAGCAGCTGATGGGGACAAAATTAATTCGTATTTGGAAGAACATAACTAATAACCAAAGGAAAACTTTGGTTCACAGATCTGCCTTCAGTTTGTAACTAAGTGGAAACCAAGCACTCATGGAGGTGCCTATCAATATGTCTAAATTTACTTAGAAGCAATTTTTTTCAGTGTTGCTGTCCTGTGGAATGGGTTGTGTGAGGAAGAGATAAGAATGATCCTAGACAAAATTTCCTCGTGTTTACTTTAGGTGGTTGTGACTCACAGGATGAGCACAGGTGATGCAGCTGTGCCTGCTCAGTCAGCTTTGGAAATAACCATTATTTTTTATTGAATGATTGAAGCGGCCTGCTTCCCCTGTCGTGGCTTAGCACTCCACTGTGCTGGCAGCTACACAAATACCCAACAAAGACTTGTTCCTTGCCTCAGGAGTTTCTTCCACAAATAATAACAAATAGATGTGAGTTATCTCCCTTACTATTGAAAACAATTTCACCTTTCACCAGCTCTCTCCCATCACATTTGCTGGGGACTCCATGGATCTACAAACACTCGATTTTTGGAAACTACTCCAAGCATGCACAGTACCTAAATAACAATTTCTTAGCAGACAGCTAATCTCACCTGTAGAAAGCCTTTGGAAAGTATTCAGCAAGGCTGCAGACCAGGTGCTGTGTGCAGACACAGGCGCCCAGCTCATCCTTTCTGGGAGCTGTGGGTGTGAGCTGCTGTTCGTGGCAATTCCTGGAGAATTTCAAGGGGGAATATAACAAACAGTCCAAGTATTCATACCAAGAGCTTTGTTTTCAGTTTCACTGCAATAACAATTAGCAACTAGTTGGCTTTTGGCCACTGAAATTTATATAGCCAACTGGCAAAAAGTAAAATTTTTTCCTGGCTTTATGCTTGCAAGCTGGGTGGCATAGGAGGACTTTGGGAGTATATATAACACCAACCTCTGCAGAATAATACAAGAACTAGTCAAAAGTGCTTTCTTCACACAGCCAAAGGCTAATTGCCAACCGGCTTCATTGACCTTCATTCAAACTGAGCTTTGTTGAACAGCGATATTTGTCACTGTCTTTCTCTTTTTGCCTGTTTTTCCCGTGTTGTCTTTCCTTCTCTCTCGCTCAATTTTGGTTTTATTTTGTTTTGTTCCGTGTGTATGCACAAAACTCTTCCTGCTGTAAGGAAATTTGCAGGTAGATGCAAATCCCCAGCAGCGGAGCACATTTTAACAGCTGAGCAGGGTCTGTTCATGATGCCCAGGAGATAACAGAGGGAATTCCCTGGGCCCTGCAGCTGCCCTGTACTGACTGCACAGAGCTGAGAAGGGCTCGCAGCTGGATCCTTCCACCCCCAGGACTACCAGGTCCTCAGAGAAGATGCTTTGATTGCAGCTGTCTCCTCTTGCAGTTGTACCTGTTTGCCCAGATTTCCCCTCCCCGAGGCGAGGCTGCCTCATTAGCAAGCTGGCAGCTTTCAATCCATCATCCTCGGTTCCAGGCTGAGAGCTGAAAACATGTAACAAGCAAATAGAAGTTTACGACATTATAATTGCAAATATTTCTTCTTTGTTTTCATCTCAAGAAGGAGAATTTTGGAATGAAAGGAGATTAGAGGCTTGCCAATGCATGAAGTTTTATGGGCTTATGTCCCAAAATTATAGCACCAGTCACTTAGGAACTACACCAGTGCTTTGAATGCTGCTTAAAACCAAAAGAAATTTCAATCAAAAAGAATCTCTTTCTTTAGTAAATAACTAGTACTAGAATAGATAATATCAGAATTGCCGTAATTAACATCTTTGTAAAATGCAAAAGTGACAGAAATTAAATCTATCTGGATTCTATACGTCAGTAGAAGTGTGAGCATTTACATATGCGTCTAAAAGAACAGTCAAAAATTTGTTAAGTCAAACACTCAAAAATGAAGAAAGTCAGGTTACCCATGACCTTCTAAATAGTCTCTAACTTTTTTTATACATTTAACTGTAAATATAATAGCTCACAACTACTTTCAGCAACCCCTGAGGCAGACTGAGTTGCAAGCTACCCTGCTTTTGTCACAATCTTCTGTTTTTCCTTTGAATTCCACAGCTCACATATTCAATTACTGTGTGAGAACTTCAGCTGTCCTTTTTCTCCTCCTATTGAATATGGATAAAATTTTTGGAGTTTGAACCCAAAAGTCTTAAAAAAATGTAAAATGCACAGGTCCATTACTTCAAATCACTTTCTCACTTATAAGCCAGCTATTTGAGGCACAACTTGCACCTTTTAAAGATGAATATCACCTTAAGCACTGTGAAAATTAGATAGTAAATCCAGCAGGCACTATGTAGGCACCAGAATAGAAGTGCTGGTTTTTCACACCAGTTTTTCAGTGTAGTGAGAATTTGTAACTTCCATTAACTCAGTAAGCTTGTAAAGGAAGCCTGAAGCTATGTTTTTTGTTTTAATGGAATACAGGTTGGTATCTTTATGTGCCAAGGCACAATAAATCTATTTAATACTGAGACTTTTTAACACTGAGATATCAAGACAGCTAACTGGATAGTGGTAACCTTGTGAAAATACACCCAGTATTTGCAGCAAGGGCTTATACAGTAAGGTCAAGATGGGAACTCAAATCTCCTGAGGCAGTAAACCTCAGGAGATTTACTTACTGCTTGCTATCAATTCAAGCTAAAACTTCTATATTTTTGTCACTGGTCTATGAGGTGATACTTTGAAAAATGCCAAATCAAATCTTTTCAAAGTACCAGCAGGTTAAGTTCAGAGGAAGACAAATTATGTTTATTTTAAATGTCTGATAGCTTCAGTAACCTCAGAATAACTTAGCTTGCATTCTGTGATCACTTTTCTGCAAGGGGGCAAAGTTGCAAACAGTATAAATTAAAAGTGGTAAAAATATTTATTGGCAACCTAAGTTTTTAGGAGCACAGTTTTATGTGTCTCTGTTTGCATAGCTTCAGCATAAATGGGGCAATATTAAGACCACAAGAAGGTCTGTTTGCATGCTGCTCCAAGAATTTTCATGCGAAGGAAAAATGCTTGCCTTTGCCATTATTCTTTATGACCAGAAATCCTGGCTAGCTTAAAAAAGTAAAGGTTTTTTGAAAATGTTTATGTGATTTTTTTTTTTTTGTGATCTTAGAAAGGAAAGATAATTTCTCGGAACATCTGCTAAAGCTTCATATTAGGATAATCACATTAATCCTATTTATGTCCTTAAAGGACCTGAGCTCATTCTTTTTGTGGGACAGCACTTACCAAATGTTACTATACTCACAGTGCAGCTGTGGGGCTCCTCTGGGCAGAAGAGGGATGGGGCTGTCTCTGTTTGGACACAAAACTTGCACAAAAACCAATACTTTGTCCTTGACCAGCTAGAAACAGCCTATACACCTCAGTCAGTCCCTGTCTTGCATCTTTCTCCCAGATCCATTTGTCCTCGATGGTGTTCCCCTCTTCAGCCAAACCCAGCAGGCAGAAAGGAGCTCCCACCAGGCCACTGCCGCCTCCTACCAAGCTGGGCTCGGGCTGCTTGCACTGAGCCAGGTTCCTATTCCAACTCTTCAGCAACGCCTAAGCTCAGACTAGTGTGGAAGCAGGCAGAGATATCTGCAAACTTTTGGTGAGAGTTCTCCTTCCTGTGCAGTACCAGTACAAAGAAATGTACAACAAAACAGGGCTGCTGGCTCAGGAAATGATATTTTTTGCCCCTCCACATTAGCATCCATTCAGAAGTCAAAAGAATGGAAGAACTGGCTTTCTAATAGGCATGGAATTATCCACTCCCACAAGTGCTACCCAGTTTCCTGACATAAGGCTGTCACTACTTAGAAAATAAACATGGTTTGACTTCGGTAAGTGCTGAGAACACGTCTCTCACTGATGCATCCAGATGAGTCTGTTGCAGCACTGATAATGACACACCGGTCTGCTGCACTGGCTGCTTTCAAACTTTCACTTTGCCCACTTCACTGGTACTAAAAAAAATTTCTTTCTTCAGAATACACAATCATGTGATCTGAAAATAAAACTGTTCACTTAAATGGCATTAGGATGTACTTGGGGTAAAAGGTTGTGACACACCCGAGAGAGAGAAGGCAGAAAGAACAGCTGATGACAGAAAGAAAAAATTGGGGTGAATGCAGAAAGGAAGAACAGAAGCTGGAGAAATTCTGGAGCAAAGATGATACAATACCAGTGGCTGAGAAATATAAGCTGGAAAAGTCTTTGGAGGAAACATCTTTGAGACCAGCCTTGCTCTGAGTTCATTCAGTGTGTACGGTGGGCTGAGAGCCACAGCTAGGTTGTGGTATTGCCACTGTGCAGATGGACTCAGAAAAGGAAAATATTACAAACTGGGGGTGTACTGTCAGAGTAGATCTGCCATGAAGTCCCAGCCAACCACAAATCCATCACTCGTCGTCCTCTATATCTCATGGTGAGCCAGGGAAGAAACACAAATGGCCTAGATACTTCCTTGGCTTTTGGAGACCCTGTGTCTGAAATAAGGACAGAGAAAGGGGTGTTAATTAAGAAATTGAAAAAAAACAAAAGCATCTGTCTGGAAGATTGTCTGCTTTTTGGACTAGATAAGGTGTATAATGGCCAAGGTTTCAGAGCAATTTAGCCTGTAGGTGGACGGCTGATGTTTTGCCCTCTTTTTTTTTGCCCCTTTTTTGTCATGGCCAAGAAGTGAGAGGATTGATTTTCCTGAGCAGTGGAGACAGTGAAAGACTGGACTATTAAAGATTAATGACTCATTTACCCATTTGTGGAGGTTCCAAGGTGCTTAACTGAGGTGAGGTTTGCATCCCTCGAAGGAGGAGGTGAGTTTTTGGGTGTGTAATGGCTGGTCTGAATAAGGCAGAGGAGTGAACTATCCCCACCTGGAGGCTACAAACCTCTTTGTGCTTTGAGGCACACCGATAAGGGGTGAGGTGGGAAGGTGCTTTTATTGTGCTAATTTCTCTGCTGGACACACCCCGGGAAGGTCTGATGGGGCATTGTGCTGAAGCGAAGGGCAGATGAGAAGGTGTCATGAAGCATCAAAGGGCCCCCAAGCACCCTCTGGATAATTTCTGGAGCTTTCCACCATAGGACTGAAAGCTCCTACCCAGGGGAGGCACCTGGGGGTTCCCAGCCAGCCTGAGCCATATTTTGTCCCATTAAACTTTGTGTTTTGGAGGTTTCTTCTCCTAATTCCAACAGATCAAGATGGATCAAGACCACGACTTTGACCAGTGGACAACTAAACTGCAGCAGTCAAGCCTCATTGAAGACGCACTGGTGGTGATTATGTATCTTTCTACTCTTATCCTTTCTCTTTCTTTTTTTTCCCTGTCTTAAGTAATATTTTATGCTTTCATATTCCCATATTACTACAGATAATGCTAACTAAAACAGCTGCATTCCTGCTTTCCATTGCAACCAAATTGTTCTAAATGAAACCCTACACATACATATTAACAAAAACCCATCATCAGGCGTCCTTCCTCTCTAACTGACCCCAAGGGATCTATTAACAAGAATTTGGGTTCCTCTTGCCTCTGTGGGGGCGGGTGGTCACAAGGCCAACACTGCCCAGGGCTGGGCTGATGGGTACAGGGCAGTGCCATCATCCTCCCACTGTGGGTGCTGAGGAGGGCAGGTGGGAGGAAACTGGAGCCTCTGATCCACAGGATGATGAAAAGCCTGAAAGCTCCCTCTGACTTGGGCCTTTTCTGGAGAAAACAGAGCTCAGATGTTCAAGAAATCATGCTGTGTGTCTATCCAGCTGTTTCTGTGTTATAGCAGCCATTTAATTCACTTCAGTTTTAAGGGTTTTAGGAGTGAAATTGCAGAGCAAAACATGGCATGGGAAGGATTATAGTTCTGACCAATGAAGTTAACCTGTCATTACTCATATCCAGATGAATCAGTCTGTTTTTCTATTGGTCACAAAAAGAGATGTATCTATGCTGCTGTTACTTTAGTTGTCTTAATGTGACCTGTGTGGATTTCTTCTTCGAATTTAAGAAAAAAAAAAAGCTGACCCTGTTTTGCTTTGGTCAAGATGAATCAATAGCTTTGAAATTTGGAAACAATATATATTCGACCACACAAACTAATAAGGCACCAGTGTTTTAGCAGACATTATAAAACATAAAATTAGATGGAAAATTGCCTTAAGCCCCTGTAAATTAAAATTGCTCTTTTTATAGCAAAAATGAGCCTTATATAGCAACAAACAATTTTGTGATCTTCATTTAACTAGCCAATTTCATATGGCAAAGAGTATTTATTCATCCTGCTCCAGTGACCTAACCAGCAATTTACAATGTGATGCCTTGCATATTTTCACAGCATTGTAAAAAAATGGGGTTCTGTAGATTTATTTGATCCCTGTTGAAAAATGATTTTTTTACCTCCTCCTAACCAGTGTAAACTGGAAATTGTTCTTAATGTAATTCTCTTGCTTACCATACACTCATTAATCAGCAAACTAATTAGAGCCAGTTTGCTTACTCTAATTTGAAAAAGTGAAAGTAACATATGTTGACAGTTAATTTGGATTTTTTTTTGTTAACAAGCACACAAGTTTTTATAACGAAATAATATTTGATACTGATACAGAAGAACATGGCCTAATAAATTGCAACAGGCTGGGAAAATGCAGTATGTTAATCACTATGGGAATAATAACATAGATCATTTAGTGCTCTAGTTTTTCTGTTGATGATTTTCCATTTTAGCTATTTTTATACGGTATTATAGTGACTTGACTTGGAACTTCTCAAACACACGTCAATACAAGTTTTCAGCATTTTGGAAATTTGTACAGGCCCAGTGCAATTTCTGAGACCAATTTACAAGAGAAATATTATGCATCTAGGCTCCATTTCAAAAACTTCTGTTGTCTTGGCTTTTTAAGAATGTCAGTATGAATAAAAGGGTGCCAGTGACAGCCTGCAAGGGTCTCAGTTAAAGCTCAGTCTGAAGCCCACCCAGGTCATTTGCAGGCTTTGTCCTGAGCTGCTTTTTCACCAGGGCAAGTGACTGCCAGCAGCAGCAGGAGCACCCCATCTGAGCCACCTGTGAGCAGGCACTGACCTTGACCCAGCTGTGTGGGAGTTTGATTGAAGTACAGATGTGCCAACATGTGCAATCTTCAGCCTAGTGACAGCAGCATTGGTGACTTCACACAGAGAGACCAGCTCTGGAGGTTTCAAGACTTGATTCACAGCTCCCTGCCAATGCCCAGAAAACACAAACCAAGTAGGAGAAAGCATACTACAATGGCAGCTGGTAGAGCTGGGAGAAGCAGAGACACTCTTGAGTGCAGCAGCTTCTCAGCTCCTTGAATAATAATAATAATTACCTTTACCCAAAGGACATTGCTTCTATCCTTAGGCCATCAGAGCCACACCACTGTGCTGATTGCTGGTCCAACTGGGTATCCACGCAGGTAGAACACAGGTAGGTTGTGTGGTTTGAAGTGTCCTCCAAGCTGAGCCAGCCTTTGGTCTCCTGCCCACAACACGTTGGATAATGTGCATGGGCTCCTCTCCTGTGCCCCACACTCACACTCATGGCTCTGACACACTGCAGGAGTGATGGGAGCCTGCTCAAGTACAAAAGGCAGACTGAACAAAAGCTCTCCACACAGGTATTTTCCAAAGAACAATGGAAGTTTTTATGAAGAAAGCCATCTCATCTGCAGGAAGAACAAAAACCCCAAAATCTTCAAGCACTTGAGACACCCTCACATCAGTGTTGGATGGATGATGTGTTCATGGCAGTCTCCTCTGCCTGGCTGTGATGTGATGGGTGAGCAGCAGAAGGCCATGGAGGAGGGACCCCAGAGGCTCTCACACTGTGGGCATCACACCCAGCAGGCAGGTGGGGGGAGCAAGAGAGGAGGAGGTACCACCATGCCCTTCCAGCCCTATCCAGGACACACCTATGGACCCAGCTGGGACTTGGGATGGCTGGCTAAAAATGCACAACTCCATTTCATTGTATGTTAAAAAATTGAGCTGTACCCACTTGATCCAGTAGATCCAGGATAACACATGAGGCAGAGGTATAAATGTGCTACCAAATTAATCAATTATTCAGCACAGATATTTTTAAAAGTATGTTTAAAAATATATGGAAAATGGAAACTTGCAGTTGAAATTTGCTTAAAAGGAACAAACATTTGAGTTTATCTTTTTTATCTTTCTTGCAAAACTCTAAGATGCTATCTGGAGGAGGCCTGGGACTGGCAAATAAATGCATCAGGAAAAATGATACTTCCTAGAGAAATATAGGAAAAATTAATCTCTGAATCCATAATGAAGACTTAATCAGAAAAATGTGGTGATTTTTTTCCTCTCAGAGTATTTCAGCAACTTTAATTTTGACAAGCAGCCACTAGAGGTCAGTTGTGCTTTTATTTTAGCAAAATTATTTCCGTGTTCTTATTTATTCTATATTAGTGGTTTTTTTTTTTTTGGTCAAAGTTAAACTCACAAACAGAGTTTGTGAGTTTAACTTTGTGAGTTACTGGCCTTCACTTTTGTAAATAAATCCAAGAGTCTACCATGTGAAGGAAAAGCAGGAGAATGTTGTAGTCAAACGAGTTACTCTTACAGAAATACTTTTCAACATTATGGTGGAAAATCTTCACAGCTGTATGGTGCACTGATGTAACTATTGATCAGCTGGCAGACATTAGCATAGATCCATTCACTTCAAATACGAGGCTGCAGTTTAACATGCAACACTAGTTTACTCTCTGCCAAGGATTTAGGTCTCTTTGAAAGTGACGTGGCTCTCTGACAAATCTTCAAATTTCAAATCTTTATATTCTTCCCTTAATTTTGTTATTTGATCTTTTGAATCACCAGGTTTGAACATTTTAGGGCTTTCAGTTCAAACAAAGTCTCCTTTGCACTGAGAGAAACATGAAAGATTCCTTTCCTCCCGAGTGGGAAATCAAGCCAGTATTGGGAGGCTGGAGTGCCATCTGTGTGGTTCTCTCCATTATTGCTTGTACAGATTTATCTTTTTAACTGTCCACGATGAAATCTCTTTTGAGTGCATGCATGGCAGGGAAGCAAATCGGGAGTTTCTAATGAGCTGGCATGTTTTTCAAAGGATGGAAATACTGCTTCCTCTCTAGCTGTGAAATGTGGGTTTTTACTTCAGAGCAGCATCAGAGTCACCACACAGTGTACAATGCACCACCACTGTAGTTGACAATAGAATTTGGACTAAATTTTGTAAAATAAATTTTCACTATAATGTACTTTAATCCTGAGCTCTTTAGTCTTAACCACAGCAAGGCAATGACTCAGCAAGGATTTAATGACAGCCCCCCTGGGAAGGGCGGGCAGGCAAGCCTGATACTGATTCATTTCCATTGGACATGGCTGTGTAACATCTTGCAGACAAAACTCGGATGAATTACTGTACTTAAGACTGTTTATGTAAGTTATTCATTGCTCAGATGCATTACTCTGAATCTGTTCCCTGGCAGCTTTCCCAGGGAATTGGGCATGGCAGTAATTAGGATTAGGAACAACACTGTGCTCTCCTGCCTTCTGAGGCCAGAGAATTACCTGCCATTACTGCCTTAATCCTCTGCTTTCCTACACTGGATGACAGATCCATGTTTCACAATGTGCACATGTAATGTAGAGGCTCCAAAGGATAAGTGTTCAGCAGGACAAATATCTGCAACATGCCAGCAAATGGAGCAATGGCACCATGTGCACTTTCCATTTCGAATAAATCAGCCGTGCTGAAGGTTTTGATTCCCTCAGCTTGTACTACTCAGTATGTGGGGCCAGAGTTGATTAACTTGTTCATCAACGACTTGGATGAAGGGGCAAATGCCTCCTCAGAAAGGTCACTGATGACACAAAGCTCAGAGGAGCTTTGGATGATTGCCCTGAGCGCTGTGCAGCCCTTCAGAAGGATCCGGGCAGGTTGGAAAAGCAGGCAGATGTGAACCACCTGAAATCCAGCAAAGGCAAATGCAAGCTGAATAACCCCAGGCACCAGCGGGGGGCAATCTGATTCAGAGCATCTCTGCCAAGAAGGACCTGGGGAACCTGGTGGACAGCAAGCTGCACCAGTGTTTTGAGCAAAAGATTTAATTGAAGGAGGGCAATAAACAGCAAAATTGATTTTTTTTTTTTTGTCTCAAAATCCTGAAGGAAGAACATAAAAGTCCTGGGAAAATAGAAGAAAGAAAAGGAATCGTTTACTTTTCTGCCTCCTCTGTGCTCCTATGTGCAATGCTGCATCCAAAGACAAGACACTAAACCAGATCCAAGCTGTTTTAATGCTTTTTTGAAATTATTTTGTGATAAAAATTCAGGCCCAAGACTGGTGGTGTTTCAAGTGTGTGCATTTTCCACATCCCTGGGATTCATATTGAGTCTTAGGAAGAAATGGGGCTCTGTTCACTCCAGATATACTGTAAGTACTGTGGTAAAATCATATGGCATGGAGTGAATTATTATGGTGTGGTCAGCAGCAGCTTCACCTGATAAAAGCTCAGGGTCTAGGTTGTCTCTAGTTAAGGAGTGTCTGATCAAAAGGATCCTGTCACAATCACACAGTGCCACTGCAGCAGGGGTTGGAAAAGTGTGAGTTGGAGGAAGAAGTGAGATGTAGGTGGTCTTTTACCAGATAAGTTTGGTAGGACCTACAGTATCATCCATTAAAGCAAATGTGCTTTCATCTACTCCTGTCTGAGCTTTTCTGGTAACTTTTTTTGTACTTCAAGAACCTGAGCTTTCCCAGCCAGAGCTGTTTTCCACTCATACTGTCCCATTCAGTCTTAGCTTTGCTCAGGCCTCCTTTCCCATTTCCATTGGGTATGGCTGTGATGTAAGGTGAAAGGGTTGTAATTTGTTTGCCTCCAGAACCATCACTTTGCTGCTCATTATCTCAACAGGTGTTCATCCCAGACCTCAAATGTTTTTCTTCTGCTTAATCATATCTCATGGCAGATCCAGCATTACAGAGCAGCTCATCTTCAGATGCACATTTTCAGCAGACAAATTAAGACATACTAGATTTCCAAACTATTTTCCTATCCAAGCACTGAAACATGCAGAAGAAAGCAGCTTCTTTAATTTCCCAGTGAAGCTACCAAGGGCAGCTTGGGCTACTCTCAGTTCACATCTCCCCTCTTCTTTTGTCATTCATTAAACTTTTTGTTTCATTTTGTTTTGAAGAGATGGTGGTGGGTGAACTACAGATACCTGGCACTCACAAAGTTCAGTGGAACTGAGGATATTGAGAGAAAATGGTTGATCAAACAGGATTAGCCTCTCCAAATTCAATTGTTTCATGAAACTATTTCTAAGCCACAATTACATCCTCATCATTTACTACTACAGAGCAGGAAAAAGAAGAGCTTGTACAGAGTGATGGCTCATGCAGTATATCTAATACCCAAGAAAAAAGCAGAAGTCTGCCAGGTTGTAGGATAATGTCTCACTGGTGATTAGTGGCTGTTACAGTAATACAGATCAGGAGTCTGAACCCATGTTTGAGAAATAACAGTGATCCACATTTATGACAGATAATTCAATTTAAGAAGTCCTCATCTTTAAGACCCAACTACTAACTTAGTTCAATTAATGTCTGGTGCTTTTCAGATTATGTATGTGGGATGACTTGTCCACAGGCAACACAATTGTTCTTGTCAGTGCAATAAAGATGAGAATCTCAAACTGTATCCCTTCCTGATTATAAGCCATTGTTTTCTCTCTCTCTGAACTAGAGCTCAGAGGGGCTGTTCAGACACTCTTGCTGCTGGCAGTGGTTAGGCCCTGCAGCGCAGAACAGAAACCATCTCCTCTGACACTAATTTTTTCTACTCAGAGGGTGAGTGTGGACTGGCCTAGAGTTGTGGAATTCCTGTCCTATTCAAAAGCCAGGACATGGTCCTTGACAATTGGTTCTAGGTGGCCCTGCTTGTCCAGAGAACTTGAATATGGTGATTTCCAGAGGCTCCTTCTAACCTCAGCCACTCTTATTCTTATCCTATAACACAGAAATTATTCTTATCCTATAACACAGATGCTCCTTCAGGGAGCAATAACTAAGGAGGAGAGGTCTGTAATTTCTCTTTTACCTTCTCTCTTCCTAAGGAAGGTAAATAACCCTTTTGTTTCATCTTCCATAATCATATGGGGCTAGACTCACCCATTGGTCCAAAAGAAAAGAATTCCTTCACAAACAGTGAAATGTAGAGTATATGAAGTACATTTTAGAATGGGTTTATTTCACAAAATACATTCTTTTCATGCATGCTGGCTATTGAAGGGGAGTGAATATTTATAAGCTCACAGATTCTCTTGTCATGACAGAGGTTCAGAGTGCAAAAGAGGTGGCCCCTGGGATGAGATCTGCTAGCCCTTCCTTCCCCCGACCATCTGCAGCTGTACCACTAGATAGCAGTGTGCAGCTATGGATGCTGCTTCCAGAGGGGCCGTGAAGTACTGACTGACCAAACACAGCCCTTGCTCCCAAACTGAGAGCAGACACGGGAAAAGGGCAGAAGGAGAAAGCAGAGAAAAGAATTCCCTGTTATTTTTAAACCTCGGACACTTCTCTCCTGTCTCAGTTTTTGATTCATAAATGTTCCCTGCACTTGCTGAAAAACAAAGTGTTCTCAAAATCAGCCCCAAGATAAAGGTAAAACAAAGTGTCTTTAGTCATTTGCTTTTTCTTTTGGTGTAGAAAGGTTGCTCAGGTGCATCAGTACTTGCCCCAAAGGACACATGAGAGTTAACACTGGATGCTGAATCCTGCAACAGTTTAGTGAAAGAAGGTGTTGATGCTGGAGATGGCAGAAACTTCAAAGTCTGCTGGTGGTGGTGCTGGCCCTGCAGGCTGTGGCCATTGCCAACATTGCTGCTATGTCCTGACATCTGCTGTGGCCCTGCTTCACTCTTTTCTCTACGATAATCCCTTAAAGCTTGGTCCCCAGTGGAGAGAGCTGGGTTTTTTTAGATAAATACAGTGACTTGCATCAGATGTGCATCTATCTTAATTTTCATGTGACTAATTCGTCTCACCTTGGCTAGGGACCAGGTTAGATTGATTGGTGAAATTTATTTGTGTTGTGAAAATTGAGTGAGGATTTGAATTCAAAATGAAGTCAGTCTGGCAAAAGCTGCCAGACAGGGCAGCAACTAGTAAACAGCAGGACTGGTGAGTTGAAAAGCATGTCTTAAATCTAAGGAGGGAGAGAAAGTGTGGTGCATGTAAGCTGATTATGTCTCTTTTTACAGAGGAAGAAATTCTGTGTAAAGCTTGGAGGAAATAATTCAGAACTGTACATGTCTTTTAAGTGCTCTTACTGAGGGTAACTTCATACAATACCTGGTATTTACTGCCTTGCTGTCATCTTAAAACCAAAAACTGTGGTTAACATATTTTCTCTTAAATGCTCTCTTTCTTTAGAAATTTTGTACTTCTGCAGAGCTCTCTGCCCTGTAGGCAATGTGTTTAGAGAGGTGTTGAAATTAGGAAGGACAAAAAACCATGCAAGATGTGGGAATAAGTTGAGATATGGCACTGCTTTGGATGTGTAGTGGCATTGCAATGACCACCAAATTTCCTGGGAGATGTCCCTTTATCCCTGCTCCCTACCCTGTGTGCCTCCCATGTCCTTCCAGACATCCCAGAGACTGCAGCCCATTCCTGTTCCTGCTCCTGTTCCTGTTCCTGTTCCACCCTGTCATTGTGGCTGACCTTGGCAGCCCATGGAGTGGCAGGGCTGGATGTGACACAGATCCTATGTCACAGTTTTACATCTCCTGCTTGTCTGTCAGTGTGTCTAGAGGGACTCACCTCTGTAAGGTGCCAGAGTGGATAACCCTGCTCACTCACTGCTGGAGATTTCCCTTGCCACAGTGATGAGAACATCCATCACACTGAGGCTGGGTGGATTCTGTAGTCCTTTGCTTACAAATGCATCACTCCATTCTTTTTAATAAGATTTTAGATCATGGTTATGATGGTGAATTGATTTTTGCCTTTTTCCTTTATATATTGTTTATATTCTTCATATTCTTCATATATATATATATTTGTAGCACTGTAGCCCATTACTGCATAACTACACAGATTTGTAGCTAGCATTTCACCTACTCAATTGGACAGAAAGACAAAAAAACATTCCCTAGAGGCTCCAAGCCCCTGGGTTAAGATTTCTGGGAATTAAGGCTAAAACCAGCTTCTTGAGACACTTCATAAACAAAGTTTAGTTACTGTCTAAAGGGGGAGTTTCAGAAAAGGGTCAGACCAGGGGGGATTACCTAATCACCCATGTCTCTGATTGGTGATCCTTTTTGTATTCTTTATATTCTTCATATATATATATTTGTAGCACTGTAGCCCATTATTGCATAACTACACAGATTTGTAGCTAGCATTTCACCTACTCTATTGGACAGAAAGACAAAAAATATTCCCTAGAGGCTCCAAGCCCCTGGGTTAAGATTTCTGGGAATTAAGGCTAAAACCAGCTTCTTGAGACACTTCATAAACAAAGTTTAGTTACTGTCTAAAGGGGGAGTTTCAGAAAAGGGTCAGACCAGGGGGGATTACCTAATCACCCATGTCTCTGATTGGTGATCCTTTTTAGTTATGCTAATTTGCTAAACATATAAAATGGTGCCCACTCTATGTCATGGTGTGGATCTTCATTGCTTTTTCAGCTGTATTCCAGCATGTTGTGCACAATAAGGATCCTTATAAAGGTAACTGCATTTTATCACCCAACTGTGTCTCATTCATGATTTTTAGGACCAGGTAAAAAAAGCATCTGTTATAAGACATATTTCCTGTTTTATCTGCTCTCTGAGTGAAAAAGCTTTGGTGGAAAATATGTGGGGTTTTAGCATTTCTAGCATGTTTTACAGAATATGTAGATCCCACATGGATTATACTGTTAATTTCTCCAAGTAGCTGGAAGTTTGGCAGTGAGTCTAATAATTTTGTCAATGGAGATTTTGTAGACTTTTGAAGGAGGGGACGCCCAGGTTGCCCTGAGCTGGACTTAGACCCACATCACACAGTTCACACTCTTTACCTCTGTATGAAAACATCCAAGCTGTTGCTAGATGCTGTTCCAAAAGATGACAATCAATGTCCTGGCCCTGACAAGATTTTGGCAGTCATCATGTAAGAGTCTTCCTTGCTGCTTGCTGTTTGCAGGGCGAGGAAGGACAACGAAGCTGCTCCCAGAAAAGCACACTAAGGGTGACTGGTCAGGGCTCCAGGTTCCAACAGGTGTTGCTCAGGAGTGGGCAATGTGAAATCCTTCTTGACCAAGTGACACCAAAATTTGTGCCTTGCACAGGAGTGCCTCCTTCTGTTCCAAGGAGGAGGATGGTAGGAGCTGGAGGGTGAGGATGTAACTCTCCATAGACAGGCCAGGTTTTCTCTCTTTTTGCGACAGATAGAATCCTTCCCACAGTGGGGAAGTCCTGATTAATACTTCTTTTCTTGCATAGTTCTGAGCTATGGAGTATGTTGTACCATCATGGGGAAGCAGATGGAGTTTCCAGTTCCTAAAGATATCATCTCACATCATCTGCAAACTCAAGGAGATATCTTGGTACTGCTTAGCCTTTTACATTTTTACTGGGTACTAAGATCTGGGATTTTTGAGCCCATGTCTGTATTGCTCATGGTTTAACCTCTGTATGAGTTGCTGTATTGTTTTCACTTTGGTCATAGTAATTTGATCTATTTCTAGCTAAGCAAGGATGAAAATGGGTCATCTTCCCATATTTTAAGAAGTCGAATTAAGGGTAAAAATATGTAGGAACACTTCAAATTCCCACAGTACCCTCAGATCTATGGCTGTTGAACATCCCTGGTGTTGCTTTGGCTCATTGGAGGTCCTGGCTAACATAAGGAAAGGGTAGCAGTGGATGACAGGCAAAGCAGAAGTCAGATGAGGTTTAATGTTATGACCCTGGTGGATTTTTAAAAAAAACATGGATTTAATCTCTGTGCAGCCAGGAAAATTGAACCCTTACGGAAAAAAAGTTTTTGAAAAAACACAGAAAACACAGAAAACTATCAGGCTGCCTTTCTGTTTTCTGCATTAAAGTGTGACTTGTAAAACAGACTACATCTCACTGGTGGGACTGCTGTGGAATAAAGTGGTTGCTTGTTTCTGAAAAATGCAGGAGAGGGATTGCAGGTCTGAATGAAGTGGCCTTGAGAAGAAATATTTCTCATAGATATGAGGTAGATTTCTCTCCCACCCCACAGAGAAAGGACACCTGGGTGCTGCAGGATGCACTAACTGCACTGAGTCATGTAGAAAACTGGGGACAGAGGCAGAGTCTCACTCAGCTGTTACTTGTGGTCACCCTCCTACCGGGGGTGACAGACCTGTTTGGCATGTTCTCAGTAAGAGCAGCTTATTTATTTCACTTTAAGTTCCTTTTAGCCTTATGTAGTTTATGCCTGTCAGTTACTGTCAATTTGGGATAAATCTGAAGTGCTGTTCCAAAGGTCATTTAATACCAAAGACATAAGATATACTTGTGTTTGGACAGCATGGAACAACTTCATAAATTCAGGTCGACTCTTCTCAGGAGCATCTGTCTTCTTAGATTGCTGCTGCCCCAATGCCTCAAGGTAGAGGAATTTCCTTAATAACTGAAGCAAACCTGTGTCTCTGCTTTGTGGAGAACACTTGCTGCTCTCAGCCCCATTATGGGCCCCTGATAGCTCTGGGGACAGGGAAGTGTGTAGTTATATGACATAGAAGCACCAGAAAAATCCTGCAGTTTTTAATTTATATCTTTCATCTTTTTTCTCCTTCTCATTCCTGAATCATCCCTATGGATGACAAAGCATTTGCTGTAGTACTGATCCTAGAGCTTGACAGAAGTACAAGGTGTTAATGATCGCTGCTGCCTCTGGACAGGGCCAGGTTACCCAGCCCCTCCAGCCACATCCTGGGGGTGCAGGCAGCCCCATCAACACTGCCCAGCAGGGGAAGAAGGAGGGAATTCCCTGCTTCCATAACTTTTCAGTCGTGGAGTTCACTTCTATTGTGCTTGCATT
Organism: Pyrgilauda ruficollis; assembly: GCF_017590135.1. Taxonomy (NCBI): domain Eukaryota; kingdom Metazoa; phylum Chordata; class Aves; order Passeriformes; family Passeridae; genus Pyrgilauda; species Pyrgilauda ruficollis. The sequence goes on along the minus strand of NW_024508100.1, from coordinate 7,983,582 downwards.
GACAGTTGTGATGTTTAAACAGAGCTTTGAATATTTGAAGAAAAGCATAGAGTGAAAACCCCTTGGGCCAGACCTTTTCTTCTATAGGCAAAGGAATGGACTTTGTCTCTAGCTGCCTTCATATGCCCTGACAGCTGGCACATAAGACCTGATTCCTAAGATGGGAACAGTTTGTATTATCAAATGCAATGCCATTAATGCCAAAAGAAATAAAGAATGATAGACACTGGCCCTAAGACAACAAAAGGCATTTTATGTCTTAGCATCTGCCACACTAAAATCAACAGACATGGAAGTGTCAAAGGGAGAAATACCAGACTGTTTGAGCATTAGTGATTGTTTCTGTGTCTCAGATATCTGGAGGTCTCTTCTATTTACAGCACTGTGGATGACAGTTCCTCTAAAGCACAGGCTGAGAATTAACACCAAATGTAAGAGACTAGATCAGATGGACTAAAAGTTAAACCAGTGTTTTAAATGTTTTGGTTGAGGTTTCCTAGGGTTGCTAATAAACAGTAGCTGTAGCAGTGACTCTGTTACTCAAGAACTGTACCCTGGTGTTTAATTTGGGCCTCAAATATGTATCTGCTTTTCTACTGACATATTATCCTCAAACAAATTTGTAAAGTTTGTTTGATGAGGTGAATTCCACTTTTCATTTCTGGCAGTCTGCATGTAGTACACACGGTAGCAAAGCCAATATGCTGGCTGAACTACTATTTTAAGTAGTTCTGTGGGGTTTTTTTCTTGCTTGGCTTGATGAATGAGCTATTGAGGAGAAAGGAAGTGAAAAACATGGGCAGACAAAACAGAAATTTGTTTGACTGTTTATTAGCTTTCTGTAGTGAGTTCATCACAGTTCAAGTGATACGGAAGGGAGGACATCCTTGGGGTAAAATACAGTCATAGCTATCAGGAATTCAGGTGGAATTTATGTAGATATGATCCCATCCACATCTTCTGCCTCAGGGGTTGCACAACCGCAAAAGTATCTACATTCATACCTTCCTGGCCTGGTTAATTTAGCTACCCTCTGGAAATTCTCTTCCATGGAAAAAACCACTCTCAAAACAAAACCAAACCCTGCTAAGGGATAAGAAGGCTAAGAATAAGAATTTTTCCTAAACAAGAGGTGTCAAAAACCTACAATGTAGAACACTTAATGGCTCAGTGACTTAAATTACAGATACTATTTTCTAGGCATTGGGCCCATTTCAAAGAAGGAGAAATGACATTCTGAATGCAGAATTACTTCAAAATTTGTAACAAAAAATATTGGTTGATTTGTTTCTTACAGGAGTTTCCAGTTATTATCTAATGTTTTTAAAGTCTTTGCCTCAAGAAGTTCTGAAAAACTGAACTATGTTTGTTGCATGTACCAGAGAGAATAACCCTACCCTTCTGGAAAATGCTTTCTGTTCCTGTAGAGGCAGGAGGATGAGAAGTTTGGTACTTACGCCTTGATCTCATGGATTTCTCTGTACAACCTGGTGGGGTCTGTCTTTAGGTCTTGCTTTACTCAGGGGTGCTGGACCCTCAGGACTGTCTGGGCAGGATGGAGGCATGGCAACAGCTTGTCTGTCAGAATGACCTGTGCAGCGGGTGTAGCTTGGACACATAAAGCTGAGACATGAAAGCGCTTGAGCAGCATGAGATGTGCTGTGAAAGGAAGGTACGCTGTGGGTATGTGCACACCAGCTTTGGTAAACAGCCCGAGGGTGCTCTGCCAGAGTGGGCATGATCGCCCTGACTGTAAGAACTCACCCCCATTGCTCAGCCTCAGTCAAGTTCCAGTCTATTTTACCTTTCATTGGGGCTTGCTGCTGCCTCCTAAGTGCAGCTCCACATTTCCTGGGTTGAGGCAGCTTGTTGCAGACCATCATGATTCCCCAGCAGCTCACCTCAGTCTAAGCTGGACTCTTCTGTCCTCCCCAGCTGTGTGATTCTGCCTCCTACCCTGTCCCTGGGACACAGGCAATTGTGGGGTAAGGCAGTGCAGTAAAGGAGTTGTCTGAAAATCATCTTTTGCAAAGGATGGGGTGGGTGGGTGGGTGGGTGTGTGTGTCCAAGAGGAAAGCAGGAGTGCAGCAGCCCCACGAGATATGCTGAGATTGTTTTGAAGCTTCTAATTTGTCTGAAATAGATGGAGAACATGGCTGCAGGGTATTTCTGCCTGCTCTGGCATGGATGCAGGAGGAGTTGTGTACACCAACATCTGACACCTAACCCTGGGGTGAAGAAAGTAAGGATCATGTCTGTAGGACAGATATGTGAGGTCAGACAGATGACTTACCTGAGAGATTGCTTTTTCAATGCTTAACTTACTGCATCAGTCTCTGAAGCATATGATAGGGAGGGGGAAATGACCTAGGGAGCCTGGCAGCTAGCTACTAGCCAGGAGGGTAGCCCCTGAATGAATAAAATATGCTTCAGCTTCTTGTTAAACACTGACCAGATGGTTCTAAGTGCTGGCCTATAAATCTTTTCCCACAACAAAATCCACTGCAAGTGGAAATACCTGTTTGTGAAAGAGGAAAATTTACAAGTCTGGTGCTCAGCTCCTGAATGGATTCCTGAATGGGAAACACAGGAGGCAGGGGATTAACACGTGGCTGTGTCAGCACCCACAGCGCTGCTGTCAATGAATCGTGGGTGAAATGATGTGCTCCACCTGACACCAGCAAGTAACCAGCCACTAGTCATACTCACCTCATACTCACTTTGATTTTAATTGCCCAGCATCTGTGCTGTCACCTTATTCCCCACAGCCTGACAAGGAGTTAAATTAGTACACATCGTAAAATGAGGCAAGGCATCACGTCTGAACTTAATATAGCATTCTTGCTTTAAGGTCTCAGAGTGGACTCACATTCCCGTGGGGAATAAAGGCTTCTGGAAAGCTTTTCTCAGCTGTAAAGCTGTGAATCAGTCTGTGCTTCCTCTGGATAAGGAAGCAGCTTCTCTTGGATGGTTGCCTTGCACCTCTGCGGAGGATTTTAGGAGTGCAATTTGCCACACTTCACAAAGTGGGGCAGTATGGACTTGAATGGCACTTTCCTCTATCCCATCTAGGAAATCCTCATTCCTGAATTGCTTATCAAACAGATCAGATACTTCAATACTGAAGTATAGAATCAGATACTTTCCAAAACTGAAAAGCCAGCTACCTACGTGAGCATCAAGGAGATATTAAATCCTGCCATGAAGCTGAGAGCCTTGCACATGAAATGATGTATACATCCTTTGTGACTGCATTTAATCTCCTTTTTTCCCCCACAGAAGGAAGAATAAAGAAATTTTCATCTGCTAAAGCTTTAAGAAGCAGATATATTGAGAAAAGAGGACAATATTAGAGTCACCACATAAACACTCCTATTGCCCGCCCTAATATTCTTGCTGGGGCAAAACAGCCAAGATCCTTGAGGGAGGGAAAGGAAACAGCAGAAAGACAAAAATAGGTGCTTCACTTGTGTCTGGCTACCTGTGCTGCCACAAGATGGAACGAGTCATGGGTTTGAAGGAAAATGAAAGGCTGGAGCTTTTTATTTAAGAATATCAAGTTTTCAATGGTGTATGCTACTAGCTGAAGGTCTGAAATCCTAATTCCAAGGGAGCAGGAATAAGTGACCTCTATTATTTCACTAAGGCCTAAATATCACCCCAACACTCATAAATGTTGGAGAACGGCATTATTCTGAAGACACTGCCCTCTTTCCATAAATTTCAAATAGAACAGCTGAGGGGTTTTCCTTGATGCTAAAGGTCTGAATAGCACTGATTTCCCTTGAATCCAGATACTGAAATCAGCCAGATAGAAATTTTCTAACACAGTTTTGAGTATTAGAAAGTAGGAATTGTTTATTGCAGCATGCTGGTCACTCAGAGGATCCTTCCTCTAATCGAGTGCCCCAAGCATCAGGTAAACAGAGTTTTGATCATACACACTGATTACATGTTAATTGTCTATGCCCTCTTACTTGATGTTTACGTATTACTTTATTTTACACAGTTATACCCCCTATTGGAAGTCCTTATTTCCTTCTTTGGGGTCTGTCTTCAGAGTCTGGTGTCCTTTTTACGTGGCTGTTCCTCGACCTCAACTTTTGAGTAAGCACAATAGGGTTGTCTTGCACAACTTCTGCTTTGTCAGCCTGGCAGAGCTGAGCTGGCATCCTGCTTGTGCTTTGCATGACTCCTCTTTGCCGAAGTTACATCCTTTATCTACTGCTCCAAGGCTGTGTTGTTCTGCTTTTCTCTCCTTATCAGAGTAAAGTGCTGCTCTGTTCTACTGTCTTTATCATCCTGCTCCAAACAAAGAAGTTCAGGGAAAGCTCAAATCCTTGCAATTTCAAAGAACTTTCTTCATCGATTGAAAAGTTAAGCTGTAAGAGGTGTGGGGCAAGTACTGAGAACAGAGAACTCTGAGCATCTTCAAAGATCAATTCAATAGGATGTATTCATCAAATCGAAAAAATAGACACTCTTATAACTGAGAATGGAGTAGAATTTTCCTTTTTTTTTTTTTTTTTTTTTAATAATCTGAAGCCATTTTATGAATTGTATAGTGCAGAAAGGACTGGGTGTTCTTGCAAGAGCCTGGTTAAACCTCAAAACCAGACTGAATACAGCTAAATACAACTATTTCAGGTTTAATAGGATTCATTGCATGTTTCCACATTTCTTTCTGGCCTGAATACATTTTGAGAAAATGCAGTCTGAACCTAGTGATAACAGAAGGAAATAAATCTATTTTAATTAAAAATAGAATCACAATCCCCTAAAGCAAGATAATAAGCTGTTCTCTTGCACTGAAAATAAGCTGACCAGATTTCTGAATGACAAATCTAGGGTATTGTGAAGCAGGTGCTATGATGTCTTATCAGAAATTGGAGGAAGAATGTTACACTGGCAAGAGAAAAATAATTTTTATGGTTTTACATACAAGTAAGTACTAACTGAACACAGCACGGCTGTATGGTAAATAATGACATGTTTCTCTGATTGTAAAACCTAAGGGGAATAATAAGAAATTCCAGTTTCCACAGAAGTCTATCTGAACAGTCATAGAAGCATAGCTTATTTAGAGATCTACTATGATTAATGTGCTTGATATAATATGCCAAATAAAAATCACTGTGAAAGCCACACATGGTGTTATGTAATTTGGTGTGGTGGGAGTGTTGACAATGTATTCCAAGACAGAATCCCTCCACTCTTAAAACTCCATTAACCAGGAAGGGATATGACAATTGCCAAGGGTGACTGTGTCCAGATCTGTTTTGTTTATATCACTGTTTTGTAGATTATCCTATTTGTAGCTCAAATGTGTTTGTGTCTGCACAGGATATTTCTGTGGGGAATACTCCTTTCAGAAAACTGTGGTGTGTGCTGATTTTGGCTGGGATAGAATTAATTTTCTTCACAGCAGCTAGTGTGTGGCTGTGTTTTGGATTCGAGGTGGAAAGAGTGTTGGTAACACAGGGATGTTCTAGCTGCTGCTGGGCAGCGCTTCCACGGAGCCAAGACCTTTCCCACCCCACCAGTGAGGAGGCTGGGGGTGCACGGGGGGCTGGGAGGGGACACAGCCAGGACAGCTGACCCCAACTGATTACATGGATATTCCAGACCATAGGGTCAGCAATAAACTGGGGGATGAAGTGGGAAGGGGGAATGTTTGGGGTGACAACTTTTGTCTTCCTAAGTCATTGATATGTGTGATGGAGCCCTGTTTTCCTGGGCAGGGCTGAACACCAGCCTGCACTTGGGATCAGAGAATGAACTCATTGTTTTGCTTTGCTTGCATGTAAAACTTTTACTTTCCTATTAAACTGCTTTTATCTCAACCCAGCAGTTTTCTCACTTTTACTCGGGTGGTTCTCTCCTCCATCCCAGTGGCGGGAAGTGAGAGGGTGTCTGTGGGGGGCTTTGTTGCTGGTTGGGGTTAAATTATGACAACATAAACGAAAAATGACAGGGAAATCTTGGCAACTCACATCTTGAATAGGCATGTAGGTGTAGGGAGAGCTGTTCAACATCCTTCCTGCCTACCTACTGCTGGTGTTGCCACAACAGAGCAAAGCCACCATGTAGTTTTACTCTTTCCACCCTTGAACTCTGCCGACTTGTATTACAGCCAGAGCTGCTCCCTGGCTGTCTTCAGCAGCTGGTGGAAGTGGCAGTTCAGCAGCATCAGGGTTGTTTGTATTTGCTCTGGATCCAGTGGGCATTTGCACATGTTCAGAAGTATGGTTGGTGGGAAATCCCACCAAAATCAGTTGGATGCACATGATTAAAATCCATCACAAGCAGAAATTCTCTTCCTTGGGACTGACACTGGCTGATAAATGAAATTCATCAGTTCCATTACTACTAAATATCAGCATACAGAAGTTCTCCTTATGGCATTCTTGGAGGGCTGGATAGTGCCTCTCTATTTGTTATCACTGTCCCTTGAACATGGTTTGTCCTGCAGCAGCCCGCATGGGTTGTTCTCTGCAGGGTGACGGAGCAAAGAGGAGAAGCATGGGGGTGGGATGGAGAGGTGCAGGACAGCTTGCACAGGATGCTCTTCCCTCCACCCTTGGAAGGAGAGATAAAATAGCTTCAGGCCCTACAAGACCTGAGTGACAGCTGAGCATCCCAAACACTTATAAACATGTGTGTTCTGCCTCTCCTCTCTGCAGGGGTAGTGAGAAATTTTGATTCTCTCTATCAGTAGCAATTCCTTTGGCAGAAAAGGGATGACTAGAAAGTCAGGGAACAGATGGAGGATTTCTCCCCAGCATCCCTGATGGCTGTGAACTAGCAGGAATTTGTGGCTGGATTTAAAATTAGCTCCAAGCAAACCTGGAAGGAAAATACTGTTGAGAGTTGAATTTTTTATATGAATAGGTTTTTAAAAGATTTCATTCATAAAACATGAGGCAAAAGACAATGCTTTATGGGACCATGGAACTGAAGTCATCACATTCTAAGTGGTTAAAGAACAGACATTTGTGCATCTTTTACTGTAAAGCATGTGGTTTTGCCTACATCCATGGAATGTGCTTGAGGTAAGGAAGAAGTATTTTAAGAGTCTTTACAGCAACGGAGCAAAGCTGGTATAGTGTGTGAAGAGCTGTGGAGGGGCAATAGGGCAGCATTTGGAGGCAGGAGGACACTTTTGCCCAGTTTAAGCAGGATTGAATCTTCAAAGGCTGTTCAGGATCTGGCTGAGGTCCACAAGAGTTTCTCCACAGATCTTGCTGGCCTGAGTCAGTGTCAGGCACAGGAGGGGGGCAAAGCCAGTCCATACATGCCCATAAATGCCAGTAAGAGCATCTTCAGCTTTCTCTGCAAACCAGGTGGAGAAGATTTGCAGACCCATTCCAGGCAAACCTGTCAGTTTTCTGAGTTTAAGCCTGTCTTGTTGGACAGATGACTGTTGGAATTGGTTTCCACCTCTCCTAATTTTTATTTTTAGAAAAGCCTTCCTTTTCAATCTCAAGTTTTATCTCTATTGTCCATTGCTTAGCACAAGGGCATTTCTAACACAACCTGCTCTTCTTTGTTTTGTCCAGCATTCATCACTCTGAGCTATCCATAAATTCCAGGTATTTTCCTTTTTCTGTCAGATCAATGTATGTCAAAAAGTTTCACAAATGCAGCAAGTGAAGTCCTTAATGAGTGTCTGATTTCATGAGATCAGTAATTGAAATGGGATAGTTTCAAGTCACTTTTGCAGAAGAAAAAAAAGGAAGCTTTAAGTGGCAGAACTACAGTCATTCAATAATCACTCTCTTTCCTAGAGTAGGATTCTCTATCTTGTCACTAGTGTGCTGCCTCCAAAGCAAAATTAATTTTATCTTTATCTCAAGCCAAATTAGTGGAAGCAAGAGTAATAGTTTAACAGAGGACTTGTGTGGTTCACAGGATTCTGTGAACTGTTCTCACTTCAGTTGTTGCAACTTAAATTTTGCAAAGTGTATTCTTAATAATTAGGTTTGACAGAACTTCAAGTTGCTTAGTGTTACGTGGATCAATTTGCTGGATTATAGGTCAAAGATTTTTTTTGTTGTTGTTGCAGTTTTCTTGCTTTATTTTGCTTCATTTTGCTTTGTTTTGCTTTGCTTTGTTGTAATGGAGCTTCTAATTCTCTCCATCTGAGTCATGATATTGCCAGGCTCATTTAGACTTTGACCTGGTCTTACTGTGGAGCTTTGACCATTGAATACCAGACTCAAAGCAAACAGGAACACTTCAGGTTTTGTGGGTATAAACATGATGACCACAAAATGACAGCTCTGAAATGAACCAAACAAGGTGGGGTTGCCCCTCAGCTATGACTTTTCATTGTTTGGCCTGTGCAGGTCTTGCCTCCTGTGATGCTGAATAAAGAACATTTGTTTTTTGTTCTTTCTGCTGTGATAAGGCTTTATTTTCCTCTGTGGTGTCTACCACAGAAAAAAAACCTCAGTGAGATCCTGGCTCATTGAGGTGATTGGATGTTGTGTTTATGGTTAAAGTAGCAAACAGTAGGTTTTGGAGGAAAAACAAAAACTTAAAAATGTACATATATGTAAGTATGTACATGTGTTCCTTACAAAAGCTGGGCATTTATCAGCATCAATTAACTGAAAAAAGTTTCTAGAGTGGGGGAAAGTTGAAAAGGGAGCAAAAGCTGTTACCGTTGTTCTGTAACAGCATTGAATTACCCTGTTCTTCTGGATTTGACCATAAAAAGCTAGAATTTCTACTTTTCAGAAATCAAAGTTGTCTCAGAAATTTCTAAAATTGAAGGAAATACATCTGTTAGCTTTTTTTCTAGGTATATTGTTTAGACCACAAGTAAATTTGATAGGCACAGCAGGACTCATCTCCCTGGGTGATTGCAGAACTCTTTGGTAAGTTGTGCAAACACCTTATTTCTTGCCTACACTTTTTTCCTCAATGGTAGGACATATAATAGTGTCTAAATCTTTTTAAGCTTTTTCTAGTCTTTTACAGTGGGTATCAATTTTATCCACACTTTTCTGACAGCTTCTATTACTGTGATACAACTCTTGAGATGCTTGTACCCAATCTTGTTCAAGGTATTTGTGTGTTTAACCTTTGGAAAGTTTAGTGTTGGGTTACTGGGTAACTTTTCTCTTTGGATTAATCTCTTGAATTCAAAGAGATTACTAAAATAACATTTTTCATGCCCACATATCTGCAAAGTATAGTTCGGTTGCACAATTCCTCCAATTTATTGGTCTACAAGGTACTTCTAGAATTCATAAATGTTGACTTATTAATAGCTCCCTGCATGATCTCAACATTTATATACTTGGAGAAAAGAGACTTTGATTTCCCTAGATATAAAAGGATTCATATCATTCAGGAGAACATCTTATGTAACCTTGCTGTTGTTATTCTCTTACTGGAACAGCATAAACCATTAGTTTTAATAAGGGGATTAAGTAAAATAGGTCCACCTTACTTTGGTACATTTCCTGAGAACACATTTTCCTACAAAAATCTTCTATAATATCCAGTTAGAAGCTCATCTATGCTGTATTTTAAAATCCATTCCAAATCAGCGTAACATTTAAATATAGATTTCATGAATAAATATCTACCTAATTTGTTGAGCTGAGCCCACAGTCATTAAACAAAGTAGTAACAGGTGACAATTGGTGACAAGTTTTTTTGGTGGGCCATCCAGCCCTTGTGCTCACTATGGAACCACATCAACACACTGTTCCTTTTATTGAGGGAAAGATACAATGTGGGCTTTAGGGCCATCAGAATCATCCTATGTTGTCAAGAGGTGGTGATGGTTCTGCTTTTGGTATCTTAAATCTCTTCTTTGTTGAGACTTGATTAGGAATTTAATTTAAAAATGAGAGAAAAGGAAATAGTGTGTCTTCCCTAAAGGAATATTTCTAACACTGAGTATATGGTCACAGAACAGAAGGGAAAGGGAAGAGATCAAGCATGGCAAGGCAGCAACTCATGGAATGAGCCCTGTCAAGTGCTACTCACCTCTGTGCTCTTCAAGAGTAATTGTGGGTTTTTCAGTTCGCTTTTCTATTCTCAAGGAAGATGTCTATCCTCCAAATAAAGACAACATTCAGGTCTCCCACCTTCCTCTCTTCTATGACAGAAGCTACTGTTTCTGCTATTCCAAGATGGATTTAACAGAAAGCTATTTGCAAGTGTAAAAATTAGCAAAGAATTCTTGTAAATGGAAAATGCCGCATGAGCTGTTTAAATAGATTGGACTACTGCAACTGTTCTTTTGACCAAGTCTATATTTAGTCCTTCTGTCAGAGAAACTATTAGTTTGGAGGAAAAGGTTTTAAAAGAAAAACTGCACTGGTGGAGTCTGTTATATAAACTACATTTTAATGGAGTCCTTTCTCTACTGAGAACAGAATAAACCTTTCAGATAACTTTTGTAAAGCTGCACTAACCTATATTCCTTAGAGATACTCATCAGGAACATGTGCCTGCAAAAACACATGGATGTCATTGCAGAATCACAGAAAGGTTCAGATTTGAAGGATGTCTAATTCACCCCTCATGATCAAAGCAGGATCAACTAGAACAGGTTTCTGAGGACCCTGCCCAGTTACACTTCAAATATCCACAAAGATAAAAACTCTTCAATCTCTCTGGTCAGCCTGTCCCAGTATCTGGCCACCCACACAGTAGGAGTGAGTGGGGGAAGCAGAGGGGAAGGATCATTTCCATCAAGCTGTGGGCAGCACTCTTTCCATTGCAGCCACAATTGGGAATTGTTGGTGTGTGTTTAATCTGGTGTCCATCAGCATTTCCAGGTCCTTTTCTACAAAGATTCTTTCTGGACTCTTGGTCTACGCTCTGTGCCTGGGGTTGCTCCTCTCCAGGAGTGGACCTCGTAGAACAGACCAAAACTGTTGGCCCCAGCATCAGCCCTTGAGGTATGTCACTAGAGGCCGGCCTCTAACCGGACTTCATTCTGCTAATAATAGCCCTTTGAAGCTGGCAATTTATCCAGTTTTCAATCCATCGTATTGTTTATTTTTCTAGGCTGTATGCCAGTTTGTTTTTGATGATATTATGGGAAAGCCTTTTAGAGGTTGAGGTAAACAGAACCCTCTGCTGTCCTCTCACCCACTGTTCTCATCAGCTGGTTGTAGAAGTCTGTCAGGCTGGCTAAACTTGATTTTCTGCTTCATAGATCCCAACCAACCATATCACCTACTTTCCCATTACATGTTTGGAAATAGTCTTCAGGGGCATTTGCTCAGGGATGGAGGTTATGTCAACCAGCCTGCAATTCCACAAATTCTTTTTACCTACTCAAAGATACAACTTTTGCTTTCTTCTGGTCCTTGGAAACCTCCCACAAACACCATGACTTTTCAAAGATAATTGAGAGTGGCCTTGCAATGACACTAATCCTCAGCACTCACAAGTGAAACCCGTCATGCTGCACAGACTTAGGTAGGTCCAGATCTTCTAAATGTTCCTCACATAACTCTTGTCCCCCCAGAGTAAGTCTTTGCTCCAGACGTTCCTAATGGTCTCTGAGGCCTGAGATTTCTGAAGTCTGATCTTACCAGTAAAGATGAAGATGAGAAAGGCAGAGAGCACCTTTGCCTCCACTTTGCCTCCTGCTCTTCTAGCAATGACTCCATGCTGCTGCTGTAGAATGTAGGTCCATGGACCTGTAGAACCCCTTACAATCCCTTGCCAGATTCAGGATGAGCTTTGTCTTGCCTAACCCTGTCTCAGATTGCTCAGACAGTGCCTCTATATTCCTCCTGGGTCTTATGACCCCAATGTCACCTCATGTGAGCTTTATTTTTATATTTGAGTTTTGACAGGATCTCCTTGATTACCTATGCAGGCGTTTAGGTGCTCTTGCTTTAGCAAGATATCTTCTTTGAAAAGTGTGGAGCACAGGGAATGTAATTTTAAGGGGAATAGATTTACAGTCTGCAACTTCCATTATATAACAGGATACTAATAAATCACATTTTTGGGAGTTTATTTATGGGAATTGACTGAAAGGATAAATGAACTCAGTTTTTATGAGTTGCACTCTTTTCTGCACATTTGGGACAAATTTATCTCTTGGAGTTCATGTATCTTCCAGCAAAGAGAAATGAAATATGGCAATAAACTTTCCATACTCCAGACGTACAAAGTTATTCGTGTTTTCTTGTATTACAGCAATCTTCCTTCAATTTATCCAAAGCTGTCTTCAACATCAAGTAGCATCAAAATCTGTCTGGCTATTGTTAATAATAAACCCTGAGTCAGCTGTAGAGAGTCAGATTTCAAAATCAATGATGCTAAGTGGAGTGAAGAAGACAAAAACTGTCCATCCAGCAGTTATCTGACTTTGCAATCTGAGTTGGTGAATTGAGTCATAAATTAACAGACAAAAAGCAAAAATGGTGAAATGCCAAAATCCTGGTTGTAAAACCTGTTTGAACCAACCAGCATACTGTCTTTTAAGGGTGAGCTCAAGCTAAGGAAAAAAACAGAGATGAAAGGTGTGAGTTATTATTGCCAACTTCACTGTCTTCACTGCAAATGTGCTGTTAAAACTTATGTAGCACTCAGTTTCAAAAGTTGACAGGAGTGTTTCTGCTCTGTTTTTTTCTTTTGAGTCCAGCTCAGTGACTCAAATGCTGAGACACAGCATCCATTTTCCAGATTGGAAAGGCAGTGAACAAGGATTACTTACAACTTAACAGATCGACTTGCTCCAAGTAGCAGTAAGAGAAAGCTATAAAGATTTTTTAACAAATCTAGGTTCAGTGCAGACCCTTTGTGCTCATTGCATAAGTTTTAGCATAGTGCCAACTCCTGCAGGGTTTGTGTTATGGAGAAAGGACAGGATGTTTGTCCCCTCCTGGGGGTCTTCTTTTAGGTCCCACAGCAATTGCAGTATGGCAGAACATCGCTTTAACTACACTGTATATTTGTGTAAGATCCTGGTATTGATTAGTCTGCATAGTTGCATGAAAGGATGTACTGCTGCCTGCTAGAGCTTCCTGTTTACTAGGATCCATTACTTGATCTGGTCTCTACCCTAAATTCTCAATAACATATCATTACAGTCAGTACAAATCACAATTAAAATACTAGTGCTAACTTATAGTAACATAATTAAGACCTCTTGTATGTGTTGATTAATTTTCCTCATTTTTTTAGTAAGGTATGTCAACCCTGATCCTGTGGCATTGTATGAAATTGCATTTGATTGCCCAGGTGAAAGAGAGAAGAGGTGTGGGGCCTATCTTGATGTCTGACTCTAAACATGCCATGTGTATGAGACATTTACATCATATGGTCTCAGTGGTGTTGGCTGCAGAATTGGACTTTGAAAACATTTATAATGAATTACTGTGCTTTTAGTGATCCAGCTTAAACAGTTTGTTATTGTTCTTCAGGATTTCAATATTTTTAAGGAATCCACTGCTGTTCTGAAGTTATTGTTTGCTGCTGAATTCTAGATTTTGTTCTTTCTAAAAGGCAATTTGTAAAGTTCATTTGGCTGTGACAGGTTTTTGTTTTTCAGTATCCTGAGTCCCATGCAAGTCACTGTGAGAGTGTTACAGAGAATAGGCTGACCTTTCTTTGGCTTGACAATAGTTTTAACATGGAGGAAATATTTCTTCACACTGGTTCTGGCACATATAATAATACATTTTAAATTTGGACCACAAACCTAGCTTTGGTCAAAAGCTTGCCAAGAACAATAAAATAGCAATTTATTGGATTGCCATGTAAAATACTGGTTGTGAACCACACCCAGATGGTGTGAGGATGTGCTGGAGTAACCGCTCAGAGTGCTGGAGGAGAAAGCTCAAACTGCATCTGTTTTATTTTTGTCACTGTCATCAAATTGCTGTCTGATTCTAGGCTAGCTGTTTGTGCTACAGTGTTCATACACACATCCTCAAAACCACATTTAAATAACAAAATAAGCTGTCTGTTTAAAGGCCTCAATGCCTGAACTTAATAATCTCTTTCTGAGTTGTCAGAGGTATTATGAAGTGTAATTAATGTAAATAAAACACTTCATGATCTTTTCTTCACCTGTCTACACCTCTATCCAGATTTTTATGCCATGCTGATAAAAAATTCTAAGTTGAAAGCAATTACTGTGTGAATGAAGAGATGACTGAGAAAGCCTAATAGTATAATTATCCTTATCAATAGATTACTTTGAAAGCAACTTTTTGTTGCCCTCCTTTGAAGACAGTGATGATTAGAAATGATTTTATTTGCATAATTTCTCTTATGCATAAGCCTGCTTTATGAGGACAAAAGTGAAAAATGTTATTACAGGAGACTGGAGGAAGACTGATGAATTTGCGCTGATTAAAGAAAAGGGTTTTGTGGAAATTTAAGTATCTTTCTTTGAAAAAACCAAGGAGGCAGGATATTCTTTCCTAGTTTTTCTTCATTCCCATCCCCATTTTCAGTTCCCTGTTCAGCCAAAATGACCAAATGACCTTTAGGATCAGCTGAACATTTTTGACTCTGTAAGTCATGACAACATGACAAGGTTTATGTCAAGTTTATCTCAGGCAGTTGGATGGGCCCATTTGTTCTCACAAGTGCTGAGCAGTGAGTTGGGTGTGGGAGAGGGGAAGATGTGGCTCTGACCTTCTGTGTGCTCTTTGTGCCCACGGTGGAAGTTTGCCCAGCCGTCCTGCTCCTGCAAACAGTGATGCTGTATCATTCTTTCTTTCTCTTGTACCACTCCATGGCATCTTTTACCTTTAATGCAGAGGATTTCAGGGATGACCTATGTACCCCATGCTCCAAGTAATTCGGCCATAGACTTTCTCCTCGTATCTGTACAAGCTTGGGAAAGCTCAGAACACACAGCTAGGTGCTCTAGGGCTAGGACAGGCTCCTAGGACTTCTTCATCATTTCACACTCAGATACTTAATGCAAATGAGACTGTAGTGGTTGAAAGGAATGAAAGAAGGAGGTGAAGAAAGGTATGGCTTCCCCAGCTCTGAACTGCACCAGCTGGATGTGGGTCAGGTCTTTACGCTGATCAGATACAATCTGATCAGCATAAAGGCTGAACAAAAGGTACTCAAGACATGTTTTAGTCAAGGACTGAGTTTGCAAAAAATTATTTTAAAAATCAATTATGGTTCGTTATTCAAATTTCAGAGGAGGACACTAAGGCAAGCAGGATATTTCACAGCAACTAAGAGACAGATTGTTCTGCTTTGGGGCATCAAATGCAAAAAAATTCCTGGATGTATGGCTAGTGACTTATTCACTAGAAGAGGGAGGCTATAGAACATCCTGAGTATATTTCTTTTCTTCCTTGACCTGGCCTCTGTATTCTGATTAAGGAAAAATTTTTGATAAACAACATGCTTTCCAAGTCCACATCTCCTCACTGTCTAGCTGTCATAAGAAGACAGGAACAGCCAAGCACTTATGGACCTCAGTGAACTCACAGTGGGAAAAAAAGTTTTAATTCTGCAACTGCAGAAAAAGATCTCTCTGTATTAAACAGTGAAAAACAAACAAACAAAAAAGATTGTGATGTTCAAATAAGTTTTTTTTTTTTCCTTTCTAAGTAATTCGTGTTCTGTCTGACCTTGGTTTGCTCAAAATGACATTCTTGCTTCCCTTTATCTCTCGGTAGGAGTAACACCTTTCTAACTAATTTATCTGGTACTTATCCAGTGACAAAGTCACCAGGAGACTGGGAAGATCTGGGGTTTGTTCCCTTTGCTACTTCAGGGTTTGTGTTTGAGCTCAATAATAATATGAAATGCACTAACAATTTGAAAAGCACAGCTCTTCCCAGAACAACTGTAACACTGTGCTCCTAAATCAGTTATTTATTTGCTCAGTGTTAGGAGCATTCCAGGTATTGAAGCATGCCTGGCTACTTGGAAATTGTTATAACAGTTCTGGGCACAGTTCTGACCTGGGGCAGATGTCACTCTTCCAAACAAGTTTTGGATGTTCTAGAGGATCGCATGGACCAGAGACCATTGCCAAGGAGTGAGTTGACTGCAGCCACTCTGATTAGGAAGGCAAGTGTTTACTAGTTAGGACAGGACAGCAAAAGGAGCAGCCATTGTATTTCATGATCCATTGCTTTTGTTTGTCTGTTTTCCCCCAAACATTTTTTTTTAATGGAGCAGTGAGGACAACTTGTACTCTAACTTTTTATATTCATTTTAAAATTTAAATAAAAAAGTGAAACATTGTCTCCAAATACTTGGAGATAATTTTTCCTTTGTAATATACTGTTTTCATGGCAATACCAATAAATCTTTCTTTCTACACTACTTGACATTGGTAAAGCCTCAGCTGGATGTCTATATTTAATGCCAGGCACTGTGCTCCAAAAAAGATGTGAAACAAGTGAATAGAGATAAAAGAAAGGCAACAAGAAGTATTTTCTAGACCTCTGATCAATGAAGAAAGATTGAAAGAATTTCATTTGTATAGGGAATAGGGAGAATAGGGAGAGAGAGATGGAAGTCTTTCAACTAACATCTGTTGCAAAGACAAGAAATAACAATCCAATCCCCATTTCTGTAATGAATAAATCTGAAAGCAAATTTTGAGAGGGTAAACTGTATTCCTGGTAAAACTTTGTAACAAAAGTGGGGTCTGGAATGGATTGATCTGAACTTCTGTGGGCTTTCTAGATCAACTATTTCACAAAGTCTTTCAGGCCAACTGCTGCCAGAAAAGAACTGTGATAGCCAGGCTAGTCTTGGGCTTAAGGGATGCAGTAGGGGATCTTGAGTTTCTTTCTGGTCCTATGACTTTGGTTTTTCCTTCTGTAAGATTTGAATATTAATGAAGTAATGCCAATATATTCCATTCTGTAAGATTTGAATATTAATGAAGTAATGCCAAAATATTCCAATCCATTGCAAAACATCTTAGGAGACATTTTTGTTTCCCCCACATCTGTTTGGCTTCAAAATCCTCTTATTTGTCTGAACACAATCTCTTTATAGATCTGCAAATATGACACAAGATTTCAGGATATACATCTATATAGTTATTAGTATTGGAAAAATAAATATTTTGATAGGTTTTCTGTTCATTGCTGTACTATTCATTTCAGGATATACATTTACCCTATGCTGAGGAAACTTAGACTGTGAAAAATCCCTTGATAAGAAGATCATGACCTTTCTCTGGACATTGTCTCTGGATTTTGACTTAGTTACCGAGAGCTCCCTTGCAGACAGGTTTGTTTACTCTGGATGGCACAGGGTTCCTGGCCACAGCAAAAGAAAATTGTGAACCCAAAAGATTGCACAAATAAAGTTGCTGGAGCTTGCCCATTGTAATTTTCACTTGCACTGCCATACACTCCAAAAATGAGAAGATTTTAAAGTGGATAAAAGTACTGGTCCAAGTACAGTGGTTAAATGTTTGTAAGGTAACACTGTTTACCAGACTTTAGCATTGTAGCAAATTTTTGGAAAAACTAGGTCAGAATCTTATTAAGGCAACCTGCAAACACCTCAAGCATTGAAAATTGTGCAATGGACAAATGGGCACTTCCAAATGTGGTGTTTGGACAAAGCAGTGCTCTGCTCAAAGTGTACAACCTAAAAGGTCAGATTCCTCCTCAATGCTGCATTAATACTTTCCCTTTTCATAACAAAAAAACCCCAAAAAACCCAAAAAAACCAGCCCCTCCCCCAAAAAAATCCAAAAAACCATAAAAATCCCCAAACCAAAATGAAACAAAACAAAACAAAAAACCCATAATATTTGTACCACTTTAATTACTAGCAAATCACATTCTCTCCAGTGGAGCCTCATCACCCTGAATGACCTAATTATTTGTTTGAAGTCTTCCATCCTTCCTGATTTCAAAAAACCCAGTGTATGAGGAGTTAAGTGAACAGAGTGCCTATGTAAGGAAAGCCAATTTGACTGGAAAAAAAAGAGAATGGAAAGGACCTGGTTCCAGTAGAATTGATCTATGAATTTTTTGCAAAATTGGAAAATGATATTTTTAATAGCTTTGCAAAGACAGTACCAAGATCTAGGGATTCCATATAATAAAAGGGAGAGTTTAGCAGTCCTAGGGCAAATCTTTAGTGAGGCTTCTTGCAGAGCCAGAGAAATCTGCAAAAGAAAACCTATTCCTAGGGCTGACTGCTCCTTCCAACAAACCTCCTTCAACAGGAGAGAAAACAGAACAGATGCTTTGTCTTTCTACAGTTCTTCCCTAATCACTGTACGAACTGAGTGCAGTTTCTTAATGATGTGCTTATAGTAATATTCTGCAATAACTAGGCAAGATGCCAGTTGGCACATTACAACAAATATGTCCTTCTTAATCCCTCCACAGTCTCCCTTGTTGGCCAGCCCTAATGAGTCTGGGCTGCTGTGTTGCAGGAATAAATGCTCAGCTGCATGAAAGGCTCCACTGCTCCTTATATACCTGGTGACTTAAAAAATTGATAAACTTAATGTTGTACTGAGAGGGAGGGGTGGATATTTTCTTGCCAAATTATAAGTGTATTATATATCTATATCAGTGTAGGGTGGTTTTTTTTTTTTTTTTTTTTTTTTTTTTTTTTGTCCCTGGACTGTGAAAATCTGGAAAAATACATTGTTCATAAAAAGGTTTCATCTAGTCACAAATCTTATTAAGACAGTCTGAATGACAGGAGGTTACTGTGAACTGAAAGAGCATAGCTTTGCTCTCAGCACTCTCCATTAAAAATGTCATATGAGATGTAGCAAGAGTCACAGCATAAGCCATAGGGAATGCACTTGTAAAAGCCCACCAACGACCAGAAAAACCTGATTCTGGGAATAAAATATACAACATCTGCAAATGGGGATTGGCTTTTAAAGTCTATTCAAGTATGTACAGTGCCCAAAGCACCAACTTGCTTTTTGCAGCTTCTGCAGAACTAGGATGTACCAGTGCAGAACAGAGCTGCTGGTAAGCAGCCATGCTGAGTGTACTGCAGAGTGTATCCCTGTCAGTCATGAAAAAGCTAAAGCCACTAACAAAAACAGTGCAAATAAAACAATTATTTCTATTGTGTTTCCAGTTCCAAAGAATTCTTGCAAGATATTTAGTACTAAATAAATTGGGTTACATTTTCTTCACAGAAGTAATCAGCCTGAAGCAGGTGAAAATATATTTGGAAGATGGTTGAAGGAATGGGAGCATCACGGGGGAAATCTGGAGTTAGGATCACAAGTTTCATCAACATGTCTAGGGAAGGCTTATTATCCTCAATAAAGAAAAAGAGGAGTTTTGAGAAGATCCATGAGAAAATCCTTATCAAATACTCAATTTCAGAGAGTGTGTGTCCCTGTGACAGGAAAGCAGCAGGGGCAGAAGTGCCACAGTTACCGGCACGTTTACTCAAGGCACTGTGGTATGGGCTTCTGCAGGAGAGGAAAAGCATCTTGCTCTGCAGTTTGCTTGCCAAGTGACAATACAAGCTTTACAACAGGCCAGTCTTTAAAACCTGTGACATCTGGAGGTGGAAAAAACAGCCAAAAATTAACAGCTTCTGCTGCCAGTTTCCAAACATGTGTGCTGTCCAGTCCCTGGGTTAGCTTTGTAAGCACCCTGGGCTGTGGTGACTGTGCACCATACTTTCATGCAGGGTTCATCCATGGCTGGCTTTGTACAAAGATATGAAAAACAGAGTCTGTGATGTGGTTTTGGTGTTTTTATGGAAGTGGATAGAACTTGATGTTATCCCAGCACTTCTTGCTTCCCCAGGAAGGAAGGAAGCAAGGGAGGGGTCTCACTCCCTGGTTAGAGGGAGCAAAAATTTGAATGTGGAGTCTGACAGCAAATGGTTCAACTCTATCTGTATTTCTCCTTGATCCAGGGACCTGCCAGTGCTTACATTCTCCTTCTCTGGGTACCAGGCTGCCTGCCAGCATGCTAAGAGGTGCCTTTATTGCAGAATATGGCTGTTGTGGAAGGAGTTTGCCTTGGGCATGTCCAAATGATGCAGAAAAATAGGTATTGGTGTCTCTAGAGTGCATTGGGTCTTGTACAGAGGCTGTTGGCTTGGAAAGAAGGGTTCTGAAAAGCAAACTAAGCAATGATTTTCCTGATAGTAGGACCATCTAGCTGTTGCACGTTTTTGTGTTCAGCCTGGTACTAGACTAGGTTGTTGAGTTGCTACTGTCTCTACCAGATGCTTGTAGAGACACTGGAGTGAAACCACTGTGGGCAGAATGGCTCATCTAAAGGATCATTAAGGTTAGCACATGAGGACTTATCTTCAAGGGGGAATTACAAAGTCTGATAGGCACTTTCCTTGAATGTACACTTGGAATTGAAACAAACTGGAAAGAAAAGCCCTCATTTACTTCTTCCCCCTGTACCTCTCCTGGTGTCAGATTTTCCCACCCTTATTCTATGACTCAAAGGCACAGTCAAATTTCCCATTGCTTTTCCATTGCTCAAATCAGACTAGTAGTTTTAACAAAAGAAGGTGGTTCCATAATGAAGGAAAAAACCCTTCCCTGCCCATCGCCAACACTCTTTCTGCTTTGAATTAATCTTATTATTCACTTATTTACATAACAGTTGTCAAATGTTGATTTGTACCATCAGGATGTCAAGCAGAGGAGCTGTGATTGTTGTGTAAACACCCAATTATGGAAGACGGGGCTTTTATAAAAAGTGATGAGACCACTGACCAAGTCACCAGGGCTGGCAGTGCTGTAGATGGACGGTCAACAAATTCTGTTCTGGAGAGTGAGGAATTACTTACACTGGGGGAAGGAAGGGATTGTCTGAGGTAACAGCAGCTACTTCCAAGAATATGGGGAAGGTGCTTTCTGTTCTTGACACCAAAGAGCTGTTGGTTGTGAAGCTGTGTGCTCATGTGCTGCACATTCTGAAGACACCCATGACTTTGGAATTACTGTCTGGAAATTTTATTAATCCCACTAGCTCAACTATATGGGTTATGTCTCAAAAAACTGTCTGAAATTTTAATAGGCTTTCTGAGCCTCTGGCTCAGAATTTATCTCGCAACCCAGAAATACTATTAAAAACAAATCACTAATTTCAGCAAACTAGTTGTTTCTAGTATAGAAAAATTTTACTAGTAGAAACTCACACATGGTCAAAGCATGCAGACACAACAAAGCTTGCATTGCTATGGAAACAAAGGTTATGCTGGGAAAAACAACTTGCAAGTGACTGTGAAAAGAAAGTTTATAAGAGTGATGCCTTTCAGCTTGATCTTGAAAGATATATTGCAACACAAGCATCTTGGATTAGAAGATTGTTTTTATTTAGTTCTCCACAGAGACATGTTTCTTTCATCTCTATTCTCACAAATCCTACATCAAAAACTATCTCTCTCTCTCTCTCTCTCTCTCTCTCTCTCAAAATCTAGTTTCTGATGTTTAAACAAAACATACTTTATACATTTGGCTAAGCTGAAATATTGTACCTTGCCAAACGAAAAACTGCTCCCTAATGGTAGGTACCCTAGCAGCTCAGTAGGTATGCAAGGCATGCAATTCATTTCCTGCCAAGACAGAGAAAAATGGGTAGGTCTGAGATTATATTACTAGTGTGCTTGAAAAATATCTTAGTTGTTAATGTTATAGACTGCATATACATATTTTGACTTTTGGTCTCCTTGAAACTTTCCCAGGTCTACCTTTTGGGTTAACTGTCTTTTAGCTCTCAGTGGAGTGTTCAATGGGAGGTGAAATGGGAATTTCCAGAGCATTACAGTCATCAGTGAGGAACACCAGGTCCTGGAGAAACACAAAAAAAAAAAAAAAAAAAAAAAAAAAAAAAAGGCAGAGAAATCTGTCAGTACAGCATGACTCTTCTTCTATCAAACATTCTAAGAAAAACAAATATGGTCCCTTCCATGCCCATCTAATACAAGAAAAACAGCTAAGTCAAGAGAGAATATATATATGAGTCAAGTTATTCATAAAAGAGTAAAAAAAAAAAAAAAGAGGAAGGCAAAAGACAGCACAGTGAGAAGCTTGGCCCTGATCCAGTTTTGGTGGTCAGGGGACAGTGTGGAGACAGGCAGGGCTAAAAGCAGGGACTCTGCCCCTGTTGATGCATCTTGACCTACCCTTCTGCAGTAGGAGATCAAGATGGTGTACAGGCTCCGGGCTTTTTCCTTCAGCTCATTCACTTCAACCACTCTGTCACACCCAGGGTAGGCCACAAAGTCACGGAGTTTTGCCAAGACACAGTAATTCTGCAAAGCACGAAAAGAGGTCTGTGTAACCCTGCACAAACACAGATTTATATTCCTCGTCCACCACTTCCAAAATTCTTACTGCTGTGTGAGAAACTTGAATTCCTACCTCTATGTACATGTAATCTATGCAACCTTTAGTCAGGCAAATCAATCATCAGTATTTTATAACAAAGATGTTTGGTCAAAACAAGTGCTTGGAAAATTGCATATGTACATTGTTAGTCTGCCAGCTAATTTCTCACATGCTTTAGGAGGCAGCAGCACCAATACAATCAAATCTGCTCCCATAGTAGGTGGAATATTCTACAGAATAGGTGCAGTCTCTCACTTTTTAGAGAGCACATGATTTAGCAGATGAAGAGATTATCAAGATCTCACAGATCTGATTCCTCTATTCCTGTACAATAGGAGAAACCATGACCAGTCCTGATTTTTTGGAGAAATTTTTACCTCGGACTTTGTGTTATCAAAATAAAACACAGACAACATGAATTTCACAATGTCCTTGTGAAGCAGGTAAATAAATATCCCAGCTTTTGCTTTAAAGCCAGGGAAACTGAGGTACTGGAATCACATTCCTTGGTCTTTGTCCTGATGTGAGACATTGGCAGCTCTGGAATTGTGATCTAGAATGTCCTGAATTACAAAACTTGGTGTAGTTGCTTATGGAAAAATGTGTCAGAAATTTGTTTTGTCTGATATTTTCTATTTTTTGTCTACTCTGCTGAACACTGGAAAAAAGCAAAACATGTCAAATATCCCACTGCAGAACACTAGGACAATAACTGTGTGTGCAGGTTATTTTTTCTTAGCTGGGAGACAATTATTGCTTTTTTTTCTCAATATCACACTTCCATATCCTCAGGCACTCTTTTTCTTTCTGTATTCAACAAGTAGCTCTTTATAAGAGAAAAAGCCAGCAAGGTATTCCTGCATTGCTTTTTATTAAAACTAGATGCCAAAAACCACTCAGGATATAAAATGAAGTAGAATTATTAAGTGAAGAAAGTTAATTCTACATTTCTCCTTTTACACAATTATTCAAAGTTTTGTTGCACTTATTTAATTTCTGAAAAGGCTCTGTCTCAGTAAATTAATTGTGTGCATATGGTAATAATTTAAAAACACTGATTTCTTAATTTAAAAATTTTTAATCAAGTAAAATCTCGGAAAGTCCATTGGGATTTTAATAAGGTTCAGACTGACTTTTTTTTGTCACTCATCTATCCAGTTATTTAAGCTTTTAAAAAATCCTTTTAAATCACTCCTCTGGGAGTTATTCTCCCTTTTCATTAGCTGCTTTTCCTGCACAACAGTAAGAAAGAAGTGTGCAAACTTACGTGTATGTCCAAGTACAGCCTGGGCAGCGTCCCCACACACGAGTCCTGCGGGAAGGAGGACGAAAGACTTGTCGTGATTTTGTTTTGACAGGAATCTCTATCAAAAGTGGCGACCTGCAGAGTCTGTGCAGGAGCAGTTTTTAGGTGGACTCACCACAGTCTTGGAGGTCTGCAGCTCCTTAAAGGACTCTGTGATTTCCTTGCTCAGAGCCAGCACCCTGGAGTAGCAGGTCGGAGGGGCAGCGCTGGCTAGCAGGGCGGCAGAGAGCAGAGCAACCAGGAGCAGCAGCATCTTCATGGTGGGCAGTGTGTCCAAAAGAGGAGGAAGGGAGGGAAAAAATCACTCCCACTGCTTAGGTAGGTACTGCTGAGCATCAGTGAGTAAGCTGGACAAATCAGCTCTCAATTAAATAGTCTCCTGCATGAACAGGAAGAAAAGTCTGGGGGTGGTCCGAGCAGCAGCTTGCTGCCGTCTTAAATTTCCTGCCAGCCTATGAGGCAGAGCTGCAAGAGCTTTCCTGCCCAGAGCAGGGAAAGAGGGAATGAGGGTAACAAAAACAAACACCACTGGCTCTTTTCATTCCAGAGAGAAAACAACACAGTGAGCATCATGAACAACAGAAATACGTGTAAGGAAAAGCACAGGGTTCTCAAAGTGTCACAGGCCCTAATCCTGTCTCTTCCCTGAACTGTGGGACTACATAGGCTGCAGATAGAGAGAAATCCTTCCAAAAAGCAAACTTCCCCAGCACAGGAACGACATGGACCTGTTGCAGTGAGTCCAGAGGAGGCCATCAAGTTGATTAAAGGGATGGAGCAGCTCTCCCATGAGGAAAGGCTAATAGAATTGGGATTGTTCTGCTGGGAGAAGAGAAACGTCAGGGTGACCTAATTGCCACCTTCCAGTACTTGAAGGAAGCCTACAAGAAATATAGAGAGGAACTTTTTACAAGGACTGGTAGTAACATGACAAGAAATGGCTTCAAACTGAAAAAGAGTAGGTTTAGGCTAGATGTTAGGAATAAATTCTTTCCTGTGAGGTTGGTGAGGCACTGGAACAGGATGCCTCCAGAATTTGTGGATGCCCCATCTGCAGAAGTGTTGAAGGCTGGCTTGGACTGTGCTCTCAGGAGGATATCCCCATCCATGACAGTGTGGTTGAAATGAGATGATTTTTAAAGATGCTCCCAAAACAAGCATGTTTTGGGATTCTATAATGAATTGATTCTATGATTCTATAATTCACAATTTGTCAATCAAACCAATAGTGCTTGTGATGGCTGCTTGGGAAAACCCATGTATTTACACATTCATAGTCTCAAGCAAAGTGAATACATCTCTATATGGCTTTGATAAAAGTATAAAAGTTATTTTGCTTTCTGGGTTGAATTTATGAGGCTTTGTTCTTTTATTAGATGCCAGACAGAGCTGAGTAACCCAGATGCTGGGATACAGGCCTGAAGCTGAGCATATGTTGTTTTATATGTCAATTGTCCTGTAAAATGGAGGTACCCTTGAATGAAGAACTGGTTACTTTGAAAATTATGCCACCACCAAATTTTTAAATTCAGATTTTAATAAGGTATTAACAAAAACAAAAAAGTTTGAAGTACTGCAGTCCCCTGCCATTGTAGTTCACCAGGAAGATTCATCTTAATGTGGGAAAACTAGTTTTGGAGGAAAAGACATACTCTATATGTTGCAGAGAACTCTGAGTTAAATGCACCAAAACACCTGGGGGAAATAGGAGAACAGGGCTGTGTACTACTGTCTCGTTATGCACTTCTTTGCCTTCATAAAGAAAAGTTGGTTTAGTAACAGCGTGTGCTCCTGAATGTTAAAATGGTAGATGCTTGGAGAGGAAAGAGAAGTTGGGGGTCCTGATTGTGGGAAATTTAGGACCGCTGTATCCTATTTTTAGGAAGAGTTGCCTGGACAAGTCAGTGAAGAGGCCAGAGGGAGACAGGAAGCCTTTGACCCCCAGTAGCCAGATCATAGATCTAAACACAGCGACCAGGTGCACGTCCAAGGAAAGGATCCCACTGACTGGGAGTCTTGCTGGTGAAGAAACAGACTCTTAATCACCATCTCATTGCTGTAAAGAATAGCTGAAGGTAGGAGTGAAATATTATCCTTCTATCACAGTCATGTTTGGCAAGCTGCTAAAATGCAGTTGCTCTGCCAGAACAGCAGTTTTCTGAACAGCAAAAAATGGTCTCCCAATACTACAAGTCAGCAACCCAGCTGCTGCCAAAGATGACTTAGGAAAGAAAAGGCTGGATCCAGGCTTCACCAAAACACTTAATCAAATTTAAAAAAACAAAAAAACCAACCAACCAAACAAACAAAAAAACCACCAAAAAAACTCCACCAACACCCCCAGAAAACCCAACCAAACCAAAGCCACCAACAAAACAAACCAAACAATCAAAACCAAACCAACACAAACTACCAACCACCAGCAACAAAACAACAACAACAACAAACAACAACAACAACAAAACACCCAACAAAACCCCCAAAAACCAACAACAACGAGAAAAACATAACAAAACCCTACCCCAATTAGCTATTTTGGAAAGGAGAAAAATTGCTGAGATAATTTGCTGTGAGGTTTTTGCTCAGCTACCCTCAGAAAGAGTACAGGGGTTTTTTTCCTTCTAAAAATCACAAAGTACTGGAGTTTAATTTCCTCACCCACATCTCTTCCTTGGGCCAGATTTACTTGCATAGTTGACTCTGACCCAAACGAGTATTTTCCAATATCCAGTATCTCATCAGCACTACTGCTATCTCAGCATGCAGAATCTGCAATTCAGGTAAACAAAGTTAAACAAATGCTTTCTTCTCAGTTATTTCTATTTGTAGCTCATCAGCAAGATTATCCTTGATCTCTGAGTTCATTCAGTTTATGGTCCAGGTATGAGTAAATAATTTCTTCTTCCTCTAAGAAGCTCAGTGGTGGCTTCAGGAGAACTTGCAAGTGACACCATGCACTGGGAGTGCTTTCAGTCTGAGGCACCTGGCACAGCTGTGAGCCAGATACACAGCTACCAAAGCCCTTGAAACTCCAGAATCTTTTCAGTGACTGTTTTTTGTCCTTATCCCTAGTCACTTATGCAAAGCCACTTATTAATTCTGGTGCATTCCCTGCCTTGGGCAGAGAAGGTCTTTAACAGGGAAACACAAGCTGTTCTTCACAAAGGCTAATAGCCTCTTACAGGCAATATTCAAAATGGACATGGAAATAGAATTTAGAGCTACAGGAGGGGAAGGGGCAAAGGATCAAAATATATTATAGTCAAATTTTGCCTAAGGATTGCCTCTATGGAGAAGCAGCTATTTACAGCCCTTCCAGTCTGTGGGACAATGCTCAGGCTGGCACTAGGAGGGAGCACAGCAGGAGCCAGTCAGTGTTATATTTTTTATAACCATCACTCTGTGGATATCTCCAGCACAGACACATCTTTGTCATGCTCTTCCTTTCAGTGAGCATGGGACTTCAAGGGCTCAGGACCACTCTCACAATTTTGCATTACCTCTTCAGGCTGATGATGTCACTACATCTCTGAGTGCTCTTCACAGTGCATTTATTTACTCTTATATCAGGAATATTCCATAGCAAAAGCAGACACATGGGATGAGAAGAAACTTAGAAGCCTAAAATGACATAACATTTTTAATAAAAATGACATATCTTTATGAAAAGAAAAATTTGACTATGTTGTCTTTTTGCGTCCAATTTACTGAAAACTCAAACAATAATATTTTTCTAAAAGTCTAGGGACTCACTATGTAGCCAGAAATTCCTTCCATGTTTGAGCAGTCTACCAGGGTGTCCGCCAACTTTTGATAAAAGCCCTTGCAAGTTGCTGATTTCTTAATACCAGACTCCACCTGCTTAATGAAAATGTTGATTTTAAAATAGTTGGAGTCTGTCACGAGACACCTCATGAAATGTGTTTCTGATTATATTGAAAAATAGGAAAGGTAAAACATAAAACCAGTAAAACAGAGAAAGCCCTGTGTATTTCAGCAGCACCTCAGAGCCCAGAGTGACTCAGCTGTTTGCAGTGGTGAAGGTGCCACTTCTTGCTTCAGAGCAGGGCTTAACTGCTCTGCAAGCTTCCAGCTCAGGATAAGACTTTTTGGAAACCCAGCCTCTTGGTTAAGGTGTCATCTGTTTGTCATGTTTTTCCTTGCTGTGCAGCAGTACACTTTGCTGAATATTTCTGTACACATCAGCTGGAATTCGGTGCAGAGGTTGTGCAGCCTCACACGTTGCCCTGAGTCTGGGGGTCTGGTGCACAACGCTGGCATTTCCTGGCACAGCGGGAAGCCTGATGTGGCAGCACTGTGTGCCTGCATTTGAAGCTGGAGTTAATCCCATGTGTTTTGTTTTATTTTCTCATCCTTGAAAGCAGTAAGGTTCTGCTGGTGATCTGCGTGGTTTGGCCAAGCTATGAGCAATGGGCAAGGCAGGCAGGATCTCAAAGCTGTCTCTGGGCTGCTGCTGCAAGGCTGTTTCCCCATGATAATTAAGCAAAAGTCCTTTTTGCTTACTCAACAGTACAGGCTTCTTTTTTCTTTCTTGTTGTTGTTATTTTTAAAAATTTGCATATATATTGAGGAAACTAATGCTACTGCTCAATAGTCTGTTCTTACATAAAATAATTATAGAAGCAGGTGAAGTCATCTGGGTCAGAAAAAGAAATTAGATGTTCTGAAATCTGTTGGTCTTGCTGGCATGAACCTGGCACTGCGTACTTTCCCTGAAGAAAAACATATGGAAATGGGGAGTCCTGTGGTCCAGGACAGAGACAGGACAGCCCAGCAGAGCTGGGAACAGGAATAATTTCCCTGTCCTGCCTCAGACCAGTTACCAAATGATTTGCACTGTCTGTGGTGACCAGCCTCTCTGCAGGCAGTGTCCAACCCGCCTTTGGAGCAGAGCAGGGGCTGGGGCAGCAGCAGTGTCCTGCACCCAGAGGGCACACGGTGCTCTGGAGGATGGCAGAGCCCAGAACAGCACAGAGATGTCCACACGAGTGTCTGTCTGTCACTGCAGTGCAGGCATAGCCTGGCTTGTGTCTGTCCTGACTGCTGTCTCCATAATGGGGATAATGGTATTTCCCACAGACACGGTGGGAACTCGGCCATCAGCACCAGGGAGATGGGAGATTATGCGGTTTAGCCTTGTCAGGGATACTCTTTTCAGTGACTGCAAGGCGTATTGATTCAAGTAATGCAGGATTTAGAGGCTTAAGCCTTCACCGCCTTGCTAAGAAAAGTCAATTTTAGCTTGGAGTAACTTGCAGACCTCTCCAGTGAAATAACAGTGGTGCTTTCAGCCTGGCTCCCTCCCTGGGCATGGGCACTGGCAGAGCTGCCTTGTCCCAGTAGCACATAAGTGCCTTGTTTGGACCCTGCCTGGGCTTTGAGACCACTCCTGTGTGAGTTACCCAAGGTAACACCATTCTTTATTAACACTGCAGTCAGGGTTACAATAGCAGGGCTTCAAGGAGGGAGCCTTGCTCATGTTTACAGCAGCAGTATTTCAAGTTATTCACGCTTTCCTGCTGTGCCTTGCCTTCCATCCTCCTCTCTCTCTCTCTCTCTCCCTCTCTCTCTCTCTCTCTCTCTGACAGGGAAATGTGGCAGATAGCTCCAGGTCCTATCATTGCTGGTCAGCTTCCCACCCTCCCTGATTACCCTCATGATGAAAAATTATGTCAGCCACCAAGGAGTGTACTGGAGGTGATATAAATAAATGTATTCTTCTACCAAATTTGTCCCTGATACGAGCCCCCTGGGGAATTCAAATGTTGAAAAATGCAAGGTCTCAGCTCTCTGCTGTCCCTCCGAGGAGCTCTTGTCTACACTGTGGTTAATATGCAAGAAGATGAAGGACTGTAAATTTTAGGACTAGTATTCCAGCACCTTTCAGAAGAATTATGTCACTGAAAGAAAAAATTGATGAGACTGAAAGTGCAGCTCTGTATAACAATCAAATCCAAGCCAAACAAGGATCCAAAGGGCCTTTGCTGAACTACTGCCTGAATAAGAGATTTTTACTAGCCGCTTAACATGCTAGCCGGCACAGTTTTCTACTTATTTTTGCCTAGAAAACTGCAAATGTCATAGCTTGGGTTGTTGTGTGTATTTCTGGATACAAATAACCATACTTCCAGCAATTGCAAGGTAACATAAATTCTCATCTCAGCTGGCTGAGAAGGCAAGGTACAAGTCCACACAGTACATCATGTCTTCCTAGTTCTGCTTTCTTCCTGTACACAGTTTTTCAAGTTTTATAACTAAGAATAGTGGAAGAAATCCTGCCATCTCTGAAATCAGTAACACAAATCACAGACTCCTGTGGATCCACATTCTCACTTTAGATTAAAACTTGTGTTCAGTTCACTGGCCTTAGTAGCACAAGAGCCCTGAAGCCAAAGTAAGAGTAAATCAGTCACATTATTTCTTGTTTCTCACAGAGCATTACCTTTGGAGTCCTGTGAGTTGGTGACACAACACAGATTCAGAGCTTTGTCAGTCCCTTGAAACCAAATGATGTGACAAATACCTTGTACAGCTAAAATACTCTTCTAAAGAATACAAATGTATAAAATAGAGGGGAATAGCTGAGGATCTACTCTACTTGGTAATATCCAGAAGTGAGGAAAATGAGTGGAGGTTCATTTTACTAAAAAAAAAATATCCGTAAACTTAGTAATTGTATTTTTGTTCTGTCAGCTTGCCTTGAAACAAAGAAAAAATAAATACCAGACAATGTCAGAAACTGGTGTTAACAACAGACTGTGTTTCAGATATAATTGCCACCTAAACCTGAACAACTTTTCTGTTTTAAATTCTTTTGATAAAAATAAACCAGAAAAAGGATCTCCTTCTGCTTCTGAATCACATATTACATGTGTTCCCAGAAGACTAAGTGTCCCTACAAGTATGGTTTTAGATTGGTTTTGTTTAAGCCAGATGATGAAGGAAAGAATGAGTTGAAGATTGTCCTAGGTTACAATATTAAGATGTATTCTATTTCCATCCCCAAGAGCTGCTGAAACCGGGAGGGGCATTGCTTTTTCCTTATCCTTATGACTCAAAGATAACTCCCTCTGGGAGCCATTTCTGTCTAATGGACCCACCCCATGACTCACAGAATGATATCAGCCCGTTGTGAGATGCTCTGCCTGGGGGAGGAGCTAAGCATCCCCACCTGGATATAATCTGGGATTTGGGACAGAACAGTCAGTCTTTCCATTGGATTCCCAGAGAACAGCTGTCTTTTCCACTGGATCTTCAGAAGAGGACTACACCCTTTCTACAGGATCCCTGCTCCAACAGAATCACATCTGCCACTCCAGGAGGACTGCAGCCACCAATCCAACTGGAGTGCTACCAGCACCCTGACCAACAGGGTGTCAGGCTCTATTCTGACTTTGTCAGTGGCTTTTCCTTTGCATTATTGCATGTATTTCGGTTTTCTTTTCCTAATAAATTGTATTTCTGACTTGGAGTCTCTCCCTGGTTTTGCTTTCAAACCAGAACAAAGATACACGGAGTGCAGCTGCATACATACATGGTTCAGTTGATAGTTTGCTATGAGAATAAGTCTGTAGCTTGTGGTGGGTCTTGCCTACCCCTGGAGATTGCCCTGTCATCCTCACAGGTAGTTTTGAGAACATTTGCAAGGATGAGGTGCTGGACAGACCCCTCCTGCCTGCAGAGCTCTTCTCAGGCAGCTTTCCAGGGAGTTCCCAGCATTGGGTTAACCCAGCCCTGGGATAAGCAGTGGCATGGGGAGCCCAGGGCAGCAGGTGCCAGGCCAGGGATGTGTGTTCATGGTCACCACCTGGGTGGTGGCAGAGCCAAGGCTGGCTCAGGGGCCTTCCTCAGCAGAAGTGCCTACTTACTCTCACAGTTTTACAAACTTTTGGTTTATAATTATTCCCAAAAGAAACAAGAAGTAGTGACACGAAAGTGAGACCACATTACAGCTGGGTAATGTAGTGAGGAAAGCACTGAGGGATGGCACAAAGAGAAATATTTTGATTTGAAGAATCACTCTAGTTGGAGCACTATATCTTTCATGTGTAGAACAGCCAAAGTCTTAAACATCTATACTTTTAATTTTGGACCATTAAGCTAATTTCCATTGGAAGGCTAATCAAATTAACATTTATTTCCCTTCTTTCTATTTGGCTGCAGCTTTTCTTGTTTTGTTTTGTTTTGTTTGTTTGATGTTTTGGAAGGGTTGTGGCTGGGGAAGAGAGGACTTGGCTTGATTTAAGATGTAAATGCAATTCTATCAATCTTCCCCTCTGCTAATGGTCTGCCTGGGCATTTTAAGGGCATATAGTGAAAAGGAAATTGTGACTGCTAAAGAAAAGCTACCCCCTGCTGTCCCTGTTCATATTTATTTCACAATCAGCCCATTGAAATAGTGTGATTCACACTCTGATGCTGTCGTTGTCTAGCTGGCAAAGTCACTGGAGAATCTAAAGAAGTTTCCCAAGCTGAAAACTAGGCAAACTGCATTTGGGCAAAAAGCAATCTTATCAGCAATGAGAGTTAGTTATATCACTGCAGTGATCTCTCTTGCTGAGAGCTGAGGTTACCCTTGCAAATGAGAAGCTTTCTTGAAATAAGCAGCTGTCTTCAAAAAACTGAGAATTGTTGCTTTTGAAATGTAAAGTGTCCTTCTGATATACATATATATAGAATACACAAAAGTGAAGTCACCCAAAGTCTGCAGGGACAATTTAAATATTCTTTGTTTCTCAAATAAGTAGCCCAGAAAGGGTAAAAGCATGTGTGCGTGCACAAGAGCGAAAGAGCATTCCCAATTCCCCAGTAATCTTGAGGAAATACTAAAGGAAAACCATGTCTGTTTATCTTAAATTATCCAGAATTAATGTACTCATCACCATGTAACCAAGCAGCTTGTGTGAAATAATGACTTCCTGGTAACACAAAGACACACATCTGAAGTTTTAATCGATATTAATCACATTTTTAATCTCTATTAATCACAATCACACTCTTTGTGGCAAGTATTACCATATACCCTTCCACTGACCTAATGCAAACCTAATGTGAACTGTATCAACATAAATGATCAGAAATAAAAAGCAGATAGCTAGAGACTGGATTTATGGAAAAAATCAAATCCAATAACACTATGTGTTTATCTATGAGATTTCACACAAAATTTATACTGTAGTGCAAGAACTCATTATATGTTGACTATGGAGGATGCAAAAAAAAAAAAAGGTGCTAAGTCAATTACTACATACTTGCTCATTAATCATGGGATAAATATTAGCCACTCATTAGAATTGCCATGAAATAGGTGACTTTAATCTTAGGATGTGTCAGAGGAGTTACAGCCAGCAGGGACAAGGAGATTTGGTGCTGGTATAAATGCAGGGATCTGCTCATCTGGCGTATTGGCCACTTTTGGCCACCCATAGCTGTGGAGGACGAATTCAGACTGCATGGAGTGCAGCAAGAAACAGTGAGACTATTCAGTGGATGGGAAAATTGGGACAACATGTCCCTATTTCCCTTCTACCTCTCTTTCCTTGTCACCTCAGTTACTCTTCCAACAGCTGGGTCTTTGCCCTGCTCTCCTACCAAAACCAGCTCCCAGCTGTGCTGCTCAGGGCACTCCGGACCTGACACAGCCTGCCTTGCTCACAATCCATTTTGCCATGGCTGCTGCTGGGAATTCTGTAGCAGGGGATAGAAAGGGAGGTGTTCCTGTAGCCCACTACGCACATACATCCCAGCCCCTCAAGGTCAGGCCCGCTGAGACTGCAGAGCCCAGGCAAAGTAGGAGCTCTGTTTTTGTGCCCAATGCTGGGCTCAGCCTTGGTGGCTGACCAGCAGCTATCACTTAGAGGTGAGAGTTGAAGCTGCAGAGGCACGGGACAATGGTCCATGGCTTTCTTGGAGAGAGCTCACAGCTGCCTGGAATAGAGGCTGGAGGCCTTGGAGTCCAGCCCAGAGAAGGATGTGACAATGCTCTGGCCAGAGGGGGACAGTTGTCCCACCTGGTCTGAAGGGAGCATTCAAGCTGCTGTGCCAGCAGCACTGTGCAGCTACACAGCGCTCTCAGAAAGGCTGGTTCTGCTCCTGGGGAACATGAAAAGCACATGTACAGGCAGCAAAGCAGCTGCTACACACCGACCATCAACCCGTTTTATTCATTAAATATATGCTACCAAAAAAGATTGGCATCAACTTTGTTCACATCAAAAAGATACAGTTCCAATTCTTCCTACTGCATAATTTAGGTACACGAGCTTCTGTAATAATGTGCTGGGCAGAGAATGATGGCATTGTCCACACCATTGTCTCTCTGACACCAGAGAGAAATGAAGTAAATGGAGTCAAAGAAACCAAACACATTCAGGAAAGTATCAAAGTGATCAAAGCAGACTCTTTGATTCTGCTTT
This sequence comes from Pyrgilauda ruficollis, assembly GCF_017590135.1. Lineage (NCBI taxonomy): Eukaryota > Metazoa > Chordata > Aves > Passeriformes > Passeridae > Pyrgilauda > Pyrgilauda ruficollis. Next base: position 7,949,549 of record NW_024508100.1, on the reverse strand, counting down.
ACACATATTTTTCAAAGAAGTGTTACATTTCTAAACACACTCTGTCCATTCTTGATGCCAATAAACCCGTTCTGTTTAGCTTTGTGCTTTGATAGGAGTAGGAACAAAAAAACTCTTCCGTGAGTTGCATTTTCTAAGCCTTTCTATCAAATGTTGAACTTGCTAGGAAAAGGCTAAATGTATTTGTTGTTCTTTGAGGAAGCTGAACCTTCATTGAGGGAGACCTGGTGTCAGGCCTGAGTAACCCCATAGACAAATCAACATTTGCAAGCACGAGGAAAAGCTCTGAGCAAATTGTATTTAATACACCTCTTTGTTAGCAGACTAAGCCTCAGGGAAAAAGTAAAAAAGCAACTTACAAGGCATGTAAGAGCATTTTGGAAAAGGTGTCTGACCATAGTCCTTTTATAGCCGGAAAGTATTGATTATTTTTATGTATCTATCTCCCATTATTTTCCCAAGGACATAGACAAGGTTTCAAGGCACATGATCTAAATGCACTGAAGGAAAATATTATTTTCTTGACGTTATCATTTGGCCATTAATGATGTCAAGCATGACATTTTCTCATACCCTGGCAGGATGTACTCCATTTCTCTCTTTGTAAAATCAAATTTTCTCTCTGTGCTGCAGCGACCGTGAAGCCCAAGCTGCCCCCAGGGAGGTATTTTGTTTAGCTCTGTGGACACATTCCTCCAGGAAATATTGAAGCCAAACCACACACGCACACACGCACACAGGCCCTCTATTAGAAGAATTCAATGCTTGAAGAGAAAACAAGCCAGTACTGGGTCTGGAATCTGAACTTCAGCGCATGTTGAATTGTGTTTTCACATTCTTTGTTTTTACCAGCTGGGCTGTGGAGCAATATAGGCATTTTCTGAACACAGGGAGCACTGTCCAAGGACAGCCCTATATCTTCTGACCATATCAGAGTGAAAAAAAAACCCCAACAACATGGAAAAAAACATTTGCATATCCAGCACTTGCTTGCTTCTGTCATGTATGAGACAGACATGGAGAGTGGCAATTGTTGTCATGAGTCAGTTTGCTGCACAGTATGTGGCTCTGGAGGAGAATCATGCAAGTCAGGAGGTAAGAGAAGTCATGTAGGTATGATAACTCTTCCATGCATTCTTTTCTTTTCACTCACTCAAGGCAGAGCTATGAGAAATATCAAGTTCTATTTTATTCTTGAGTGGAGCCAGATGCTGGCATCCACTTTGGCAGCTGGTGTCAGGAACTGGACAACTGATACAGTAACTTGATTAAAACTATCAGAGTCTCACCCTCACTTAGGACTTGGCTTCAGCCCTGAAACAGAGCTGCTATCAGGCCAGAGCCTCTCTGAAATTGTATTATATTCTAGTGCTTTTTTGTTGTTGTTGTTTATTTAACATATTTCTCCCTCTTTCTCTCTCTCTTTATTTATTAAACTTTTATTTATCAAGATTTTTATTTATTTAACTTTTTTTTTTTTTAATAGGTTCTGATCACAGAAAATAAAGGCACCAGGGATTTGTGGGCTGCTTGCATATGGTTCAGATGACCAAAAATGAGGACAAACCATGAGATATACTTGTCCTGCCAGACCCAATGATAGGGGCCCCTCCTCTGCTGCCCAAAAGTTCCCAAGGATCACAGCCCCTCATGGCACTGAGTTCAAGGCTCTCTCTTGGGGCTCCCTCCATTGCCAACTTCCACCAGTGGAGCAGAGGAAGAGCCAGAAGGTGGATGGTCCTGTCTCTGGTGAGCAAAGGCCAAGAGGTGCCAGAGGCTGCAGTGATACAGAAAAATTATTCTGCTCATGGTGAAAACATCACAAGCTCTGGAATGAATGTTGCAGCTTGTTTTACTTTAAAAGTCACTCCTGGGTAGGGATAAAGTTTTTATGTGTGTTTTGGGCAGCGTTGAACACACCATCCTTTATTAGCAAATGAGTTTATTAGAATTTTATTAGTAATTAGAAAGCAGATACTTAAAAACTAGGATAAGACTAAAGTAAATGAGGGTGTTTCTTTCCCCTTCAGATTATTCTGGTCCTTAAGCTAACATTAAACAGTAGATGTGACAACTATACTCTTAGAAGAAATACAAAACAATTTTGGGTTAGACTGCTGATGTTGAGAGATTCTTGCTGCAGAATTGGTGTATAAATTACTTGAATTCCCAGTGCAATCCCTGAAAGATCTTCAGCTGTGTTAGAGACCAGCATCAGATGCTGACCTGTTTTTCAAAGAGAGCACTGATTAAAAGGTGATGGTGTTCTTCTTGGGGTAAAACTCAAGGTTCTCAGCCTGCTGGTGAGCTCAGTAAGGGCATCCTTTGACTTGAAAATGTGTGCATGTGTGTGCCAAGAGCATAAAAAACACCCAGAAAAAGTTATGGACAAAGACTTGTGTACAAATACCTACTCAAGCGAGGTATGCTTAGGTGGACTCTGTGCTGGAGCTTTTAATGCATAATGCAGAATCTTCTTTAATAAATCATGTGGCCTTTGGTCCTTCTGAAGCATAGATGCCTTAGGGACCGTAATGATTTCTTGCTTTTTTTTTTGTTTATGCATGTTTTTTTGTTTTAATTCCTTTTGTCTTTGGCTCACAGCCTCCAGTGAAGGAGTGAAATCTACTGTTGGTGTAACTAGAGGACATCTGAAGCACAGAATAAGGCACCACATGTCATTATCTACTACACTGCTGAGGGCTGGAGACTAATTTCCAGATGACATATGTTGTTAGCACTGCTGTATGGATTACAGCTTAGGGGGCAAAGCCATAGATCAAGACTCCCACTGAGCTAGAAGCTGTGTAAACATGTGGTGAAAAGATGATCTCTGGGTCACAGAACTTTGCTGTAACCTCTGCACCCTTCTCTTTAACCTACTGCCGTTTTTCTCCACAGGTTGTTTCCTTACAGTCCATTAATAATGATGTATTTTCTTGTCTGGCAATTGCATGCCTGCTTAGAATTTGTTTCACGAAATCAATACATGAAAAGTGTCTGTGTTAATATGGTGGATTTTTCACTGTTGTGTCTACTGGCATCAATGAATCATTCCTTCTTGAGATAGCACACTGAGAAGGTACTCCAATTTCTCTCCCTTCCAAGAGCACATACATACATCTGAAAGTCTGTAACTGATTTGGGGGTTTTGTGTGCATGGGATTTTCAGATTGGCCAGCTCCTCCTCCAACAGTTCTCCCTAGAAGAAGAAATACTGCTTTTGGAGTTTATTTCATCTGGCAATATTTAGGATGAATAGCACTCTGACTGTGTCAGTCTTTCTAAACAGTTTTTTCTGTTCGGGTTTAAACCCAAAAAGTAAACTCTTCCTTTGCACTAACAAATCACAGAGCAGAGAGCTTTCACAGCACCAAGAACTTGGCTATCCTCCTCCATCTCGTGTATTCAGCTTCAGAAGGCCTCAGCTCAATTCCTGTCACTTTAATGTCCATAATTCTCTAATGGAGGCTCATTTGGCACTGGATAGATGGGTCCAGTGCCAGCCACTGGACTGTGTGTGCCACATGCTTGAGAGTTGTTTTCTTCTCTGCGGTGGCTTCAATCTTGATGACACTAAGGACTGAAAATGAAATATTGTGAGCTGGTGCCTTGCTGGGAGTGAGGATGAGAACCCTGAGGGCATGGGAAGTGGGAGAGCACAGAATGAACCATGGGCAAGCAATCATGGTGGTAAATGACCAGCAAGTTCTGCACTGAATAAAGCAAGCAAACACCAGTTTTGTGTTCAAGCAAGCATGAGCTGTGTGTTCAATGCTGCCTAAAAATAATTTCTGGTCTTTTTGGCAAGAAAGTAAATGGTTTCACAAAATATAGGAAGAAAACATTCAGATGTGTTTCAAGCATAAACAATGCCAATGGCTTGGAATGTATCTCTTCATTAACTGAACACACCATACCTCTTTAGGTACAGGTAGCATGTAAATCAAAACCAAAAATAAATTCTGATTTATTTTTGATTGTTTCACCATATTTCACTCTTTTACAATTTTGCCTTCTTTTCCTTCCTGTGTAATATTCAATTTCAAAAGCAGCTTCTAAAGCACCTTTAATAATTGGGTTACTGAGTGCTTCAGTAACAATACACACCTGGAGTCCACACACTAGAATGGATATTGCTCATTTTTCCCTTAGTCAGTGCAGAATAGGAGGTGCATTCTGACTCCTTTGTACATATTACCTTCCAACAGTCCTGTAGTATTCTTCTTAAGAAAATGGGATGTTTTCTGGTCTATTAATTTTCAGTGATCAACTGAAACCAAATTGCTTTGAAACCAGCAAGAGGGCATATTTGCTCCCTAATTGCTGCCATGCTCATGGGCCACAGTAGATCAGCATGAGCTGGGGTGTTTGGCCCTTGCTGTTACCCCATTCTTGTGAGATGACTCACAAGAAACTGCCTGGATTTCTGGAAAATCCTCATTAGTGAGCACACTCTCAAATACTTTCTCCTGGAACAAGCTCCAGCACCCTGTGTGAGAAAAGGTCACTCTTGGGCTCATAGCAGAAAGAGTTAATATCAACAAACTTCACCACCAACATAATTTTATACCAACATTTTCCTTTCTGTGTTTTTTATCCCCCTCCAAGGGCTGTTGGTCGGCCTATTGAAGATTCCTGTAATTTTAGCAATAAGGCACAGCAGGCTCCTTTCAATCAACAGCAGCAGTGTCACAGCAAGAAACAGTAACACATTTCCCTCCAAGCAAGCACGCTCCGACTTCATTCAGGCACAAAAATGCGCTCCAAATCACAAATCACCCTCTCCCAGCACAGCAAGACAAAGGCTGCAAATAGAGTTGAAACAAAACAGATAAGCAAGATAAAACATTTTCCTTCTGCAGAAAAATAACCCAAATATTTTCACTTTGCCTACCTGCAGGAGCTTCTGCTCCTACCCATGGTCTAGCTGCAGTTTCTCCTCTCCAGGCTGAGGGATAAAGCCCTTTGTAGGGTGAATATCACACTTCTTTCACCTGAAAAGTTCTCATGCTTTTCAGGAGACATGAAGGGACTCCTACTTTTGGGAACTGTAATACCAAAAGGAACAATTTTCACAAGCTGCCTTCAGTGATGCTAATCAGATTTTGGCTCCAGAGTAATGGAAGCAAGACCCATGTTTTCTTCAGCTTCTTTAATTTCCAATTCACCATTTGTATCACTAGTTTAGGCTCATTTTCCATCTTGAAGATGCAATGGGGCTTTCCTTGTGGAAAATACACACAAAGGCAGAAGAATGGGTGTGGCAGGTGGCAGCTGCTGCTGAGCATCGACGTTTGTAACTCTGTGCTCATGAATGTTTGTTCAGAAACAGAAGAGACAAACACCTTTATATGCATGTAAAAAAGGATCCTCCTGGAAGCTAGATCCATTTTTAAGGTTCTAACAGGAATGATAACTGTCTATAAACGTCACGATTCCCACAAATGTACTCTAAAGTTGATTTTAAACATCCTTAAAGGGAGGTAAAATCAAAAAACTCATCTAAAAATCACACATTACATTGTGTCACCAGTTGTAGAAAATTTTGTGTATTTGTTACTGTACTACTTCCTCTCTCTATTCCCTTTCATGAAAGAGTCCAGGAAGGCAAAAACGAATTCAGGAAAGATATAAAATAAACAGGCTTGAAGGGTGAAGAGCGCTGAAGGTTACAGGATGTCTGAAAAGACTTAAAATCTAGACCAAGTTGTCATAAGTCTCTTTTCTGTATCAGGACAGGAGAAATTGGATCCCCATTCAGTGTTGATTTCTCGTTGCTTTCTCTTCTTTCCTGAGTGATTGTGTCCAGAAAAGTCAGAAAAATATCAGACATATAAAATGACACTGTAATAGATCTATATTTACTGAAAATTTTAATTACTTTTTAATTATAAAATTACTTTTAAAGGCATAAAAATTGCTAACATTAAGATATTTTAAAAGCATAATTTTACTGTAAATTTAACCTTTGACAGAAGCTTCTTTCCTGAATTTAACTATGCCATCACTCAAATTTTTTCAGAGGAAAACAGTGCTATAATATCTGAATAAAATAGACGTGCAGAATAATAAGGAACTTCTTCACATTATAAGGACTCACAACTGCATCGAATCAATGGCATCTACAGAGTTGCATATACTTGGAATCCTAGAGGACCCCAGAGAGCATGAGCAGAGCAAATTTTCCCCTTCTGCTCTGACTAGTCTGTGTAGAAAGAGCTCCTTCCCCTTCCTAACCAAGCATGACTGAACCAAACTGGGTGTCCAATTGTACTTTAAACAGGAAAAAATTACTGATGTGACTGTGTGTTATCCTGCAGGATCCCCCCAGGAGCCAAACTCATTTCTCACTGGGAAGCTGACTGGCTCCCAGGGACAGATGATGTATCTGGCTGTGATCTGCTCATCACCTGCACCCATGCACAGTACTGAGAACTCTAAATAGGCTGCCTCTTCTGGTACTTTTACACATTTTTCTCCTTCAATCATTGTATGAATGAAAACTGAGAGAAGATGCAGTGTAACATGGAACTAAATGCTCTTGTGACTGTACATAACAAGAGAGTTTTATTCACCACTCCTTTTCCATAAGGTGCACTTTCACATTATTTTCTTTTTTCTTAGAGAAGGAATGAAGAAAGAAAGAACAGCTAAACTATGCAATTGGCCTGATGATGTGTTTCTTCATGTTCATGATAATGACAGAAACATTGGGAATGGGGGTTTGGAAGGGACGAGGGAGGCAAAAAAATCGTGACACTGGGGCTGTAACATTTAGAGGCCTGGAGATGTCTTCTCTATCTATACTAGCAGTCAGTTCAGTGCTGTTGGGGCAGATCTGGAGTGGGAAAGAGTTGCTGCTGAGGCTGTAATATCCATGCTGTGTGTGTGTTTGGGGGTTCATTGGATGACCTCCCTTCTGGTGCTGTGGGCTAGAAGCCCAGGACCATCAGGCTGCACAGGGTGCACTCCTGCAAGGCACCCTCTGGGTCTGGTGCCCCCAAAGGAATCCAGACTTGGACTGATTCATCTGTGAGGGTTGCTTGAAAAGTGCACTCCTGTGTCAAACCAAACCAGCAATGCCAATGTAGCCAGTGCTGGGGGACAAAGATGCATGTGGTCACAGTCCTAGGCATATGTTTGTTCAGGACATCTGCAGCAGTTTCACCTGAGGGAAATCCTAGGGCTGAGAAGACAAGCATGACTCCATGAAAGCTTTATGAGTCTCATTTTTTTCATTGAACTAATGCAGGATTGGGGGTTAAAGGAGCTTAGTGGGTTCATGGAAGTATATTTTACAGAGCTTGGAGATGGCTTTGGCTCTATAACTAGGTTCTGACAGATAGCTGGGCTCTTGTGTTAATTGGATATGATTCCAGTAAATCTAATAGCACTGAGTAGCAAAATGCATTCCCATGCTTATGCAGGACCAAAGGTAAATTACAAGGTGTCAGATACGTAATTCCTACTGTTTTTCATAAGGTGAAATTACATACCTCTAACTTTTTAAACCCATGTAGTTCTCAAGCACCACTGAGCCTCACTTGCACAGCACACTTAATCCTGTCCCTCCTACTTTGTCTCTTCCACCACCCTATTGCACAGATCAGAGTCTTGTATGCCTGTACTCAATGTGCATGCAGCAAATCTCTTTATGAGACAAGGGCAAAGAGAGATGTAATTAAATTTGAAGCAGAGCAAAGCAAACAAAACAGAGGAAAATATAGATATTTTTCTTAGGACTACTGTGTTGTTCTTCAGCTTTTTGTCTTGAAAATTATCAGCAAGTATTTATTTTCTACCCTCTAAGCAATTAAGGTAGTCCAAAATAATAATATTGCTAATTTCAAGAACACTTATAAAACCTTGGATTCTTATTTATTTTTTCAGCAGACATGTGACAACCTTTAAATTTTGTTTACTTGCTCTGTAAATTATAATGCGAATTTTTCCCCCCTCTGCTGCAAACTTGAACAATTAATGCATCTATCTAGGCTTTACTCTGACACATTTTAGCAAATTGAATGGGTTATTCAGCAAATAATGTTTTCTTTTATTTTATACATCCAATTATTGTTGATAACAGTTCATCCAGGTGCCACTTTTGTGAACAATTGATTTTTCTTTCTTTCATTTCTCAGCTACCTGTGTCCAAAACCATCATTGTTCCTCAACTTGCTTGGTTTGATCTTGTGAATTCAGCAGGGGACTTCAGTTTTCAAATAACAATCTTATATTTTCTTGTCTCTGAGATAAGAATACGCATCTTTAGCAGCTTTGAATTTTTACGTCCAAATTAAAAAGAAAAAAAACCAACACAAAACCAAAATGAGAAGGTGTAGCTACACTCCTGAGAAGAAAAGAAACAAGAGAGGTGTAAGTCATCCTGGCACGCCTATTTAAGTGTTTTGCCTTAATAGCCCAAATGTAATAGCTCTAAAAGAGCAGCCTCTTAACTGTTCTTCTAAGTAGGGCTCTTCATCACTTGAGCTACTTTATGAGTTCTTGAAAGACACACTGCAGGCTAGGAAAGATTGGGAAGTCTATAATTTTACATCAATCAATGCCGCTGATAAATTACTAGTCACAAGAAAGGACGTGACAAAACACAATAGGACAAGTTATTAATGGAGAATCCCCAGTGCTCCTGATACAGCTATATTACATGACGAGAGGAAGGGAAAAATCGTTAAGCAATAAAGCTTATTAAACAGCTAAGATTGAGGGGAACATAAACCACACAGGGCTGGTGCAGGCTGTGAAGGAGAACGGCTGAGCCATTACAGGGCAGGGTAATGGCAGCACTGCTGAGCAGCAGAGCAGCAGAGCAGGCTGCCCTGGGAAGCACAGACCCAGTCTGACCTCCTTTCAATTCCTGGCTGCGGGGAGGGCAGGAGGTGTGTCAGGTGCTGGAACCAGTTTGTCTCTCTAAAGCGAGGAAAGGAGCTCCAGATGTTTTCATTTGCCACTTCTTTAGGTTGCAAGAAGCCTACTTCAAAAAATGTACTTTGCACATGAAACACCTGGTGAAAAGACAAGGAAGAGTGTAGTGGTCACAGACCATGAGCAGAAGGACTGGAACATGGGGATCCCAAGTCACAGTTTCATGCCCAAGCTGAATATGCTCAATTACGTGGTGTTGCACTAAGTCGATCAGAACAATGTCCTGTGGTGTCACAAGTCTTTTGTCCTATACCTGTTTGGACAACCTCAGAAGGGATAGAAAAATTCATTTTTAACATCCCAAACACACAACCAAAGGCTGTGACCAAAGTCTGTATAGGCAGAAGATATTTCGTCCATGCTTCCTGTTCATCTTCCTGCATGCAGTAAAGACCAATCTCTTTACCTTTTGATATACTTTTTTTGGTCTTATGTCACTTGACTCTGTACCACCACAGCTGTTTCAGATCAGAGTATTACCAGGGATCTTAAGGGGACAGCCACACATAATCCTGCAGAGATGGCACCAAGTTTCTCACATTCCAGCTGTACAACTGGGGTTTGCTTTCTCACACCCTGGACTTCAAAACTTCAGTCATCTCAAGGAAGGTACTTAGGAAAATCTTTCACAAGTTTTCCATGCTATTTTTGTGCTGAAGGTAATAAATAGTGCATACCACATTGAATTCCACAGAAAACAGGTAAAAGCTGCAAAATAACAAAATGCTCTCTATTTTGAAGCAATTTCTGCTATATACTGCAGTGAAAATTGCTTAGGATTTATCAATCTGAGATTCAGTGTAACAGCGTCAAATCACAAGATGGGCATAATGGACCTGATCAGACTGTGACTGAAGCCAATTGCAAAACCACAGCTCAATAGCAATATGTCCAAACTGGGGCCAGCAATTCTGGACCTGTAATTACTTTTGATCTTAGATTCCAGTAACCATTTTCTTTTCACTCCTTGAATAGGCACAGGAAGCTGACTTCATTTCTATAGACAATCAGCTTCGGATGGACTCCAGTGGGTTGGGAACTCTTTTAAGAGAGCCAATGCTGGAATGGTGTTTGCTGTGCAAGTAGGTAATTTAATCTCATTTGATTACTTGGCTGGCATCCCAGTACTGTACAGATAAAGTATATATGATAAGTAAGACTAGAACTTAACTAGAAGCCCAGCCCTAAATCTACTGTTATCAGGACCCCAGTGCATTTGATGTGCTACAGAACCAACTTCCTCCTCTTACCTGTTTAGCTTCTGTACAAACAGATTTTTCCAGTTTTGGTCTAGTATATAACTTAGGTGTCATTGTTCTTGTCCTTTATGTCCTTTTAAAGGTGGTAAAAGTTTTCTATGATTTTCTAAGCTTACCTGTGACTAACCACTTTCTTTTTTTCTTGAAAGAAGGCTGAAGATACAAGCAGGTCGGAGTAAATGGTCACTGTTGTGGTGTTGTGTTGTGTTGTGGTGTTGTGCTGTGTTCACACAGATGCAATGCGAATGCAGGATCTGGCTGGCAGCTTTTTATAAATAACCCTTAGTGAAATCTGTCAGCCTTCCTGTAAAATGGATGGTGGGAAAAACACTCACATTCTAACCATGAGATTTGATTGTGCATGACTTGTCCATGAATTTATTCCATACTCCATTATCTTGGCAATAGATGCTTGAATCCTCACACAAATCCATGCCTGGTCACCCGTACTGGGATTAGTCCAAAACTCTGTTATGCTTTAAACTGGTGTCTTGGGGAACAGAGATGGGACTGCTGGGGAAGGAGCAGTAAGGAGAGCAGGTTGTGAAGCCAAACTAAGCCACTCTCTTCCAGCATTGTCTTAACCTTGGAAAAGTAAAGGAAACTTTGGTCTGTGCTTGGACCCTTTGCTGGAAAATTTGATCTATGCTTGAACTTATACTCTGTCTCTCACATGGATATGGCAGATGATGTCAATTAGAGTCACTGCTTTTCACAGTAAATCTCAATAAAACTCCAGGGGTTTAACACTATTTTGGTAGAGTCTTAGGAGAAAGAGTTTTCTCAAAATCATCTGGAGTGAAATAGGAGTCAGTCAATTTGCACAGTCTCTGGCCTTTCTTGGGAACAGCAAGCCCTTATGCCTGAAGAGGGAGTAGAAGGCAGTCAGACTGTACTTCAGGTTCTTGCCTCTTGCTTGGTTCTTTAGCAAATACTCCCAAAGCACAAGTTCTCTAAAACAAAAATAAATATGAGCAGAGGCCATGCTCTGAGAGCAAGCTATGGAAAGACAAAATTTTTCCTCTGATTTCAGCATGTTCTACCTTTTATCACATCCTACTGATCTGAAAGGGGTCAGAGAAGAGTATATGTGGTTTGGAAACAGGGTTTGAGCAGATTTACTACTGCTTCAGCTGACATAGTGAACAGCCAAAGTGAGCTTACTGCAGTCCTGTGCAAAGTTAAAGAATAGAATAGAATAGAATAGAATAGAATAGAATAGAATAGAATAGAAGAGAATAGGTGACCCTACTGGTTTCCAAGGAGGGGACTTTTTAAACCCATCATCTTTCCTTTTAAAGTAGTCATAACCATAAAGACAAAGATGCTATTTTAATATCTTCTTTGTTAACTCCAGGATAGTATTCAAACACAAAAATGTCAGTATAAACAGTCTGCAATTTAAAAATATTAGCATATCAACAAGGTATGCTGTGAAATCAAGAACTGTAAGGTCACCCTCACCCCATAAGTCTCATCAGAAGCATTTTAATACAAAAGCTGTAATCACAGAATTACTGGCTTCAAACCACTGAATTCCCTGAGGGAAGTTTTATAATGCAAAGGAGTGTAATCATATTTGATTTTCCTTATTGCTAATGCTGTGTGGAGATCTGAAAAATCACTATTAATCTAAGCCAGACAACATAGACCTTAAATGAAAATGTAAAACAATGTCTCAAAATGATGTTCATGCTGATTGCAGGAGGAAGGGATAAAGAAAAGAGGGGGAAGAAAAGAGCTCTCTTTGACTGTCCTTTTCCCTTACTGTCTTTTCTGCATAGGCTATGCAGCAGTTACCTGCTAAAAATAAAATGTGTTTTTAAGTATAGAACTTTGTTTATCTCAAGAAAAACCTGATTGTCTTTTCAGAGAAAGGATAAACATGAGAAGTTTGGTTTGGTTTTAGTCTTGCAAGACTTAGAAACTGCTTGTAGCTTAGAAATCTCTGTCCCAGAAGAGTAAACATTTAATTGTTCTGAGAATTCTCAGGCTTCAGAGAGCTGTACTGATATGCATGATGTTATGATAAAGAATTTCAGACTTATTTCTGGTTTACAAAAGCAATTGGAAAAACATATGAGTAATTGTTCTTGAAGAGTTGTTGCTAAATTTGAAGCAGATGCAATGGAATTCAGATTGTTCTGAATATTTTTAAGAAAAAAGATGCTGGAGTTATGCCTGTTAGGAGTTCAGCATGCATTCAGGGCTGCAAAGGACAAAGGGGAGCCCACGACCACGTGAATAAGCAGCCCATGTGTCCAAGGATTGATATTACTCATGTCCAAGGTACTGGAAAACTGCCACTGGTTTCCTTGAGTCTTGGCTGGGCTCTGAGCACACATCTAAACTTGGCACCATTGGACACCATTAGATAAAAAACTTCTGATTTAGTTGCACAAACACTGATGCTCCCAGGAAGATGATGAGTATCATACAAACACATCTTAGCTCAGACACTGATGCAAGGAATACATTACATTGCTTTCAGAACAGCAAACCCAACAATTCTTGTCAGATAATTTTTTTTTGTCTGTTTCTACAGAAAATGACTGTGAAGGATAATGTCTGGCACTACTCAAGTACAAGCGTTGTAGAGGAATATCATGTTATCAATTAATAAAAAAATAATGTCTCATCAATACTTTATTACTAAATGATAATTTTTCACATTTCACATTAACACAGTATGCCATTTGTCTTAACCTCCTAGCTATGCTGAGGTTTAAACATAAACCTGAATTTTGCATAGATCAAGGGCAGCTTTATTGCAAAGCTGTCAAAAAGGAGTCAAAACAGCACACCAGTCTATTTGGAGTGACTAATTAAAGGATAGATACAATTCATTGTTCTGTAAATTGTTAGAACTGTTTTGGTTCATGATGGGCCTTGTCGTATGAAATCAAGAAAGTAATCTCAGAAAACTTGTTAGACTTCTTGTCTATGTGAAGGAAGTCAGGCACAAAAAAGAAATGGAACAACTCTTGGAGGCAGTTTTAAGTAGTTTTCAACGAATTTGTATTTTATGCATGCAATGGGATACCAAACTGCTCCTGCTCATCCCTCATATCTATATTCTATGGATGGGTTTCTCGTGTGTAAAATGATCAGCCTGGGGGCTTACTGGCAAACTAGTTCCTCTTGTTACTTGGAAGGCCACTTTGAAACACTTCCATGTGGATTGGAGCAGTCAGATTGACTGGATGTAAGCCCTTAGCTCAGGCAGAAGGTAACTCCTGAAACCTAAGTGCAGTCCTCCTTGTTCCTGCTAAAGAAAATGGATTAACATCAAGCACCAAGCATCAGTTAACCCAAAAGAGAGCTGAAGGTCTGTGATTTCTAAGTATTACTGCTGTCTTCTGGCTGAAGGAACACAAACTCAGTAACATTACATTATTTCTGCTCCTGACTGGGTGACTAAATCTTTGAATGGGTGAGTAATAAACAAAAGAATAACAAAGAGTAAGTCATGCTTTCCAGACTCCATTTTAGAAGAATAATCACGGGTCAAAGTTTTGAAAGCTTCCCTATTTTTCAAATGTTTTTACATGGAAATAATGGTAACCCAAATAATTTAAGTAAAGGACATCAGCAGGTGATACAATCTGTGCATGTCTACTTATGAAAAAAACATCACCATGTCTGAATTTATCAGTTTTCTGGGTTTGTAGAAGCTGTAAGCTCTAAGTTCTCAGCCACACAGCGCAGGATCTTACCCACTTAATTTAGGTCTAATCAGCCTTTCCCAGAGAGGTTACAGCAGCATCATATAGGGTTCAAAGACAGGTCATGAGAGTAACTAAGGCAGGTAAAATTCATATGCAAAGAGACTGAAAGTTCTTCTGCTTTGTAGTATTTGCTCTTGGGCTTTTCTAAACAGCTATACTGAAAAAAGGGTGGTAAATATTACAGGAGAATGGTAAAGCCTTTTTGCCTTTATATATGGAAATACATATATCCTAGTTTCTGGCTTCTATTCCTCCTCCCTCTTCTCCCCATGTAACAGTGAAGAAGCCAAAAATGCAACTTCCATTTGATTTTTTTTTTCTGTCTGCAGGTTTCCCCTGGAGGAACTGTAATGGTTTTGACCTGGATACAGTATTAATATAGATATTTAATTTTTTTACCTGTTTTCCTTTGGAAGAAGTGCCAAACACAATTTTTTCTACTTCACCTCAAAGATTGCTAACTGTAGAATTTTTGTAAGCGAGTGATACAGCTATTTCTGTCTATAAATATCAACAGCAAGCCTAGAAAGCTCTCATTGTTTGCTACATGGCAGGTGATCCGTGTAATCCCTTACCAGTGCTGGCAGTTTTCCCTAATGCACTTTTAGAAGGGAGTGATTTCCAGACACACACATGCATGCATGTACACATATTTATCTGTGTCCATCTCCACACACACACACACACACACGTGTATGCATGTACACATATTTACATGTGTCCATCTCCACACACAGTCACAGACACATGTACACACATTCACCCTGTCCATCTCTGTACACACACACACACACATTCACCCTGTCCATCTCTGTACACACACACACAGACATTCACCCTGTCCATCTCTGTACACACACACATTCACCCTGTCCATCTCCCACCCCCGGCTCTGCCGCTCTCCGGACCCCGCAGCGCCCCGGCGGCAGGCGGCGCTGCCCCGCGCGGGCGGCAGGTGGCGCTGCGGGGCCGGGCTGCCCGCGCCGCCCCGCCCGCTCCGGCCGCGCTCCCGGGGCCGCCCCGCCCGGGGAACAGGAGGGAGCGGGAGGGATCGGGAGGGAGCGGAGCAGCTCCCTTGGGTTCTTTTTGCCAGTTTGTAAACTCAGCGAACTTCGGTCGGCCGGCCGCGTCCCTCCGGGCTGCCGGCGATGAACGCCCCCTCCAGTCGGGAGGCAAAACAAAAATCCATCTGGACCCAGGGCAGTGTTCACCCTCCCGCCTCTCCCGCGCCTCGGGAGCGATGGGCACCCGGTGCTGCCAGCCTGGCAGGGCGGCAGGAGGGCTCTGCACCCACTGCCCATCAGACATCGCCGCCGGGGGGCGGGCAGGGCAGGGCAGGGCAGGGCAGGGCGGGGTGCTGGCCCCGCTGCCGGGGCAGGAGCGGGGATTCAGCTCTTCCCAGTGCAGGTCTGGGAGGAGGGAAAGCGGAGGAGGGAGGATCCGCGAGGATCCAGGTAGATCCAGCTTTTACCGCTTACCAAAAGCCACCGGCAGCAGGACCTCCGCCTCCTCCCTCCCTCCCCCTTCCATCCCTCCCTCCTCCCCTAACTCCCTCCCTCCCTCCCCTGCCCCTCCGCGATGAGAGAAGGGCCAAGTCGGTGCGCGCCAGCCAGCAGCGGTCTCTGCCAGGGGCAGACGGATCGCTTTCATGTCGCAGGGTGACTGCTAGCCCTGCGGAGGCTCCCCCGGCCGGGCCGGGCCGGGCCGGGCAGGCGGCGGGCGGGCAGCTGCCCCGCTGCCGGGGTGCGGCCGGCGCGCCCCGCGGGATGCTGGCGGCGGGGGATGCGGAGCCGGCCGCGGAATAACATGGGGGGCGGCCACTCCCACAGGGCGCCCGTCTTCGACGAGAATGAGGACGGTGAGTGCGGAGCTGTCCGCGGTACCGAGCCGCGCCCCGCCCGGGCTGCGCCGGGGCCGCGGCACCTCCGGCCGGGCGGGTCCGGCCCCGCGCCGTGCGGGAGCCGCGGGCGCGGAGCCTCCAGCTGCGGGTGCGCTGCTCGGGAGGCGGCGGGAGAGCCCGCCTTTGTCCTGCCATCCTCACCGAGAGAGTGGCTGGCTGCTTTTAGGCACGGGCTCGAGTCTAGCACATCGTCCGCTGGGGTTTAAGCACATGGCAGGTAACTTCAAACCTGCGTTTATGAATGGGCATAGTTTGTGAGATGGATGCCCACGCTTTTCGTTTTGTTTATAGTCGTCTCTTTGCCCACCTGCCTGTTTTAAATGGTGATGTCTCTCTTACTCTATACTTATTCCATCACCTTTACTTTCTGAAACTTTTTTTTAGCATGTTCTATTACTCCGAGTTTCTACTCCCTACCTAGGTAATATGCCATAAGAAAGTGTATCTTGTAAAGTTTGTGGAAGGCAATGGAAAAGTTTGCCTAAAATGTGGTGTTTCTTTGCTCTTTATGCATTTCAGTGTAATTTTTCCAATGTAGACTGTATTTAATTAGAATTGTGTGAATGCATTTCAATTAAAATAATTTGGGGTCTTGAAGCAGAGAGAACACAGCACTCTTAGAGAGTAGATATTTGTATATTAATGTAGAAATGTTTTTAGTGTTACTTATGGAATAGATGTTGCTGCCTACCTAGGCAATGGGTGCTTAATTTTGAGGAACTTCCCCAGAAGTTCCCAATATATTTCATTAGGAATTGATTGTGCCTTAATAGACTCACACTGGCTTCCTAGGTTTCATGACAAGTCAAAACCATGTATGTTCTGCCCTATATGTTCAGGGCACATGAAGATACTTGTATTGTTTTCCTAGTAGGGGGGAAACATCTTAAATGCATGTAAGGTGCTTGAAAGGGTGACTACCTCTTGCATGTAAGATGAAATTACCATTTCCTATTCCTTGGCAAAGCATGATGAGGTGTGGTTTCCATTCCATTTTTTGTGTGGGGAAAGGGACAGATTGTTTACCATTTGTTTTGCTCCATGTTGTGGAGCCATAGCTGCTGTTTTCTTGTACTGATATAAAATTTCAGACCTTTACCACAGGTCATGCTGTGTAAACATACAAGTGACAAAGAGCCCCCCTCACCTCTCCCCAGGCAAAGTCTCAACCCTGCACAGTTGGTGTTGCAAACCTTGAGGTAACTCACTGAAAAATACCCCAGAGTGAAAGCATGCTGTAAATCTTGTCCAGACACCCTAAGGTAAAAAGATACCCATACTCCTGCCTTTCAAGACTTCTAATTGGGCTCTCTTGAGTTAGCAGTTCCCATGAATTATTAGCACCTTTATTTTTTTTTTCCCCATGCTACAAAATTGTGGTCAGTTTTTGATCAAAATGAACAAAGTTCAATAGTAAATTATTGCAGAAATGCCTTCATGGCACTTAGTTCTCTTTCTGTCCAGAAAGCATTTCTGCAATGCAGCCATTATTAACAGCTAATAAAAAAAGAGCACATGAAGTATTTATGGATTTCAATTAGGTCGTTATTTATTCTTTGCATGGTTTTGTTTTGTTCTGAGCTGGTGTTCCCCATTACGAATGTTGCTAACATAATCTTTTATTCCTCTTAATATACTTTGCTTGGCACAACCATCTAGTTCAGAAGAGTCCATTGCTTTTGAAACAATTACCAATTTCCAATAGTACTTACAAAATATTGTTCAGGATGGCATTTCCCCAAGTACCTAAACAATATGGGGAAATATCTCCTCTTTGAAAGTGTATCTAACAGAATTTAATACACAAATGAAGCTGGTTTTTTTCACATTCCCACTAGTAGCTATAAAAGTCACCATTTCCCACAATATTGGACTCAACATGTAATAATAATAAAAAAAAAGCTAATGAAAAAGTATAACAAGAGAAAGTGGAATTGTTTCTGAGATGGTATAATTGCTTAAGAATAACAATCAATCCATAGAGAATTGGAATAGGTAAGTTGTATATGAAGATGTAGGAATATTAAAAATTAATCTATTTAATGTATTATGCATAATGTCTCAGCTGCCTCTTAAAATTATAAAAATTAACAGAAAAAAGTATTGCCATTTTATATCCATGCATGTTTATGATGAATATAGAATAAAACATGAATTTTGGAAGTAAAGGTTTAAAGCCATTTGTCATCACTCTGTAAATCATAGAAAAAGTTACTTAGTGTATTAGTTAATAAATAAATGTATGGAAATAGTGTGTGAAGAGCACCCAGGTGCTGCCTGACAAGCCTATGGAGTGTCTGTTCCAGAGTTACAGCTCCTGTTTCTAATGGGCAGAGGTGTTGATCCATTGAGCAGATCTACAATCTGTAAGCTGTATGTAGACTCCCCTCCATGCTCAGGGTAATAGAAAAAATATTCTAGAGAACCAGAAGCCTGAACTACGTGCTGTTAGTTCCCAGTTATTACAGCCAGTACAACACATCATTATCATACACTAATCTTTTTAAAGGCAGTAATGCATACCATTTTTACCAGCTACATTATTTCTCTGTGTTCCATTTTTATTAGAAGGATCTTCCAGAACATCTCTCTTTGAATGGTTAGAAACATCTGTTTTCATGACTAGGTTTCTTCACCTACTTACAAGATTTGTGTTTAATTCAATTTTTTTTAGTTTAAAATGCTCTCCCCCTCCAGGATTATTCCAGGGCTTTGATAGACAGCAAAAATGTCCCCTCTCGCTCTTTGATTTGTAGGGAAACCTTTTCTATTTTTCTATCATTTCTACTGCTTTCTCATTTCCTGTGCCCTGCATCTGTCTGCATTTGAACCTGCCTTGGTTTCACACAGATAACCAAAATTATACACAGAATTGTAGGTGAGTTTTCCCTGGGACCATGTGTTGGAAAGAATACATCCTGTTCTCCACTGGAAACAATTCTATCACAGCCTATAATTACATATTCCCTTTTCATGGACATACCATGTGAATAGTTCTGTCATCCTGTGGTCAGTGCCCTGCTCAGTAATTTCCACTGATGAACTCCAATTCACATGAGAAATTTTTGGTGTTCCTATGTACATGGCCTTTTGCAGGACTGAATTTTGGTCCACTTCTATTATTCATAATCTCAAAGATGATCACTCACTTCTTTCCTTGCAACACTCTGATTCTGTTTAATGCAATGTTTTAAATTATGACCACACTGATCATGTCAGTTATCAAGACCACTGAACACTTTGTGTAAGTATTCAGCTGGATCATATCCAGACTTAATCTTCTTTGCTTTTAACCCCTGCCAGCCTCATAGCTCCCGTTTCTAAATAATACTTTTTCCAGTGTTACTGCCATGGTTTAACCCAAGCAGCAACTCACTCAGACCCACACAGCCACTTGCTCACTTCCCCCAGGCGGGATGAGGGAGAGAATCAGAATAAAAGTTACATGGGTTGAGATAAAGACAGTTTAACAGGGGAAGCAAAAGCTGTGAACACAAACAGTGCAAAAGAAGGCATTTATTCCCTTCTTCCCAGGGGCAGGCAGTGTCCAGCCACAGCCAGGAGAGCAGGGCCCATCATGTGTGATGGTGACTTGGGAAGACAAATTACACCACACTGAATGTTTCCCCCTTCCTTTGTCATCCAACTTTATATACTGAGCATGAAGCCATAGGGTGTGGGATATGGTGTGGGATATCCCTGGGTCAGTTGGGGTCAGCTGTCCTGGCTGTGTCCCCTCCCAGCTCCTTGTGCACCCCCAGCTCCTCACTGGTGGGGTGGGATGATGGACAGGAAAGGCCCTGGCTCTGTGGAGGTGCTGCTCAGCAATAGCTGAAATATCCCTGAGCCACCGGCTCTGTTTCCAGCACAAATCCCCAGCACATCCCCACACTTTCTGCTCTGAAGAAAATGAACCCTATCCCAGCCAAAACCAGCACAGCTGCCCACCTTGCCTTTTGTCAGTTTATCCTCACCTTATTCAGCTTTGCTTATACTTCCTTATGTCTCTTTCCACTGAAACTGAGAAAAATTCAATTTAAGACTACTCTATCATCTACAAAATAAGTTTGTCATCAAGGAAAAATGTCTGGTTACTCATGTGCAAAAAACTTCTGGTAAAACCATGATGTATTTATCTAATTTTCTCTTCTTAGCCTAGGTTAAGGCACAACAACAGCTAGGAATAATCCAGGGAACAGAGCCCTTTGTTTGCCTAGACCTTTTACTCTGGCTAAAGATATAGCAAAATATGTTTCATTTCTTGATTTTTATTGCTGTATAGGTTGCATAGAGAACTGCATCTGCTGTTGTGCAGCATCACTACTCCTTACTAAAGCAAGACACTTATATGGTGTGGAACTATAACATATTTCTCAGACAGTTGAAAGGCATTTTAAGCAAGATACTACACAAATTATATAGTCAACTCAGGCAAAAGGAAAACAGTTTTACTGTGGTTAATACTACTGAAGCAAAGGAACTTGGCTGTCTTCACCTTGAATATTTCCTATTCCCATAAGAACTACCCTCTCCTGAATACGTATATCCAGTGCTACTATCAGGAGAGCAAAGAAGTAAATTTTTCCTCATGTTCAACTCTTCAAAAACAGCAATATGTTCACAAGAATGGCAATAGAAGCGTAAGGCTAATATTCACCATTGGTAAATTATCCTTGCAAATTCTGTAAATATCACAAGTAATGAATATATTAGCAATAACCTAGTGCCTGTAAAGGGTGTCTTTCATGCTGGATTTGCTTGACTGTGTTCAGTTAAAATTTCAATCATATTCAAAGTGTGAAAATTAAATAGTCAAAAAGAGTAATTTAGGAAAGAGCTGACTCAGGAGAGATATTACTACTATCAAACAGGAATAAGGTGTTTGCTTACATTGTGGTGGAAGATACAGAGGTAAGGATAAGAAACAAAGTGTTAGAAGTTGGTCCTGCCAAGTGATATGGCAGTTGCATTTGATTATTTGAGGTCTTGAAAAGTCAGCTTTGCTACAGTTAGTTTCAGAAATAAGTCTACTGAACTTTTAAAGAGCTTGTTTTTGGTTTTGGCACACATGACTTTACATTCAAGGTAAATATGTATTTCCAGAGAACCTTCACTGAGCATCCTGAAGCTGCAGAGCTCGAGCACCCCTCTGTGGAGGGCACTGTACAGGCTGTGCCTCAGTAGTGTAGTCTTGTCAGTGGGGAATGAGGCACAGCAGCATGCCTTGGCTTATTCTCCATGGCCAGACCCTGGCTCACTGTAGTGCTTATTTATCCACTTCAAGGAAGTGCTGAAGTCCAACTTCCTTGCCTGAGCCACAAGGCTTTGTTCTGCTGCAGTGTCATAACTGCAGAGCTCAATGGAAATCTTATGTACTAGAGAATATAGCATCCATCCTCTGGAGTTAAACTTCCAATTTGAAGTTGTAATTTAAAATTGATTTCTACCTCTCCTCTGTAGAAAAGCCTTCAGCTTAAATGAAGGATTTAAAATTGTTGGCGAGTGTCAGAAAACATCATTATTAAATGGCTAGCTGCTGAAAAGACTGGTACTAAAAGCCTAAAACCCAGATAAAGAGCCTAAGAAAAATGCCTGAAATTGGTATGGATTCAGGTAGCTAAATTCTGAGCAAAATGGCTGAGTTTATGTATAAGTGCAGAACTATAAAGTGACATAGGGAAAAATTACAAACAAGAGTTTTGCTTGGAACCAATTTAAAGCAATGGGTAAATGTCAAAGTGACTCAGATTGAGAACAGAGTATGCAGTGTCCAGTTATTGTCAGTGATCTGATGGTGCTCATCATCCTGCTGCCTCACAGCTGTAATGGACAATGCCTGATGCAGTCACAGAGCTGCTCGGATCACGAGGATAATAACACACTCTTTTCAAACTGCTTGTTTCATGAGATACAGCCCTAAAGAACAGTCTAATAAAGGGTTGGAACCTAAATACCTTCTGTTAGAGAGAGCAGCAAACAGCGTGTGGGATCAATGTTTCTGCTGGATTTTTAGTTTGTTCATGAAACTTCTCTGGTGTGTTACATTGCATTTTATTTTTTTTTCCTTGCAAAGATGAATATTCTAGTTCCCTTTAGAACTGAATTGGATAAGAATACCAAAATCTGATTTAAACAGTGCTCAAAGGCAGCTCTGTTGAAAACCACAGCTGTCAAAGGCATTATTTTATGCTGAATATCAATATTTTAGATAGATTAGATTCAGACCACTGGATTTTTTAATACTTTGTTTTATGACCATGTTGAATTTTATTTTGCATTTATTGAACTTTAGACAGGAAGTCTCCATTATGTGTAGTGCAAAACACTTCAGAAACCCTGATACCAGTGTCCCTACAATCACAGAGCAAAATAGATCAGTGTTGAGCTTACACTTACAGCACAATATGAGACAGTGGGAGAATATAGACAGAACGGAGAGCACAGAGCAATATGGTAATTTCAGGTAGCCACAGAGGTACCAAATGCCAAACTGTTGTTGACAGTTGACATGGTCTGTGTCCAAGGATGTTCAGAAAGAATATCGTGACATTGCAATCACCACCAGCCCTTCTCTTCCTGGCTCGGGCTTTGGTACAACACACACAAATAATGTGGACCTCTTCAGACACTAAATGATAATTGGAGGTGAAGCTTAATACTATATCAGTTTTCCCTTTTTTACAGGGAACTCTAAAGAAGATGAATCTGGCACTTTCATCTTAGCTTCTTGCTATCTCAAATGAGCTGCATCTCTGTTCCATTTAAATATCCTAAAAAGGTTGTGCAATATCAGATTTACCTCACACTGTCAGGATTAGAAGAAAGATCCTTTCCAGGAACAGCTAAAGTATTTGTCAATTGTAGTTAACTTTACATCATCCAGATTCAACAAAATCTCTGCCAGCAATATCTTAGAAATGGTCCAGATAAATTTTCAAGATCCTTCCTAACAATATTTGCTACAATTCCAAGATTTAGTCCTTCAACGGAAACATCCTTGTCAGGACCTCCATCTTAAACAAAGGCATCATGGAAGTCATTGCTGCTGCTTTTGTAGACTTCCAAAATTTGCAGAAGTGGTTGGCATGGCACCTAACTCTAAGAGTGTGAAGGAATTTCTTGTTGGCTTGTTATTGAGGATTGGCTCAGGAGAGGTAACATTTTACCCTTGTTGCAACATGTATTATGTGGATATCAACATAGGCTTTTTGTGAATAAGTAAGTGTAAATAATTCAAAGTTATCCAAGCATTGAGCGAGGTAAGCTTAGAGACTCCTATTCAAGATCAAGGAAAAAATTGATTGTGAAATAAATTCAGAAAAAAAAAAAGATTATTTTCTCAATTTCAACAGCATTGCTTTTACAATCCCTCCATCACAAATTCAGACATTGTCTCCCATCCCTGTCCACAGCTGTTGCTTGAAGTGAAAAGGCTTTGCTCCTTCAGCTTTCTGCTGTTGTTTTCTGTGCCAAAGAGCAGACTTTCAGAGAGCTGGGTTCTGAAGGACTGGAAAAGCTGAATGGTGGAAGGGGTGGCAATCTGAGAAGTAAATGTACGGTTTTATCCCAGGACAAATGGTTTTCAAATGTACAGAGATATTAAACTGACTCTACTGCTCAATATTGGCTTCACTTCCAGTAGAGTTCAAAAGGTCTGACAGCTTCCCATAGAACAAGGGGGAACAGATCTACCTCACCCCACCTGGCTGCAGCGTGACACACACTGAGTCCTGGACAGCACTTGGCATCAGAGGGAAAGAGTTCCCTAATGTGGATGTGTGGATGTGGGTTACAAGGCCAGCAGTAGCTACTAGGGAGCTTTTTGTGAACCTTGGGTGCCATACTGTCCAATGGATGAAGTTCAGCCTGGAATCAAATGTTGTACCTGGCTGAATTAGAAAATGGCCAAGAAAATCTTTGGGAAATAAACATAGTAAGGAATTATGGTCTTGTCCATAGATCCTCAGAGAACTGTCTCACCAGAACTGTCTTTGTACAGTATTTTCTGAATGTGGGCATAAAACCAAAGGCAGGGTTTTGTTGGCCAAGCACAAGACTCACTCTGTTCTACATTTATCATTAAAAGAGCAAGCTTGAGGAGGCAGAAGGTGAAACCATCCTGAAGCAAAACCTGGTGGGCAGTGATACCTGTGACTAAGCAATGAAGGGTGGGATAGAGGAAAGGATGTCAAGTTATTATAGCAGTTTCACAACATTTTGACTTAGCCAGAGTGAGCTAATGCTGACCTGATGGGAAAGGTGTGGAAAAGGTTGCTACTGAGATCAATCAATAAAAAGTAAAAATTCTTAGACAATATTCAATTAAAAAAGGAAAACTTCCAGTTCAGTCTGGTAGATGAGCTCCACAGCATCCTATTAGGGTAAAACATGTGAGGGGAAGGAACAAGAGGTACAGGACACCCACCAAACTCAGCAGAAAAAACCTGAACTTTTTGGAGGGGGAAGAGCAGCAGTAGTAAGCAGTGTTCTCATCAGGGGGTGTGATCTCTCTTGAGCACAGTTCCACTTACTTTCCTGAGCTATTTAAATTGATTACCTTGAATGACATTACTTACTGACTAATGTAGGTCTGTGCTGAGCTGTTGCCTAATTTGCTGTTGTACTTTTGAACACTGTGTAAGCTTCCCTGCAACAGGAAAAAGTAAAAGACTATTATTATATAAACACAAAAAACTGAAGAGATCAATAAAAATTATTTTCTTAACTAAATCTTACTCTGAGTTACCTTGAACTCAATCAAAATCCAGCATGAATAGCAAATACAGGGTCTTAGAAAAAAAGAACAGGCAAATGTCTTGTTTTTTTTCTCCTATTGTTAAATAAGAATAAAGGTAGTTTACTTTCTAGGATCCAGTGTCTAATGAATTAAATGTTTTGAAGAATAACACTGTTTTTTATTTGGCTGCACTTGATCCCAGGAAACTATTTTCTTCATCAGAAATTTATGTTCAAACCACACTGTATCTGCAGATGTGCACTGGTGGGGCCCAAGATGCCTCCACCTTCTCAGTACAAGAGGATGTTGACCATAAATGTATTCATCAGGACTTAGAACTGATTCTCTTAATACAGTATTTGATGGAACATCCTTGTATTTAATTTTAGAGCCTTAGAAATTAACATGATACTGTTTAAATTTTACATTACACATATACAGTACAGTTTTATAGTTAGGCCAATATATACTATTTATATACTACACTGTAGTACTGTACCTTTATAAAACACACATTTCTGGAGGAAAGAGGAAAGGAAGAAGGCATCTGTTCACTGGTGAGTACTACCAGGCTTTCCCTTTCAGATACCTCACTTAGTAAAATCTGGCAAATAGAATGAAAGCACCGCATGTGACACGTATTCAGCTTGTCCTCAAGAAAACCTGAATGTTATACATTGGTCTATTCCCTTAGGCAGTCAGCATTCACCTCAAATATCCATCAACAAGGCTATGAGTAGGGTTGTACTTTTGTATCACAGAAATGAGGCCTTCCTTCCTTTCATTCCTAAATAAGTTATTTTCCACTCCAATAATTAGAAGACTTATTTACATGCAGCTGTCTCTCACATGCTCAATTTGACCTCATCTTTAACTCCTTAATTCCCACTTTGACTCTCCTCAATGTGTGTATTTTAATTAGGAAATTAAACAGTCTGAATGGAAAGGTTAGGATTTGTGAGGTCACTGGACAGGTCTGGTTTTAATCACTGGAAATTTGAACTCTGCAAAAAGGTGTTTGTAAAAGTCTTCTTAGTTCACCACCTCTCTCCTAAAGACTATCAGCTTTCTGTATTTTCCAACCTGGCAAGGAAAGCTTACAGGAGACTGGGGCCTTATGGAGATGGTTTAGTGGTAGACGTGGCACTGTTAGGTTTATGGTTGGGCTTAAAGATCTTAAATGCCTTTTCCAACATAAAAAATATTGTAGATTTATGGTTTCAATTTATTCTACTGCTAGTCAGTACATCAAGGTTCTTCTTCCAGTTTTGCATACAATTTATTTCTGCTACAACTAATGGAAAATTCTTTATAATCAGGTTTTCTCCTACACCCTTTTTCTATGATTGCTGTCACAGGTCTTGGCACAAAAGTATCAAACACTGTAATGCTTTTGTTCTTAGAAATGTTGTATTGTATTTTCTGATATGGGTATTAGGTGCAATGTAGACACCTAAGTTTCATTCATCCTGTAATTAAGACAGAGATATTTTCCTTTTAAATTGAAGGATGCTTCTTAGAAAGCTTCACCAGGGTTGGTGGCAGCTTATTTAAACAGGTTTTTGGGGCTCTAATGATAACTGAATGTGGTTGATGAATCTGAAATTTATTTCCCAAATTTTATATTCCCATAAATATTTTCTTTATAATATCACAACATACGAAAATTTCTGCTTTATACTTCATTAAACTTTTTCTATTTTTGTTTATTTTGAAAAAAAAACAAACTGGTTTAGGTATATTCATAAAATCTATCCTACCTGACTCAAAAGATTAATTAAATCAGTGCTTTTAACTTCTATCTCGTAATATTTTATTGGTTTTGTGTTTATTCCCACTTTCTTTCTCATTTTCTTTCTTTTTTTCCTTTTCTTCAAGAAATAAATATCAATTCTAATTCACTGAAATTTAAAAACATTTAGATAAGTTCTATGCCTGATGTTCTTTTCTGCCCTGTCATTTTTTTTGCTTGGTTCACGAAATTTATCTTACCTGACTCAAAATATTAATTAAATCAGTGCTTTCCCACTTTCTTTCTCATCTTCTTTCTTTTTTCCCTTTTCTTCAATAAATAAATATAAATTCTAATTCACTGAAATTTAAAAACATTTAGATAAGTTCTATGCCTGATGTTCTTTTCTGCCCTGTCATTTTTTTTGCTTGGTATGATCCTGAATAAAATAGAGCAGTGATTTCATCCTCCTATTGTTAACACTGTTCTGTGTAAGAAGGACTGTTGTATTTAGTAAGATAAATATACTACATGGCAACCTGCTGCAGTGGACAAAAAATGCTTTCCTTCTTTTTCCTATTTTAGCTGCGATAAGGGAACACGTTCTGTTCCTTATTTAAGATATAAAAATGCAAACTGAGTTAATCCTTCCAGTAATTATTATTTCCTTTTGAGATTGTTCCACCTCCCTTGATGAGCAATGAGAACTGTTCTTAGCTACTTGTTAAAACAAAGACGCAATATAATCACAAAATCGGTGTCCTTCACACCTTTCTGAAACAATCTTCCACTTCCCCCTGGATGCTTTCACATTGTGTTAGGAAGACTGATTTTGTGCCTTTTGGGATACTGTCCGCCTCCTGAGTGTCCTTCACACCTTTCTGAAACGATCTTCCACTTCCCCCTGGACTGCTTTCACATTGTGTTAGGAAGACTGATTTTGTGCCTTTTGGGATAAGGTTTAGATAAGTCTTTTTCCAAGCTATAAAGCCTGCAAAAGCTTTTGGGGCAATACCACATCTTAAGGTCTGTGAACTGCTACACAGAGCTTGAAGTCAAACAACAAGAGATCATCAAAAGATCATTTTGAG
The DNA here is from genome assembly GCF_017590135.1 of Pyrgilauda ruficollis. Taxonomy (NCBI): domain Eukaryota; kingdom Metazoa; phylum Chordata; class Aves; order Passeriformes; family Passeridae; genus Pyrgilauda; species Pyrgilauda ruficollis. Next base: position 7,922,156 of record NW_024508100.1, on the reverse strand, counting down.
AAATAAGAAAAGTCATTCTTTTAAGCCCAGATCATCAAAAGATCATTTTGAGAAGTAAGAAAAGTCACTATTAAACCCAGATCATATTTGACTCTTTTAACATGTGAAAACTACAGAAATACAATCTTATGTGTGGGGAATTGCTGTAAAACCAAGTTAGCTTTTTTTGAGATTGGTTTGGACATAGCATGAGGAACAGATTAGCCAGAAGTTTTATGCAGATTCATGAAATTCTTCTCTGCCCAGCCTTTTCATGTGATTTTTCAGTAACTGCATTGCCACATCTTTTCCTGCCCAGTGACATGCCTTTGAGATCTTTTGCTCAAGTTTTTAAGCCAAGTTATTAAACTAGAGTTATCTTTATGGTGCAAATAATAGTAGCAGATGAAAAGTACTTTAGAAAGAGAAGTATATTTTCAGTGTGAAATTCTCCATAAAATCTCAGTATTGAAGGGCTTTCTGGAAGGATTTATTGATCTCTATTGAAGAAAATTGTCAGCACTAAGTGCTGTACGATTTTGCTGGAAAGGAGTCATAGTGTAGTTAACATTTGCTGTCAATCAAAACGTTCAGCAGGGCATTCATTTTTCTTTTGTTTTTTTGGATTTAGTGAGCTCTCTGTTGGTAACGGGAAGAGAGCAGCTAGAGTAAAGTCGCCTGGGTGGCTTCAAAATAGCAAAAAAAAAAAAAAGAAAAAAAAATTACAATCACCCAGTATATCTTGACCTTTTTTTCCCTTTAAAAAAAAATTTTAGTTTGGGAAAAGGACTGGGCATCAGGTTCACAGGTGTTGGCTGAGGCTGTGGGAGGCAGGACATCCAAGTGGAGGCAAATTCCAAACTCCAGCTGTTGCTGGAATAACGTCTGCTCTCTGAATGGCTTTCATAAGGCTTTTCTGAGAGTGAGGAGAGGTTTCTGCTGTGTAGAAAAGATTGAGTAGTGTGTGGCAGTGAAGAGACACCACGTTTTCAGTGGTTTCAAGCACTCAGGCTGAGTGCTGCCTTGACTTCAGGTCCTTGATGCTCCCAAGCCAGGAGCCATCAGTCTGTCTCAGCAGTGCAGGATGAAGCACAGTCATGGATTTTAAAATGCCTTAACAGAAGGTGGCTCTTTCACTGTTGTAGCCATCCATTACAGAGAAAAGATTGTGGCATTCAGGTTTCTCACTTGTGAGATGCAGAGAATTTTAAATGCTTCTCTGGGCATACAAATACTTGAGAGTAACTGCGGGCTGCTCTCAGCCATCTAACTTTCCTCTGCTAGGTAGTTCATATGCATCTTGTGATCCACAGACATATGTGGATTAATGATATCCTGAATTTTTGAATGACAGGATGTCCTGGATATTGTAAAGATCTTCCTGAAGCACCAAATTCCAATTTGGAAAAGAAGAATACACCCCAGCAGATCACCCAAGAAAGATTGCTGGCAACTGTTGTATACAACATGTTTCTTCGAGTCTTTAATGATATGATTTCCAGTCCTTTTCACAACCTGTAAATAAAAAAAAAAAAAAAAGCCACAATATTTTTTTTGCTATGTCATAAGCTTTTCATTATGTACTCTGAAGATGCCAAAATTGTTTAATATTATTTTCATATATAGCCAGAAGAAGCTATGATATACGATTTGCCATTTTATTCTAGTTAAGAAAATATAATATAAATACACATATATTTTAGGGACTCTCTCTCTCTCTCTCCCTCTTTTTCTCTATATATACACAGATTTTTTTTATATGCTTTAGTCTCATAAAAAAACAAACCCAGTGTATGCAGTAGGCAACTCTAGAACTGAGTCACCAGTATTCATTATTTTCATCTAACATCTATAATTAAACTTATTTGAGGTTCTGTTTCTGTGATTATACAGAACTGGTATAGCACATTTAGTGCCACTGAATGTTTTAGGCACTAAGAAGCCTTCTGCTACATTGAGCAATTTTATCCTCTGCAGCTCACTATTTGTTTGTGCTTTGCATCTAATAACTTCTGTGGTTAAAATTAGAACTTGTGCTCTTTACATTAATATCTATCAGCTCCCCACCCTGCTTGCCAAGTGAATATTTTTATTTTTTCCTGTTACGTGATGATATGAGGCAAACCTAAGTTGTAGCTTAGAGTCTACTGACCTTCTGCTGTTAATGCCAACTCCCAGCCATAACCTGGGAATTGCGGCTGCTCTGAAGTCCTCCTCCTCTCCTCAGTCACTTCTGCACCAGCTGACCTGAAGGGGATTTGGTTTGTTTTATAAGTGCATCCATGTTTGCTTTTCTTGAAGTCTTTAATATTTCACTTCAGTTGTGGTTTTAATCTCAGATGGCAACAAAATACCACACACCTCCTTGCCCGCGCTGCCCCCCTTCCCAGCTGGATAGAGAGGAGAATCAGAATAAGGTAAAACGAGGGGGTTGAGATAAGAATACAATTAAAATAAAGTAAATTATAATAATGATGATAATAATAATAATAAACAACACTATAATAGATACAAAGAAGAAAATTAACTCTATTCCAGCTGAAGCAAGGACAATTCCTAATCTTAGCAGTGGGTAGATAAGATAAAGTGCCTGCTTTCTTTATTAATATTTACTGTTTTCTGCAGTGAACAGTCCTATCAGCTTTGGTGTAATTGCTTGTGGAGTGTAAATAAGCGTGCTTATAAATAACTTGTAAATAAGTGTACAAGGATTTCCCAGAGATAAGAAGCACAATGATGAGAGAATAAATCATCAGCACCAAGTAAAATAACTTCTACACTTAGATGGTCATTTTATGTACAGCAGTCAGCCCATTTTTTTCAGTCTCCATAGAAAAATTACCCATTCCATCATTAAATATTTATCTGTAAACACTGAGATGAAGAAATATGCCTTGCACTGAAATTATGGAAGTTTTTATGAATTAAATATAGCTGTTATAATCAGTTTTTCCCCCTATCCTTTCTATACCACCCTGAATAGAAACAACCACAAAAAAAAATATGTATACAAAGGTGTTAATGATAATTAACAGGTCAGGATATCACTTCATCTGAAGTTGAAAAAAATTGATCACGTTTGATCAACAATAGCTTAGTCTGGAGCATGTAGGTAAAAAAACAAACCCATTTGTGGGACTTTCTTTCCTCCAAAATGGCAGAGAAGGTAAAGTGATTCTTATGCAAGTAGATGATTCACACAAAGAAATATTATGAACCCTAGCTAGAATCAAAAAGAAGCCTCTTCCTGGCTCCAGATAACTCTAAAAATCAGAACTGTCAAGATGAGTTCAGGTCAGTGCCTTTGCAGCCTCAGAGGCTGGGATTTGAGGTTCCATCTCTAAAATGGATTTCATTATTTTTCTAAGAGATATAACTTAGCTTAAAACACTTGCAAGACCTATGAATAAAATGCAACTTGAGCACTGAAGTACATAGTGAAAGTCATTTAACTGCAGAGGATGGATAACTATGGGTAGGCTAACAGATAGAATTAATGGAGGAGGTCAGCCCTCTTAAAAGTATGTTGTATCTTTTATTTAAACAGTCAATAGAAATCTGGCCAGTTTAAGAGATATCTAGTGTCTGCTGGACTCTGAGGTGCTACTTTGTGGTCAGGCAGTAATGGAATACTTGAAATTTTCTTTAATTCTCCTCTACTGGAAATCTGGCCCTCCTTAAATGTGCTCACTAGGTGTGCTGTGTATTTAATTAAATACTGTATTTTTCCATGATGAGGAGCAGCTTTTCCTGTTCACAATCTCCATTCTACCCACAGCTGGTGCTGTGCAACCCCGCTGCCTGCAGCTGGATCCCCCAGCCAGGCCCAGGCTGTGCCTGGGATGTGCCTCTGGAGGCTGGAGCAGGCAGGGGCACTCCAGGCATACTTCTGCTGCTAGTTAGAACAGGTATCATTTATTTGCAGCCCACGGTGATGGTTTGGTTTAAAATCACTAATGGGGGGCAATCCCAATTGAAATGGGAATAATTCTGATCTTTAGTGTCCTTACCCATCCCAAGTAGTTAATTTGTAGTTGTGGTTAAAAATAGAAGAGATAATTCTTCAATATTCATTTCTGGAGAGAGACTCCTCATGTCTGTGGGTTCTGAATTAATAAGAAAAAGAGAACAACTCATACTCATGTCTCTAGGTGTTTGAGTAAAATCTTCTTCACAGGGGTCCCCAGCCTCCCATTAACACAGCACCAAGACTCATTTTGATTCGCAAGAACAATGCCTTCAGAGCCACTGCCCCGAGGAGCTGAGAGCAAGGAGGTTTATTCGCCTCCTCTGGCGTGTTTGGAATTACAGAGACCTTTGCATGCATAAGATTGATGGATGTCTCACTGAGGATTTTGTTGTTAACTTAATTTAAAGAATTTTCCTTCACCTGGGGATCACTCTGATAAATTTTATCGCAGGAGAAAACAGTTTGGTACACTGATATTTGACATTTTATTCCCATAGCAACTTCCCTTAGAGAGCCTTCCAGTTCAGTTATTAATGAGGTTATTTTCATAGAAACTCTGAGGGAGTTGAATATTCCCACTTTCCAGCTGAAAAAGATGCTTCATAGTCCATTATGTGCATCCTGATCTCACAGGGAAGTCTATTACAGTAAAGTGAAATTTAGATTTTCTATATTGTAGCAATGCATTTTCTCAAGGAGTATCTTTTCTGCTGCTTATACCTGTCACCCTGTTTCTCCTTGCAATGATTTCAGAGATTGTTTTTGTCAGCTCATCCATAAGAGAACAACATGGTCAATCAGAATCTCTCTTTTCTCAACAAAAGGGTGCCACATTTTATCACTTAACAGAGGTCTTACATTTTATGTTGGAGCAGGTCCTGAAACTTTTCTCCTTAGTTTCAGTGTCAGTGTCTTTTGAAAGAGCTATAAAAAGCATGGAGACTCACAGAGGCTTCCCTGCTATTCACTGGCTGTGGTAAGGGCCAGCACATCAATCCAGCTGTTCCTTGATGACTTCTGATGTTTCCAGTGCTACTAAGTTAATAGCATTTCTGAACTAAATCTCTCTCCTGTCACAAAACAGAACTGTTTTGATGGCAACAAAAAGGGATCTTTAATTGACACTTTCACTGAGCTTAAAAATAATTCACTGCTCTAAACAATAATTCACTGATGTGTGGGTTTGTAATAGCAAAATTTTGTAAATTGCTGGTTATAACAGGATACATGGATGAGAAGTTCCAATTACTTTCCACTGAGCCAAATGAGTCAATGAAAAGAAACCTTTCTACTGGAAAATAGGTTACCTGAATGCTATATGCTAACAGAACATAGAAGCAGCCAAAATATCTCTGTTATGATAAACTAACCTCTGGTTATACTGGAGATTTGACACTGCCTGAGTAAATCCTGATCATTTCTGTGTGACAGTGAGGTGAGGGCTATGGACTTAACACAGTTTCACTGTTAGCCATGCATCAAACCTAATAATTCCAGTTATTCATGTCACTTAGCTTGAGTGGAGTCTAAATAGAGAGAGAATCATGTTCTTTCATGGAATCATAGAATGGTGTGGCCATTTTCACGTGGCCAGCTCCATGTGACCAGTCACACTGAATCCTGTGCACAAGTGAACATACCTACCATGCTCTGTGCTGCTTTCAACTACTAGCAAATCCTTTCTGACTACAGGATGGTGTTAACCAGGATTGTGTCATTTCCAGACATCAATATCAGTTATTTAGCAAAGATGAGGATTGCTACCATATTTCAGTCCATCCGGAGGAACATCTGACCTCTCATGACATTTTTCATAGCACTGAGTTATGCACCAATGTGTAAAATCCCTGATCAGCTGCTACAGTCTTTTCACGACAATCTAGTGCTATTTGCTCTTTGTTGAAAAAGAGTCATAGGTTTGGCACTCCAAATTCCTTTTGCTTTTCTGTTAAATCTAATAGTAAAAGCCTACGTATTTGGAGTCCAATTGTTTGGGGGCTTTTTTAGCTCAGTTGATGGATGTTTAACCAGACATCATAACAGAAGATAAAGAGATGTTGAAAAGGTCTGCTTTAAAACTATGCTGCTGAAGGATTACACTAAACTGACCCACACAATCAAGATCCTCTGGGCTGACAGCCTATCACAAACATTCGAATTTTCATTCTCAGTCCATGGTATCACATTGTCAGACTGATCAGATCAGTGACCCTCCACCTCCACGGGCATGGAAGTAGTATTAAAAGAGTGTTATTTGTGCTTGCTCTGCAAAGGGTCAGCTCTGCACAGATCTCTCTGCTTAGTCACAGTCTGAGTCTTTCCCACTTTGTGCCTTCACGATGTGCTAGTTCTACCCCTTTCTGAACTTGCTTTCCAATTGATGATATCCTGGGACAGGAATTATTATAAATTTAATTGACTTTTTGCAGTGTTATCCTCCTTTCATTCTTGCTACTGTTGTATTTTGTCTCTTTTTCCTTTAAGCCATCTCAGCTGTTGCTGTTTTAAATCTTAAATATTTGTCAAGGAAGCTTCACCTTGGTAATTGCCTGTACCATTAGTCATCATCAGGACTTCTGAAGATCTTGCATTATCCCAAAGAAAAGGACAACTAAAACATATCATTGTCTGTGCTAATTTTTTGCAGCTGACATCATCAATGGTGACGTTACACAGACAGTCATTCTTTCCTGTTTTGTACTGCACTGCCAATGAGGACATGCTATGAATTTGGGCTTGATTCCTACTAGATTGTCCAGATGACTTTTTGCCATGATAACACATCTTTCATGTTCCTTCTATCTTCTGCCAAGCTCTGACAGCAATATTTGACCTCCTTTTTGTTGTTGTTTATTAATAAGAAACAATTAAAAATTCATTAAATTTAATGATCAACTTTGCCTTCAAATAATAGCAATTGAACTTTATATTAGCTTAAATTTTTCTGATATAGGATGTTTACTACTATTATTACTTATTTTCAGGAAATTAATTGGTTACCTTACTGGAGTTGCCATCAAAAGTCAAAAGACATGCTCAATAGATAGTTTTAAATTTGTTTTTATTGCCTGTGCTCACTTATGTGTGAGGGAGGATGCAAATATTTGTGTCCGGGTATATTAACCAGGCAGGGATCAGAGTTTTGATCTCTACTTTGACACAAAGCAATTCCTGTTAAAGTAAAATACACAAATTCTGTACTAATAAGCATTGCAACTTCCCTGTGGAGGTGACCCTGTCATTTCACTGCCTTTGCAACCAGACTTGTAACCAAAGCAGCATCACAGGTGTGCCATAGGGTGTCACAATCAGCTCAGTCTGGTCTGAACACCCAAACTGCCACCAAAGGGGATGTGCTTGTGCTCTCCTCTGTTCCTGCTGCTGCAGCGTGCCAGACATGGTGTCTCTCTGCCCCATTTTCTTGTCAGTTTTTCAAAGAACAAGTCTTTTCCTGGATGATCATGTGCTCTCATCATAGTATCACATGAAAAGGTTCATAAAGGGCTAAAATAGAGTTGGTGAGGTGGACTGTGAGAGATCTTTGGTGTGGTGTAGGGCCCAAAGCATATGTTTCTGATGGTGAGAAATATAAATATTTTCTACTTCCTTTCATTATTAGGCTGTATGAAAATAGAAATCTTTCCTGTGAAAAGCCAAAAGCAAATAGAAAAGGAGAATTTCTTCAAATGTTCTCATTTCAGAAAAAAAAAATATCAGAAATGCACTCACTCTAAATGGACACAGACAGCAATAATAGTGAAGCAGAAACCATCATGAATCAATACTCAAAAATTTTTCATTTCAGATGAGATCAGTGAAGACCTTTTGATTTTGTAGTTCTTTCTCTTCCTTCTCAAATTAAAAAAAAAAACCAAAAAATGGAAACAAGACACTAAGCAAAAAGATGAGAAAAACTCTAAAACTAGGTAACTTTCTGTTTGCTTTCATTGGAGCTGGAGTCACATCCTTACTCATAGGAACAGAACTTTCATATTGCTTTGTATTCTTCAGACTGAGATTATTTATTTATAAGAATGGTTTTTTCTCTCACCTCCTCCTGGATTTGCTCACACAAACCACCACAGGCAAGAATTGGCTTTTCATTTACTCTATTTTTCCCCCCAGCGACCTGAGAGTACTGCTGTACACCTCTGAAAGAGAGTAACCTGTCTGAAGATGGAGGCAGCACACTAAAATCTGCAATGAGGAATTGTCACGGTAAAAATTTAGACTAGTCTTAAAGAGGCATAAAGATAAAAAAATTAACTTTATTTTTTAATCTAATACTCCCAAGAAATACTGTGGGAGAGAGATGCAGTCACAAGAGCTCTTCTGATCAGTACAACTAATCTTTGCCAGCAAACACCTATCTGTGCCCAATCCTTCAGAAAGAATAGCTAATTTCATCCTATCGGTGCTAAAATTCTCGTGGAGCAAAGCAGCAGCTAAACATCCCCACACCTTCCACAGGACAAGAAACTTGTTTTTCCACAGGATAACAATAACAGCAACCTTCAACCTTTCAGAAGGCTGAAGAAATGCTTTATTAAGCTACATTATATTACACTAATACTGTACTATAACTATACTGAAGAGATACTAAAGAAAACCCCGTGACTGTCTGGCAACAGCCACGACACAGCTTTGACCCACCTGGCAATCAACCCAAACAGCCCTCAGCTTCAGTAAACAATCTCCTTAACACAATCCACATGTGCCAAACAACAGGAGCAGCGAGGAGAGATAAGAATTGTTTTCTCTTCTCCCTCTGTGCTGCCTTCCCCAGGAAAAATCCTGGGAGAGAGAATCTTCTCTCTCAATTCAGAGGATGTGAATACCACAAAATCCTACTGCAGTTTACAGCTGTAAGACTCTGTCCTGACTTCAGTGGCTAGCAGACAAACCCCTCCCAGTGGCTCACAGAAGCTGACACCCACATCCCTGAAAGCATCAGATGTCTTTTTTTGATTTTTTTGTTTGGTGATAGACCGCCAATTTCCCAGGAAAGGTCTGGATATTGTGGGATGGCGCTCAGGAGTTTCAGTTTAAACTTCCTTCAGAGAAAAGCTGTAACAATTTGCAGTCTGTTCTACTCGTCCAAGGAGAAAACTTTGTTTTACAGACTTCAGGCAGCCACCTAATACATTTTTCAGAATAGATGTATTTAATGGCAGTATCATTTTAATTTGGCTTATTGGCTTATTTAATAAGCAGCTCTGGAAAGAAATTTTCATTTGATCCTGGGCTCAAACAGATTCTTGTTTACCAAGGAGTCACAGTTTCCTTGTGAATGCAAAATCTCATCTTATCTTTTTTTCTTTTTTTCAGCTTTTACAGAACAGCATTAGAAATACAGTCATGTTCTTTTACAGAATTAAAAAGGAAGAGTTTTGAGAATCAGTCCTTAGATCTTTTTTACTTAGCAACTTGATTACTTTCAAATGCTAATTTTCTTTAGAATTTCAATTTTACTTCTCATTGTGGCAACACATGTCTGTTCTGTAACAGTGTAAATTATTAGCTGATTCACCAAATTCTTCTAGTCTGTTTTTATAGCATTTTGAAAAAATGGTAGGCTGTTTTAGTTCTTTCCAGCATTCATTTTAACTAACACATTCAGAAAATTATCCAGCCATTTAGGGAAAACCCCACTCATTTTAACGATGTGATGTGAGGTGAATTTCACTAATTGCAGTGTAGAACCCCATGATGCTGGCACTGCTTTGGATGAACAAGCCATGCATGGTCTAAATATTCTGTGAATTTCATCAAATGTGTAGCTAAATTGCATGTGAAGTACTGCCTTGTAGGAGGATTGACATGAGGAAATCAGAATTTCTGTAATGCATCACAGCAGATGTTCTTTAGCCCACTCTTTTATCTATGGTATCAGCTATTTATTTATAGAATATATAAATAAGACAGGTATAAATAAAATTACATTGCTGGTTTTCCAACACCCTGATACTGAGATTTTCTCCCCATTTTAATAAGGGAAAAGGTTGCTTCCCCTATGTCTGGTTTGAAATGTGACATAGATGGAGGATAACAAGAAGTCGGTCACCCTGTTTTCTTTTTTCTTTTGAAACAGACTTTTCCTCTGAAAACAATTTCAACGGATAATTGAACTTGTTGCCAAATTCAAATGCTATTACTTTCCCAGATAAAAATTAAGCCTTATGCTGGGAAAACAAATCTAGTTTTGAAAGTTTGAATGGAATTCAAGTTTACCTTTCCAGATTTCCTTCTGGCCCGGTTCAAAGCTGGACTACGTTTCTGTGATGCGACACTTCTTCAAAGGCATTGGAGTCTGATCCTTGTGTCCCTTCTGTGGGTGCAGACCCGTGCCTGCTCACTGCTCCCACAGCCCAGCACGGGAGGGCCACCAGCTCAGCGGGGACAGGGCACAGGCTGTGCAGGTGCTGTGGGGACACTGACAGGGAGGTGAGCCCAGCCACACATCCCAGCCTGCAGGTGCTTTCACAAGGAAGCAAAATACAGAAATGAACTGTTGTGAAAAAGCTACTTTGGATCAGTCAAGAGCTCTGAAATTAAAGTCTTTTGAGAGTACAGAAATGTTTCACTTCCACGGAAGAAAGTGAAGTATGCAAACATGAGCAGACTGAAATGCATTGTACAGTTCAAAACAAAATTAGCTGAATTTTAAAGAAAATTTGTTTTGCATACAAAGATCTTAAATTATTTCTAATTGCAAATAAAGTCTGAATAATTATAAAAACATATTAACATAATTAGATTATATTGATACTAAAACACTCACTAATCATGAAGAATTGTAGTACAATTTAAATACAAAGCCCCTAAATATGATCAGAAACATCATGATTCATCATTAGTAAGGTATAACCACTCTAATAGTTCTTTTTGGTTATGTATCTCTATCTAACTAGTAAGTTTCCCAGTCAAATAATGTGTAGCAATGTTCTGTTTTACCCAGGAACCTGTGGAGCTATGCAGATTTGTACTCTTCATTCAATTCATGCCTGGCTTTATCATTCTGTCAGCAGAAATTCATTTCTTCATTAATTTAAGCAGAATCTTTCTTCACTAATGCTCTTACCATGAAGAGAGCATGATGGAATGTCACTCCTTATGACTGTCCAAACCATTTTATGATCCTTAATTTAATTTTTAGGCTCTCTTCATGTTTGTCCTATCTATATCCATCCAAGCAGGGGATTTTATTATTAGTATTGAAAATATATGACTGTGTATACTTGGTTACTCATCCTATGTGTTTTGCGTGGAAGGACAGCAACAATTTCAACAAGATCTGATAGCTGCTAAGATCTACTGAGGCTCTGTCGGCACAGCCTGTGGCCCTCCCTGGAAAAGGCTGGAGCATCGGAAAAGTAGACAGTCATGGAAAGAAAACTGCAGAACTAGTTTGAAAGCCTAACAGCAGTGCTATCCAGTGAGTCTCAGGTCAAACCATACAGGCCCAATCTAGAAGGAAATTTGGTTTAGTTATTCTGTTTTCCTCATTCACAGAAACAGGAAGCATTAAACCACCCCAAAATGGACTTGCAAGACATGGGTCAGAATAAAATAAAAATCTATTTTCTTGGCTAATGGCCACATCATGTCTCCTTGTTTCTGTTTTCTCTTGAGATCAGTGAGAATGAATCTTGATGTGTTGAAAAGCTCATTGTGTTAAAAATATGGCCTTACTGTACATCTCCTAATGCCTTAGTGCTCATGTTCTGGCTTTGGCTACTCCCAGACAGTCCAAATAAATCAGTGGGACTCAACCAGGGAGGGAGAGCCTGAATTTACCTTATCAAGTTCTTCCAGAAAGGCCTCTACTTTATTTTTCATTCTGTAAAGCACGTGAATGCCTGTGCTTTGGCCACATTCAATTGGATATTTTCTCTAGGAGAAACAAAGCTCTTCCAGGTAGTGGTTATTGAGTGTATTTGGACTAGTCACATATATATACAATTAATATTCCTCAGCAGCAGTGAGAAAACAGATGTCAGCTCTACCTAGAATCCACCCAATATTCATATTGCCTCTTTAGCTAAATGTAATTTACACTTGAACAAATATTGTACAGCGTGAGAATATTTTGAACAGTAAAACTGCAAATGAAAGGGTAAAAATCTTGTATTCCTTTGTAAGATCATAAATGAAACACATAATACATAATGGTGTGTTGCTGATGTAACTTCTTTGGGTTTTTTTGGTTCAAGTAAACATGGTATTTGTGAATAATGCAGCAGAGGTGAATGCATATACTTCATTGTTTTAACATATATCATTATGTATATAGTGCTGATTAAAAAAAGAATAGGCATTTCCACTAAAACTATCCAGTGTTTTTGCAGTGTGGTTGTAAAAACACAAGTCTGTGACGTGAATATTTTCTCCAAAGTATACTTTATCCTCAGGGATAGGAAAGAAACTGGAAATAAACTCTCTCATGGTGTTGTTAATAAGTTTAACAGTGGGTTTATTGCATGAAAAATTATCTGAAGACAATACAAACAAATTTTGTTTTCTGAAAATAGTTCATATCCTTACACTCAAATTCTGAGACAATGTGTAAGACAAAGTATGGTGTGGTAATAAAATGAAAGAAGTGCTCGAAGAGTTGGAAAATATTTTTTTTTTCTCTGTAAAAGAAAGTATTCTCTTGAGAATTGAAGTATTTTCTCATGAGTAAAGAAAGCTATTTTCAAAAGAGTAATAGTCATATTACTGATTCTGAAGAAAATGTCCTTCTGCCAGCCATAGCATTATCTCAGTGGGGCTTTGCACTAGAAAAATGTCATTAGCTACAACACCAGGCACCACAAGAACAAGACACGCCATGTTTTGGAGGACAGGAATTTAATACTCATGATGTCCTTCCTTGCACAGAGGAAATGGCAGTGTTTGAACTTGATGATATTTTCAACATTGGAAAATGACAGAGGTCATGATGAGCTGTAATTCTTGCAAGAAGTAAGTGGTGATATTTGGCACTGAATTTTCACCAGAAAAGATAAAAAAGCACATACAGAATGTGGAAAAAATTTGAAATTAATAAAATTAGGCCAAAATTTTGAGAGTGTGAGATTAAAAGCATCTGAGGAAAACACCTGGGGTGTATGGCTAACGTAGTACCAAGGTGGCAGTGAACTTAGCTCAACCCTTCACAGTTATCAGGGAGGTGCTGCTCTGCCCTGAATGGAACTGTTGCTTGTAGCACCTTAGTTTTACTCAGTGAATATGGTATTAATCTGAGCTGCAAGGTGGCCCACTTTTCATTCTGTTTATTCTAATATTCCAAGGGAGGAACTTCCTGAGTTTGTGAATCTGAAATGCTGGGAGTATGTCTGAACGATCAAAAGAGACTGAATTGTCTCCCTCCAGTGAATTATCCTTTCCAGAGAACCACAGTGGCTGCAAGCCTTGCTCATTTTAGATGCAGGCTCAGGCATGTTTACATATTTCCTCAGTCTTTTAAAATTGGCTTTATTTTCTCTTGCAAAAAATGCATTAGAATCATTGTACCTTAATTTAAATAAGGCTCATGAGGCTGTTAGCTATAGAAAAAAAATTGTTTTTTTCTTAATGAAGATATGAAAATGTAACATCTCACTTTCTATTCAAGTTAAATATAGAAATTAGAAAATCTGATCAATTGTTGTGGCTATGATTTTTAACCACTTATTTAGCTTCCTAGTAATCCATCTTGAACTCCATGTTCTAGTGTCTCATTTAATAATTTCATTTGTATGGAAGTCCAATTTACAAATAATCTAATTAAAAAATTAAGTTGCTCTAGTCATTCAGAGCAATAAACCCAGGAAAGAGGGAAGTGCAGAGAAATAGAAGTTATGTGGGCAATAAAAAAATATCCTTTACATAGCTACAGATAAATGCTTAATCTTAGTTTTGCAAAAACAAAATCATTCTTCAAACTGATGTATTTCAAAACATGTCAGATTTCAGAATATAACATAGTCAAGTATTACTGAAATGTGACTTGACTGAAATTGAGATAATTACAGACTGTTTCAACAATTTCTCACTTGTTTTGGCAACTGGACTCAGCTGAATGACTGCAAGGTAAAGAACAAATTCAAAATAAGCTTTTTTTAAGGAACGTGCTTGTCAAAACTTTAGCAAAATAAGCAGAAACATAAGAAAGTTTGAAAACAGAAGAGTGACACAAAAAGCACCAGCATGCTGTGCAGAACTTTTGGATTATTTTCCATATCAAAGAAATTAATGATATTAACATGTTGTCTAGGATATTTTCTACACTGTGTTAAATTCCTACCTAAATTAAGGGTCATCTTAGACGGCCCAGTCATGCGCTTGGAGGGATGACTGTGGGAACAGGATTTAGGTGGATGTAAGTTTGTGTGGAAGGGGGTTTTGCTAAACGGATTATCTTGGTCATCAGACCAGTACGGGCCAGCAAGGACTGCAAGAGAGTGCCCCAGTGTAAAACCCCTGAGCAGAGAGCCCAGCTGCAGGCTGCTGACACACAATCCTGCTTCTCACGCATCTGGGCAGCCCCAACTCTCACAGGATTCAGCTCAAATTTTTTCCCCAATTTTCAGTGTCCTAGCAGGTTATAAATCCTTTCCAAGGTTATGCATTTTTATTTCAGTATCCAAATTCTAAAGCTGCTGTATTCACCACCTTTGTTTCCTGCAGAGCAAAGTCTGCTGCTCTCAGCTCTGTCAGCTCTGGGCTTGATTTGTCTCCGGAATTACCAGGAAGGTGGTTGCTATGCTGCACTAATGAAAGGAGCAACCATGTTTCCTTGAAGGCAGTATAAGCAAGCATAAATAAACAAATTCTTTGTAGTGTTAACAGTGTAAATGAGGTATTATTGCAACAGAGAAAGTAAGATATTAACCCGTTTTAGAGGCTTGATAGCTATCAAACTTTCAACTTTCTATGCAAAGCTTAGCTTGAGATGGATAACTTTTTTGGCAAATATTTATATTATGAGTTTTATAGAATTTTCTCCTCCATCTTGATGTGTCACATTTTTGTTGTGTTTGTTCTTGTTACCATATTTTTGGGTGGACTTGGGCCAGGCTGCCCAGAGAGGCTGTGGCTGCCCCATCCCTGGAGTGCTCAAGGCCAGGTTGGATGGGGCTTTAAGAAGCTGGTCTAGGGAAAAGTGGCCCTGCCCATGGCAGGAGGGTTGGAGTGAGATAATCTTTAAGGCCCCTTCCAACCCAGACCATTGTATGGTTCTATGATTTTTCCAGTGATGGTCTGTCTCCACAATTTTGCTGGTTACTGTTACATCAATGACAGGTGCATAGATGAAGGTCCATGGCCAAAGCCAGGAATATAAGTTTTAATTTTAAAAAATGTTGTTATGTTGCACTGAACCTTGTCATCTCTGGTTCACTGAATTTAGCTCTAAGTGTGATTTTTTCTGAGAAGTAACCATAAAAACTGTATCACACTTTGTCGTGTTTGTATTTCAGTGACTTTGCATCAGTTTTGTTCAGGATGGTGGAATTTTTTTAAAACCACCAGATATACCAATGAAGATTTGAAGGTCATGCTGTGTTGAAACTCATGTAACACCAATAAAAATGGCATTTCTGAGAAATGAAATCTCATTCTCCCTACCAGCAAAGCACTTCAGTGTCTAGAGCAGGCTGTGCTGTCAGATTTTCCTGAAGTGCAAGTAAATCCATTCCACTTCCAACCTAAAATGCAATCTCTCAAAACAAACTTATGCTAAAATTATGAAATAGTCTTACAATATTAGCATTATGTATTGCATTATGGTGGAAAACTTTGGTGATCATACTACCTCATCATGGGACAATCTTCCATCACTGTAACAAAGTACGGGAATTATCTTGAAGAGTGACTACTGTAAAAATACTAACCATATGTTATTACATATCTGTAGGTAGAGGGTGTTACTTACTTGAATTATTCAGTGTCCTTTTAGTACATCTCAATATTTCCGGAAAATGCCGAGCAGTTTTTGCTAGGGGCTGCAAAATGCTAACTTTTTTCTTGTTACTTGGTTAGGACAGAGATATATTTCGTTTTGGAGATACTGGGCACTGAAGACATTGATCTAGGATGAATTGAGGAACAAAATGAATGCAGTATATTTTAAAGCAAACTTCTTCTTTGCTAGCTATTAAGTATATTTGGTGTTTTAAGAGGAAAAATGAAATACCACATTGTAAAAAGGTACTAGTTGGACACACTGTAATTTCTTTTCTTATCTGATTTCTGATTCTGACTTAGCACACTACAAACTATTTTTCTTTTCTTCTCTTCCTTTATTTTGCAGTTAACTTTGACCACTTTCAAATATTGCGGGCTATTGGGAAAGGGAGTTTTGGAAAGGTAAGAATCAACTTATTTTTAGCAGCTTAATGTCTAATAGGGAATACCTTTGTGTTTTTCTGGCTTGATTATGGTGAAAGAATATAGATTTTGTAACCTTTTTCTTAAGGATATCTGAGCACCAGTATGAACTGTCTCTTCATTAAATTATTTCTATTATAATCTATTAACTAAAATTAATTGAGCAATAATTATTATAATAATTAATTATCCCAAATGGAGATTAGCAGAACTTAGAAATCTGTCCTAGAAAAAAAAATAAACGAAAAGGTAGGAGCAGACTACGTCTTTAGACAGTCCACCAAAGTGATCTTGTTCTTAAATCTCTGAGCTTATTTGTGTCTTTAAAATAATTGCAGTATTTTAAAGGCATTTTACATAGAATAAATCCTTTTGGGACTGTATAAACTGACATACAATATAATTATGATCACTGAGTAAATGTTTGTTCAATTCAACAGGATTTTTCTGAAACAGAGAAGATTAATGGTTTGTTTACACTTGAGCAGACAACATTTCTTTCCTGCAAATAGTGATTATAACAAGGTTTAAAATCTACAATATAAAACCACAAGCCACATATAACACAAATACAAAGCCACAAAGTCAGAGAAAATACTATTTAAAAATATTGAAACCACTTCTCACAGGACTACATCTGAAGGTGAAATATAAGTGATACTTGATCAGGTGACTGATCAAAAAACAGCTGTCTGGCTCTTGATTTCAATGATTCCTGAGTATATGGCAGCTCAGTGCTGGGAGGCACTTCTGTAGCCATGCATTAAGAACACACAAAGGATTTTGCTGGTTCTTGGCCTCCATGCAGAACAATGACTTTAATTTTAGAGAGGCCAGAAATACTTCTTGCAGAACAGCATGGTCCTTCATGGCACAGTCCTTATTCAATTCAGTAGTTTTCAGCAGAAACCCTCTTTGAGGTCAATAAGAGTATATCCTATTTGGGCAAAAAAGTACTTAAAAACCCCTTAAAATCAGGGCAGCAGAAATCTGTGGTTGTTTATTATCACAATACAGAGGTGGAATATCATGTAAAACTAAATTAAGGTCCAAGAGTGCAACTTAGGTACAGGAAAAAAAGTTAAAGACGTATCCAAATCATGTTGACCCTCACAGAGGAATAGCTACTTAGATCAGAGTTCAGCATTTTTGGCTTCAGATTCCCTCTTTCTGAATTCACTTGGCAAATTTTTAATATACAAACAAAACTTGTTTCATCAGAATTTCTAACCTGCCCCCTTTCAATATACTTGGAATTATTAGTAACTGGAATATGCTAAACATAACTAATGTAAAGGTCTTCCACAGACAAACCAACAAACAAACAAACAATTTCCTGGATTTATGAAGACCAAAGCACAAGCAAAGAGCTTCCTTCACCTTGGCAAAGCAAGGTCACTGAAGGCAGAAAGGCTCCTTTCAGGGTAGTGCCCTGCACCTTGCTTGGGCACCACTGATCCCTGCCCTGTCTGTGCCTCCGTGGGTGTGCAGCAGACAATACACAGGTCTGTGCCAGTGTCTGTCTGCCCAGACAACACCTCAGGTGTTATCCCAGGGGCATTATCTGGGCACCTGCGTGTGCCCACAGTGTGGGAACTGCTCCATGAGCGGCCACACGCATTCTGCCACAGCTTGCCCGTCGCTTGGCTTGACCAAAAGAGCAGCCGGCTTACACAGAAGCTGTGGCTGAGACGGTGCTAGCAGGCTCACACCTCACCTCCTGTATCTGTCCCCAAACACCTGACAGGGTGCAACCTGAGCTCTCAAAGGACACCTTTGAAGTGAGCCTGGCTTTTTCAGAAAAAAAAAGAGCATGCTTGGGGTTACTCTACCTACCCTCCTCAAAACTGCTGTGGTGTATCTTTCCCTGAAAAATATGCAACAGTTTATAGGAGATGGCTCCTGCTCTTAAGGTGTCCCTAGGAAGAGTTGGGTACAGAGGCAGCCGCTGAAAGCAGGTGGCCACTTGTCAGAAAAGACAAGAACTTGAGATACAAAGTATTTGGTACCAAACGGCCTAGGAGTTCCTGCGACAGCAAATGTTGTGACTGTGAACTGAAAATGCCAGAGGCAAGGCAGGGAGCTGATTCCTGAAGCCAGCTGGGGGGACAGGTGCCAGCTGCCAGCCCCAGTGGAGGAGCTGAGGTGCTGAGCATCACCTTGGGCTCTGTGCACGAGAGCGAGCTGAGCAGCACAGGGGCTCTGCCACGCCAGATACCTCCTGCAGCAATATCCTGCACAGGCCTACGGTTGCTGTGGCAACCAGAGTAATTTAAGAAATATTGAGAGAGAGAGACAGAGATATTGTACCAAGAGCGATAAAACAAAAAAAATAGAGCAGGTCTTAAAACATCCTATTGCTCTCAGAAAACAGAAAAGGCCACAGAGGAGCCATAAAGGAAGCAGGCAGTTTAAGAAAGCGTGGTACTGAACATGGTGTTACGCTCTGCAAGATGCTAGAGCACAGCAGACCCCGAGCAGTAAACACCCTGCAATAGAGATTAACAGTCTTGCATCCTTTTTTGACGTTTTCTGCTGCCAGGTACTTCCAGAAGGACAATAATAGGAAAAGTTGCCAGCAATGAGGTTTGTAAATGAACAATAAAGG
This sequence comes from Pyrgilauda ruficollis, assembly GCF_017590135.1. Classification (NCBI taxonomy): domain Eukaryota; kingdom Metazoa; phylum Chordata; class Aves; order Passeriformes; family Passeridae; genus Pyrgilauda; species Pyrgilauda ruficollis. The sequence continues at coordinate 7,903,224 of NW_024508100.1, read as the reverse complement.
CAAGACTGACTCACAGAGACAGACATTTGAAATGGTGACAGATTTACCATGTTTTGCTTTTGGCTATGTTATAATAGGTCATTTTAAAATGGGTTTCATTCTTTCCCTTGCCCATGGAAGGAAAAACAAGGTGATTTGTCAGAAGCCCGTACTCATCTGGGAAAAAGAAACCTGTTACACCACGGTCTTTCCTGTTGCAGTTGACAACTGCAAAATAAGGATTTAAGTTTAGAGGGAACTCATACTTTAAACATTTTCTCTGAGGATCATGCAACTCTATTTTCACCAATACAGATTCCCCAAAGCGGGTTCACAAGAACCACACTTATATAAACCTGTAAAAAATTAGATATTTCTATAGAAATATAGAAACATTCACCAGTTTCCTGAGTGCTGTGGAGAAGAGTGAACCAAAATCAACCAAGCCTTCATAAAGTAGGCTTGTTTTATTTTCCTGTATGGTGTGAAAGGGTGAGGGCTCCTTTGCAAGGGCGGAGACAGTAGAAACAGGACTTCTGTTAGACGTGCTGTCTCCTGCTTCATCTGGCTATTTTTTTTTTTCAATATTGTTATGTGTAGAGCTATCACTCTTTTCAAACAAAATATTGCAAAAATTTATATATTTGAAGATCATCCAATAAGTACAAAACTAACGAGGATTGAAATGCAAGAATTCTCATTGTCCTTTACTACAATAATAACCACATAATTGCAGGGTTACTGCTGCAAAATAATTTGTATTCAGGTGTAACAACTAGTTCTCAGAGATATTATAGTACCAATTTTCTCTGACTTCTCTGTTCGTAGGAGTAGTTATATTAAACAATCTAACATCCTTAAATTGAATTCAAATTATAATTTCAAGGTACCAACTCTCTCCTGTTTGCCTAAGGTGCTGCGACACAAGACCTAGTTCTGATTCATTTGGTTGAATAAAACAGTGACTTTCTGTGATGAAGTAAAATTGAAATTACAGTCGTGTAAACCATATGGGAGCCCAGAATCATGTCTGCACTGACTGAGGGTAAATAGTATGCAAAATACTTCAGAAAAAAATATGCTTCTGTCCTAAAAGCAACATAACACACAACTGCAGAATATTAATATTTTTTGACAGTATTATGACCTGGTTTTTAGCTTGAGTTAATATGAAAGGATACTAAGCAGATGCTTTGGCTGCTCCAGATGTCATGCTTTGCTCAGGGGAATCTGGGAATGAATCTCCCTATTTAAAGGAAATCCCCTGGCAGCCTAAAGACATCCATTCTCCAGCTTCTTTGAGTAAATCTTGCCAGCTCTGCTTGTAGGCTAAGACTATGAGAACGTGTTTTTCAGAGCACTTGGGTAGCACAGACCAGGGAGTAGTATTTGGGTAGGACAGACAAGGGAGCAGTATTTCAGGCAGATGCTCAGCAGCAGGTTCATCAATTCCCATCTGGAGTGTATCTGATTTCTGCCTTGTAGCCCTCTGTGCTGGGTGAGAGCTTCTGCCCGTGCAGTGCCACAGCCCCTCTGCTGGGCTGGGACTCCTCACGGCTGCCCCATCCCATCTGCTGCTGTGAGATGCCAAATACCATACAGGAGCACGGGGGAGTGAGCACCCCAGCTTCCAGCTCTCCACCTACACTGGCCTCATGCAGAGGTTTTATGGCTGTGGGTTTGCCTCTCTCCTCTTTTATCACCTGTTGTGAAACCACATCTTGTGGCAGTCTGAGAAGTCTAAGTACTCCTGTGCTAAATTTAGACCAAAATTGACACTAAGTGCACCTTGTTCTTTCCACACCATGCACGTAGCAGCTGTAAGTCTCTTCTAGTGGGAAATAGGAAAAATCTGTGTTTTGCAGCAGGTCTGATACTTCAGCCATCATCATCTTTTGCTCTGGGAAGAACTTTGTTGAAGCTACCCGTGGGTGCTCTCTGCCAACACAGCATTATGAAGCTTCCTTCAGCCATCTTCTCCATTTTTTGCATGTGAAATCAGAGGAAATCCAAGAAAGTAGTTTAGAAGTGGGCCTCAGCACATGTTGCTCTTGAAAAATGAAGTTTAGCCCTGCAGCCATAATCTATTGGCTTCCTCCCACAAATTCTGAGAGAAAGTGGCCTCAAGTCACTCTCTGGTCAAATTTCTTCTAACCTGACAGGTTTTAAGGCTGTTACCTTCTACCAGAAATAACAAAAGACACCACCCTGTGATAACAACTAAGATAAGTAAAAAAAAAAAACAAAACACCTTTAGAAAGGGAATATTTTCACAAGAGATTTTTAAAAATAGCACTATACCAGAGTATAAAAAAATAGCACATTCCAGAGAAAATTAATGGGGTTCATAATGCCTGCCTTTAAACATGTACAACACAGATGCCTATATCCAAAATGGCAATCTACAGACTCTTTAGGGGACATTAGAGGGAAACTATTCCGGGTACAGAGATAGTCCCCTGTACCTCTTTAAATATGTATCTTATGGAGATGGCTGCTCTCCTTCTCTACGGACTATGGAGCTGGATAGTTGTTGAGTTCAGAACACGTATTTGCTCTGAATCATCACACTGTCTGGCCTTTGGTAAATGATATTCACAGAAAAATGGAGAGTGTGAGTGTGACAGGCTTCCATACTGATACATGTAAATAAGGCAATTCTGTACAGACTTTCATCATAATGAGTCATCACAGAATTTTTTTGTTGTGGTTCCAGAGCACCTGTTTACCTATTTTAAAATTGCTCCTTTGCAACAAAAAACCCCCCAACTTAAACGTTTCTCATTAAAACTGCATATGTGAGAAGGGCTCAAGGGCTTTTCCTTTCTTTCTTGCTTTAGTGGAAAGTTGCAATCCACTGATGTCCTGCTCAGGAGAAGAGCTGACAGCCAGCAGGTAGAAGTGCCAGGGAAGATCTCCAATACAATCCAGTGCTGTCATAGCAATGTCAGGAATTTTTCACAATAACATCAACATGGCTGCAGGTTGTGTTTCCTGATTTTTAGTAGGAAGTAGCTTCATTATATTCATTAAAATCCTATTGATTTTGTAACCATGTTAAAGGATTTGCATAGGTACACATTGCTAGAAAATGTTTACTGTCATTCTGCTTTGAAGCTGTGTGTTAGGCAAGCTTCTACCAACAACAGAAGGTCTGTTTCAGCTGTGCTGAGCACCCTTGTCTTTACTGCCAGGTAAGAGAGCCGAGTGCCTTCTGGAGTCCCAGCAGCATTGCAAAACTGGTTTACATTACATATTTCGGTGCTGCATGTGATCTTGATTTGCCACATTGGTCAAACCTGTAATTCTCAGCTGAGTAAAATCCCATTCTCTCAGCAGTCTCTCCAGTCAACCCTTCAATAGGGAGGCTTTTAATGTAATGGACTAGGAGGCTTCTGAAAACACCTAACTCTTGGCCAAGTTGTACATGAAAATCATGACGCAAATTAATGTACATGGCTGAATTTCTGGACTTAGGTTCTAAGCTAAAATCTCCAAATTTTGCGCTTTATAATGTGACTTGCTAAAGTGGATTCTCCACATATTCTAAGAGAGGATGTCAGGATTTGCCCCTGAAAATTCTGCTTATGCTTTTGAAGGACCTGTGGGAGCTTGAACAATTCATTTTCATCCCTACTTTTCCCACTCAGTTTCAGCTCAATCCCACTTGCTACTTTTTCTTCCTGCAAAAGGCCAAACACAATTCCCCATTGTTCCACAGCCAGGGTTCTTTCTGTACAAATGTGGACCTTTAGTTATCTTAAGAGCATCAACAATTTTCAGATCTTTCATAACAGTCCAAGGTGAAAAATAAAACTTCAGTACTCACCATTGTGCAACATTGATGGGCTCAAAACAGAATGTTGCCATCCCTGTTTTCCTTAATAGCAGAACATCTCCTGATACTGGGAAAGGTAATTAGAAACACTGCTTAATCATGCCTTATCATTATAGGTTAAAGGTGCTCTATTAAGTCCTCTTTTTGGAGTGGATTTGTGCTCAAGGACACACTTTATGAAAATAGAGTTTCAGAGAAGTAACCATGGGTTGACTTTACTGGCCCTGTTCCTCCCAGATTCAGCTGGGGGAAGTTACTCCTGATTGTTCCTAAATATTGGGTGCATAAGTTCCTTAAACTCAGACACAAAGGATTTCTTTTTGGCTGTCACTGGTTTGTAATCTGATCTCTTAACATGAATTCATGAGTGTATAGTATAATTTTTTGTGTGTAAAATATGGGAGCATGTATGTGTGCATGTATGTGTATGTATTTAAATACACAAATAAAAGAACAATGCCCACACCAGGTGAATCCAGAATATCTTTAAACATAGACACTGCAGGCCTGGGATACCTTAACCAGATATTTCCAGTACATTTAGAACAATTGAGTATTTCTCTGTTGCCAAAAATTGTACTTAACTGATGCTTGGTTGTGGTGCTTGTGCCAGTCTCCAGCTCCATTCTCAAAGTAAAATACCATGACAAAAGGAAATCCAGAATTCCTGTGGAAGTTCTCTTGACTAAGATTTTCCTCATTATTTGGCTTTTGCCAAAAAAAAAAAAAAAAAAAAAAAGAAAAAAGAAAAAAAAAAGATAAAGTAAAAGCAAAAGCATGGATGTTTACTGCCAGAGACTAAATCATTGTAATGGTCTCCTGTGAATTCAGAAATATTATGATGAATACCTGTATGAAAATTCTTTTCCTTTCAACAGTAATTAAGGGAGCATAAGTCTGATATTTAGATGAAATATTGTGTCTTGGGAACACAGGCAAGGTTTATGATGCAGTAATCAAGATGTGAGTATTGACTTGTGGGAATGAGGACAATGACTGAGCATTTTCCTAGGCAGGAGGCAGTAATTTCTCTGAATAATTAAATACCCTGTGATTTCAGCCATTACAGCATATTACTCTCAGCTTTACCATGTAAGTTCTGAAAGTTATGATATTTTTCTGGGTCCCCATTTTATCTTATACAGAGTTGGGTTTTTGTAAATTTTTAATTACAGTCTATTACAAAGAATCCTGCAGAGCTGTGAAGTGAATGTGTTACTCAGTTGCAATATCCAGATCTGAATTATTGAAATATCATTAAAGACTCCTTTTTTCCAAAGTCACGATTGAATTCACTTTCTCAAGGTGTCAAAATTTTTCTTTTACTTTGCTGCCAATTAGGTGTGCATTGTACAGAAGAGAGATACCAAGAAAATGTATGCCATGAAGTATATGAATAAACAGAAATGCATTGAGAGAGATGAAGTTCGCAATGTTTTCCGGGAGCTGCAGATAATGCAAGGCCTGGAACATCCCTTCCTAGTCAATCTATGGTAAGAAAATCATTAAAATGCTTTCATGGAGCTCTCATTTTCTCCTTGTTGCTGAATCAGTTCAGAATATGGAAGGCTGGAAAGCTGAAAAGAAAAAAAAGATTTTTGGTGACTTCCTTTGTTAAAGGTATTAGGTTTCACAGGGAGTTTTATTTTTCATTAATATTTTTAAGGTGTTTTTTTAATTTGAATGTCATATTCAAACATCATATTCATCTGTTCATTTCTGCTTTGGTTTCTCTCCAAATTGTTACAACACTGTGTTGAAATGTGTTGTCCTGTCCCATTTGTTTTTGACAATAGCTGGACTCAACCTCTCTAATAAAGCTGTGGAATATCAAATCCAACCATTATTATTTTTTTTTTTTAAAGTTGATTCAGAGAAAATTCAAAACTCAATTACTTTCTAAAAATTACTGTCACAGGACAGCAAAAAATGCTTTTTTGTCACCTGGAATTTTTCTTATCTTCTCCATGCTAGACCCTGAATCTTTTGGTCACACATGATTGTGAGAAAATGCTGATCAAGCAATAACTAGCTTCAACTACACCAGAAGATTAAAATATTTGCTGGCTCTTATGTAGTGTGGTAATGCTTGCTGGCTTTTGTAGTGATTGTAGTAATGAGATGCAGAGTTTTCTTCCTTATCTAATGACCTGTGTCATTCAGAAAATGAAACGGTGGAGGGGACATAAACCATTATAATATGAAAATTATTCATCCTGTGAATAGCTTGATTGGCTGCAGATGGTTACAATGCACACTGATCTTGTGTTTTGTGAGTTTTAGTTGTCTTACTTGAGGTCACTGCCCAACCTACAGTGTTCTGCCCATCCCTTAGCTCACTCCTGGTGCCAGGTTAGCACCTTTAACAAATTAAATCCAAGTTGTGTTCTGTCTTGAGTGAACACAGCTTTAGTATAATTGCACTCTAATATAAAGCATTTTAACCCAAAATTTATTCCAAATTGGGTCCAAAAGGACCTAATTATATACATATATATGTGCTCTTCACTTGATATGAATGATCTGAGCTAATATAATACCCTGTTGAAGGCTTTAAAAAATACATCATTGTGACTGCAATACAAAACTTTCCCAGTATATTTTCCAAGGTTCCAGCTAGCTGTAGTCTTGGTATTTCTCTATCAAAGATATGGTATATATCTTAGGAGCCTGTGGAGTTCTCTGTTAGGTGTTTGTCTACCTTTTTTGAAATCCCACAAAATTTTGTTCTTTATCAGGAGGTGTGGAAGTTTCCACTGTGTAACTAGACACTGCACAGAAACAGTCATAGGTTAATGTGATCTGAGAGATAAACATAGAAGTGCTGAAAGACTGAAGATCAAATATTTATTGTGAAACAAAAAGAATGCTAGATTCCCATTACTGAGTTATACTCAGATGATAAATATTCTTTTTCATTTTCTTTTTCCATGTCAAAGATTAAACTTGAAATAAGCAATACCTTAAATTGCACTGGGCATTATGATGCCTTTTATCCTTCCTGCACTTCTAAGATACCATCACAGGATATCAAGACTCAAATGTTATATTATATGTGTGTATGAGAAATGCAGAAAATGAAAGAGAATTACAGTACTCTAGAGTTACAAAATATTTCAGGCAAACAGGACACTATTCAAGGTGCTTCAGTGCACTAACAATGTTTTATATTTGCTGTCTCTAGCAATGGCTATATTTGACCAATCTGTCTACAAGTACTGGTCCTGACTGGTGACAGGACTAGAGGAAAAGTCATGAAGTTGTGTTAGAGGAGGTTTAGCCTGGATATCAGGGAAAGGTTCTTCATCCAGAGAGTGTTTGGGCACTGGAGCAGCTCCCCAGGGAAGGGGTCACAGCAGCAGCCTGACAGAGCTCAGGAAGCGTTTGGACAATGCTCCAGGCACGTGGTGTGACCCTTGGGGTGTCCTGTGCAGGACCAGGAGCTGCACTCGATGATCCTGGTGGGTCCCTTCCAACTCAGGGTGTTCAGCAGTTCTGTGGTTTTGTATGAGGCTCTACTGACATTCAGAGACTCAAAATAATACAATTGGAATTGTAGAAATTTTTCAAAAAAATACTTTCATTGACCCTTATTATTTTCACCTGAAGAGTTCACCTCAAACACTGCTCTGACTGCAGAGTGAGCTACTGAACTGCTGGAGAACCTGTATTTCACCCTGGGACAGCAAAGGGAAATCTTGAGCCTGAACCTTCCCAAAATTAACCTAGTCTACCCTGAATAACTCTTTCCTTGTATCAGGCTTAAAATATGTTTCTATAAAAAAAAATTAGCCTTGAACAATCCTAAATTAATTTAAATTAACTTGTGGTATATTTCTGGAGTGTCTACACTTGCAGGCTGCAGTAGAATTTTCCAGACCTCTGACTTCTCTGTCTCAAATTTCAGCTGAATTTCAAGATATTCTACTTGAAATTATCTTCAAATAATGAACCTTATCTTCAAATAATGAATTATTGTTATCTTCAAATAATGGATTATCTTCAAATAATTATCTTCAATATATTATCTTCAAATAATGAACTTTGTTATTGAACTGCAACAAAGGCAAGGAACAAAAATCATAAATGATCCATGAATAATGGTCACATCTGTTCAAGCCAGATGAAGCTTTTAAACATATTATGTTTCATTTATTTAATATTTGAAACTACATTTTTATTTCTACCATGGGAAAAGGAACACTGCAAGTATGAATAGAATAGTCATTAAATATGTTGTTCCCAGAAATAATTTCTTAAAATAACATTTTCATTGATTGTTGGTGAACTAGAACTCTGTTTAATGTATTTCTACTTGCAGTTTAGATGCAATAATAATTTGCATCAAATACATTTACACTGTAGTTATAACTTATATTGGATGATTGGCATTAATCCATGAGTTTTGCTCCTATGAGTCAATTCCTGACGCACTAATGGAAGGAAACAGTTGAATCTGCATTTCTTCTGTAGCAATTGCAGCTAGATTAGTTTCATTTTTCAGAGTTGGATTTTGCTGTTTTGTGATTGAACTGTAAATGCACAAAGGAACTGTAACAGGAACTACTAAGCCTGCATTTTTTCACAAACAGGAATATTAAGCTAACAGGGAGCAGTAATGTCATGGTGTAAGGGGAATAAGACCACTTCAGCTTGTTTAAATACCAATGTTCTTTTGGCCTAGTCTCTCCTTTCAGGCTCTGTCATACTCTCTTAGGGCTCATATCAGTTTTTGGAAATCTTGTCTAAGGTAAGATTTTGGTGACTAAAATCCTGAAATTAAAATATTTTTATTTTTCATAAAGCATCATTTTGTGTAAGAACAATTTCAATGTCCTATTTTTTTCATTGTGATGAATTGAAATTAAATCCTACATCTTTCAATTGAAAATGTCAAATCCTAAATCAATATTGAAAAGTATGTTTGGAGCAAATTCCATCATGATAAGCTTTTCATGATTTTGTGGTACTTTCCCTGGTGTGAACAGCTGATGTTCAAAAGTTTATCATCTGGATTTCAAAATAAAATTAAAATAGTAATAAATCTCCTAACAACTCCTTGAACATACTAATCAGTCTTTGAGAAATTACATTATCAAAAATAAAAGCTGGCAGTTTAAGAAACAAACATGAATACTGGAAAGTCCTTTAGTTTTTCATGATAACTGAAGAAAGTAATGAGATGTGTGTATACAATCCTTCATCAGTTAAATTCTTGCAGAGAGAACAAGAAGAGGGAAGAAAGTAAATGTTCTGTGGTGGGTGAATCTATCAGCAACCACAGCCTACACAAGAATACAGAGAAGCTCATACAAAACAAGGGTAGCATCTCAACTCTGAAAGATCTCTATTAAGCCTTTTGAGGCTCATACATCTTCTCTGAGCTTTATTAAATTTAACTTCACAGTCTCAACTTATAAATCACATTATTTGAAGTATGAACTGTCTTTCATAACATCTGACACAGAAGGAATCATTCTTCTGTAAATGCTCATAAAAGCTTGGAGGATAACAGTGTTTTTCAGGAAGGGTTTGGGGTTGATTTATAGGCTTCATTTTAGAAATGAAATTGAATAAATGCTTAAAGCCACTTTTATCACCTTTAGAGGAATTTCTGATAATAGAAATTCCTTCTTAAAATAAAATGCAGTCCTGTTTTTTATCACATTTTTTTTTTTTTTTTTTTTTTTTTTTGTCATGAGCATTTTAAGCACAGATGAATGGGCTGTAGAAATGTCAGCTGCCAACTCGGTCCCACCTTGAGTCTGTTCCTCCCTGATATTCAGCATTTTATCCGTGTTCATCCTTCCCCAGATATCTGAGTGTCCCTGTGCAAGAAGAGTGGTGTTTCTTTCATGTTTTAAATACGTTTCTTACAACATGCATTAGGACTGAGCCAAGAGCCAGGTTGCTTGACCCGTACCAGTGCAGGTAGATTTGGTATTATGTGCTTTGTCCTCAATCATGAAGAGATGTTTGAAGCATCCACTGGCTGCTCTGAAAACATGTCTTACCACAAAAGACAGATTTTTCCCACCCCACCAAAAACCCATGTATCAAAGTGGTTTCTGTGCTGATGAGGAACTGAAAAAAAATTGAAAAAAAATTGGACCATTTCTCAAAAGTTTCGAAACATTGAAGTATTCATATTTTTAATAGCCTTGCAAAAATTTTTTAAATTGCCAGAACATTTTGTAAAGCAACAGTGGGAGAATGATAACCATTTTCTTTTTTCAGCTTATAGGCAATTTTCCTAGTATAGACAAAATAGAATGATTTATTTAACAAGCCACGAAGTGTTAGCTGCATTCTCTGAGTGGCTATATACTGTGATGTATTTTTCTTTTCACTTACCAGTCTATGGAAACTGCATGTATTCCATGACAGACCCACAGAAGTACATTACTGTTGCCAGCTACAGTGAGACTAAGTTTCAAATCCAGTGAAAACTGAAGAACACACATTGCAGCAAAAAAAGTTCATGGATTTCTGAGTTCATCTAATATCTCAAAATGTCTTCAAAAGAAAGAGGAGGTAAAAAAAGAGGGAGAAAAAAGGATTCTGGAGGCAAGAAATTATTTGTTCAGTCTCAAGTGTTGGATGGGTTGCTCAATGTATACAGATACACAACTGGAAATTAACACTTCCCTGGGAAAGGTGCTCTTTCTAGACAAGGTCACCTTGGACTGCCCCATAGCGTGGCTTTGCTCCTCAGGTTGGTATGAAAATGTGCATAAATCTACAAACTTAGGGAAGCAAGAACACCTGGCCAAGTGCTTTACTGCTGGGTAGAGATGAAAACGACCAAGGAACAGCAATTGCCTATCAGAGAGCAAAGCAATGAGAAGAGGTGGTTTAGGTCCATCTCAGGTGAGTTTGTTTTGTGGCTGTGGTCTAGGGGCTGCTTAGCTTGCCTTGATGTAAGGGACCTAATGTAGAATGAAAAGACTTTATGGGGGTGATTCAATTTTTTTTTTCTTACATGTGTTGTGGCTGGTTTTCTGACTTCATGAGACACCACAATAATGGCTGTGAGTAAAGTTCATGATCTAAGAGAATAATTACATTCAATTTTTGGAAGGGAACAGGGTGGTTGTGTTGATTCCTGCTAGGACCTAGGCTGGGTGTTTGTAATTGGCCTGTAAGCAGTCAGTTCTGATGAAAAGGGAAGGTAAACTGTACTGATGTCTGTCTTCATAGTATGTGGTGGAGTCCAAAATGGCAATGAAAAAATCCTGACACACATTCAGTTTTCCTGGAAAATAATGAAGGTGCTTAATCATCTTTGCTCTCTGGTTGTACCCAGCTGCTCCAATTGTGGTTTATGAGGAGCAAGACTTTGGTGTCCTCCTCTTTGGCTGTGTTTGCACCAGTAACTTAAATCCAGGTATCCTTTCTGCACTCTCAAACCCAATATTTCATATTACAAAATGTTTTTAGGCCCACTCCCAGCCTCGCTGTGGGCTGGGGCATGAGCAGCATCCCAGAGGAGCCCGGGTGCAGCCAGGCTGCTCCCAGCAGTAGGAAACCTGCACACCCTGTCTCTGGGTTTGCGAGCTGACCAGGAACAGGCTTTTCTGTGCCATTTGGTCTCAGTGCATTTGGAGAACAGTCAGTCACTGATGTGTTTTTATTGATGGAACGTGTGTTTCTTTTGTGAATTTAGCTGAGGTTATGAATGTCAGGCTTGTAATCCTGGTCTATTCCAGATATCTGACAGTGTGAAAGTTTCTTTTCCAGCCAAGAAGAGATTGTAAATCAAGGGAGAAAGATATATTTAGCATCTTGCACAGATCTTAGATGGGTGAATTATTTTTGTTGTAGATGAAGCAAATGGTGAGTAGCTTTCTCAAATAGTTAGATTAATTCATCACTGCATTAATGTAAATCTGAAATAGGTGAAGATATTGAAAAAGATGGAAAAAATTTTCTGTTCTCTAGAGACTTAGAAGAGATAATGATGGAGGAAAAAGGGCAGAGAAAGGTGATGAGGCAGCAGGAAGGGTAATATAATTGGAAGAAAAGAGTATAGAATAGATTTGACTTGAGTTGTAAATGTTCAGGATATTATTTCTAGCTGTGGAAATTACATTGGACTCAACAGTGCCAGCTGGTGACCTCTGGGTGTTTTGCTAAATGAATGTTAGCTGTAACATCATCACCAACTGATGAAAGCGTGATCCAGCAGTTATTTATTTTTTTGTGCTGATTTTAATAACCTAAGATAACAATTGACAGTATTGGGACACTGTCTGGATACGTTTTATTCTAGTGACTAATTGTTTCCTGTGAGAAATTGCTGTCACCTTGAAATATATATCTTTGGGCTCAACTTTAATACATTCCTTTTAAAAGTAGGAATTGGCCTTTGGCATAATGGCATAATTTAAGTTTTGATCTTTTTTGCATTAGAAACTGCTGCACAAGCTATTTCATCTCCTGTGTGTCTCTCTGCACCCTGAGACCCTTCTTAGGAGCGTGCCTTCTGCATCATTCTTACCGAGACACACACACTTTATTTGCTGACCCTAATAAATTTTTCTTACAGAAAGCTTTCTCTGCAAGAGGAATCTTACTATAAATATTGGGAAAAATAATCCCTACTGTTCTAAAAATTGTCATTTCCAGCCATGTTCCTTTTATAGATTTGCAATTTTTACCTTGTTTGGCCTTTGCAGTGGGGTAGCTGCTACCCAAAGCAGACCCTCTTGAGCTTGGAGTGAGTCTTGGCTACGTCTCACATTTGTGGTGTGGACAGCTGCAGGAATCCTGTGCACATTTATGGCAGGAATGAGTGTTATTCCTTTTGGGCAGATGCAAAGATCCAGGGCTGTGGCAGGGGTGCTCTCAAGGGAGCATGAGAGCAGGGGTTTGGTGCTCTCAATCTAATGTGATGTGAAAGAAAGAAGAAAAGCACTTAGATATAGCTTCAGTCTCTTCAATTGCCCCTTTTGGCAAGCAGTGCTTTTTTTCCTTTTTCTTTGGTTTTTTTTTTTTCTATTCTCTGCTTTAAAGGTTATGAATGCCAAACACAAACAAATTGCTAGAGTGTGCAATTAGACTGATAACCAAGGTCCTGTAGGTGAAGTGGTTCTTTTGACAGAGTAATGAGTACATCATGTAAATCTACAGTTTTCAGTCAGGATCAACTCTATGCTGTGGAAACTGGGACTGTAGTAAAGGCTCTGTTAAATGTAGATTGCACAAGATGCAGCTCAGTGCTGTATTAACAAAGCTCAACCACAGTGGAATGGCCATCAGAAGGCAAAACTGTCTTGGACGCATTTGTAAAACCATCCAAAGTGTGACTGCAAAGTAGGTGATTGTTACAGAAGAAAAATAAGTCCTTAACACTTCCACTGCAAAACTTTGGTACTGAACAGATCCTACAGTCCAAAAATGTTACAGCTGTAACATTTATAGAAACTTGTCCTGGTTTGCTTTTGAATATATTTGTGGTTTTAGTGATGATGCTTTTTCATTCAAACCAGAGAAAACACATAGGGGATTTCCTTTTTATTTATAACAGGCTGAAGGAAAGGTCAAAGCAGTGATACTAAAAACAAAACCAAAGCCCCCGTGGAACTAGCGAGAGATATCAAAATAGTGGTAATTGAATATCTATGTGCTTCAGGTGATGTGTTATCTATCCAGGTTATATTTCCTTTTTGTTTCTGCAAGGATGTCAAAGGTATTTTTCAAGTTCCAAGTATTAAAAGTTGGGGATGATTTTTGCCAACTCTTCAAAAGGACAGAACAAAAGCTGAAAGCCTCTATATAAGGGTAAAAGAGATGTAAATAAATGATTAAATAATAGTAATAATAAAAATCCTGAGTGCAAGGCAATTTAAAATGTCCATTGTTAGAAATGTATCAGTGTGAATTTAAAATGGAAAATAGTGCAATTAAACCAAAGCAGGAAGTTCTGTAATGCATTAATTTTGCCTGCCTAGGAGAATCTTTGCCTTAACTCATTAAAATTTATCAAAGCTTTTATTAATTTAAAAGTCAACTACAGATTTTTGCAGCATAAGTGTGCTTTTAATTCCATTTTACTGAACAAAAATTATATTTATTGTACTTGTAAAGTGCAGTGAGAACCTGATATTGAGACTTCAGAAAATTATTAATGGCATCCTGCTTCAAGATTAATGAGAGTTGTGCAGTGTAAAGTTCTAATTAGAAGAAGATCACTCTCATGTTTCATAAGTACATGACACATAAGGGAGGATTTAAGGTTCCTTTTTTGTGATGATGTACATTTTACAAATTAACATCCAGAACAAAGAAAGGTTATGAAGATGACTATTTAAATTCCTCTGCAAAATGGATATGACCAGTAGGAAAATTACTTCTGCCTATCAAATTCTTTCTAACTACCTGAACCAGAATTTATCCAGGGTGCAGAGAGCAAATTCTTTCTTGCAAAAGCTGAGATAGTGGGATTGAACCTTGCTGACAAATGAGTAAGTGAAATAGACCTAACAGAGCAAATTCTTCTTCTTGACCATAGCTTTCACAGCCTGACCAAGAGATGGGCTGGGAGAAGGACAAGATAAAATACAGGTGCAAACAAAAATGGTAATGAGCCTGGTGAGAATGTGAACTGTGGGCTGAAAGGAGAAGGCATGTTTCTCCTTCAGTGGTACAAAATCTAACCTAATTAGAAAGTGTAACCAATATAACACATCAGATTCTTCAAGGTCTGGGCTTCCTTTACTGATATTTGAAAAGAAGCAGAAGAGAAAATCAGGTGTTGTTTCTTGTCTCTCCAATGAAAGATAGAACAATAGATTTCTGTGTGGGCTGTTCTTTCTGTGGAAGTGGAAAACTCTGAAACCTTTTATAAAAATAATCAAATCTATTATAATATTTGTTCGTCTTAAATTAGAGCACTTGAAATTCTCTCTTGAGGAAAATGTCCTTTATTTGAAGAAAATATTCAAAACCTAGATATTCCTTCTTAGAGAAAATTTGATAACTGATAAATTAATAAATGAATTTGATAAATGATATGATAAAAAGGAACAGGAATGTTCCCATTTAAAAAGAATTTTAAGAAATAAGCTTCATAAGGAACTAAAAATGTAGCGATATAATTTAGAATTGAAGAGATTGACATCAAAGAGGAATAAAATATGTTATGCTGGTCTCAAGTATTATCCTTTTCATTATTGTTCCTTGCTTAGTAAATGGTGACATCTGTAGCCTTGACAGTGCAGTACTGCATTCCTAAGGGAAGGATAAGCATGGATCCTTTCCAGTCACTGCAACCAGCTCCGTGGAACTGACAGGTAGGACAATTTCCATTTCTTGTACCAGCTTTGTTGCATGATCCAGGTTCATGTGGTGAGCACCTGCATATTTTTGCTAGGTCTGGGAGGTCTGATGCAGCAATGCCTTCCATTCACCATCAGCCGTGGTGGAGTTTCCTGCATTTCTGCAGTCTTTAGCAAATTATGGTTTGGACCAAGCAACCTGAAGTGTCCTATGCCTCCTCTAAAAGTCAGTGGAATATGGTGTATAACAAAGTCCCAATGAAATAATAATGACAAAACTCTGATAGTGATCCATATTTGGGATCACTAAATTACAGAATGGTACTAATGAAGCATAGAGTTTTATAGCATTTGTTCAAGTGGAAAGTGGAATTATAGTTGCAATGAAAAATTGACACTAGCAATTAGCACTCAAAGATATAAGAATGATGAGTCAATCTTTTAAAAAGCAGTGACAGATTGAAAATATCTCTGTGACTATCTGGAGTCACAGAGCACAGGGTGTCTTTGGGACTAGTCTCATGCATGAGGTGAGTGCCTCATGCAAGTGTGCTACCAAAAAATGAACAGCTCTTCCTCCACACAGCAAGCAAAAATCTGTTTGACCATTGTGCACCTCAGCAGCCTGAGGCAGCTAAACAGCACAACAGGATCCATGTAGAGTAACAGGGAAAAAATAATACTTTTATGACTCTCTAACAAAGTTCAGTGCTGAAGAGGAGTTTGCACTTTTCTGCTGGCACTGCATTTTCAGCAAGCTTGTATTTAAGTTTCCTATGAACTCTTAAAAGAACTCCACACAATGTCTGTCAGTGTTCCTAAGCAATCATGATAATTTTCCTGCTCAGCAAGGTCTGTCACTCACTTGTGACATACAGAGTCAGATGTATGTCAGCAAGAGTCAGATGCTTGCTCAGATGGATCCATGGGTTTCCTCTGTGGCTGGAGGAACCACATTTAATACCTCTCTCCTTCTATTTTCCCTTCTCTATATAGTGCAAGAAAATCTTATGACCTTTTCAATAGGGTTTGATGTGCCACCTTCAGGATGCCCCATCAATAAATATAGAGCTGCCTGTGGTTCTTTCTTTAGCTGTGTGTTTAGTACAACTGATGCCACGTGCACAGTATCTGCATAACTAGTGGCAATGGTTGATACTCCCAATTCAGAAGAAATTTATCTTTAATTATTATTATCACAAGCTTTGACAAGTATAGCCTGCTTTAATGACATCCTATATTCATTTTTCTGTGCCTGTTCTAATGAACAGTTTCATTTCACACTTTTTTTTTCTTTTATCTCTCTTACTTGTGAGACAACCGAAAACGTTTTGTCACTGAGTCTCTTTTGCTCTCCTGGTATGTCTGTGCTCTTTCCCAGAAACAAGAGAAAAAGAAGACCCTCCAGATTGTTATCCAGCTTCTGTTTAAGTAGGAAATCCTGGCTGAACAATGCCTCTACAGCCTTGCAAGCATGACTTTGTTGTGAGCTATACAACACAAGAAGCTAAGGATGCTGTCAGCAGCTTGGTGGGGCTGTCAGACACGATGGGGCTGGGGAGCAGTGCTGGGCACAGAAGGGGCAGGAGTCATGGCTCAGGCTCCCAGCCAGGCTGACAGCATGAGGCAGCTGGAACCAGGGTCCTGTCACTGCCACAGACAGACAATTTGGTGCACATCAGCAGAAATCAATATGCTCAAACAATTTTTTTCCCTGCTTAATCAGTTGTGTGTGAAGTGATTCAGTTTAACATTGGAAAGAGTCTTTGTTTAATTCATAACTCCCACAAGAAGAGGATGCAAAGTTATAATGAAATTAAATTATAGTGTCCAACAAGAATCTCCTTCCCTGAGACATGGTGGGTTTTGTTGCAGTCTAGAATTGTGGCAAAGAAAAAAGCCTATAGCTATCCATTGTTTAATCTGGGGAAAAAGTATTATTCTTAACCTCCTGTCTAACCTACTTGCAAAACTTCATTATATAATAAACAAAAAGTAGCAGTTAAGCTTTTAGGACTTTCAGCCATGCTATCCTTTCCCATATTCTCTGTGAATACTGAATTTGTACAATGAAGCTGCAGCAGGGTATAAAAGCATCATGTGTACCATTGTGTTTGCAGAGCCTTCTTCTAAGGGCAAGACTGGAAAAGCAAGATGTGCTGGTTTGTACCACTTTAAATACAGAATCTTTGGGGGAAAAAATCAGATCTGGAAGTAAAGTACAGAGGTATCACAGTACACAGAAGAATGAAACCTGGCAGGTGACAAAGAGTTTAATGAAGAATTCTTCTTTCTCAGTTGTTGCTTTAACAGTTCTTGCTACCCTCTTGATGCTGCCTCCCTCTGCCAGCGCCCACACCCTGACATCCTGGCAGGCTCTTGCTTCTAAGCCAAGCCCAAGGTGATCCTTTACCTTTCACAGAAACCGTCAGGTTGCAGGGTCTGAATGCAAGAACATTTCAAAGTGGTGTCTCCTCCTCTAAATTTACCCTCAAAATGTATCTGGGGGAAGAGTGGTGGGAGAGACTCTCCTTTATCTACCTCATACTTCTGACTTACTTATATTTTGAAATATTTTTATAGCAAAACGTTTGTTTTGGCAGAAATCCTTTAGCTATGCTTTGAAAATCATGTTGGATGTGCTGCCATAATGTTACCAAGTATTGCCAAATACCTTTTCTGTGCAGAAGAATGAAGAGACATTAATTAGGTTCCATTGTTTCTTTGCCTTTAATGCAGGTTTCCATGACAGCAGAGAGAGAGAAATCAGTCAAAGGCAGTAGTTAAAACTGACAATTTGCATTCTGGTCAGTAGTCTTAAAAATGTGATGTACATTTAAATAATTAGGTTGTCTGGGTGTTTGGCCACTTATTATACTGCTGTGTCTTTATTTACAGCAGTCTTCTGTAAAAATGTAAACTATTATGGGATGCTGATCTGCAATTTTGACTCTCTACTATTTGCAGAATAGTCTATTCAAATACAATAAGGGGTTTTATCCTAACTAATGTAGTAATAAGGAGTAGTAAAACCAGGGTAGGTGTTGTTATGTTGTTATGCTGTAGGCTAACTACATAGTTATATGAAAATCATGTGTAGAGATGCCTTAAAATGCTTTTAACAGAAAATGGCGTTCCAACTAAAATCTATTTTTTCCCTTCTTCTAAATGTCTGTCTTCTACTAGAAAAAAAAAATCTGAACTCCAAAATCATCTAGATTCTCCAATGTTGGCATCAAATCTACTGCAAATTGTAGTCTGTTGCATTTGCTTACTGTTTCTATCTAGAGACAAAGATGAGACTTTAGGCACACACAGCAATCTAATTTGCACACATTGACATAGGTATTTTTAAGAGAAAGTTTGTATCTTGCTGTAAAAATTGCTTAGGAAAAAAATTCTAGAAATATATTATTTCTATTCATGTTCTCAACCATCAGTTTTAGCCTGTAGGACAGATATTCAAGATAGCTTCAGAATTCCCCATGGAGAACTGCAAAGAGTGGAACTATGAAGTCATTGTAAATTTTCTTAAGGGCTGACAGACAAGAACTTTGATTTTAATACTCTTTCTGTCAAATGGATCTGATATGGGCCTACATAATAAATCAGTCTACTCCAAAACATTCAGCTGACTTTGGTGAACAGTTTCCCACCTTAAAATGCTCCTTCTTTTGTGTGTGATGGAAGGCACTGGCATATTTTCTGAAACACACACATACAATAATTCCTCCTATTTTCAGCTGTCTTTCTGGAGCATCGGGGTCTGAGCTTAGCTCCAAAACTTGCATCTGTGTTTCACTGGCACAAGCCAGAGACACTCACACTTTTTCGAAGAGAAATTTCAAGCAGCAGAACTTTCTAAATACAAAAGTTGGGGTCTGATACCTGGGGGCAGTTGTCACATTTTATGACAAAGTGGGCAAAGTGCCCAACTCAACTATTCAACATGTTCAGTTGAAACAAACTTGTTAGCAGCTGGGAAGAGCTGGCTGAAGAGGGTGTGACTTCCTCAGACCCAGTTCTTGGTGGTATGTAAATTATCAGATTATGAAAATTGTGTGCTCCACCCCCTCCCCAAACACCCTCAGCCTCACCCTGGGTCCTTCTAGATGTTATCTTATGGGTCCTTCTAGATGTTCTCTTATGGGTCCTTCTAGATGTTATCTTATGGGTGTCTCTGAAGGCCCAAGCAACTGACTGCACTATTTATAGAGTGCAAGATACATCCCCACCCTGCTCCTCCAAAGGAGCAATGTGCTAGGCATAAGAAATCAGATTTTGTACCTTGCATCACTTTCTACATATAAGGAAATATTGCATCACAAATGGTATAAAACGGCACAATTAAAAATACTAAAGGGCCAAACAGCTCAAAGATGGACACTCTGGAGGGGACTTGTGTAGTGGAAGGAGGAGTTTCTTGTTTAATCTGGATTTTCAAAGGAAAACAAATATTGAAACTGCAATGGAAGAGAAGACAAGCTATGCCAAGGACTTTTGAGACAAATGGTCTCCACGAAAAGTTAATCAGGATGGACATTATAAACTTTCAAGTAACAGTGGACTGGAGAAAGTGGTTTCTGTTATTAGTTGCCTTTAAGGAAAATGATTTACATAAATTCTGCCTTTGACAATTACAAGGTCTGCTTTGTAGAGAAAGGTTTGCTTTGGCACACCTATTACTTCTGGTAACATTTTAGAAATGCAAAGCTTGGCTGCTGGAGAAAACAATTAATTTGTAAAGCCTGAGGATGGCTGGTAGCTCTATAAAAAGAAAATTCTGAAAGTGGTTTGATGTGTAAAGATGTGATGAGAGTGAAAAGGATCACAAATGAAACCCCAAACAGAACCTCCTGGTACGGGATGCATTGGAGAATTAGGTCATTACAAAAATGACTGAGTTGAATGGGAATCTGATTACAGTGGTGACAGCCTGCCTTCAAAGAGAAGGAATGACAGGGGAGGCTTTGAGACTGGCTCAGTGCTTGTGGGGATACTCAAAACCCTCCCCTTTGGCTCATCTTATTTTGGAATAAATCTGCCTCTCCCTCTATGTGTTGCTGATATAATCTGAGAACAGATAAATTGAAAGTAGAAATAGTGACAGTGGGAATGGTAATGAGGGTTTCTGGAAAAGGTGAATGTATTGGATTGACCCTGGCTGCACTGCAGGTGCCTCTCTTCTCACTGGTTTCTTCAGCTGGATGGGGGAGAGAAAATAGAATAAAAGGCTCATGGGTCAAGATAAGGATGGGGAGATCGTTCACTGGTGACCATCACAGGCAAAGCAGACTCAACCTGGAGAAATTAGCTTAATTCTCACAGAAGCCACACCTGCAGCCCACCTGCTACCAAAACTTTGCCATGCTAACTTACTGGAATAAGTCTTGGAGATGAAGGCTGGATTAATGTTTGGCCTGCAAGAGGATATGAAAAGAGTATTTGGAATCCTCTTTTGCTGTACTCATGAGACTGATCTGTAGAGGATGTGGTAGTGTAGTTCATCATCAAAATCCCCACAGACAGCACAAGCCTCAGAGGTAGAAAAAAATGGAATTTGGCCTTTGTAAAGAAGTAAATACAATTCTAGAAACATTTAAGTTGGATGAGGCATAGCAGAGTAGTATTACAGGGGCTCAGAGAAATGGAAATTGTTCACAATTTAACCAGAAGCATATTTACTATGAGTAATTATGCTGCAGAAGGAAAGAAGTGTTCCCAAACAGCTGGGAAGCAGCAGATACTTAAACCCTTTGCCCTTGAAAGAACCCAAGTATTACAGTCACTGGAGGACAGGAACAGTTATAATTCTAGTAAATGGTATCTTCCCCTGCAGTACTGCTGTTTTGGCCTCTGACACAAACCAGTCTAAATATCTCTTAAACACTGTTTTGTCTTGACTCCTTTCTTGACTGCCAGAGAGAAGGGAGAAAAAAAGACAAAGTAAAATGCTGTGTGATGTGTGCCTGTGCCTGCCACCTCAGTAGCTCAGTGCTTGAAGAGGCTGCTGGCAAGGAGAGCTTCTGTAACACCACCTCTGTGGTGGGGCAGGCAGGTGGCAGGGCTGAGAGAAGGGCTTTTCTGGAGGAAGAAAGAAGCTTCTTGACTCTGGCTGCATAATTGAGGGAGCAGGGTGGAGCTGAAATCTAAGTATGGAGAGAAAAGTAAGGATTCTGTGCCAAAAAAATGGCTACAGGATGAAATAGTTTATTTTTTAAAGCAACTTTTATCTATCTCTTTCTTTTATTGTCCAAGGTATGTTAACAGTCCTGACTTTTATTTCCCATATGTGATCTACTTATTACAGCATCTCACTAACTCACAGAAGAGCAAACCTTACACAAACAAGCACCCATTTTATCCATTTGGGTAAAATATAGGGAGGACTCCTTTGGTAGCTGGGGTCTTCCTTGAGGTTTTTTTTTTTTTTGTTATAAGATTGTTTGTTTGCTTGTTTGCCTTTGAGGGTATTGTTGTAAAGTGAAAGATGCTGTAACTCTTCTTTCTACTTTTCTGAATTCTTAGCCTAATGAGTGTTTTATATTCTGCCTTTTGGAAGACAATATTTTCTATCCACATTGCCAATGGGAATATCCCTCTATACTCAATCAATTTTTTTTCATGGCTTTGAGAAAATTAGTTAGAGCTCTTTCTTGTCTTTTGATTTTGTAGCTGTCTTACCATCTAAGTTGCAGCAAGATGTTTTTCAGATGAGTTTTTCTAAACTAAGATGTCAACTAAGTTAGATTCTTTTGCCTAAAAAAATTGTGAAGGGAAAAAAATGTCCAGTGTTTGAAACTACTGGAACACCATATTTTTAGTACAGACCCCAAAGATTCAAGGTTTTGGTTTCCCATAGCTCTGTTGGTCTTCTAGAACCTGTGGGCTCTTTAGTTTAGATCTGTCTCCATGGAGAATGAACTGTGATAACCCAGACTGGGATGTATTGGTTTAATTACAGAAAATTAAAATGTTCATGAAGTGGTAAATTAATTTACCCATTGTACAAGACTCCATGTTAGTCCTTCTTGGAGAAAGATGAAAAATTGTTACAACCAACCAACCAACAGCAGAGCGGTGGCTGAAAGGTCTGGCTATGTTTTATTTATTTGCTTCAGGCTGTGTCTGTAGCAGCAAGGAGCACACTGCTTGCCCCCTAGGAATGGATTTCTGGAGTGGAGAAGTGGTTGCTGATGCTTGCAGACCCATGCTCTACTCATTTCAGGGTGCTTTGCTTCAGTCTGAGTTTGGGGACTGGGACCATGGTGTTGTACACTGGGACTCCCTCAAACTCCCTGTCAGTGGTTTTTTCTTATGATGGCACAAAGACTCCTTGCAGCCCAGGTGCCCTTGTTGTGTGTTGGCTGGCCAAGCCCTGCACACCCATCATGGTAGTTAATGATCATGCGCCATGTTATTTCCAGGACTGTAAAGTTAGAACCTTCAAGGGGAATGTGAAGAGATAAAGCTATGAGGGCACTCCACAAACTCTGTGTTGAAGAATCAGGCAAAGGCACATGGGATGAGCCCTGCCCCAGTGCCTTTGGGGCGTGCAAGTAGGGCAGGCAGGATGTTTGCAAATGAAAAGTCCTTCCTCAGTATCACAATAATCTGACCACCTAAGGCACCATGCAACAAATATTATTTGGTATTAAAAGCCCAGGTCCAGAGCAGTGAAAATCTTTAACCCTCATTAAGCAGTAAGAACCCTTTCATTTTGCAGATAACTCTCCCTGGCATTTCGGACATCCACTACTGATTTAAATGTCATTGTGTTCAGCAAAGTCTCCTGCTAATTGCTGGTCTTAAATATCCATATTATACTGCTTCCAACACTGTAAAATTATTTGATCGATATTTTATGGTGGTGGCTTCTTTAGAGGCAGAACCATTGATTTTACTAGTTTAAAGCAAAGATAGAGGACTGTCATAATTCAACAGCAGTAATTACCTCATATTAATTAGATTTAGGTGTGTAGTGATAAGCAATAATGGGAGAATGCAAAAAATGATAACTGGAGGGTTTTATAATTAAAATTGCTAATGGTGAGTCATAAACAGCTGCTGAAAGGGAGGAAATGAAAGATGCATTTGTGTAGCACTTTCAACAGCCAGGTCTGCTTCTGTTTAAACAGGAAGCAGCCAGGTTACTGGAATAAAGTTTGTTTCAGAGGAACAAATAGCTGAGAAGGATCTGCTATCTGTCCATCCCTCAGTGAAGCACTTGTCTCTCTGATGAAGCTGCCTAAACTCTCAGACGAAGTTCTCAACCATATAAGAAAAAAGGATACATCTCTAATGCCAAAATTATTTACCCCTGGTGTAGATTAAAGATCAGGAGCTGACTGTGGAGAGAGAAATCATTACCTATCCTTCATCTTCCCCTACATTTGAATTTCTTGAGTGTCAGGAGTGTGCAGCTGGGTGCTGTCACACACACAGTCAGTGCATCACTGGCATTTGCCTTTGCTCTAGGTGTGTGCTCTTTGCTGGGAACACCACACTCCTCCTAAACCTTCTGAAGAGCATTGCAAGGAAAACATACCCCAGGAGTTATTTCACCTCAGTTTCTATAACACTGAAAGACACATATATATGGAATAAAGATGAAAATTTCTTCCCCTTCAGGGAGAAGCTCTTGAGATCCAGTGAATTTACTACTAACAGTTTAAAAATTGTAATTTTTGTCTTCCACTTAAAGTTCTGAACAGCCCAGAATTAATTTAAATGTGACAGACTTTTTCTTTTTTGGCAGAAGTCTCTCCTGTTTCAAGCTTCATATAAATTCTCATAGAGAATGAGCGTGAAATTATTTAATTCATTTGTGACAGCATTTTTATTGCAATTGGCAACATTAATCACTCCATAAGGGAAAGGCTTACAGCAGGTTAAAGGCAAGAAATTACCAGACATAGCTATTATATATTTTGGGGGTTGGTTTTGTTCTAGATATATGGATGAGAAGATTTGCATTAAGTCTGAATTGTATCACCAGTTTTATACCAGTGTAATTTTCTGAGTTAATAAGGCCACTGTAATTTTGCTCTTAGCCCAGAATATTCATTCTAATCTCTCTTTCCTTGAGATGAATATCTGAAAGCATAGCTTCTTACAGAGACAGTGTTTCTATGTGTTTAAAACCTGTTCTTACAGTTTTCTTCCTCCTTTACATCTCTTGGATGTTGATCACAAAGCAATTAAAATTTCTTGCTGTAGAAGCAAATGTTTGATTCAGAATGACATCAGTTTCTGTCAGCACAGAGCTATTTTCTATTTTTAATAGGTTCTGAGACTTTTTGGCTGGGAATTTATGAAGTTGAAAGCTGTGGAAGGCACAAATTTCTCTTATGTGCCAGTATCTGGACCAGTTACCAGAGGAGCCTCAGCTGATCCAAGTGTAACTGGCTCATTCTCTAGACCTGACAATGTTCTGCCTTCTTGTCCCCCATTTTATTTCCTCTCCCTACCTTACTAATGTATATCTATTTGCATTATTAATGTAATAGTTTCCAGAATAAAGGAAGTATAATCTCCCTTTTCCAAATATCTTACCGCTCATCCATCATCCTGTTAGGCATGTATCCTATTATATAGGTGAATAAAATTGTTATATGTAGTTAATAATCAGCTCTGTTACTAGCAAAGAATTTGCCAAATGTTGGTACAAGAAAGACACTTAAATATCTGAGAGGTCATTATATCAATTTTTAAGGATCCATCCCTGTTCTTGCTGTTGGTTTCAGCCTGGTGTTGTTGTGGTTGATTCACAGGTGTTGTGTGCATGCATGGGCTGTGGTTTCTGACTGTCCTTGCCTTGCAGTCAGCAAGCAGCCTCTGACAGCTGCACAGCTCTGCCTTCCTCTGCCCCTTCCTCTGCCCTCATCCTCTGCCTCCAGCTGCATAACTCTGCCTTCCTCTGCCCCTTTCCAGCTGATTTACAGCCTCAGAGCTTGTCCGTAAGGTCAGTACTGGAAGTCCAGTTTCACAGATGTTATTTATTTTTTCATTTGGTCAGTTTTATTTTGGCTAAAACTTTCTGAAGACTTTTTTTTTTTCTCATTTAGACTAGTCCTATGACTGTCTCAGCAATGTTTAAGTGATCATAACAGAAACAAACAGGAGGAGTTTATTTTCTCATGAATGTAAGAGAAATGTGCTCTGTAAGAGGAACATGCAAGGATTCACTGCTACTTAAATGGAAAATGACATCTGAAAAACTTGGTTGGATAAAATAAACAATTAATTGACCAAATTAACTTTGATATTTAGTAATATTCCACTGTAAGTATGAAGGCTTTAAGGCTGTAGAAATGTTTTTGGGAATAAAATTTGGTCTTTCGTCTTATGCTGTCTGAACACAGGTTATGATAAATGCATGCAATTTATTGAAGTGTCTAAATGGTTTGCTTCTAGCAGACTCTACACAAATTTGGATTTTAAAACTGGTACATCTTTGTCAGTATGTATATGCTATTCTATAGCCAGATGGTCTCTAAAACTTTCAGATCAGTGACTAGTTGGCACTGAATCTTTTTACGAGAAGAATGCAACGACAACACTTCCAATAACAAAGTGTTGGGTCACAGTTAATTTGAATTTCCTGCATTAAGATATCATTCTTTCCTTGCATTAACACTGCGCAAAGAACACAGTGCTGCATTAGAGCAGCTTAATAACGCTGAGACAGCTCCAAAGTGTCAATGGTGCTCTTTATGTCATATTAAATTTCTTTTTTCTGAGGGCTACACCAGTGATACTTTTCATTGTCCTCTAGTAAGACCATACTGGGACACTTCCAATTCTTGTATGCTAAAATCCCTGATATTTGAAGACTTTGTCATGGTACTGTTTTATTATTTTTGTATTTTTCAGTAATTTTGGTATTTATTTGGCAAATATTTCTGTAAGTCTTTTCAAGTCCATTGGAAGATGGAAAACAGTATCACTCTAATAAATAGTCATTGTTGTTCCTATATAATGAAATATATAATAGTACAACATCTAATAGTCTATATCACACAGTTCTCTATAATAACATCTAATATTCTGAAATATTTTATATTCAGTGAAGAAAATGTTTATATATTGAAAAATTGTTTAATATATAACATCACAATAAATACCTGAGTAGAACTGGATGAGTCAAGTTAATTTTTGAATGACTCTGTAAATATATAGGGAAAATAAAGCTAGGAATGGAGCAATACTGCTTTAATTCCACTGCCCAAGTATGCTGTTTGTTTCAGGAATGCCAGAGGAAAGCTGGTGTCATAATTACTTTTTCTGTTCTTGTGAAGTCTGCCCTAAAAACAAACCTAAAGGGTTTTGTGCTGCTGACAAATATCCATGATGCTGGCAAAGTCACAATGGTCAAATGTGTTAATTTTTCCAAATGCATCTTCTGGAGTAACTGCAAAAAGATCTTTTGAGGTCAAGTTGTTTGCATTCACGGTATTTTGGTTGTGTGATCTATGCCTGAGCCAGAATCTCTTTGGCATTCAGTCAAGTATTGACCATGTGGTGCATGAGTCCTTCATGTGAGAGGGAGAGCCATTCTTCAAGTCAGCTCATTTTCTGATCCCTTTCAGTAAAGGGTCACTATTCTGTAGAAATATTTTAGCTTTAAGAAACTGTAAATCAAAGGCCTTTTTTCCTAGTGCAACAGATTTTTTTTTTTTTTTTTTTTGATAAGAGTAAAAGAACAGTCTCACTGTGAAACAAATTACTGATATGGATCTTCTTATTTTATTTTGCCTGTAATTTTGCATCTTGAAAAATGGATAAACTGCCATTAGAAACTGTTTGTTAAACCTTCTTTCAAAAAACCTCTCAGGCCAACAGTAGAACATAAAATATTCGCAAACACCCAAACCCCCTTACCCTTCTATGAGAAGAAAACATAGGGTACCATGCAAATGAAAAAATATGGTAGAATAAAAAGCAGAGCTTTAGCAATGCTCATGGTTGCCATTTCATATAAAAATATATTCTCTTTTTACCAGACAGAATCAGAATTTTATGTTCCTCAGTCTTTTACTGGAAAACTTAAATATATTTCCTGGGAATACATATATTTCATTGTCAAAAGAAAAAAATATCAGTGAGAAACAATGAAAATTAAATATGGATGTTTCATCAGATTTTTCCTAGTTTACAATATATACAGGTTGTAAAGAAATCCAATTTTAATATATTGTGCTACCAGTCAAAATGATTCATATTTGTTTCTTTACAAAACATTTCACAGAATTCAGAATCCCAAATAAGAAAAAAAATTAACAACTTAAGATTGCATATTAAATGGAAAGCCCATTTTTCAAAAGTAATACTACTCACTTGTTCCTCAGACCACGCTTATTTCTTCTGTATTTATAATTGTATCCTGGCACCAGCAATTTCAAAATTTGCTTTCATCCAAAAAACCCCCCAGCCTGTGTCAAAAACCATTCCGATGCAAGACATGGTGCTAAGCTAACCTGAAAGGGTAAGGTAATCAGGGCTCCTGCTAGGAGCTTGTTGTTTGTTTTCTTGCCACTCAAATACAAACATAAAGGAAACAGGAGCCAAAGTGACTTCATATGAATTTTAATTATAATCCTAGCTCAGTACTGTGACAAGTTTGCTTTTAATAAATGAAAATCTAATGACCCATATAATGAATAAATTAAATGCTTTTACTCACTTTGCACATGTTTCCTTACAAAAGTAATCAGAAATGGAGAAGCTTGTTTAGTGTCTTGTTGAAGCAGATGCTTATCAGTCTCCCAAATGTAATATTTGCTGTCAAAGCCTCGGCACAAAACGTGTGTGTATTTGGCTATCAGTGGAAGTTGTTGTAACTAAGCAGACCCTTAATTAATGTTCTGTCACATCTCAAGCAATGTTTGTCTGGAAATGAGTTATTGCCACGCAGGGTACAAAGGTGTTTCAGTAAAAATTTTTTCAGAAAAGCTGAGAATGTCATATTCTCTCTGGGTAGGTGGTGCCCCACAGAACACCACTCTCCCTTAGAAGCCAGTGGCTGCGGTAGTGGTTTGGAAGACGACCTTGTCTATTGCTGACATTCCCTTTGTTTGGCAAATACTTTTATAAGAGTTGAGAGATTTCACTCTGACTTTGAGTGCAAAACCCAGGTGGTTGTGTTCCTACCTCCACCTGTTACTGTTACTTAAATCTTTTCACCTAATTTCTTTTTTCTCAGTTTGTGTGTCCTGTGGAGCAGCAGCAGGATGAGGAGGGTAAAGTGAAATCTTACACATGCAAATACTTTTATAAGAGTTGAGAGATTTCACTCTGACTTTGAGTGCAAAAACCAGGTGGTTGTGTTACTAACTCCTACCTGTTACTGTTACTTAAATCTTTTCACCTAATTTCTTTTTTCTCAAGCTGTGTGTCCTGTGGAGCAGCAGCAGGATGAGGAGGGTAAAGTGAAATCTTACACATAAGTCCATCAATGTCTGTTTAGACTTCAAAAGCTGAGGGGTTGATCATATAGTCTTATATAGCTTGGGCCTTTAGCATACCATATACAAAAATATACACTTAATTTTCCTTATGTGGGGTACTTTTTATTGCTGTGAAAGTTAGTGGTTTTCTGAATGTTTCATATTAGTTACTCAGTTATAAGTTTAGGATACCTGATTTTTGCACTTTGCTTTGGTCAGATTGGTCTAAATTTTCTGATGGAAAGCAGTTTCAGTAGGATTTGTAGAAAAAAGTTAACTTTAGCCAGAAAATCTTATTGATGTTTTTTGCCATACATACCTAACTTCAGGATAGACCAATTGGGCTGAAATGATCTTTAATTTTTATCTTCTTTTAAAAAAATACATGTTGATCACAAAGTGTCACATCATATAAACTATGGTAGCAGGGTTTTCTTGAGATCTTAAAATCTACAAAGTCCAGGTAAAGAGAGAATAATGTATTATATATTGCATTTTCTTTTTTCTTTATGGCATCCAGAATGCAATAATAAGCATTGGTTTGCTCCTTTTGGCCTTAGATTATCTTGATTAGTTTTCATATTTACTTGCAATATCTCTGTGTTGTAGTAAAGCAGGGTAAGAGCATTTTTAGGGCAGAATAAACTCCCATGTGTTTAGTTATCACATCCTGTAGCAAAAATCTAATGCCACTCATATTCTAGGAGAGGAATTTTAAAGAAATAAAACAACATAAGATGGTTTAATCATCAGGCAACTACCATAAATTTCTTGCAAGACTTTAACTTTTAATCATTTTAAGCCTGTTTGTACACACAGGACAACTTTCTGCCTTCTTTTGTGAGTACCAGCTAATGTGTGAACCCAATTTGCTTAAATGCCTTTAAACGAATTTATATAATCAAATACTGATTATTATTCTTAGTAAATGAAAGCTTGAGTAAAATGCTTCTGACTTGTGTTGTGCAGTGGGCGAGTGGAAACAACCCACTGGTTATTTCTAAATCCAAGACACATTCACAGTCCATGAAGAAAATAGGATATACATAATGAATTATGGCAACTATAATGGCAAAAGTAAGAAGCTGGGCATGTAGGATATTCTGTTTTCCCCTTGTGCAGCTCTTTAAATTGCAAAGAAGTTGGGAAGTGATTGATCAAAATCAGAATTAATTGAATTCTGAGATTTAATCCCAAAGACATTATGATAATTTTTCTGTAGAGAAAACCTATCCATTTTTATTGACTGGGGACTTTAGGATGTAGGGGAATACTTTGTCTTGGAGACAAATTGAAATTTTTTAATGTCTTGCTCACAAAATTTAAAAATACTCCAACAAACATTATGCAGCAAGCAGGACTTGAATCTAGCCTGCAAACGTGAAAAGCTAAAATTTCCATTCTGCTTTAAATGCACATCACAGCACATCAGTAGAAAGCAGTCACTGCCGACTCTGCCTTGTTTGATACTCACGAATGTTGCAGAAGGGCACAGCAATAGAAAAGCAGTAAATTTGTCTGTGCCCTGGGCAGCTGTGGGTGTAAGATACCGTTCTGAGTTTGGTTGTGCTAGGGTTAATTGCCTGCACAGCACAGGACTGTGCTGGGACTTGTGCTGGAAACAGTTGGTGACCCAGGGATTTAGCTGTTCCTGGGCAGTGCTTACACTTTCTGCTCCTCAGCATCTCATCAATGGGAGTTGGGAGGGGACAGCCAGGACAGCTGACCCCACATGACCACAGGGATGCTCCAGATCATATGGCTTTATGGATGAAGTCATGCTCAGCACATACAGCTGGGGGAAGGAGAAGGAAGGGGATAACTTTTGGAGCGATGGTGTTTTGCCTTCCTTGATACATGTGATGGAGCCTTGCTTTCCTGGGGATGGCTGAACACCACCTGCCCATGGAAAATAAATTCCTTGTTTTGCTTTGCTTGGATATATGT
Organism: Pyrgilauda ruficollis; assembly: GCF_017590135.1. Classification (NCBI taxonomy): domain Eukaryota; kingdom Metazoa; phylum Chordata; class Aves; order Passeriformes; family Passeridae; genus Pyrgilauda; species Pyrgilauda ruficollis. The sequence goes on along the minus strand of NW_024508100.1, from coordinate 7,872,733 downwards.
CTTTCTTCTTTCCCTATTAAAATGCCTTTATCTCAACCCACTTTTCCCATTCTGGTTCTCTCCTCCACCCCAGTGTGGGGGCAGTGAGTGGCTGAGCTGCCGGCTGGAGTTAACCATGACAGGTACAGTCAGCCCTGGCTGCAGGTGCAGTGCTCATCTTCCACTGATACAGAAGAATTAGCTCAGCAAAGCTTTTCAGCCAGGAAGCCCTGGATTTTTCTCACCATTAAATAATTTAGGGAACTTAAGAATTTCTGGTAAATTTCCAGCACTTCTGACTGGGTCTCAGTCTGTATCTCTGAGTCTGACATGGTTCTATTGTTCCAATATCACTGCTCTTCTACAGAAGAATCCTGCTTAGTGATCACCAGCATTGTTTACCAATTACTCTGAAAATACAACACTCCATCCAATCTACAGCAAAAAATTGCCTTGAACAAGGGCAAAATATATTTGGAAATTATTTATTGACGACAAAAGGTCAAAATTAATTAAAAGGGCTACTCAAATGTCACCATCCTTGCTAGCAGAATACCCATAAGCATATTAATGTGTGTTAGAGTCTGGAAAGTAACAGAGAAATGACACAATGTCTTGTCTTATCTAGATTTTTCCATTGAAATAACATCATCAAATGGGTTTGTTAAAATCAGATCTGTAAGATGCAGATAAGTAGGGATTTAAAATTATTCCCACTTTGAAAGATGTTTGTTGCAAAATCTTGCTGTTGCTGGTGCAGTTTCACTTCTCTGAAGGTGAAATATCACTGTTTCTATCATGGGTTGCAAAGTGTAGTTGTCCAATAGCGCTCTGTGCTTCCAGGTCTCACCAGGGGTAAGGCTGAGCATGTTTTCCCACCAGGCACATATGTAACCAAACCCTGCATCACACACATACTTGTGCCAGGCTCACAGACTGGCACAGGCAGAACACACAGCACTCACAAGCGGCCTTATCCAGGGTGACAGTCTCCTACTGGGAAATAATACACATGTAAATGTGCATACACAGTGTGGATCCCTTTGGATGTGGGACTCAGACTTGGGTGGCCCATCAAGTAGTTGTGTTTCCTGTGCTGTAGCTCTGGGAGAAGCCAGGTGAAGGAGCAGTTCAGTTCTCCCTTGTCCCATTGCTCCACTGGGCTCATTTGGCTCCATAGGTATGGAGATCACTCTGGCCACAGAATTTCATGGCTTCCTTATCAGTTGGATAAACTTGTAAGAAAAGGTTTGGGCTTTCTACGGAATATTAGTTCAAGTCTAGATAAATACAGCTTGAATTGTGCTTCAAATGTGGGCCACCAGTGATGTTTCAGCCCCAGGATCACTTTAAAAGTGTGTCACTCTCTATTGACTACACTCAGAATGGCTGGACATAGAGGGTATGCCAGGATCATCCAGCATGCCAGGGGGATTGATGGAAAATCATTAGTACATGGGCAGAATATGGATGAATCTTACAGCTCTGTAAGGCACAAGAACAGAAAAGGTCTTTTGGCATGGCAGCACAGTGCAGGCTGATTTCTATTCTACAGGAAGAGTCAGCACCTGCTCTCCTGACCATTAATGCAAAACAGATGCTGTCTACCCAATGTACACAGCTGCCTACGTTTTGAAATTAAATGCTGCTTTTACTCCATGGAGCAGAACCTCATAAATTGTCCTTTCTCTGTGTGTCGGATCTCACAGGAAGGTAAAATATCAAAGTGACAACATGAACAGACAGTGCATGAGGAACTGGTTTTGGCTTGCTTTTTTTTGTTTGTTTGTAGGTTTTTAGTTTTGTAACAGGTTTTTTTGTTTGTTTTGTGGGGAGGGATTGAGAAGTCTACTATGAGGACCTTTTTTCAAGAGGGGAATCTTCATCTCTCCTCTTTAAGATAATCTATGAGTTTAGCACATTAAGCATGTCTTAAAGTAGTGAAAAAACCAAAACTAAAACCAGAAGCAATTTTCCTGACTTGAAGTAATATTGTATGTGCTTGCAGTGTCTGTCATCTCAGGCTTCACTGCTTGTGATGCGGGATGTGAGCATGGTTTGCTGAAGATCAGCTCACATGTGTTCTGTGTCTAACAGTGGTGTCTCCAGCTGTTATCTTATTTATAAACTGAGAGACCTGAAGTTCATTTAAATGCATACAAAATGACTGGTTGTGGTGCTGTTCTTGCAAAAGTATTTTCCTTGTGCTTTGGGAACATCTTCCAATTGTTAGGAAGGTGTTGACTTGTTTCGTGCATCACTATCTGCCTAGTTTTGACAAATAACTGAAGAATTCCCTGCTGAGAGATTTTTCTCCCTCACTGCTCTCCCTTTATGTATTTTCATGTGTTTTTCTCTTCAAAGTACTCTTCTAACATATAAATTAATCTTGCTTGCTAGATTTTGTTTTCCAGTCTTCCATAAAAATTGAAAAGCATGCAAATTAACTTCTCTTCTCTTGTGTATGTTGATTCTGTTGCAGATTATTAGCTACTACTTTGCTTTCTCTTGGTGCAAAGATAATACAGCCATTTGTAATTCAAAAGCCAGATTTGAGTTCGAATCACATTCTGCCTCCTGCTATAATTCTATTTCATTCCATTAAGTGAATAGTCAAGTAGAAAGTTCAGAACTAATAGTGCAACTGCTACTCTGAAATTAGGATATACCCCAGAGTTTTATACTTTTCTCTGATTCATGTGTGTTTGTCCTCCAAATGGAGGCTTAGATGTTCAGATCGAAGTCAGAATATGCTGTACTTCATCATGCATTTTCCTTGGCAAGTGGAAACCAAGTTTCGGGGGTCAGAGACTGGCAAATTAGATCTTGACTGCTAAAACTGCATCCATAAAAGCAGCAACCACTTCAATCAAAGATAGTTCAGGAATATTTCTGGTGGTCTTTAACTAAAACAATAGAGCCAAGGGACATTTATTGACTAAACTGTGTTTTGGACAAAATACAGTTTCACCAGGTGGAACAGACTGTTGAGTGTCATGTGTCATTCAGAAGAATTTCTGAACTATCCAAATGCTTATAGGAGAAGAAATTAAATATTGTGGGAAAAGGAAGAATGAACCCTGATAAAGTATTCATAAAATATGAAAGAAGCTTATTTTTTCCATGTGTTGTTTTTATTTATTTATAAGATCCTGCAGTTGAGGAACTGTGGAAAATTGACTCACGTCTGAAGCACATCACTTAATGTGTGACTATCATGTAGTTGTGAAGAGCTCAAATATATTAATTAAAAGCTTCTAAAAAAGGAACAAAAAGAGAAGTCTGAAGTGTTTATTTTTAAGATCATTATATTTTTCTTCAAATATAATGGCTCAAAAGCATAAAGTGTATCTGGTTTTATCAATATTGTCAGTATTCCCTTCTGCCCAAATCCCACTGTGTCCTCTGTGTGATTAACAGAGAAAAAATACTGCTGATCAATGAATAAAATTAACCCTGGAATTTTTTTCTTACTAAATTTTGTTCCAATAGCTAAATTCTTTGGGCAGCTTCAAAGAGCTTGGGTCTGAGACAGAACAAGTGTGAGTAAAGAGTGAATGTGGTACCATCAACTCTCCCTTCTCAAATGTGAAAATGGGACCTTGCAATAATTTATGCTGCAGGAAAGCTCACCTAATTCATTCCTCACAATCAGAATGCCTACTTTTGTCTTTAGTGGCCTGAAAATATTAGGCAATTTTGCATAAATGAGTGATTTAGATCACTTGGCTATTTTAGTTAATGGTCTATAGGTGGACTGATGTTTTGTTTCTTTGACAGACTCTCACAAACCTTACCCAAAAGTTCTACATTTTGTAAAATTTTTACATTAAACTTCCAGATCCTCTCTCTAAATTATGTGAAAAGTGATATATAATTATCATCATCATGATAGGTATTCATCTTGATTCCTTTTTTGCACTGGCATGGAATAATTTTCCTAAGTAAACGTCTATTTTGACAACACTTACTCTGTTTCCCATACTATAAAATCACTTACACATCATTTGAGTGGTAAGAAGCAGCACAGTGTTTGTTCAGGTAAAGGCGTGTGCCAAGGTTAGCCAGTCATGATTCAAAATGAACATCCCAACAACTGTAGAGAATCACATTTGCAGATGCAATAGCCCAGAAACCACTCTGTGAGAACAACATCCACATTTCTATAAGCAGTAGTTGGCAATTATTGACTCCACTGATTAAAATCCAACAACTCATTGAAAACAGCAGCATCTTATTTGCATTATTAAATCTAACAAATCTCCATTAGACTTTTAAACTCATTTGTTGGCCATATCACCTCTTTCACCAGTGAATTTCAAATGTCCTGACTCCTGCATCTCATCAGTCTTTTAGAAATTTGATATAATATGAGCACTAAAAGCCACAACATTACAGCATAGAATCAGCTAATCTTTCTGCAATAATTGCCAAAATCTGAAGTTTTGGTCATGAAATTTTCCTCTTTTTCTTTTGAATCACCTGAAATATCAATAAAGAAATTTTCTACTGGAGTATTTAAAGAAGAACTGTGACATACTAACGAGCTGCTACCTAATTAAAACCAACCATTAGAAAGAAAGGCAATTACAGTCACTGAGTATTTAAAATAATTGAAAGATACACACCAAGGCACTGAACATCGTTTCATTGCATTTGATGTTAGAGCTGACCTGATCTCTTCTGTCAGTGTTCCCACAGACAGGAATTGAGAAATCCTTTCAATATTGGATTCCACTAACGAGATGAACAGTTCTCAGCAGCTTTAGGTTATCTTATTACTTCAGAGGTATTGGTAGAATGGAGACATCAGTACACAATTCACAGGGATGCTGTGAAACCCATTAAAAGTCACTAATCAGTATTGTACTTGAGGCCTATTAATTCTTTAATTCATACCAATGTGATACTCCTCTTTAAAGACTTTGAAGATGTCTCCTTTTCCTGCATAAAGATGACTGCTGGGAGGAGACTTGCTTCATACATTTAATTTTAAAAATCTTGGTGTATTTGTGCTGTATCTCATGACTCCTGAGGTACAGGAGCTAAACCCTGGACATAGAAATAGAGGGATAAGCAAGGAGTGGATTTACACAGCAGCTTTTCTGCTGATAGCAACAAGTCCTGCCCTGGAACAAACAGCAACCCTGATGATATTATATGAATAAACTGCTCATAAAACTGGCACAGGTTGCCTCTGTGGGATGTGGAGAGTGGAAAGCAGATAGAGCAGGTTGCCCATGTGCTTCATCCTAAGGGCATACTGTGGTTAGCTGACCTTGAACAGGGGAACTTGAAGAGCAAGAGGAAAGAAGGATATTACTTAAAATGAAAAATTAGATTTTGGAACCATGCAGATAAGTGTGGGGAAGAGCTGGTAAGAGATGAGAACACTCTTGACAAGAAATGGGTCTGTTCTGGGAGAGGTGACAATTATGATGATTTAATAGACAAGATTAGTGCTAATGAGTTGTGAACACTTCAGTTTTCTTTTAATGAAGGGATTGATTCTCTGAGCTGGCACACTCCCTGACACTGGGTGTTCTCATTTGGATCAGGAGAGGCTGGAAAATGAGGTGGGTTTGAAATTCCTTGAATTCATGTCTTTTAAAGTTTGGAACTAGTGTAAAAGTCACTGGTGTGCTGATGTAGTAAAAGCAGTTTATTGTGAACTTAATATGGCTTTTTGAAAATGGCATTTCTTACTAATTTGACTTCAGGAAATAAACTCTCAGTTAATATTATCTCTCTTTCTTCTGCTCCTTACTATGCTTCATTTTGGCACTTGTAAGATAGTAATTGATATGTCTGTGTAAAAAGGAAGAAATGGAAGGTCCTAGAGAGTTTTACCATTCAGAATTCCCCAAAATTAAAAAATCCAGGGTTTGACCCGCTAGCTTGACATGCAGAATCTGAGAGAGCAAAAATGAAACAAAACCAGTCAATGTCTTCTTGTTACTGGCCAAATACACACAAATTTCTTTTAGTAAGCAAATGAATAAATACCCAGTATTCTGTAATTATATATAAGAAAAGTTATAAGAAGATGAATTGGATATTCACCGATTGTTTAAAAGCATTTGGGTAATTTTTTTTGTTACACAGTGGAATTAAACATCAAAAAACAAGGCCAATCCACCTGTTAGAGGTGAAATTATTAACCATTTAAAACATCTTTTAATTTAACCTCCCAAATCTTAAGCCTCCATAGCCATAAAAATACAATTGCTTTAGATGGGAAGAAAGTGCATATTCCAGAATATTTGTAATATTCAAAGGTATATGTCAGCAGATCTGATAAATGAATGAGCTACATCAATGCTACAAAGGTTTTGCTACAAAGAATATAGTTATAACCCTGATGTGGAAAATGGCTGAGGACTAGGAGAAAGAACTGGATGACTTTTCCAGCTGTTAAAATGTTTTTCTGGAAATATTTAGTTCAAGGTGTCTACTGGCCTTTTTGTGTGCTCTCTAATGAAACCCTGGTGCTTCAGAGGACTTCCTTCCTGCCTTTTAAATATTAATTTCATACACAATTTATGACATTGTCATGGAGACCAAACTTCAATTCTGCTGGTACCTTGATGGCCTCATGCTGCCATCAGCTGATTTCACAGTTTTCACCCTATTAACATTCCACTAAATGCTGATGTTCTTCTGTTCCCTTTTCGGTTCCCACTAGATCATCCTTCTGAGAATTGTCATCAGTGCTGTGCATCAGCAGTGCCAAAAACAAAATAATGGTAGCAAAAGAACAAAAAAAAATAGTTTATCCTCCCTTATAGATATCTTAAATAGGTCTTTTAAATGTACTTTTTTTTTTTTTTTTACTTCTGTAGTAATTGCTTTGTTTGCTTTTATCCAGTTCTTTGGGGTTTTGTGTGGTGGGTGTGAATGCATATTTTTGTTATTAATTATTTTTCTGCCATATTGTGAGAGAGGACTTGAGGCTGTGCATAAGGTGATTTACAGTCTGGCACTTGGGAAAATAATCGTATTAGCCCTTTTTTGTTTTAAATATCATTCTCTTGATTATTCATTTGAGGTGAATTTTTATCTCATACTCTGCTCTTATCTTTCTGAGCACAGACCATCATCACATCCACCTCACATATGAGACCACTTCTGAACTTTTCTGATTAAATGCTGTTTTTCTTTCCTCATTTCATAAGTAAGAAAGTGCCAGTCATTTCTATGCAAAAACTAGTGGGCTTCTTTTTGAATGACCTGCCTCCCAGCAGGTGAGAAGATTTGCTTAAAGGTTCTGGTTTGGATCTGCTTTTCTGTATGAACTATGTGCACTTAATGAGTGAACTTAATCACTGCTCAGTGATTAAATCAGAGGCGCTTCACTGGAAATCAATTTCGGTGGATGTGTTTGGTGCAGAGCCAAAATGGAAGGGAGATGCTTTAGTACAATATAAATCTCTACAAGCAGCAACCTGGGGTGGAGATCTTGGAACTCATGTTGAGGACAGCAGGGAAACAAAGGGAGAATGTGTAGTCCACAGGCTGGATGTGAAAGAACAGCTGGGCAGTGTCACAGCCCAGAGTCCCCTCCTCCCTGCTGGCAAATGGAATCCTTTCTCAGGAGTGAAACAGGGATGAGCAGGGATAATGACAGTCCATGGGACATTTGTTCTCTCCCTTCTACGTAATAAGCTGGTGTGTAAAGACAAAGAAATTTCATATTGGTTTTCTCATAAGTGTCCATTTGAAACAGACTGTTTCATCTCTAACCAGTACTGTCTGGTTGCTCCTGCACTGGGAAGTCAGAGTCAAAAACCTCTGACATGGGGATCTGGCCAGACACAACAGAGATCTGTGCTCCTGTTAAAATGGGTTGCTGTTGACAAAATGCAGAGCAGTGACAGAAGGCAGTGTGTGCCTTGCCCGTTGTTAAAAACCTTCCTTTCTTTTAATTTCTGTTTTGCAGAGCAACCAGTCCTACATCTTGCAATACAATTTCCTTTCCTGAGGCAGAACCACAAACCAGAACAGTGGGGTACCAGCCTCAGTAGGATGTGCAGGATGCTCTGCACTCATAATTTCCTCCTAAGGACAAGTTTGTGAGGGTGCTGAATATTGAAAATTAGAAAAGAGAAGAGAGATGACAGACAGATTTATCTCACTGATGCAGTGCTCAGGGGTGTGTACAGGTGATTCCATATTTGCACACAGATGACCTTATAAAGAATTTCCTGCTTTTTTCCTGCCTATTTAAAGATGTGGCCTAAGAATTCAGAAAAATGTGAGGCCAAAAAAAAAAAAAAAAAAAGTTCCTGCTAGTTTTGGTTTTAAGCTGTTAAGCAACTTCATTCTCAGAATTTCAGCTTTCTCAACTGCTTCCACTGCATTACCATGTCTGTACTCAAGACTGTAGTTAATACAGGAATTCACAAAGAAAACATCTTTTTTCTGCAGCAATTTGCCTCCCTCTGTCAGAGGATAAATTTACATCTTCAGTTTACATATTTGAATGCTAAAAGTATCTTCCCACTTTCTGCTATTGTGTGTAAATTGCCATCAGCCTCTGCTGGAAGCTTGGTTAGTGCGTTCAACAAAGTCATGTTTCTTTCTTGGTCCCAGTCCCAAATGAAAAGGTTTTTCAGTCTCATAGAGCTTATTAAAGGAATATATTGTTTCCATTGTCCCATCCAATTTAGCTACAGCTGCCAGCCTTAGCACTGAGAGTCAAATCCACTTCAATTATTGCTTCAAATTAAGACAAATACAACTTGGAGGGACAGCTTATAATCATTTTCTCTTCATGTGGAGTAAGATAAATTTGCTGTTGGAATCTGGCTGAGACTTTTACAGAAAAATGAGAAGAACCTCAATTAAAGCGATTCAAATGTTCTGAAGACATGTCAATTAAGGAAAAAATTTGTTGGAAACTTGCCCCCTTCTTGTCTTGCCTGGAGGACTGTTAGACAGCCAGATTCTTGACTCCTTTGCTAGTGGGTTGTGAAGAAGAAAGAGCTCCCAGGCTGGATTTCTGCCTTCTTCCCCCATGTGCAGGCTGCTGGATTGCCTGAGCTGGAAGATCTACACCCACCTCAGTGTCTGGACTGCCCTGCTCTGAAGCTGTCATGTCACCAGGCTGGTGCCTTTCCCAGCTTTTGTAGTGTTTGGGCACACGTTAAAAAGAAAAATAAAAATCTGATATTTCCATGGATGTTTATAAGTATCAGTGAAACTAATTTTGAAGCACAGTTGCTTAAATTTCCTTCATTTTCTTTCTAAGGAAACCGGTTAAGAGAGATTCAAGGCAAGATCAGGACAGAGTTGTGCAGAGGCAGGACAGGTCAGGAGAGGAAGCAACATTCCATCCTGTCTGGAGTCCCTAGAAAAAGCAACTGCCCAGCCTTTTGCTCATCAATACAGAGAATGGGCTGTAGCTCTTCAGCTGAACATTTGGCCATCCACAAGCATTGCATCCATTTTATTCCTTATCTCATCTCCTTAACCAACAGCACAGCCTGTCTCTGGCAGTGGCCTGCACTAGTGCAGAACATCCAGTCAGGGGAGTCCTCCTGATAGACACCAGTAAGTCCACTTCAATGTACTATTTAATTGATTAATTTATATTTAATCAGGTAATTATTTAATTACTTTACTGCTGCATTTTGTTGTATTCTTAACACAGAAATAGTGGTTCAAGAAGAATATGTGGAAGCTGGGAAGTAATGCCTATGAGGCAGCTTTTAGTATTACTCCTTCTACTGTCTACTTCTGTTTGCATCTGGAAAAAAAGATGTCTGATGATAAAGGCCCTCTATACAGCCCTGGATTTAGTGCATGATCCTTCCTCAGTGCAATGGTGCCTTTGAAGGTGATGTTCTTTGCACTCATTGGGGTCTCTCCCTTGTTCCTGACAGTTTGACATGCTCCTCCTCTCTGCACCCCTATTAACCTGAGCAAAGTTACCACAAATGACATGACTCTGATATGTTAAATTTAAAAAAAGAGTAAACACTGTAGGCTTGACAGACAATTTTGCAGAATAATTTAAATGTCTGGGGTGAGATAGAATGATAGTAGTTGATATCTGAAGTTGTTTCTCTGTGATTGCTCTGAATCAACTTGATAAACTCAACTATAAATTAGAAAGGTGAGAGTTATCTCAGTTTTATAATGTAACATTTATTGTGACTATAATTGGAATTGAAAAAACAGGATTCTGAATCTAACGGTGGCAGTCAGGTTTGATTATTCATATTCTGAAATAAATTTCTGCCATGACAAAAACATTGTTCTTTGGCAGGAGTTACAATGAATAAAGAAAGTGAATCATTGAGATCCATTCCCAGAAAATTTAAACAAAGAGAATACAGGCAGAACTAGAGTTTGGGTTTGGAGTTTTTTTCACTTGATGAGATCATAAATTCCCATTCAGCACATCCTCTCTGAAAAATATATTTGTACTCAGAGATTTGCCTAATTAATGGATAAAATAAAACAGTAAAAGGGTTTCCTTCCTTTTTTTCTTTAGAGCTGTAGTTCTAACCATGCTCTAAGAACTGTATCAAACAACTTCTCTATCTGCTGAGAGCATCAAAGAATGTTCCTAACAGTACTCTCAGTGCTGCACATTTCAGAAAATGAACAGACCCAAAAGGTCTGCCAAGGGAAGATGTTCCACTTCACATGATAGGAAAGGGAGGGGACATGAAGATGTGGCACACACACAAAGTACAAGTGGAAGCCTCATTGCCTCCTCTGGCAGCAAGCATGGCATGGGCCTGGCACAAGAGCTGCCCTGAGACAGGACACTAATAATCATGGGCAGTGATTATCTGAGTGCTCATACTCAAATTAATGAGCACAAAGTGCTGCTGGCTGAGAAATAACCACAGAGATGTCCTGCTCTGAATCCTCACAGTGCTGTGCAGGTTACTCTGGGACCAGCTGTGTGACTGATCACTGCAGTACCTGCAGAAACTCAAATGCTTATCATTACGTGGGATTAAGATGCGTTAAACAGTGGGGATTTTTGAGCAGCTTTTCTTCCTTTGAGCTTCACTGATATGCTGGGGTTAATGTAGAGACAGCAATATAAAAAAATTTTAAAAAGCACAGAAATATTGCCTGTGTTTATTTAATTTACTTATAACTGCCTTAAAGAATCTCAATTCAGAATCCCTAACCTGAAGGGCTCCTTACTCTTTCCATGTCTTTTTGCACTAATTCTTGTTCTTATTAAAGAACAAGGTGCCTTTACATGAAATTGAACATTAACAAAAAGATTCTTCAGATGGGGTTGAGCAACATAGATAGAAAATTAGGGAAATTTTTATTATTTGTCTTTTTTCCTGGCTTATGCATCATAAAGTTGTGTTTGCAAGTTAATGACTTTCCTGTCTTTTTAAGCTGAATACATGAAGGTTTATCTTCCTGGAGTTAAATATAAAATCAATTAAGCGATCAGCAGCAAGGTATGCACCACAGTTATGGAAGGAACTCAGAATTTTTTAAGACCAGCATAAGTCAGAAAATCTGTCTTATATTTTTCTCTGTTGATCAAACAAAAAATGCTCTCTGAGGGTCAGTCATAATTATCAACCCTTCTGTACCAGTGAAAATGTACATGTGAATGTGATGTGCTGACCATATTAGGGACTTCCCAAAACAGAAAATACAAGCTCCAGAGAACTTGAATTCTTCCCAGCTTGCTTCAAACATCAGCCTCATCACCTTGGTCTGCCTCTGTAATCAGTGGGAAAAAGAGAAATTCCAGAGGGCAGTTACCACAGCTGTGAGCAGGACCATAGGTGTCCTGCTTACTGCACAGTGACCATAGAGAAACTACTTTTCTAACCCAAAGTACATTAATCACGTACCCAAAGGTAGTCTGGACAAAAATTGCTCTAAGTCTGGACTTTTGTCCCAGTCTAGACAAAACTGGGTCTTAGAAACTCAGTTCTAGTAAGCTGTTGAGCACCTATTTGGATTTTTAAGGTTTCTCCTAGATTTGGTATATGGGTGAGAAACAACAGTAAAAAGAAAAGATTATTTCATGTATGCTCATGCTGCTTGAAGAATCACTTGAATCACACTGTTATTTTACATTCCTTCCAGAAGAATTGGGTTTTGCATGGAAATTGAATTTTGTAAGGAAATTTTTGTATGAAAGAAATTGTCTTTCAATTTAAACTGAAAACAGCTTTCTGTCCTCGTTTAAAATGACAGAGAAACAATAAGCCTAATTTGTTTTGCACTACATTCTTCACATTACTATTCAGATTTTTGCTTCATCTTTTGGGTTTGGAAAGCTTGCAAAATAACTTGCATGCCAATTAAGAGGGTAAGTCTGAAATGAACTAGTGAAGATTTGACAGAGTGAGACGTGTTTTGGTCCATCTTGTTTAATTTCACATTTTAGAAATACCTACAATTAAGAAATAAGGTACATCATACTACAAGGAATGTCTTAAAATGTTTGTAGGCATCTACACGTGATTGAAAGCATCATACATCAGCACCACAGTCTTAAATTAACCATTTTATTGACAAAAATTAAGAGAAACTGCTTGAGTGAAACCTTTTGAGTACCTGGCTTTATTCACCATTCATTTATTTTATATTATAGCGGCGTGGTGGAGATTCTCTGGAAGCTGATTGAAGAGTGTTTGTATATTTCTAACAAAACCAAAATAAGATGAACATTTATTTCAGTAGCAGTGAGAAATTTTACTTTATGGTGAAGTCAGGAAGAGGGAAGGGATAATAGGAAATTTGTCCAATTCTAGTGAGCCAACTAACCACAGAAGGTGTATGCATGCAAGGAAAGACTGATCTGCCTTTTTCTAGGTTCCATACCAGGAAAATGAAGGGGTTTGTGTAGCTCAGAGGAAAATCTTGTTCATGCCTAAGTAAATGAAAAAGAAAAGCACTATTTAAACCTCTCAACCCATGCAGGGTGCCAAACACAGAGATACACATACACTATCAGTGCAGTGTCTAAGGTTGCACACAGCAAAAAAAATATACCTATTCTTAACTCCAGTGTGTTGGAGTTGTTGCTCATTCAATGAATCATGTGCTGAAGATTAAATTTGTTATGATTGAAGCTTAATGATAAATGCTGCAATTTTGATGTTTCTTTGCTTCATAAAACTGAAAAAAAAAAGACTCAAAATTTTCTCTAAAATATAGCAGTGTTTGAAGTTTAAAATATAGTTTGGAATTATTTGTGGTAATCTATCACAAGTTTGATTGCTGAACTTTGGGTTTCAAGAAAGCAAAAGTCCATACCTGTAACAGTTTTCTTTCATCAACTTCTCTTGTCCCAGCACAATTTTATTGCTCTGTGCTCCAATTATTTGGGTTATTTGATCAGGTGAAATCCTTGTTTAGTAGTTAGCTATTAGCATTGGTAACTAATTTTTTTTAAAACCTTCTGTGAAGGTTTTTTGAGCTGTGAACCTAAAAAAAATGAAGTTGTGAGAAAGAGGGAAGAGAAACAGAGGAAATTTTCTATTGTCTCCAGAGACAAACCTCTGCTCTGTTCTTCAATACTCCTTTAATTGTATGGAGTTTAGAAAGCCAGTTAGCTGCTGCAATGAAAAAGTTGCAGAATCACAGAACTGTGGGAGTGATATCTGGGGTTCACCTGATGCAAACCCTCAGAGTCACCTAAGACATGTTTCCCAGTTAGGATTTTAGTATCTCCTCAAAGGAAGACTCCAGAGCCCCTTTGAGGAACCTGTCCAACCAATGTTTGACAATCCTCACAGAAGTATTTCCTTGTGCTCACATGGGATTCATGTGTTTTAATATGTGCTCATTACCTCTTGGCCTGTCACAGAGCACCACAGAGAAGAGCCTGTCCCCCTCTTCATTTCTGCCCATCAGCTATTTGTACACATGGATGAGATCCCACCTAAACCTGCTCTTCTCCAGGGTGAACAGTCTTGGCTCTCCCAACCTTTCCTCACATGAAAAATGCTGCAGTCCTTTATTCATCTTTGTGGCCCTGAACTTTACTCTTCATGGACTGGGGAGCCAAGAATGGGATGCAGTAGTCCAGGTCAGCCTTGGCTTTCCTAACCCTATCTCTGCAAGACCAGATAACAGCTCTGTGTTCCTCCTGGATCATCCACCCCTACTTCCACCTCTTGTACTCTTATTTTTACTCTCTGAGTTCAGTTAGGATGTCCTTGCTCATCCATGCTGGCTTCCTTCATCTTGTTCTTGATTTTCTATTTATCAAGGTGGACCAGGTCAAGCACTGGAACAGGCTGGTAGAGTAACCATCCCTGGAGGTGTTCAGAAGGCATGAAGATGTGAGTCTTAAGGACATGGTTTAGTGGTAGACTTGGCAGGCCTGGGTTAATGGTGGGACTTGATCTTGTAGGTCTTTTCCAATCTAAAGGATTCCGTTATTCCACAGTTTATTAGTATATCAAGATCTGCAAGTTACAGGCTGATATCTTGACCTGCATCTCAAATGGGGTACAAGTTTTCAGTCCATTGTTCCACACGAGCTTTTTCCTCACCCACAGATTTCTCAGGTACCTATTTTCCTAGGTGAGCTGTTTCCTGTGTTGGTGGTGGGGCCCTTGTTTGTGTGAGCAGTTTCCCTGAGTTCATCACACAAGCTGTCTGTTGCCTGCTTTAATTGGAAGTGCTTGAGACAAGCTGGGGACAAGAGAGACTCGTTGGCACTGCAGACATAATTGCTACTGCTGTAGTGCCACGTGCATATGAAGGGCTAGAAATTGGCAGTGATAATAGCACGAAGTGATAATGAAGAACTTGGTGAACATTCGCCAAGTCACAGCACATCTCCAACACAGCTGAATGGAGTTTAGAGGCTGCATTCAGATGAGAGTATCAACAAATCCCAAGGGCCTCCTATATATGTTCTAATTCGCTCAAACAAAATAGAGCTCTCATGTATAATTGTGATGTGTCTATTTTAAAGACTATAAATAGAACAGATGATAGTGGAGACTTTTCTTTATTCCACTCAACAAAAGACATGTGAAAGGTAAAACACTTGGAAAACAATTGATGAAGAATGAAGCAGACTTTGGTCTCAGAGACTAAAACTGAGTGAGGCTGGTGAAAGCTGCCATGCTTTTCATGATAGAGGAACAATTAAAATGAGCTTTGAGGATATTGCATCCAAGTCTGCTAAAAATCCCAAACAAATAGACTGAGAAATGAGCCTATTTTGCATTCATTTGCAAGTCTTACTTTATCGTTGATCTAATAATATTTGAGAAAACACAGACTTTATCATGAGACTGTGCCATTAAGTCTACAAGTATATGAGCAAATGAGCCAGAAAAGTAATTAATTTTCTCCTGAAAAACAAATTATGAGAAAACACGTTTAGAGATCAGCCTTTTGCAAAAACAGAGCTCTTAATATGTGGGAATAAAAATGTTTCCAGAGTCACAGTAATTGATAGCAGTGTGGTTTTTTCCTCCGTTTGATTGTTCATAGTGTACCAAAAATTCATCTTGTTTGTCTGAAAGTCTAGGCCTTAAGTGTTCATGAAAGTTTCAACTAATGTCATTTATTTTCTCAAAATTTACCTACTGCAGTGGTCTTCCTTGAAGTAATTCATCCAGCCCTTTTCTACAAGAACTGAGGAAGTATCATTGTCCTTGGGTTGGAGAGCAGAGCAGGGACTTGACACTGCTGAGCTGAGGGAGGGAACTAATTACAGCCATTACCCAAAGGTGAAAGGTGCTGTGGTGTTGACATGAAGATGGAGAAAAGCTCATGTACACTGCAAGGACGAGTGACACAGGTCAGCAAGAGGAATTCTAATTGGATATAAGCAAAATGTCTCTTCAAGACTAAATGAGTGGCTGGAACATGCTTCCCTGAGAGGCTGTGGAATTCTCATCCTTGGAGATTTTCAAAACTGCCCTGGATAAGGTCCCAGGAAACGTGACCTAGTTTGAAAGTAGCCCTGCTTTGAAGAGGTTGGAATTTGGAATTCCTGACATCTGAAGAGCTTTTCCATCCAAAATTATTCTGTGTGTCTATTTTAATGTTCAGTGAACACTATTTAATCACAATGTAAGAGATCTCACATGACTATGGGTCATATGCAAACCTTGGACCTAAGCTCTTTAGTCCCAGCCTAAAAGGAACAGAAAATTGTAAGAACTCTTTCTCATTTAGTAGATGACCACCTACATTTTATCATATGGTTACTGTCATTATTTCTCTACCATATCATCATGAAAGACAAACAAAATACCATATTTTCATAGAATGGTTAGGGCTGGGAGGGACTTTAAGGATCATCTACTTCTAATGGGTAGGGACGCCTCCCACTAGATCAGGCTGCTCAAAGCCCCATGTCCCATCCAACCTGGCCTTGAACACTTCCATGAATAGGCCATCCTCAGCTTCTCTGGGCAACCTCTTCCGGTGCCTCTAGGAAAAGAATATCTTCCTAACATCAAATCTTAGCTTGCCCTTTTTCACAATCTACAATTACTACTGTAACCTACATCTCAAATGACCTCTTACTCCCCTAGAATTTGAAAAATCAGAGGCAGAAATAAAGAAGCTTCTTTTAGGTGGAGCAAAATATTGGTTGATTAGAACCAGGTGAAGGAGTGAAAGAAAGTGTGCTCTAAAACAAGCCATCTTAAATGATCAGGATTCACAAAGAACTTAAATACTTCAAAACAGCATTGATCAATAACTGCAGTTTGAGCATGTAAAAACATAGTAATGAGGTTTATTTCACCAGCTGAAAGCAAAGTGCACAGTAAAAGAGCAAGGAACAGGTATTTTGCATTTTGCTTTTTCGTGTTTAGTTCATTACTGCTCGCTGCCTGCCCATGGAATGGTCGTGTAACTTGTGTATCTCAACTGAGCCAAGTGCTGACAGTGCATACAGGAATGATCAAAAAATCACAGAGAGGCCTGGGTTGCAAGGGACCTACCTCAAATTTCATCTAGTTCCAGCAGACCTGGACAGGGATGCCTTTTACTAGACCAGGTTGCTCAGAACCTCACCAGACCTGGCCTTGAACACTTTCTGGGAAGGGGCATCCACAACTTTTCTGGGAAAACCTGTTCCAGAAACCAAACACCCTCACAGTAGAAAATTTCTTCCTAATAGCCAATCTAAACTTGTCCTCAGTTTAAAGCCATTCCTTGTCTTGTCCCTACATACTTTCTTTCTTATAGGCACCCTTCAGGTATTGGAAGGCCCCAGTTAGGTCACCCCAAAGCCTTTTCTTTTCCAGGCTGAACAATCCCAATTCTCCCAGCATTTCCTCACAGAAGAGGGGTTCCATCCCTTTGATCATCTTGGTGGCCTCCTCTGGACTTGCTCCAGCAGGTCCATGTCCCTCCTGTGCTGGAGGCCCCAGAGCTGATGCAGCACTGACTGCAGGTGGGATCTCAGGAGGGCAGAGCAGAGGGGCAGAATGCCCTCCCTGGCCCTGCTGCCCACACTGCCTTGGATGCAGCCCAGGACAGCTTTGGCTTTCTGGGATGAGAGTGCACATGGCCAGCTCATGTCCAGATGATGGACAGTTCTTTCCCAGATCAAAGAGGATTTGTGGTCTTCTCAACCTTCTTGAGGGAGAAGATTTTCTTCCTTGTGAGGATAAATACTAAGCTGTCTCTAATTCATAATCCTTGCCTGTATGGGAGCTAATGGTAAATATTTACTGTGCTAAATAGTCTCTTACTATCTTTGTTGAAACAAATTTTAGTCATCTTTCAACTTAATTTCAGGCTTGTTTTTATTTATGCATTTTTCTTACTGGTTTTATTTGGTCACTTCAGCACTAAATAGAATTTGAGAAGGTATAAGCATGAACAACCTAGTTCCTTATAGAAGAAATTCCCTGTTCTCAGACATTTTCTTAGAGAATATTGAAAGATTTTAATATCTTTATAAAGAAATATAGGAAGAATAAAGGAAGTAACCGTCCATTGTTCTTAAAAACATTTGTGGAAATGACTGTTGTCTTTCTGAGTTTGGAAACAGGCATATTTCCTTTTCTTTCCAACAATGGACTTCTATTAAAGACTTTGCAAGCAAAAATCTCAAATTCCAATAACCAATGTTTATCCATTTTCCAAAATAACAAAGAAATATATAGAAATATAAACAAAACAGACATTATGAAGAACATTTTCAACACTCCTTCAAAATACTTGCATATTTGTATTTACAAAGTTAATAAATCTTGAGGTTTTGTCTCTTGGGGTTTGTCCTTGGCTGGCAGAAAACAAAAACTTCAACAAAGTTATTAATTTGGTTAGCTTGGACTCTTCATTTTATGAAAAAAGTATTTCAAATGAAATAAGTATTTGCTATTTGCAGTCACAGTGAGTATAAGAGTTTTCAGCACACCTTCTCAGCACAGGGCAGTTTGTAATGATTTGATATTTGACTGATGAAAGTTGCTATTTTTACTACCTATATTATTTCCTATACTTATACCACCTTATATTATGTCTATATTTTATTCCACCATACCCATACAAGAGAGCTCTGGACTGTTATTTTTCTGATCTGACTAACTGTTCTTTGGCAAATGTCAAATTATTCAGGCCTTTAAGTGACCTGCTCTTTTTCAATGCAGCATACCTTGGGTAAACCTGTTGCTGCTTTACAGTGAGTGAGGAGTATTCTATAACTGGACTGGTAAGAAAAAAAAAAGCAAGGTAACCACATCAAGAAATAGCATCTACATCTACACTGGGAAAATCTACAATTACTAGTGGAGGGTTGATGTCATTGAAAAAATTACCATGTCCCTTTAATGTTACCACAGGAAAACTGGAAAATGATCCTTCTTTAATTTTGTAGTTCAGAGACACTAAGGATCAATCATTTGTCATATTAAGTGGAAAGCAGAAGGGTAATCTGAATGTATGAACTGTACATATTTTGCTTTAACTGATTACCTCAAGATTATGAAGTTTGGTTCAGTCTTAATGATGCAATTTTTCTAATCTGTTTTTAATCTTTAATTTAAATCATATATAAAATATCCATCACTATGTCATTTTCCCCAGGTAATTCATATGAAACAAGATATATGAATGCTGAGTGCCTCAACTGGAAGGATTTAAATGAAAAATTAACCTGGTTAACTAAAAAGAAGGAATGAAAGGGTGAAAAATTATCTTAGTAATTCATCTGTAATTGCTTTTATGAAGACAGAGTTAAAAAATATAAATATTATATAATAAATGTTTATTTATAGAATAAATAAAATATTATATAAATACAAAAATTAGATATTATTAAAACAAATATACAGATATAAATGTGGAAACACAAAAATTATAAATATTATATAATAAATATTTATTTATAGAATAAATAAAAATATTATATAAATACAAAAATTAGATATTATTAAAACAAATATACAGATATAAATGTGGAAACAGATACAACTTATTCTACAAGTACTTTGTTTAAATGTGTTTCCATCGAGGATTATGTTCAATAATAGTTTATCTTCCAGTCTGAAGATACTCAAAAATTCAATTCCCTGTTTGCTATGGGCTTTATTATTTTATCATAATTTGGAGAAAGATTAATATAATGCATTCAAACTTTTCTTCAACTAAGCAAAAGGAGAGACTGGGTCTGTATTTAGAACAGTTTTCCTATAACTGGAGAATGACACTACTTAGGAAAAAAACAAACAAGAATTATTATTTCAAGTCATTTACTCTTTCATTTCAAGGAGGATTAAAATTTTGTTTTTAGGATAACTAATAATGTATTATTGGTATTCAATATCAATTGATTAATATTCAACATAAGTTACAATGTGTCAGTTCATTTGGAAGGTATTTCTCAGCTACCTGGTTAACACAAAAATCCAAAAAAACCACTGAGTTTATTTCAAAAACCAATCAACCTTTTTCTATGTCATTTCCCTTTGAACAGATAAGAAGCTTGCAAAAGTAAAATTACAATGTTTGCTCAAAAACTAATCTCCACTGGTCTGATTTGCCACCAGCCCCTCCCCAACCACCAGCAACACTTTCAAAGGTTCCTTTTTCCCATGGCCAATATTTCACTTGTCTATTTCAATTCTTAGACCAATATATCAAAAGCTCTTTTTTCTTGAAATACTTCAATAGAATAAGAGCATAAAGGCAATATTTCATTTCTTATGTAAAGGCAGAATACTGGATTTGTGTGAGGGAGAGAGGCATAGGACTAGATTGCTTGTGACCATGACAAACCAAATTTGTCTAAGCTGGTACACAAAGTCCTGTTAGTCCTTAAAGCAGGATAGGAGGAAAATTATACCATTTGTTACCCAGCTGCACAGCAGGACCTGGAGAAACTCCTGCTCTGCATTCAGTAGCTTAGAAATTGGTAGCTGAAAGATCTGCTTATGGAGTGCTTGTCAGCTCCAGAGACCTCCTCCTGTTTGCCATGCCCAAGCTGTCCTCTAGGTCAAAGACACACAGTCTCACTAGCATGAATTTCTTTACCTTCCAGAAAATGTCTTGAAGTGGTCTTAATGACACTGTGGTCTGATCCAGAGAGAGAAATGCCACCCATGAAGGTTTGACCCAACTGCATCAACTGTGTGGGGAAGACACCACTACCCATGAGAAGGGGTGTAAGAGTAGCATAAAGATGTGTGTCAGGTGGGATAGAATTCAGAGGGGGTGGGAAAATCTCAATATACTGAACATGTCCATGCGCTTGTTCCTTCAAACTGTGCCCATACAGCTTTTGTCTTAACTGAACCAGCACTTCTGGCAGGTTTAGCAGAGTTACTGGAGACACATATCAGTACAAAAGAAAAATAATAACTCTGAGTGCAAGAGCAGAACATCAGAGAGGATATAGGGAGCTTCACAACCCCTGTGTCTTGGTGTACATCATTCTACCTTCAACATCTAAATAAAACTGACTTGTGCTCCCTCCACAGGTCATGAAAGATCACAGAATCATAGAATAAAAGGGTAGAAGGATCTCAAGGATCATCTGCTCCAACTTTTCTTAGCAAATCATGATCTAGTCAAGATGGCCCAGACAAATCTGAGAAGTGTCCCATGTGGGAATGCTGCCTTCAGAAGCTGTACTTCAGAAGGTCTCCCAGTTTAGTTTTGGTGTCGTTGGGGCTATTTTTGGTTTTGTTGAGGGTTGTGTTTATTTAGGTTTTGTGTTTGGGTTCAAAGTATTTTATTCTAGAGGTACAGTCACTTCTGGAATGCCTTGTAGCTCTGTCCTTAGGGATTGCACTTCATGTGTTTACCTGAGAGGCAAGGCATGGTAGCAGGAGATTGATTCACTAGCAGATCTCACAGGCCCTGGACAAAACCCATCTGTTGTCATCCCAGTCTGGATTCCCAGAGATGCCCTGAGAATCCCAAGGCAGTGAATGGGTGCAGGTTGGTTGAGCCCTGTAGGAAAGATTTTATTTGATCTCTCTTTTAAATAATTAATAATTACAAATGTGCAAAAGTTTGCCTGGCAGGTGGCAAAGGACCACATTCCCTGCTGACAAGCACAGAAAACCAGAGTATATCAGCCTAAAAACATGTTTGGAGTGAAAATCATGTTCTACCAAGTGTTAGCATTTACCTGGATGTGAACAAGATTGCACATTTATTTCTGGATGGTTCTCATGGGTCTTTTTCTAGACTGAACATTCATCTTGAAACATAATTAAAAAAAAAAAAAAGGGAATAATAATTGGATTTAAAATCAAGTTCACAGCAGTCACTCTTTACCCCACTTTCACACTATGCCCAAAAAAATTACTAAGGACATTTATATCAAAACTAGAGGTGCATCAGTACCATTTCTACTGACATGTCACCATATGACTTTAGACACCAAGAGTGCTCTTTAGTCCCAGAAAAGACACAATATATCACTTACCATTTAAGTAGAGTTTTCAATTTGCAATTTTTTTTTCAAAAATTATTTTAATGATATAAAAAAGAAGGAAACAAAATCTGTACCTTAGTCAAGTGGTAACTGAAGGGAAAAATTAACATTTTTCAGAGGATGGTGAGGCACTGGAACAGATTGCCCAGAGCAACTGTGACTGCCCTGTCCCTGGAAGTGTTCAAGGCCAGGTTGGATGGGGCTTTGAGCAGCCTGGTCTAATGTGTGCAAGGTGTCCCTACACATGGCAGGGGGATTGGAAGCAAATGATTTTTAAGACTCCTTTCAACCAAAGCCATTTTATGACGATGATTTTACTACTGCTCAATGCTACAATTCTTTCACCTAAAATAACAACACTGTCAAAAAAGAAAAAAAAAATCTTAAATGTAATTACACTTTTAAGCTTTACTTTTGCAATTGCTCCAGGCTCAGTAATGCACAATACTTGGAGGAATTTGAATGTATTTGGAGTCATCCTGTTTATATGTTTTTGTGATACAAAATTCTGCCTCTCTAGAGGTGAGCAGACACCATGTGCCACCTATTTTGCCATTTTGCTTCAGAGGTTTGATTTGTTGAGAAGTAAGCTTAATGCAAATAAAATTATTTTCCCCTCCTGGCATTTGGCAGCCACATGGAAATGCAACAGAAGAGCAGAGTATGAGAGAAAGTCACTTCTCAGAACTGTGTTCAGAAAGAATAACAAGCATTAAATTTAAAATGAACCATCTGTGACAACCCCCAAGCAGTGCCTCATTTCAGTAAGTGCAAGCCTGGGAATGAAAGTGAAACTGTACGTAACTGTCAATTAAAATAATCTAATATAGACTTTTCTGCCTCTGGGGGGAGGGTGTGCACAGATTTTCTGGAAGCTCTCACTTTTCCATTTTCTTGGCATAAATTTTATAGTTCAGGAGAACAGAATCATATCTGTAGCCAACGTACATTACACACCTCATGGTGTGATGCTGGAAGAGGCACTATCACTGTGGATCACCTCTCAGTGCTCCATATATACCTGGTATAAGATAATATAACTTCACATAAAAATTAATTCTAAAACACTTTCTAAGAAAAGAGTGATTTCACATCAGAAGTAAGGTATTTACCATTTCCCATTTGGGAAAACTGTATCTTATACAGTTGCATTTAGAAACTAAATCCAGAGAGTTTCTGTCGGTTCACTCAGACCACAAAAAACCAGAGCAATTGCAGCAGAGCCAAGGTAAGTAGAAACACATGGAAATTCCTGCTTGCCCAAACATTATATATGTATATATATACATAAATACATTGACTGGCTACACCTTTGGATTTACAGGATTTAAATCACATCAAAATTTGGTCCTCAGAGTGTTCAGCAGGCAGTTCTGGGAAAGGGTCCAGGAGAATTCAGTCAGTAACCACGAAGACTTTGTCATTTTATAAGATATAGGTTGCTGACTGAAAAAAAAAAGTATTGTTAGGCAGTAAAATTGCAGTTTTAGTCCTTATTGAATTTGGACCTACACTGCAAGCTGTAAAAAATACTCAGCTAATAGAACATTGTGTATATTTATTGAATCTGGAAAATACCCCTGAGACAGCAGCTCTCAATGCTACCAGGATATTTTCCATAAGCACTGAACTAGAGCTGTATGTGTGTAAATACCAAGTGTGTATCAAGGCCTTCCATTTTATTGGTACTACTTTGTAAGCTATTTTGTCACCTGAATGAAAATATGGTTATTTAAGAATGTAAAAATCTTAGAGGTATTTTAAATTCTGTTTTATCAGCATTCAGGTGTTAATCCGTGTTTAAAATGAGAGCAGTGTGGCAGTAGCTCAAGCTCTGCTGGCCTTCATGTTCTGGTTTCAGCTGGGATAAAATTAGTTTTCTTCTTACTAGAACAGCGCTGTGTTTTGAATTTAGGATGAGATAATGTTGATCACACTCTGATGTTTTGGCTGTTGCTCAGCATTGCTCACTCTATGTCCAGGACTTTTCAGTGGCTCGTGCTCTGCCAGTGAGGAGCTGCACAAGGAGCTGGGACAGCTGATCCAAACTGTCCAAAGGGATATTCCACACCATAAAGTATCATGCTCATATAAACTGGGAGATTTGGAAGGGCTGAGAGCCACTGGGGGACAGGCCACTTACAGGGGGTGGTGAGCACTGGTGTCGTGCATCACTTACTCTTCTTGGGTTTTCTTTCTTTCTCTCCTTTTTATTGCAATTATTACTGTTTTCATCCTTAGTACTATTATTATACTTCTCTTTTTTTCAATTACTAAACTGTTCTTATCACAACCCACAAGTTTTTGCTTTTTTCTGATTCTTCTCCCCAACTCACTGGGGGAAAGAGGAGTGAGAGAGCATCTGCACGGTACTTAGCTGTCACTGGGGTTAAAGCACGACACTTAAACATTCAGAGTTCCACAGTCAAGGCCTGTTTGCAGAACTGGACCTCAGCAGTGAAAATGCCTCTCTTTTGAGCAAATGTGTGGGCCTTTTGAGCAAATCAGGGACCTACCAGGATCTCCTTAATGAGAGCCAGCCCAAGGTATGGTTAAAAAATCATTCCCCCTGAGATCTCAGCTGTAACTCTTTCCTCCAGGTACTCCTTTCAAGATGAAGAGGACATGTTCATGGTGGTTGATCTCTTACTGGGCGGTGACCTGCGTTACCATTTGCAGCAGAACGTGCACTTCAATGAAGGAACTGTTAAACTGTACATTTGTGAGCTGGCTCTTTCCTTGGATTATTTGCAGAGATACCACATCATTCACAGGTGAGTGGATTTCATTTGAGGAGTGGGCTGCTTGCTTTTGGCAGAGCAGAGGAACTTTATCATATATCTGATGTTATAGTTTATTCAAAACCCCTGTAAAGTTCCCATTGCTATTCAAGGGTGGAATCTGGCTCTGAAAGGTTTTCAAGTGCTTTATTTCAGTCCAAAGCCATTCAGTAACCTTGTATCCTTCTCATACTGCCCTTTTCTCCTCCTGATCTCATACTATGATGTACAGTATTTTTCACTATGGTCTTCAAACACTACATAGAACCCATAATAGCATCCTGATTGCTTTTAATTTATTTTAATTCTCCAGTGCCCCAGTGTTACTGAACACAAAAATGTTGTAATCCAGTACCAGAGCTTCTCACAACAAGATCAGGGAGCAGTTATGGAACCTAAAGCTGAGAATAATTTGTTTACTGGCAGCATCTGCATGAAGGTCAGGAGGAAGAGATGTGGGGAAGTAGGAATAATAGTACAAATAAATTGGAACAATGACAGATGCTGCATCCTTTTTGTAGTTTTTATATTACAGCAATCTGTTAAGTTTTCTGCCATACAGAAGCAAAGATAGTATTCACTTTGAAAAATGTGTCAGGAATCAGGGTCTGTTTTCCTTAAACATTTTGGCATTTAACTGAAGCAGCAGGGATAACTTCTATTTTAATGTCAACACAGTAACTATGAAATTATAAAATTATGGGCTTGAACCTTTTCTTTACTCTCTTTTTTAGGCTAAATTCAGGGTTATCTTTTCTGATTTAGAGTGGTATGAATGCAAAAATACAGTTTTGTATATACAAAATCTGCATGTGGCTTTCAGAGACCAAACTAAACTAAGATGTACCATAGATCTCCCAAAGTCCAGTGTGAACAAATTCCTTCAAATACGTTAATGGAGATTTTTCATCCCGTCCACTTGCCAGAGCTGCCTCATGATTTTGCAATAAAGATACAATAAAAAGTATGGTCTGACTTTCAGAGGAGGCATGGCCAGCATGAAATCTATCTGAGCAGAGATGCAGTGGTAGGTGGGTATTTTGTGTTACTGAAACTGTGCAAGACAAAATTCCAGTAAACATTGCAACATTTTCTTTGCTTACAGCTAGAACTCCAAATATAATACAACTTGCAAATATTGCAAAAAAATTCTTTAATACACTGTTTAATACTATTTTAGTGTATTTCCATGTGTTTTGCATAAGTTTTATTTGCTCAGTGAGTATTTCAAAAGTGGAGCTCAGAATTATAGCTGACCTTTTTTTCTAATACCTTAAGGAATGTTCTTGGTGAAAAACAAATTGATGAGATCTTTTATGCAAATAGGCTGGCAAAATATTCATGAGATAATCCAGTTTGCAATCAAAACTTGTATTTTACTAGAAGTCTGTAGCTTAAAAATGTATCACATAAAAGCCTGAGAAAGGTGACAGAGGTTTTGAAAGAATGAAGGACCGAACGGTCATTGTGGTTGTTCATAGCTTTTTGTGACAATGTTTACCTTGTCATGTTCCCAGTATGCAACTGGGCTTGGCTCTTTTGTATTACTTAATCAAGTGAACTTTTTTGGTTTTTTTTGAGTTGTAGTGGTTCAACACTTCCTGATTTGCATTGAAGTGGGGGAAGGCGTGGCCATCCAGAGCTGGTGGTTGGCTCCATTTGGGAGCAAGTTCTGGGGTTTGGATTTTACTTTCACTCTGCACCAAAAAATTTTGACAGAAAGATTGGAAAAAATAACGTTCTCTCAGCCTGCAGTGAGTGTCACCGACTGGTTAGATAGGATTGTGTCAAGGGATCTGCTTCAGGACTCTGCTGTGTTACGGAAGAGATGTTTATTTTGAAACTGGTAGTCCTGAGATCTGAGCGTGTCTGCCCCACTTCACTGCTCACTGCCCAAATGACCCAGCTGTGACAGGAGGAGTCTTTTGCCACTTATCTTCTCACCAGTTACCACAAAATCCCAAATGATCCACCCACCCATGGACATGTTATTTAGCCGGGTGAGACCCAGGCCGTTCTGCCTTCTGTCTCACCACCACCTGGAACAGCAGCCTGTGGGATGGGTCTTCAGCTGCCTTAAATCTCTGTAGCATGTCTGGCATCAGAGTGCAGTGCTGACTGAATTTGGTGCAGGAGCAGAGCCACCAGTGATGCACAGTGAGGACACATCTAGTCATTCCTTTATCTTTGCAAGCATACCAACTCATTTGGAGATGAAATCAGTGATCTGCTAGGTGTTTATGCCTTGTGATAGCAGGCCTCAGCAATATCATTGTTACCAAGTGCTTCCAGTCAGCATTCACATATTAACCTACAAAACTATATGAGATCTTTCATTTTAAAATTAATGTGTTGGCAGCAAAAAGGAAAAAAAAATGTTAGTAAGTCAGAGAGTCATTGAGGGAACCTCTGAGAGACAACATCTCCTAGATGTTGTCTTGGCTACAAAGAAAGCATAGTCAAACAATTTATCAGACTGAGTTGGTGAATTTTCAAACTGCAGCATCATAAAGAACTGAATATATGGGGTGTGAATCAGGAGTTTAATTCCTCCTATATACTGTTGTGCATGAAATGTGTTCAGATTTCCATTACTATTGCATCCAGCAACATGACAGAAAGGGTTTTTCTAGGTTAACCTGTGGTCCCAAGGAGTTTGCTAGAAAAGGAAATGGTGCTGAAGGGGACAGGAATTCCCAGGCATGTATGAATGGGTGCAGAAGTGTAGAGATCAGTACTGCGCCTGTTCCCCTTGCCTGCTCCCCTTGTGTTTGTTGATGTGGTCAGTGGTGTGTACTTTGAACATGGCAGTCATTTCAGCAATAGGACTATTTTTACTGCAGAGACAAATTTAGCCATAAATAGCATAAAACCCACTACTGTTCTGGTGTATTTATGAAACTTGCAATTTTTATTAATCACATCCATGTGTATAAAATCCATATTTTTGTGCATAATTCTGCGATAGTGGATTTATTTATTATGGTACAACAATGAATGCTGCTCTGTGTCTTGCAGCTCTATTGTAAATGTTTGCATTTGCATCGATGTTCACCCAGAATTGTAAAAACTTTAAAAAGAAAATATCTAAGTTTTAAGCTATTCTTTGAAGGCTATTGTGAATAAATTTTTACTTATACAACAGCTAACTTAATATTGAGATTGCTGGTCACAGGTAAGAATTACACTGAAACCCCTTATTTTCTCACAGCCTTGCTGTAATTATATTTTATCCACATTTCTCACATGAAAAAATTATTATTTTAAAGCTGGATGGGTGGCATTTCTTATAGCCCTTGGATCCCAGTAAACCCAGAAAGGCTTACAGTATACATCATCTCAAACATTCTCGAATTTTGGACCAAATCCGGAATTCTGCCATTTCAAGATGGTATGACTAAACACATTCCTTCCAGAACTGGTTGTATAATGCCAGTGAATAATGTATTGGACAAAAGTTTTCTCATCAAAGGCTGAATAAACTTATTTCAGCCATGAGTAACTCAACCTTCTCCTTTCACAAATGTTGCTGTTCATACATTTCAATAAAACCACCTGCCTCCTCACCAAAGTAGGCTGCCTGTTTCCATTCAGTGAGTTCTTCCGGCAGTAGCTCCAGTGTTGTCCCTTCCAGGATGCTCTTGCAGCTACAGCCTTGGCTCAGAGCAGTGCTGGCCCTGCAATGCTGTGGCTGCTGCCCTGGTAACATGCTCATGCTGAAAAAAATCACATTTTGTCTTTCTAAGGGACAAGTGTTAACTGCATTGCCCTCACAACTTTCATCACCATCTGGCTCCACTGGTTTTCATCTGCTTAGAGAGGAGGCTGGATGTGGCAGATGTCTGGAATGGAAATTGCAGTAACCTTCCAGCACAATTTTAGGATACTGGACTAGCTGTTTGATCAGTGTGCCCAGGACACTTTTATTTTAGTGGAGTTTATTTAATGCAAAACTATGTATGCGTGCATATATAGGTGTACATATAATTTTTTTTTTTTATCACAATATGGCTGGAATCAGCCTGGCTTGGCAGGTCTGTGGTGTTTCATCACCAGTCTGTTTTCTCTTCCTCCAAGTTCTGCTTCCAATGGAGAACAGCACCAGGAGTTATTCCAGCTCTGAGTAACTCAATAGCAGTGTAGGTTGGGCCAAAGCTAATGGAAAATGGTGGCAAATTGAGCATTGCATTTTCCTCTGCCAGATGATCCACTGCAGGGTAAGGTTGTCTTGCTAGACAAGAGTTACTCTGTGTTCAGAACTGAACCTGTTTGTTCATTTTCATTGAGTCTGCCAAGTTGTTTGACAGTCTGGTGAAATAAGATACTGCATCTAAATGATTAGACACTTATTAAAATGGGCCTTCCCTGTCTCACTTGTGACAACATACAGCAAAAGAACAAACTCTGCTTAAAAGGGTGCCCTTCATAACATTTTCCATTTAGTATGTAAACAGTAAATAGTTTTGAAAATTGCTTGGAAATGGAAGATTTGCCCCTAGATTTTCACAGGTGTCACAGGCAGAATAGTGCCAACCTGAGATTTAGCTGGATATACTAAATGAAACACAGTTCCTTACAGATTTCTGCTCATACTAATAGTCTTTTACTTTCTGGCAAGTGTGTGTAGATGAAGAAAAAATGTAGTAGGGTCTGAAGATGAACTAGGGAAAAAATAACCATCACATGGCTACAGTTCATAAGCTGAATCAAAGATCATTGCAGATCAAGAGGCTCATCCTCTGAATTTTCTTAGTTTGTGTTCCCATGTCTCTTCCATGGCCTTGTATTATGTTCTTTAAACAAGGGCTAGCCCACATTATTCCGAGGAAAAATTACAGGAACTGAGCAATGAGCTACATATGAGCTACAAGAGAAGTAAATCAGAAAACATATCAAAACCAGTCAAAAAAGAAGCACCATGCAAACCATAAAGCCCTGAGCACCTGCTGAATGCTTATGAGCCAGCAAAGATGAAAAAAGAAAGTGATTCATAAATTCTAGGCACATAGGCTATTTAAATTTCAGTCATGCACTTAACAAAGAATTAGATACCACAAGATACAAATACACAGAGAACAAGCCTTTCATCTTCTGAACGGAGTTCTCTCCCTACAAGAACAAATTAATTTTACTTCTGTTTAGCTACAGAAAAAGTTATTTGATATACCAGATCAGATACTGCTAATAAATGAAGCTGGTTTGGAAAGACAGAGAATTCCATATACAGAGTATATACACCACAAATGAAGTAAAGCAGGCTGTATTTGGAAGGAGACACAGGGAACACTCTGAGATGCATGATGTCCCATCAGGTGCTCTGGTTCCTGCCACTGGCACAGACACAATCCTTTATTGTGGGCCTGATGTGCTCTCCCTTGCTCACTGAGGTGAAATACCAGAAGGTGCCCATCACACCCTCACTCCTTCGATTCCCCATGGCTGAGACAGCCTCACTGAAGCCAGCAGGGAATTGCTTGTTTCCTTACAGTTTTCAAGTGAGTAGATGAAGTCACCTCTTGTCCCTTTATTTCATCTTCCCTCTCTCATTATTGTACCATTATAGGAATGTGTTTATATGAAATATTTTGTTTAGCCAAGGAAAACTCATCTCACAAGCCCTAGATAGAATTTACATGTCTGGTCAATGGTAAGAGATGAAACGTGTGACTTACACCGAGCCTGGCCGACCATCTTGCATTAGGCAACAAAACTAGAGACTAAAGATAACCTAAATCAAGGGCATCTTAAATGTGTGTTTGTGGCATACACAGCACAATAGTTGGTTTTCTTAGTGATTGATTCTCTTTTTAAAATCAGACACCCAGGCAAGGGTAGATATGATCTAGACATGTAGAAGTCCACAATGCCCTAGTGATGGCATTGTGATTTGAGAGATTTCTCATGGGTTTTTTGTTGATTGCAGCTAAATGTCAATGAAGTGGGGGAGAATTCAGGGAAAACTTTAAATCATTGTAAAAAAAAAAAAAAAAAGATGATTTAGATAACATTGTTTGAAATTCTTTCTAGAAGAATTAATAACTCTTTCTTCTAAATCCATCATATACTCCTTTGTGTCCAGATCATATCTACACTTGTCTGAGTGTTTGTTTTTAAAAAGAGAAGCAATGAATAAGAAAAGCAACCTGTGCTGTGTACATCACAAAGACAAACATTGGTTGCACCTCCATGTAAATCAGCTGCCATCACCTGTCTGTGTTCCTGCCCCTTCCTGGTTTTCTTCAATAATCCCTTTACAAAACCTTTTAGGGAAAGCAGGCTTTATTAAAATGCTATGTATCCCTCATATCCATATTTTAGCATCCTATTGATGGATAATAAAATTTAATGCTTTGTTTCCTTCCTTCCTTTCCTCCTTCTCAGTATTGAAATTTCAATCATTAATCATTTTTAGACATTCAGTTTGAAGCAGAAGATGCTGAAAGAACAAAAGCAGAGCTTTATATTCAAGATTAACTCAGGTCTCCACCCACAAATCTGATCTGGTTAATGCCAGTTTTCTGCTTTATCATATTGCTAGTTTCTTTGTGGCCAGTTATAAGACATATCTTTCTTTCAGAGAAATCCATTAAAAATTTGTTGGTGTTGCTTTAAAACTTTGAGTGATTTTAGTATGGATGTCTGCTCCCAGCTGACTTATGCCAGCAAAGCCCACCTTATTAACAGCATGTTGATACTGTTATGCTAAATATAATAATCAAGAGTATTAATAACTACATGCACATAATTTTTACTAATAATTAAAATGATTAGGCACTCTTTCTACAGAGGCATGACAATATCCACTGTCTCATATGGCACTGCCTGGCTCACTCTGATTTTTTGGCCTTCCACCTCCTACCCCAACCCCTCCATGCATCTGAAAGTAGATGAAAGGCTGATCCAGAGAGATCAAATGAGCAATGATGTGAAGTCGCAGCCAACAGAGGAGAGAACAAGAGCTAACCATATGTGATACAACATTAATCCCTTTTCCCTCAAAGCTTTAGTGTTAGTATTTTAAATATTCTGATATCTCTGTATCTTGGAAATTTCACACCACCATGACTCTGAGCAGGCATATTCTCTCCACTGAAATGGCAGATTTGCAGGCAGTGTGCTTGAATCTTTTTTGTTTGCAGTCAGTGAGGAAATTTAAAATCTTTGATTAAAGTGTGTAGATGGAAAAGGGAATATGGAAAAGACTGTTAATTTCATGCTAAGCAACTTATGAACCAAGATCAACATATGGACAATTGTTTCTTTCTCCTGTTTCTGCTTCAGTTGTGGCAACATATTTTTCAGTTTGGATGAGCAACATATACATAAAGTATTCTATCATTCCTTTGGAGATTTCCTTACAAAGTTTTTCTAATATATGGCAAAATAAAAAAGACTTAAGAAAAAAGTACATTTTTACTTGATTTCTTTATGCCTGCAGCAGTCTTCTGTATCTCAGGTGTTGAGTGAACTGTTCACGGTATGGCAAAAGATATTTCATTAATGGATATTGCAATTTGAGCTTCCTTCATGCCTTGGAAATGCATTGAGAAACTTTCAGTATGGCTTTGATATTTCAAGTGAGGTGTGGTTTCCATAGTACAACTTCACAAATATACTGAGAGATGAGAAAGAGCGAGAGTTGTAATTGTGATCATCTGACAGTTTCTTCTTTAAAAATAAATTATCTTGTGAGCAGGGACTGCAATTAGGATACAAATTGCCATAAGTTTTGTTATGCTGAACTTGCCTTCTTAAATTTTTTTCCTTGCATTTCTTCTCTCTACCCCTCCTTGGATGCTCCTCATGACACTCCCTCAAGGTTATTTTCAAACATTTCTGTATTCTCTGGAAAATCCTGTCCCAACTCCCCTGGATGGGTTTTAGAAAGGACAAAGCACAGCAGCTCAAAGCTTTGATGTTGTATGACAGACAGTGCTACTGATGAGCCTCTGCTTCTCCCAACATGTGCATGCACAGCTTACATTTATCCCAGGGGAATTTCCCAGGATAATGCAGTGTGGATAATCGCACTTTCCTGCAGCAGAGGAGACAAGGCAAACCTGCAATTCAGCAACTGTGGTGCACTTGCACATGAAGAAATACTGTCAGTGGGGAAAGACATTAAAATACTGTGTCAAACTGGGACCTTGCAAGGTGGGAACAGGACTTGGTAGGCAGTGCACTTTCAATAAACCAAAATTTATTAAATTGGGTTCAGATTAATTGGGTCATTCTTTATAGTGATGATCAAAATCATCTCTACAGTCTGACTAATAATAATGAGAAATAACCTCTATGCAGTGGCTACCCATTTTAATTCAGGCATTTAGCTCTTCATTTTGTTATAAATGTGAAACTTTTGTAGTGTTCTGAATGCAGAGGAGCTCCTTTCTAGCCCAAGAAAAACACAATACAAAATTGGAGCATCTCTCTTTTTTGGCCTTTCAGAGTGACTATTCTGTGTCTAATCACATTATAGTCTCAAATTTTATTTCAGTGATATTCTTAGTGTGCATATCACAATTTTTAAGGTTTGGAGTTTTAGTTATTGACACAGATACATTAGAAGATAAATGTGAGGGCTTTATGATAAAACTGTGGGCCCTCTTTCT
Source organism: Pyrgilauda ruficollis (assembly GCF_017590135.1). NCBI lineage: Eukaryota > Metazoa > Chordata > Aves > Passeriformes > Passeridae > Pyrgilauda > Pyrgilauda ruficollis. The sequence continues at coordinate 7,839,485 of NW_024508100.1, read as the reverse complement.
ATACTCAGATATTGTCTTTGCTATCAGGCTGAGTTTAGACTGCGAATATTTAGGGCATCTACTCTTTGGACAGACAGTAGCAATGAAAGAGAAATCGGTGGTAAGATAGATGGATTGGGGGGCACCAAAACAAGGACATCATCTACCTGCATCAAGTGGGGCAGAGATGTCCAGAGGGGAGCTAGGATGGCTGGGGAAAAGACTAGGGAGTGCAGAGCGTGGTGTAGGAGTGGGCAAGAGAAAACTGCAGTGGAAAGAGTCAGACCCTAAAAACCAAAGCTGGAGTGAGCAGAGAGAGTGAGCATAGGGGTGCAGTAACAGAGGAAATAGGGGCTTGGTGGCAGTGTGTGAATTCCCAGTCAGTGGGATAACATTTACTGAAGGCTCAGTGGTTTTGAGTATGCCTTTATTTACCAGCTGTGAAAACCTCTGCTCAGAGCTCTGTAGATAAAAATTAACACACGGACATAAAGATCAATCTCTGTGTATTCCTAGAAAAGCTGATGATGTGGGGAAATGCAGTTTTTCATATCCCATGTTTCTCCCCCAAGGTGCTACAATAATTAAGATATGATCTTCATTAAAATATCAGACCAACAAGACTACTCAATGAGTGTCAGAGGTCTATTTTGAATGAAATCCAATAAAAAATAATGGATGTGTTTACAATAATCAGTAACAATTACTAATACAGTCACTTAACAAGACTTGCTGAGTCAAAAAGCTATTGCCAGGATGCTGCATTTCTCAGCTTTTATGCTAATTAAATGTATTAGTTATCTAGAGTTCTGCCTTTAAAACCCACAGAGAGTCACAGCTTGCCTCTTAATTTGAGATGCTGCAGAATTTTCCCCTGGTGGTGCTCCTTCAGCTGTCTTCTGTGAATCTCCTAAGCCACAGTAATGCTTTACAGATGCACCCCAATGCAAACACATGCACTTACATATGTAAAGAGAGTTAACACTAATTAAAGTAGCAGCTTATTTCCCTGAGTCCCAGAGTACCTCTGCTGCTGAAACTAAGAATTATGAGCGTGTACTTAAGGAAGTACATTTCCAGCAAACAGTCTTTTATCCTGTCATTATTGTTTAATATTTACTTTTGGAAGAGATAGTGTCAAAATGGAATAGCATATGAGATCTGCAGCTGAGAAATGGAATTATTAAGCCTTAGCTGTCTAGATTTTTGAACCTGTACATCAGACCACTATAACTCTTCAGTTAATGGGGTCACTCATTGCCTGTTGTTCCTTCCTATGAAACACTTGGTCACAAGTTTCCTTACATGAGGCAAGATGTTAACTCCCCGAGATGAAATGTGGCACCAGTCGCACACAAGCAGCAAAAAGTTGTACTGCTGGGGTATCTCCAGTATTACTGTGGCACTCCACAAACAGCTGAGCTTGTGAAGTTCACCTGCCTTGGAGGGAAGCAAGGAACCCCTGGGCTCCTCCCTCAGACATCTCCCTCTAAGCCTCACACAGATAGAAGACAATACAGAGCTTCAGAAGGTTCATGTTGCAAATGAGAAGGATGTGTTTTTTGATGGCAGCAACTAAAAAAATTCAGAGGTGTGCAAAGTGTTTTAAATACAGCACAATTAATCATGTAAGAAGGATTGCGTTGTTCGTGGTGGGAGATGACGTCAAACAAGACAATGAGAGCCCGGAGTGTGACTCCTGCAAGAGGTTTAAACACCTGCCTGCACTTCTGTGATAACACCTTACAATAATTTGACTTGAGAACATCCCCAGTTGTTTTTATAATTTTACACAGCATGCAAGATTTTTCTTATGTCTTTAAAAACTTAGTTCACAGCTCACCAAGATTTAAATGAGGGAGTCTGTACTTTTGTAGTTATCTGTTCAAACAAGCCAACCTAGCCAAAAAAATCTATAAAGCTAAAAGAATCTATAAAGCTTTCAGTTAATCTAAAAATAAGCAGTCATATGAATGACTTCTGCACTCCAATGACTGTGATTTTTATACATCTGATGGCAATAAATGCGTAAATAGATGCGCAATACACAATAGAACCTAATCCAAGTGTTTTAACCTGAGATCAGAATCTCATATCTATTTTCACGTGAATAAATAGCAAGAATAATCCTTCTAATCATTTCAGTGCAAGTAGATACTGTAGCAGTAGTTTCTCTGCACAGAGTCCAAAGTCACCTTCAACCCTACTGCATTCTTGCCTAGTAATCCAGTTAACCAGGCACTGCAGTCTGTGGGCTCAAACAGAATTGCCAATTCCTGATTCCTCATCCAGACTCTTCAAGAGGAGTTAGAATACTTGGCTGCTTGATTTCAGGCAACACGCAATATGTTGTTGACATCTCCTAGAATAGAGAAACTTCTTAGAAGGTTGGTGTACTGAACTAGGAGTTGGGTTTGGGTCAAATATTGCTTGTCATGTCTCATCTATTCTAAACAGCAATATGCAGTAATACATATACTTATTGCTCTGTGAGTTTGTTTGCAAATGTTCCTTCTTAAAAGCATATAAAATTATTCTTACAAGTAACTTATTACTAAGATATGTGAAGCTCAACATAGAAAAGTGTCGTGGGACATGCTACTGATGTTTCAGGCCAGTTTTTTAATAATTTATGAAATATAATTTTCTTTTCTAGAATATACTGCACCTCCCTTCCTGGTCTACTGCAGCAAACTTTTGCATACATTAAATTCATTAAATTACCCAGAAGGGGAAGCAAATGCAGGACATCAAAACTCATTTTTCTGTGGAACACATTCAATATCCTCTTGGTGATGTGTTCCGGTTGTGTATATTATGGGATGCCAGGTGGTCAGTTTGAGGAATGAAGGTCCAAATACTCATACCCCTGTCAGAGGCACAAGCCAGCAGGAGATGCTGTCAGAGGTGAGGGTGATTTGGGGCTTCAGATCAGAGTGAACCACACAGCCTCACGTGTCTGTTTCCTGATTTCTGGTCTGCAGCCCTCCTCCTTGCTGCACTGTGCTGCTGGAACTCAGATCAGCAGAAAATGTGCTTATTGGGAAGCTTCAGTGCTGCATTGAGCCCAGGCACTTGCTGAAAGCCTGGAACCTTCAGAAGTTCCTGTTTCTTTCCTTGCCCTGCATGTGAAGAGCACTGTGCTGAATCACACTTTAGTTGCCAGCCATGTTGAATGTAATTAGTTGTACTATGGTATGGGTGAAATAAAAGCTGTTAAATAATGTGATAATATTATTGTGGGTACTGTTGCTCAAACAGGTGGCACATGAACTTTTAGGTATAAAAGTTGGTAGAGGGTTTAAGGTAAATATTAGGGATATTATACAGTAATTACACACTTAAGAACAGTGGCTGACAAGCACACCTGTGTGCTTGGAATTCTGTAAATTTTCTTTTTGAATTTGCCTGATAAGCTGAGCAAACTCCTGGGGATGCAATACATCTGAATGGATCTATTCCATATTTCATGCAGAGAAAAACAAAGGAGTAGCTATATGAATTTCAGTCATTACAAAACACCACATTTATGATGCTGGCTTTTTACAACAGATGGAGCCAAATGGGTTTATCAGTAACAATGTTCTCCTGATTTGTCTTTAGGCAGAGGGCAAATGTCGTCAATTTCTTCTCTCATTTAGCTTCACACATGGATTTCTGCCTGTGAAAACTGGAAGAGAGCCTATGCCTTCTACTGGAAGGAGACTGATAGTCTTGCAATTGCTGGCAGGGTACACACCAAGTACATTCTCCCTTATTTCTAGTCAAAAGCTCTCTACACAGGGCCATGGAAGAAAGCATCACCATTGCAATGCATACACTTTCCTGCTGTACCAGATAATTCTTGCCAAGTGCCACGCTCCAGTTATTGCCTAATGAGTCATGCCCTTCCCATGGTTATCAGAGGTGTCACCTCTCTTAAAAGCTGATTCATGCAGAGTGGTTTGACCCTTGTACATGTACACACAGAAGGTCTCAGTAATACTTGACTCTACAACACAGAAAATGTTAGAGTCATCAGCTGTGAGATTATCAGAAATTACTGCTCTGTGGTGATTTTGAATGACTCCTGTGATGTTCCTGAAGAAGCATTTGGCTGACAAAGCTTTTTATTTGAAATGCAGTGATATTTGGCATCATCACTGTTGACAGCTGTCCCAGGTTCCCTTCAGTACTGCATGGAATTCCAAGACCTGTACCTGTGTAACATTAACTCCAGAAAACCGTTCTAGCAAAGGACGTGTAACGTTTGTCATTACTTGGAGTCCTTCAGGCAAAATGAAAACTAAGCATTAGATTGCCTGCAAGTTGCTTGTGCTTATAAATGTTTAGTTGAAAAAACCATTGTGTCAGGAAGATAAATTCTGGGTGACATAGCCTGGGCTTTGTTATAGAAAAGCTCAGTTTATAAGGCTGCAGTGGTACTTTCCAATCCCATTCTCTGACATATCATACATTGCAGCACACAGGAGACAAAGTACAATTCACAGACTCCTTTGGGCAAATCTTTCTCACTTTTATAACATTTAAAATCTTGGCCTATTTTTTTTTGCCACTGCAGTATATAATTACCTCTGTAGTAAAGCAATTTTGGGTTATTCAATAAGAGCAATATAATGAAATAATCTGTGTTTAATATTTTTCTTTTGATTTGACATCTTTGCAAATTCCGAAGTTGAATGTAGCTAAAGAAGACTATTATCTGGCTATATATATACCCAGGAATTTGAAAGGCTATAGGACTCCTTTATTTTAAAAAGGTAGTTTTCTTCAGCCTGGAATAACAATATATACTACAACTATTTATTCCAAACTAAAACTGAAAAATACAGTGTTTCCAAAGCCCACTGGCCATCCAGACAAATGTAGATATCATTACTGCCACCTATTGCTGCTAGGAAAGAATTGAAGATGTTTTCATACTTGTATATTTCCACATGGGGATAAAATTAGAAAATAACAAGCTTGTTCCAGTTAAGACATTTGTAAATAAACATGTTTTGATATCTTCTTTGACAGCTTTATTTTCAGAGCTATATAAAATTGGCTAGTACAAGTGTTAAGAAAATCCAGCATTGTCATGGACACCTGGTAAAAAATAGTACTAAACTAGGAAGGAACTCCAGGCACCACACAACTCAGCATCGCAGTAACTTGTTTCTACATAACTGGCACTACAGTCCCAAGCCTTGAGCCAGGTGTCCAGATTTTCTTTGAATGTACTTAGGGAGAGGTAGGGCCTCCAGAGGCTTTTATGGGTGACAGCTTTTTCACTTGTGAAAATTATGACAGCAGTTATATGTTTCATACAGACTTGACAATGGTCTTGTCCCACAGAAGGAAAAGGCTCCAAAATGTGATAATGGACTGGATGATGGGAGTTTGATTAGAAACATGTAAATGCTTGCTACCAGACAAGTAGTTGGAAGTAGTTATGGATTTTTTTGTTTCTGCATTAAAGACCAGGAGGGGGAATTGCAGAGAAAAACAGAATAATCTAATACCTCATCTTCTCAGCTTATTTTCTGTTTTACTGAATTGTTTAAATTTCAAAATTACAGTGGTGCGCAGGGCCATATGCTGTCACAACATTCATTTGAGCAGGAACAGAAGGCTCTGAAGACCTTTTTATGAAAGGACAGTAAGCGGCAGCAATTACTGCTGAAATCTAAGTGAGTGGTATGTGAACAGGCAATCAGAGACCTGAAGCTGTCAAAGTTTTTCATTCCCATTCATCTAATTGTAAATAACAGTAAAGAACTCTGAAATTCTTACTATGATTTTTTTTTTTTTTTTTTTTTTAACCATTCATCAGTTTTGGAAGCTAGGAACAATGTTGGTCAGGAACAGAAAAATAAAAAGATAAATGAGTGATGAGGTGTTGACAACGGGAAGAAAAGATTCATCACACTTCATCAGGGCTATTTCTTGAGCAGGTCCTCCTGGTAGGTGTCCTGCACAGTTCAGCTCTGGAAGAGACCTCATTTCTGGGCCACCCTCACAGAAGGAAATCATATTTGGAAAAATTAATCTCTTGGCTGTAGCTACTGTAGCTACTGTACAGTAGCTAATATATATTGACTTTTTCTTTAACCAAAACATCTATAAATTCAGCTAAAGAAAACCTCAATAGCTACGCAGTCACTTCTTTTATGAACTGCATATACCTTGGATATTGGTATTATTTGTGAGTGTAATAAAAAAATAAAAAAGAAATAAGGTCCCTCTCTGTGAAAATCAGAATTTGTTTACGTTTCTTTCCATAACTAGGAGAAAACCCTTTATCATACATTATGTGGTTCACTTCAGTGCTCTGATCCAGTGATGCCTCATGTGAACTCAAATAATCCATAGCTGAAGCTTATATTTCCCAACTCATTGCCCTTTTCATGGCTGTTGAGAACTGCTTTGCACCTAGTATTAATCTTATCGCTTATTTCTATGTAAGGAAAAAAAAACCATTATCATTAGACACAAACAGCACGATTAAGAAAAAACTTTAAACTCAATATTTTAAGGTTTATCCTACACAACAGTTGGGTTGTTAACACTAAAGAGAAAAATGTACTGGAAAACCTTGATTAGAGTGGAAACAATGTTGACTGAAGCCAGTGTAATCCTTCCACTGACCTCAAGGGCCTTTGTCTGAATCCTTATCCTTTGTCTGAATCCTTATCCTTTGTCTGAATCCTAATCCTTCTTTTGCATCCTTATGAGAACGCAAAATCCATCTAATTTGATTTCTCTGTGATGTGTTGAAACTATCTTAGAGAAAAAAAACCCCTTAGCATTCTGCAAGGACGTGGGTTGCCTTCATTGTGAGCCAATGAATTTTCAGGGATTCACATGTGAATTTTGGGTTACTACACCCAGACTGAGACAAACATGTCTTGTGACCCATGGAGTTTTGTTGTCCATGGGCTCTAGGCATCAGCACTGCCCTGCAGCAGGAGGTAGACAGTGTCTGTATTTGCTGTAGGAGTGCTTTCCTTAATCAATTAGATTAATCTTAGCTGGAGTAACTCTAGCTGGTAGTTCTGTTATTCACATCAATGGCTAAGTCTTTGCTTAAGCCTCAGAAGCATTTTTTATTAAATTATGTCTTGTAGTAATCACCTTGAGTTTAATTCTCTGTTGCAAAAATAAAACACTGTTTGTTTAGCTTACTTTGGTTTTATGGAATATGAATCCACATTCATGTCCCAAAAGCAAATAGAGAAGTTTTTTTGACCATGTAGATACTATTATTTGTCTTATCACATCTTACAGGTCTCTGCTGCTAACTAAGAAATCTAATCTATTTGTTCTTTATTCACAAGGAATTTTTTTTTGTTTAGCCTTAGATCTTTTCTTTTTTTACTGTTTTCTTATAGAGTCTAAGAAATTATTTAACCAGAAGGACCTATATTATTTAAAATTACTGCATAGCACCTTCTTAAAATAATTTTATGTAACTTATTTAAAATTAGTTGTTTTCAATGTGAAGTGGTAGCCAATGAACCAGCCATCAATTTTTTCTTGAGAAAAATGGGCAATTAATGGTTGAATTCAGCAGAGATACTCCTTTCTTTTGTAGATGGATGTTTCAAGTCCGCTCAGTAAAAACAGAGACAAAAAGTTCTGAAGTCCTGATTGATCATATCAGACGAAACTTTTTTTGAGATTGTACTGAATTTCAAGCTTTAGAGCAAGTGGCATAATCATGTGTTTTTCAGTCTTTTTATTATAGTTATTTAATCTAATAAGGAACACAAAAGGACCTGTGAAGGTCTGACCTCTGGAAGGTTATTTATGGTCATTAATCTTGGAGCAATTCAGATTCTCCTTTTGATGTATATATATATATGTATAATTCCTGTCATTTTATCTGACACTAGCAATACAGTCATCTAGATTTAGTCATTCCTACTGAGATTTCTCAGAGTCCTCTTCAGGTGATATAATCTTCATTCTTTTACCACTTCCATAGCTAATAAATACTGTGTTACATCTCTCCAGTGCTGAACTGCAGGGCATTTCAATTTTAACCTCATCTCAAGATGAAGATAGGCTATTTATTCCTACCATTTTCTTCATGAGTATTCAAGCCCCATGATAGAATTTAAGAGGTGAAAGCTCTCAGTAGCTGCCAACTGCTATGGACTATATCAAAGGCTCACTAAATTCCACATATACCGTTCTCTCACCGCTTTCTTCAATCTTTCATGAACTTCCTAGCAGTCAAAAGGAGGGGAAGTAAGACAGTCTTTGAACTTGGATACATTATTTTTCATAGACTCAGACTAATTCAGGGTGGAAGGGACCTCCAGACACCTCTGGCATAATGATCTTCCCAAAGCAGGGGCAGCCTTCAGATTAGAACAGGTTATTTGGGATTTATCCATTCAGGTCTTGAAAACCAACAAGGGTGAAGACTGCATGACTTCTCCTCTTGACTTAGAAACCTTCTTCTACTTCATAACATGAGAAAGAAACTGGTGGAAAAGGTAATTAAAACTGCAGATTCTTGAACCCAAGTCCTTTATAACCATTGTGAGCCTTTCCAGGGAGGACACTCTGACTGGCATGTGCAATGAACATGAGCTGAGCCACGTGCATGGTTTTACTCCATGCAGAGAGAAAATCTTCAAGCACATGGGATGCACACACAGCCTAGATATTATAAAAGATACAAGTAGATTATTAATCATTCTTTCTTACTTTGAAATTATATGCAGCATCTTCTCACTCAACTTTCATCCTTCAGACAGTTTTATTTTCATATTTGTAGCTAAGGCAATTGAAGAAATCTAGAAATGGTTTCACAGGCAATATCAAAAATGGCAATTAAATTGGGGGAGGTTTTAATTTTTTTTTTCTCAATTGTTTGCACCTTTCAGTTTCTTAAGCCAGTTTTTATGTTTGTTATGCCTTGTCCTGTCACTGGGCAAAAGACTTTGAAGGTTCCTCTACTCTCATTTCTATGTGGCTCTGATATTTCTGCAAACAAAAACAGTTGGACTGGTAAAGACTGACAAAGTTGTATTTATGAGATCATTGTCCAGAATAGCTCTGATGGTCATTGCTTGATAAATGGTGAGAGAGAAGCCCAGAGCATGTCTGAATCCAGACTATGGTGAATGTGATCCTTGCAAAAGTCCTTCAGTTTCTCCAAAGAACTGGATCAAAGCACTTGGATCATTACATGAGTGTTTCAATTAATTCCCTTAGCTAGGGATATGTGTAACAGGAAAACCCTGAAGTTAAGGTGCTGCATTTCACACCCTGCTGTTTAAACATCTTGCTAATGGGAATTTTTTTCAGAAAATGTGTAATCAAACCAGAATTTCACTTACACAGTATGTTTGAATTTAAACTCCTTAACTAAAGAGGATTTATCTTTTAAATTCACTAAAACAGTGGTTTAGTGAATTTAATTAGAGTATTTATCTAAAGGAACTAAATACAACAGACTCCAGAAGCCCTCAGTTCTGAACACATCCAGTAACTTGTAACTCACCTGGGCCTGCCAAGTCATTCCCTGGACCCCACTGAAGGTTCTGTGCCCTGCTCCTGGCTGGCAGTGGTCAGGGCAAGGGCAGAGCAGTGCCCGAGTTCCTCTGCAGCCTTTAGAGCTCTCTCTCAAGAAGCTGCCCCTGGAGAGCAGAGCTTTTAGTGCTCGCTGCAGGCTGGGGCCAATCCCACAGCAGAGAGCTGCTGGAAGGCACAGTGTGAGCACGGTGACCCTGTGCTTGTCCTTCTCACCTGCCCTGTGAATCCGGCACCTCGGCATCCCCAGGCGTGTCACCCCAGAGCAGCAGTGTCACACTGAATAAACTTGTTTATCTTCTGGCTTAAAATAGCCCACGACTTTCACTTGGTGTGAGAGCAGTTTAAAATATCCTGTTTGAGGTCTGAGGCAGGGCAGTGGGTCCACCAGGCTGCCTCAGGGACCAAGGGATTGCGCTGCGGTGTGCAAGGCCATCACGCTGTGGTGCCTGTCCCCAGCTACATCCTGCCCCAGAGCAAAAAGAGCGAGGGATTGTGCTGTGGTGTGCAAGGCCATACACCCTGTGGTGCCTGTCCCCAGCTACATCCTGCCCCAGAGCAAAAAGAGCAAAGCCAACAGTGGGAACATCCCTTAGGTGGGAAAGGCTTTATGGATTGTGCACATCTGTATCAAGTATCAGCCACTGCCTGATGGAAGAGTAAGCGCATCTCGGGTTTCTGTGGTTGGGATGACCCCCAAGGTGTTAGAAAGTCTCTTTTTTTCCCAGCCCCGTGACAGGAGAAGTCGAGACTTGTTGGTTTTGCTTTTCAAGGTTGTTTATTTTCTCTTACTTATTACATTCTTTCTCTGATCTGCTGAGATCTGTCCTGCAGGTCATGTTGTGGCATGGTGCCTGCCCTTGGGGCAGTGTTAACTTTTTATACTAAGAACTACGTGTACTTTATTTACAATAATTTTCCAATACCTATCACCTATATTAAACAGTCTACCTCTACTCTAAACCAATCAAAAAGTGTCACCATCCCAGCAGAAGATGGGAGGACAAGAAGAAGGAGAAGGACAGGACACGCCCAGATTCCTCCGTCTTGCCTCTTGAACCCCCTTTCTAAACCCCAAAATTCTACTTTTTCACCCTGTGACAAATTAACTATCATTCTACTCAAAACATTATTTCCAAATGTGCAGAGAATGATCCAAACTAATTTCTTATTCATACTGTGTTTCCTCAGCTTCCACTACACAAAGTATAAAAATAATTTTAGAATACTCAAAATTTTAAAAATATACTAAATTCGTTTCATATGAATCTCAGCAAGGGCTAGAAAGCATGGAATCCAGAATGATAAGTGAAGGTTTCCTTCTGTCACTACACATGTGAAACTTAGGTGATGACTGGGTTCATATCATGCAAGCAATAAATATAATTGTTTTGCTGTCTTATTCCTGTATAATATTTACTTTAGAAGTCCCTCTCTACTTTAAATTTGGAAAAAAAATTATTCTGGTGTAACACATTTTCCTTTTGCAACACTTCATTTTTTGATTATTCCATTTATGGGCACGTTGTGAAAAAACGTATCTAGGAAATGTTTAATTTGGAATAATCGAGCCACCTCTAATCTAAAGGAGATCACAGAGGCGGGAGTGTTTGCACTTCATTTGCAGACATTCAGGAGCTTATTTTGCCAGTTTATGGTTCCTTGTCTTCTGAGGTAAGAGAATTCAGCCCAAGGGCCAAAACTGCTGCTCCAACTGCTCAACTGTTGCTCTGCCACTCTGGCAATGCCTCACTGGGAACAAGGAGATGGAAACCTGCACGAAGTGCAAGGTGCCAGTGACCGGGCAGTGTCACACAGCACACAGGGCAGTGTCACACAGCACACGGGGCAGTGTCACACAGCACAGGCAGTGTCACACAGCACACACACGGCAGTGTCACACAGCACACACAGGGCAGTGTCACACAGCACACACGGGGCAGTGTCACACAGCACACACGGCAGTGTCACACAGCACACACACGGCAGTGTCACACAGCACACAGGGCAGTGTCACACAGCACACACGGCAGTGTCACACAGCACACACAGGACAGTGTCACACAGCACAGCCCCATCAGGCTCTCCCAGCCCCAGGTGAGCCCAGCCAAGTCCTGGTCCGGCCGGCAAAGCAAGACATGAATTTTCCCTTAACATCTCCATACCAATGGCAGAAATTCTAGACCAAGAAAAAGCATGGGAATGCCTGACAGTGTTGGGGAAAAGTTGCTTCAGTCCTTCCACACAGCAGCATGAGTTTTGGTCAACAGAAAATAATCCTGAAAGTGCCGCTCTCTAGGGCAGTATCGTTCTCTTGTGCCAAGAAGGACAGAGTTGAGCTGATGCTTCAGCCTGTCATCATCTCCACCTTCCCTTATCCCTGCTCCTTTCCCCAGCATGGTACTTGGTCACAGACAGCCAAGTGGGGATCTGGGAGTGACAGCAGAGCTGCTGGACATACTCAATTAGCACAAGACAGATCACAGGACTCTGCCGTCTGTGAGTGACCATGCACGGCACATTAGCACGTCTGGCAGACAGGGTAAACCACCTATGCTTCCAATTAAATTATTTCTGTCAAATGTGGACTCCCTGAAGCAATCAGGCACCTTCTAGATGCAAATCTGCCTTCTCATTTTACTGCTGCTATAAAGAATAAAGCACACAATCTTCAAAACCAGACCCATGTCAATGCTAACCATATGAAAACAAAACTACAATAAATGGAAACCCAGAGAGCCTCTTTAGTATGCATGTTTTCTCAGGGCAGCAAAAATATGTATATAAAAATAATTTGCCTTTATATACTATATGGTTTTCATTGGGTTTGTAATGATTTAAGTGACTTAGTCTTCATACCCAAACAGGGAAAACTTTTAAATTGCAGATTTCCTTTGGGTATAAAATGTAATGTTTTTCTTTCCTTATTTTCCAGGGACATCAAACCTGACAACATACTACTGGATGAACATGGTGAGTACTGCTTTCCCTCAGAATCTCTGATTCCTAAGATCTCAGTGGCATGCTCATGATATGCTTTGTAAGTCAACCTCCAGTGTTGAATTCCTACCTAAATCTGGGCTTTCTCAGAAAGCTCCCTCAGACCACCTCGTGGATTTTGTAGTTTCCTCTCCTACTGCCAAAGAAATGTGTAGATCAGAAATTTTCAAGGTCTGAATACAAAGGAATTTAATATGAATTGAGATCAGCAGGGACACTTGGTAAAAAGAAGTTAGCATTTTATTAACAGGATTCTATGAATCACCATAACCCCTTTTTAGGTGCTTACCAACAGAACAGTACCAAGCACTTTATTTTCTCTTTTAGGACTTCTGAAGGGCTAAGAAATTCCACATAGCAAATTATTTCTCATGTAGATATTTAAAATAAACTTTCTAAAATCTAGATAGGGATATTGGAAATTTGACTGCAAAGTTTGTCTCCATACATGTAGCTCTGGCTTAAAAGCATAAAAAGGAGTAGACAACAAATAAACAGCTTTGAACTTTTACTACTAATGTCATGTTCTTAAAGATAAAAGACATGGTATGAAAGAAAAGCAGCTGATTTCTTTAAACTTAAATTTTAAACATATACTCTCTCCAAGAAGTATTTCGTTAAAATGTCATGTATCTTCTTGCAACTGTTTACAGGGAAAACATAAGAAATGTAGGTAAAGAGGGCATTAACCTTGTATCAGTTAGAACAGAAATACATAGAGGAAAAAGCTTGTTAGAAAGAGGAGATGTGCTTGCTACTGTGGGAAAGTCTTGTGCTTTTTTTACTTCCAAAATTGATTAAAACCAGAAAATCTCTGAGAAACTATAATATTGAAATTATGCCAATGATGTAATTGTGTTTCAAAATTCATTGTAGAGCTGCTGGGTATACAAGTAAAAGTTGATTAAAGAGGTAACATTCTGCATAGATGATGTTTGTTTCTGGGAACACGAAAGCTAATAAAGCAAAGTAATACTGGAGTTTTAAACTTCAGCAATTTAATGCTTCAGACCCATAAGTGCTAATGTTCCCAAGACTCTAGTAGTAGCAAACAAGCATGAAACAGAAATATCTTGCCCTTAAGTCCTGGTGAATTAAAGATGGCAAGAGCAACGCAAAATGAGTATGAGTGTGTTAAATCTCTGATTGACAGCCTTGGAAGCACAGTCACCTTTATCTCTCCCTGCCCCTCATCAAGGTCAATTAGTGCACAAAACCAGCCCCTTGTGGGCTCTCTTGTGAGAGCTTTCCTATGGGGACTTGGGCACCACAAAGAAGAACCTACCCCAGAGTGAGCACTACCATGCAAAATGAAGGGGATTTTTTCTGATTATAAACTATTCAGCAACAAAGTTATCTGCAGGCAGATTGGGAATTTTGGGATGGATGGCCTCTCTTCTGCAAAGCAGCAGAGTACTGCTCCCTCATAGCGCACCTGCAGACAGCAGACCTCTCCAGACAAGCGCACAAATCTTGGTCAGCAGAAGTCACCAATTCATGGGTTCAAACAGGTTCAAAGACCTGTCACATGGGTGGGGGAAGTAGCTCCCCGAAGCCTGTAAAGGGTCTGTGCACTTCAACTCACTAAATGTGGTGATATCAGTAGGACATGTGCCTGTCCCGTGCTAATTGCCTCAGGTTTACCTTACAAAAGTGAAGCTCTTTTGCAAGAAGAAAGATATTCTTGAAGTCCTTAACAGCTCTCATTAAGCTGCAACATTGTAACATCCTTTTAACAAAATCATCAGATTTCACTCAATGGAAAAATATGCTGAATATATGCACCACAAATATATTTGGCTGCAGAGTAAGCATAACAAATTCACCTAACATGAGCCTAACCAGGTGTACAGGAAGGAACTTTATTTTAGCCTGTGGCCTCTAAGATGGCACAACAGTTTCCTATATGCTTGACTTTACCCCTAGGTCTTTCTTACAGTTCATTAAACAAATTATGCTTACACAAAGTATCACGTAATTGGATATGCACATTTCTGACTGAGACTTTGTCTCATTTCCTGGCTCATGGTTTTCACAGCTTAACAGCTTCCAGTGACCATTTCTGAGAGCTTTTCTGATGCTTCCTTTTTCATCATTAACATCTTCTGTTAGGATCTTTACCTTAAATACAGATTATGTGAAGATTCACTACCTAGCTGTTAATTTTGAAGATCTGAGTTGCTAATTTCACTGAATGATTGTTATTTCTAATCTTGAAACTGTCTCTTGATGGCTCTCCATACTGAAATCACAGTTCTAGTATTTCACTCTTAGATTTAACTATTTACATGTTATTGGGTTTGGGGGGTTTCTTAGATAGATTTTTGCATCTGATTGTGATAATTTTACTCAGTAAAATAATTTAACTTATGAGTGAACAAAATTAATTGAAGCTGGAATTACTTAATTATATATTATTATATTCATTTGTGAAAGTTTTCCTTAAAACTCTATCTCCTTGAATACATTTTAGCTCTTATTTGGAAACTCTAGGCAAAATTGAAAGATGCAGCCAATGAGCAATCTTGGCATTAAAACCAAATATGGGAAGAAAAAACCTACTCAAAAATAACTGGAATCTCAATATTAACTTCTGAATACCAGAACTGCTAATATTATTGCTGTATACTGATGTCTGTGAGACAATTTGCAGGGACTCCACCTTGTTTAACCCTCCAATTTTGTGATTATTAAGACAAAAGGTTCCAGCATACTGAATTTACCTGAAGCTGTCTAGATTTTGAAAGTGTATCTGAAAATTTTACATGCCTACGTGGCCATTCAATAGCCTAACTTTTTGAAGAGCAGAGCTTTGCTGGCCCCATGTACAGCCATACAATTTCTACCCATCTCCCTAATGGTAAATGTCAGACTGCCAAGTCATGCCCAGTTCGCGTGGGTACAAGCTTAGGCTCTCACACATAGTACAGATGAACCCAGAGAGGCTTTTTAAATCTTCATAGGTTTGATATTCTGACAGCATATCAGATTTGACTGTACTTCAAAATGTTACTGTTCTGAGATTTACAATCAGCTCTGGTGCTGCTGAGTTGATGGCATTAACCCCAGTATAACATTTCTTCTCTCTGACATCACATTTACCCCTTGGGTTTCAGACGCTGAGAAGTTCAATGAGGTTTGAAGTCATGTACATTTTCCTCTGCTGAATGTTAGTCAGCTAGCCCCAGCAAACTTTCAGGAGTTCTAACTGTCATTATGATTTCCTCAAAAATTAAATCCAAACACAGATCACTTACTGATTACCTCATGTACTGCAATTTCAGGCCATGTTGAAAAGCGAGACATCGAAGTCACATCACATAAAACTTTCCAAAGTCACACAGTGTTCTGTGGGTAGTTAGAGCCTTAACTGGAAGCTGACTGAAGGAATGTAGTTTTGAAACAACTTCCACTGAGATGCTTTCCTCTGCAAATGTATGTGTTGGTGTATGTGAAATCTGCAGTCTGAGATGGTTTGAAATGCCACTCTGCAGAGAGTCAAAGGAATGTGGTCATTTGCATTTTCTTCCCTTCTCTCTACCATCATGTTATTATGTATGGGGTCATGCAGCTCCAAGGATTAAGAAATTAGCTCTTTCCCTGGACTAACTTGAATTTAGTTAGGACTGCTGAATCTGTTGTGCACTGCTCTGCTTCACTGTTCATAAGAGCAAAATCCAAGTGACACTGACATTCTGTTTATTATAACAAGGTACAGACTCAGTTTGGACATTTAATTGTTCACAATCATACCCAGAAAGGGAGATCAACCACAAGGTGTGAAGCTCAGATGGGAAAAAATTCCCACAAACAGAAATTTTGCAAGCAGTAAGAAGCAGGTGGGATCCCAGCATATTCTCTGCAGCAATAGCAACCTTCCCTTTTCCTTTGTGCAAGAGTTGCAGTAAAAACTAGTCTTAGAGGCTGATTAGAAAGACTCTTATAGAGAGCTGGGGTCTAACTTTCTCTTGAAATATTTACAGCAGGAATAAAAAAGTTAAAAAAAAACCCCAAAAAAACAAACAAGAAAAAACCCAACCAAAAACAAACAAAAAAAACCCAAAAAAACAAAAAAAAACCCCAAAAAGACCCCCCCAAGCCCTTAGGGTTACAAGAGTTGAAATCATCCAGTAGTGTGCACAGGCAGGCAGAGTTCCACCTCAACACCTTCCAGCCCTCCTTCACTGACCACAGGCACACAGGGTTCACTCCTGCTCTGCCTCTGTCCCACACAAAACCCCTCTCCATGCCCTCAGTTCCCACCAGGAGCCTCCCCTGCCCACAGAACACCTTCCTTTCATTGGCTCATACTTTTTCTCTGCCATGTGTAGAGGGCTTCCTGGTCTGGGCATCTTAGGAAAAAATTGTCAATAAAATGCAGGCAGGTTTTTTGAAAAAAAAAAAAAACAAAAACCAAAAACAGGTAAACCATTTAATTGAAAACTTCTCCTGTATCTCTCATTTGGAGAAACAGCTTAAAGTTTAGCAGTGGAAAGTACCTTCCTCCTTTCTCCCTTCAAAATCAGCTCAGATCTGGCCAAATTAGGGTCCTCCGAGAATTTCAGTTCACCCATGCACAGCTGCACAATTAGAGGCTGGCTGATACATTTCCTGAGGACTTTGAGCAGGATCTAGGTTAGATTTTGGAGCAGCATGACATTTTGTTGAGACTGCTCTTCCTCCATCAGGCACCACGGCAAAATCCATCAGTCATTTGTTACACTCTTTTCATCTTTGGCAGCAAACATGATTAAAAACCTCCCCTCACTTAACAACTGCATCATGCCCAAAGCATGATCCATTCTGTGGATTGAATGAGACTGAGACCTTGATAAAAAAAAAAAAAACTCCACACAAATTTGTCACTCAGAATTCTGGCTCAACATGTGATATATTAATTCTGATCTGAGTGCAGAGCTAAGATGGGGAAGGGAGGCCCTACCCCTGTCCTTCATGGCACTGCCAGATGTAATCACAGGGAGATAGCATCTGCATCACTCCACAACACTAGTTCTTGAGCAAAGATGCAAAACCTAACAGAAGACTTGTCAAATTAAAGCTTTACATATTTTCAAGCTGGATTTCTAATCTGTCGAGGACTCTCCGTGTGTGGAGACACGAGGCTTGACTCCATTTCAGAAGGCTGATTTATTATGTTAAATATTATATTAAAATGCTACATTAAAACTATACTAAAAGAACAGAGAGAACAGAGAGATCAGAAGGCTACAACAAGAACAGAATAGAATAACAAAATCCTGTGACTGCTCACAGCCTTGGCACAGGTGGCTGGGATTGGTCATCAATGGAAAACAATCCACATGGACCAATCACAGATGCACCTGTTGCATTCCACAGCAGCAGATAGTAATTGTTTACCTTTCTCTCCTGAGGCTCCTCAGCTTCTCAGGAGGGGAAAAATCCCAGCAAAGGATTTTTCATAATATCATAGCTACACTATTCCAGTTACCTGCCTATAACAAACCAGGATTAACAACTATTACTTCACAGTGGTGGAGCAACTGAACTTATCATAAACTATCCCAGGAAAAGAGTAAAAGAAGGTTTGGGCCATTCAGCCTCATTAGTGCAGTTTAAATCCTGTCTGGCTGGTCAGGCAGCACATTCTCAGGCTGACTTCTGCCACTTATCGTTCGTCTTGTCACCTGCTGTCAACTGAGTGATGATTTGGGATCTGCTCCTGTTATATACACATCTTCTGCTACTATGAATCTAATGTAATACTTGTTGTGTGATAAAAATAGCATTTTTCTTCTCCCCTCCCCCTTTGCCCTGAGAAGACTCAGAAAAATTCAGGCTGAAGGTAACCTGTAGTGGACGCAATTGTAGAGAGCAGTGTCACAAGTACCTGAGATGTGAGGGGTGACTGCAGCTGGAGATGAGGCAAATTTCACACCCAGCTCCACATTCTGCTTCTGCATGTTACTTCTGAGAAGACAGAGAGAATAATAGGATAATGGAATGATTCTGGCTGGAAAGGACCTTCAAGATCACCTTGTTCCAACCCTCCTGCTTATTGTGTTTGCAGGGTGCCCCAATGAAGGAAGGAATGATGACTCTGACTCCATGTTCTCAGAAGACTAATTTATTATTTCAGGATACTATATTATATTAAAGAATACTAAACTATACTATACTAAAGAATACAGAACAGATACTTACAGAATGCTAAAAAGATAATAATAAAAACTTGTGACTCTTTCCAGAGTCCCAACACATTTAATATTAAGTTTCTATTAATGTTACATATCTTTCCAATTGTGTCTCTTTAAATTATCACTTAAATGTTAGATAAAGTGAGGAATATTTGTATGATGTGCTATTTTAACTTCTGTTTTTACTTTGTGTAATTGCAGGACACGTTCATATCACTGACTTTAATGTAGCAACCATAGTGAAAGGCTCAGAAAAAGCTTCTTCTATGGCTGGCACAAAACCCTACATGGGTAAGTTTTCAATACATTTAAAAATGTAATAAAAGTCCCATACTAAGGGTGACTAATGGTATAGCAAAAGGATTTTAAGTTGTAAAAGCATAAAAAAAAGCATTTTTTAACAGTATATATGTGTGTCAGTCGTGAAAATCTTCAGAGATGGAGGATGTTTTTTGGATGTTCTTTTGTACAGGAACTTGATCTCTACACTCTGCTAGTCAGGTTCTGTTTGGTTTTGTGAATTCAAATTCAGGAGAAATTCAGCTGTGTTACTTTCTGTAAATCCCTGCATCTTGAGACAAGAATATATTATATATTTGCACTACAGGAATATATGGTATATCTGCTTAGGTGAAATGAGCAACAGAGGCATGGGATACAGAGCATTAGGAGGTCAAGGGAAAAACATGAGACAGGGAAAAAAAGATTTTTACCTTTCCACACTAATGGATCTGGTCTAGTTCACCTCAGCTCATGTAGTTGTTCCACTCCTGAAGCCTCCTCCCCACTCATCAGATCTCCACCATATCCATCAACCTCACAACAAGAAACAGTACCAAAAATTCTCTCCTTTCCTTTACGAAGGCTATTACACCATCCACCAACTTAATTTCTCTTCATTGCACCTTCCTCACCTCTTGGAAATGCAAAGATGCTGCAAAAGCCCCAGTTGCGGTCTCTACCACTCAGAAAGAGTTAGAAGAATCATCCTTGCATTTATTTGGAGCTGTAAGAAGACAGCAAAGCTTTTAGAGCTGTAAAAATCCTCTGTTTCAGATGAAAAGTGATTGGTAAGGATTCTCTGTCACACAGTTTGGATACCAAAGCTTCAACAAACCAAAATTGTGTGACAGATATGGCCAGACATTCATTGGTACTGCTTTCCTCTTTCAGTTTATACCTTTTATTTTGTGAGAAATTCCACTTCAGTGAAATCTACAAGGACTTTTCAGTTACAGTGACTGCTGATTGTAAGGCTGTATCAAGGCTTTCCATGTGGCTTCTCCTGAGAAGTTTGGACTATGAGACAAATAGAAAAACAACAGAACTGGGGAGGTTGGCTCCATGGTTGATGGCCAGCTTCTATTGCAGGAATTCAAACCACGATTTAACCTTGGTGTAACAAGACAAAGTAACCTTCAATCATGGTACCTGCTGAGTACCAGAACCAAGGAAACTCAGCAGTTTCTGTAAGACATGCCTTATGCTATGCTGGTTTTCTCAATGATGACAGTATGAGATGTGATGAAAGCTGTTTCTCCCTCTTGAAGTTTTATAAAGTCTTACTTTCATGTGGAGCCTGTTATGTTTAATCAGATATGAGGGGACTCTCCAGCCTTTCCCCTAGCAGAGGCACTTAGAGGATTTCTCACTTCTTGCTATGGCAAATGTGAGGAAATAAACAGAAAAACTTTATCTCTAAAGCCTCCATTCCTCTTTGAAATCTGATTGAAATAGGCTGAGAAATTGCTAGGGAGTGATTTGTTCACATGCAGCATGACCAAATAAAAATGGTTTCCAGGAAAAAACTGAGTGAATTGATATTGTGTTGTAAAAATGCCCTAGCTGTTCTGATTAAGATGCCTATCTTGTAATGCTAAGCATGGTGTGAATCAGCTCCTGCAGCCTTTGCTTAATCTCACTTCACATTAGCCTTTTAGCCCCAAACTCTTTGCTTAATCCCACTTCACATTAGCCCCAAATATTTCAGCCTGAAGCATTCCCTGCCTATTTCCCTACTTATTAAAAGTTTATGCAGAATGCACTGTACCTGAGCCTGAATGTTTCTCTAGAAACCCTATCAGTTTCCATGTCCTCTCCTAACCAGCCAATTAATTCAGACAAGTGAAATACCCATTGGACATAGGAACAAAGACAGGGACAGCAGTACATGTGCAAAGAACAAGGCCAACAGCCTGGCAAGGCAGGACACTTCCAGCTGCTTCTGCAGCTCTTCCTCTCAAAGCCAGTGACCTGAAATGCTGAAATGAGATCAACTTCTTAGAGTTTGGGGATCTCCAAATTTGTGTTGTGCTTTCAGGTGGCTGGGACTGTGGAAGGCAATGTGTGCCCTCTGCTGATTTGGGAAACCTGTGTGCCACCTGTGCCTGATTTTACCTTCACAAATTCACTGCTCAAACCTTTTACAATACCTGTGGCTGAGGGTGTTATCAAGGCTTTGTTGTAGGAATAGCTCTTTGTAAACTCATATGATTTCAGGCTGTCATTCTGCCCTGGCAAGCAATGCAGAATGTCCTTTGAGACCAGGCTGGCTTTTGGCAGGCACAGCTGTGCCAGCAAATGACCAGAAGCCCTCTGGAGGATCCCTCCATTGTGCCTGGGGATGTGGAGCAGGAGAGCCAGGGCAGGGCAGGACACGGTCCCTGGCACATGGACTGCTCTGTTCAGCTGTGACTCCTCCTGCCTGCAGAAGGATTTTACTTTGGCCTCCTGTGAGAAAGGGAAGTGTGTGTTTGCCTGGCTGGAAGCACTTCTGTAAGACCTTGATACTTTCAACACGGTTTCATCTTTACGATGAAACATATGGGAGGGTTAAAAAAAAGGACATTTCTTAAATTTCTCTCTTGTGAACAAGGCTGCAAGAAATCTCTGTATGTCTCAAATATGCTCTGTGCTGGGCACCCATCTGCAGTGCTGGCCCTCTACCCTGCAACAGAGTGCTCAGCTACAAACCCAAAAGTTAAACAGTAAAACACATCTAGAAAGCATGACAGGTGTCACCTTTCTTTTATTCCTCACTTTGCCAAATTTATGTGTGTTTGAGTCCTGTAGCATATGCTTTTTCCTTACTGAAATATTTTGGAATGATCAATTTCTATAGATCTGTGTATTATTTCTGGCTGTTGCAAAACCTTTCAGTTCACAATTTATACTTTGGGGGGTTTGAGGTTTGTTGTTGT
The DNA here is from genome assembly GCF_017590135.1 of Pyrgilauda ruficollis. Lineage (NCBI taxonomy): Eukaryota > Metazoa > Chordata > Aves > Passeriformes > Passeridae > Pyrgilauda > Pyrgilauda ruficollis. Next base: position 7,817,602 of record NW_024508100.1, on the reverse strand, counting down.
TTGGGGTTTTTTAAATGTGAGTTTTTTTTGTGTGGTTTTGTTGCTATTGTTGCTTATTTTTGTTTTGGTTTGTATGTCTCAAATATGCTCTGTGCTGGGCACCCATCTGCAGTGCTGGCCCTCTACTCTGCAACAGAGTGCTCAGCTACAAACCCAAAAGTTAAACAGTAAAACACATCTAGAAAGCATGACAGGTGTCACCTTTCTTTTATTCCTCACTTTGCCAAATTTATGTGTGTTTGAGTCCTGTAGCATATGCTTTTTCCTTACTGAAATATTTTGGAATGATCAATTTCTATAGATCTGTGTATTATTTCTGGCTGTTGCAAAACCTTTCAGTTCACAATTTATACTTTGGGGGGTTTAAGGTTTGTTGTTGTTTGGGGATTTTTTTATGTGAGTTTTTTTTTTTTTTTGTGTGGTTTTGTTGCTATTGTTGCTTATTTTTGTTTTGGTTTTTGGGAGCTTTTGAGTTTAGTGGTAGGAGGGTTTGGGGGGGACTAGGTAGAGCTTTTGATGTTTTTTCAGCCAGGGACTAAAGATATTCAAATGATGCACTGTGACTTTACCTGAAATCAAACCAATAAAATATATTTTACTATACAAATACTCCTGACAAAAATCCAAAGTCAATAAAATCAGTCATAAATTATGTGAAAGGTTTCAGCTACCTCATTCCTATCTCACAGGCTTGTTATCTCAGGTTTTCACAGCTCCTTTCATAGGCTGCTGTCATGGTGAAGAATGACTGTGTGCCTGAGATTACCAGAGTATTGTGGATTTACACTGGTCCACTGAACTTCTAAAATGTATGAGTCATCCATATTTATTAATTAATACTCTGTGGGTGTACAATTGAACTCAGAGGAAAGCCAGTGGATATCCTGGTATAAACCTTTCACATACAAAAATTATCCTATAGAGCTAAATTTGTTTCTCAGATGCTTAAAATATAGCAGGAAAAATTCTGAGTTGAGTTTTCAAAAGTCATCATTCTTGGGTCTTTCTTGCACTCATATTAAACTGTGCTCTGAAATTAAATACTGTTTTGCAGCTCATTGCATTTTGAATGCAGTTAAGGCAGTGTTTAGGTTTTAAAAAATCCTGCCTTTATCCTACAGGGGGTTTGACTGCCTGTCTGCAGAGTTTCTCTGGTCATGTCATCACTTGACCTTTTGATCCCAGGGAAATCTCATGATGTCATCATGACAAGGGAGGCTTCTCTTTGTTCTGACAAGAAAGAACTCAGAGTGGCTGTGTGAGACTCCAAGGTGCTGAAATAAATATTCCCTACACTGATGGGATTTTCAGCTGGTGCTAGGAGCTACATGGCTGAGGGGACTGAACACTGAGCTGTGAGCAGGCATTCAGGTTTTGGTTCCACTCTGACACTAATGAGTAGGAACACAAGCAGCTGAGGAACCTCAGGAGCTCAGGAAAGAAGTTATTACCTCCAGCTGCTCTTCACCTCTTTGTGCTCTCTGACCTGCTACCATCCTTTAAGATCTTCCAGCAAAACTACTAATACAATCATTTCTGTGACTATTTCAGTTAACAAATACCCCACTCTGAGTTCAAGAGGTAGTTTTGGTTTGGGCTTTTTTTTTTTTTTTAATTTGTTTGTTTGTTTATTTATTGCCTGCCTAAAAGGGCCTGGTGTGCTGTGGAGCTCTGCAGGCAGATCCAAGGGGAGCAGAGGTGGAGCAGAGGTGACAAACAGGTCCCAGCAGGGCCCTTCTGCCCCCTGGATAACTCCTGGGTTTTGGTCAGGCCAACCCCCCAGGTTTTTGCATGCACAAACTGGTGCAAAGATATTTTCTAAGCTGCTGGGAGTTTGTGATGCAGGAGCATGGAACAATCCTTCTGGTGTGTCAGGTACAGTCTGTCCTGAAAATCCATTACACAGACCCGCTAATTTCAGTACTGGGCAGAACAGCTGCTGTCTATACACTGGAACAATCTTCCAAACACCAAATGGATATTTTTGGACAAGATCCCTTCTAAAAATTGCTAGAAAAACTGGCCCTGCAGCCACTGTGAGCTTTTGTATGGAGTAACAAAGGTGCTTGTGTACAATTTCATGTTCAGTAATGGGAGACTGTGACGTGCTCGTTGCTGCTGGGCTTTCTTTCAGCAGGGGTAGCAACTCGAGGTTGTTTCTCTGAGGCTGATCCAGATGCTCAGCCACCAAGGGCTTCTCTGTGCAAGGTCAAGAAGTGAGTTCTGTTCAGTGGTTGAGTAAAGCACAGGGTTGTATGAGGATAGCAGGCTGAATAAGGGCAGGAGAGGTTATATAGCCAGATGGAAAACTAATAAGGCATTCTAAATGTCATGTCTGTTTTCAGGTAATGGTATCTAAATTATTTACTTTGATTGAATAATTGCATTAAGTATGAGTATTAAAACTATTGAGGTGTATAATGTGAATAATGGTGCAAAATCAGTTACATGGCTGTAACAAGTAAAAACCTCATGCTAGAAAATTGCCATCCCAGCATGCCCAAGCTTCAAGCAGCATTTTGCCTTATAAAATAGACGTTAGCAGCTGGCTAGTCTAAAGCTCTGAGTCAGAAGTCTGACCATTATAATTTAGACCTTTTTAGCACATAAGAAAGTAAACACCAGGAGCTAAATTGATAGTTTACCAAATCCACATTTCTATTCAGGGAAAGAGAAGTTGTTTTCTTCCATTTTGCTCTTGAAACAGCTTCTGCTCTGGATAGAAGATCACTGGTTATTATTGTAGTTTGATTTCTGGTTTTTATTTAAATCATGATCCAGAAAAATTACTGACCCCTGAATATAATTCTCAGGGGAAAGTGAAAATTACATTATCATCACAGTGCTGAGAAAGCAATTAATGTTTCACTGAAACATCTCAATTCAAGGTTCTTGGAATATTATTCCAAAAATCAGGTCCATTTGTTATTCAGCTCAATCTGTCATGCCTTAAGCCTGATTCAGCAAGGTGAAACTGTAAATGTGTTCTATACATCATCATTCACAAGTTTGTTAAGTGCAAACACCCAATCTTTTAACAGCTTGTCCTGTGCCAGTCAATCAAAATATTGCTTATGCTGTGTGTATTGTATATATGGATATATATCAATTAATACAACAATATTTTCCCCAAGATCGGGGACTAAGATGTGGAAGGAGAGTGATACCTGGCAGTGGGATATTATGCTGAATCTCAGTTAATGACTCTGGAATGTATTTTCTAATCTGAAATCTCAAGCATGGCAGTAAGACCCACACCTCTGAAGTCTGTTTTGCTGCAATGACTGCAGCTGTGTGTGCTGCTTTGCAACCCCTCCAGTAAACCACAAACCTCTGGTTCCCCTCACTGACAGGGAGGGTCTCTGCTGAGATGCAAATAGATATCTGTATGCAAATAGAGAGCTGTAGCTAGACAACTGGTTGAGCAGTATCAGGGATTTCATTCTTAAGAAATGTTTTGGACATATCCACCTGAACTGGATCAGTTAAAAAAACAAAAAACAAAACAAAACAAAAAAAAAAAAGGGAAAAAAAAAAAACCAAAAAAAACCCAAAAACCCCCCCAAAAAACAAACAAACAAACAAACAAAAAACAAAAACAAAAACAAAAAAAGCCAAAAACAAAACAAAAAAAAACCAAAACACATGGGGTTTTTTTTGTTTGTTTGTCTGTTTCATTTTCAGTTTCTCATATCAATAACACTGGCACAGGGCATTGTGCAGGAACTGATAACCAGATGTCATTGGCAACATTTAGGTTTTCATTGACAGTCAGGTCCTTACAGTAATCCATCTTGCAAGACTGACTTGAAAGTTATGGCTTAAATAGACTGGTTTGTTAGCTTGTAGATGCTCCATCAGAAATAACAGCAGCTTTTCTTTTTGCCAACCAAGAGATAGACCTCAAATTGATCATTCTATCATGGACAGCATTTTCAAACTCACCTTTGAGTACCAAATTAAAAGTAGTCTGAATTTCAGAGACCCAGACCACTTACAATTTATGAAGGTCTGATACTAATGAATACTGAGCAGATTCTCAGAAACCCTACTTAAAACACTTTATTCTTTGTATAAAATGGACTTTTACTATAGGCAAAAACAGTGAAAATTTGGTTTAGCATTATTTGCATTCACATTGATATTCTCTTGTATTTCAAGCTCATGAATCATATTGTTAGTTACTAATATATTTTGACAAATAAAGGTAGATAATTACCAACCAGCTACATAAAATTTTCTTTTTTATAACTTTATTTTTGTTACAAATCTTTAGGAAAATATGCAATATGAGATGCATCATCTATGTAATTCACATTGCAGATCATATGACTGGTATGAAAATTCCAGTGGATAGTTATATACATGAATGGATTTGTCAGTAATTACTCCCTTTTGCACAAACCTACAGAACAAGAGTAAGGATATCCTACTATGCCATTGCTTCTGAGATGGATGCAGACCCACTAGATTTGCTTTCACATTCAATTTATTCGTAGGTTGTCCTCTAGTATGGTTTCATTTTAGACAGAAATAACCATTTATTTACTTCCTACAGTCTGCAGTAGTATGGCATTATTAAAAAGATACAGTGCAAAACCATCAAAAGATACATATCTGAAGAGAATTTATTTTACTTAGTTAGAAAAAAGTATTGACTGAAAATTTTTATTGGGGACAACCAAGAAATGCGCTGAAGCACACAATACAGTACAAATGTGGATTCATTTGTATGACTTTTCAAGAAAGCAAAGCAGGTGAACAACAAAATAATGAAAGTATATTATTAATAGAAAAATATAGATTCAGCAAAGAAACAGTAGAATGACTCTTAGCTTGGCTAGTTACCAAAGTAGTATGTGAAATTACTCATTATAATATAAGACAAAGAGACATTCCTGATTTTATTTGCTCTGTTAAAATTAGTATAGATGTCCCATCTTAGAAAGGCATTGATATTTAAAGGGTGTTTCTTTGTCATTTTCAAAAAGTTGCATGAAAGGTGCCAGATCACACTTTGCAAAGCAGGAAAAGCAAAAATCCAAAAAGACCACATTGCTTCTGAGTTCCAGACTTTAAAGTTCCTGGTACTTTGGGTGACAGGTTGTCCAGGTGTCTGAGCACCTGGGCAGAGGTGAAGAGCCAATGCAGTTCATGATGACTGCCCAAGGCAGAAGCTGTAAATATCCATTGAGGCTTTCTGGCCTCTGTCACCGCACTGAGATGTGCTGTGAGGAGCTCTCTGCTTGAGCTTCCTGAGGATCCCAGGACTGTGAGGGGGCTCGTGATAGCAGGGCCCCAGGAGCCTCTGCTCCAGCTCTGCTCAAAGCAGGTTCCTGCTCTTGAGTCATTCCTCAGGCAGCTCTAGGAATATGCAATGCCCCCCAAAGAGATCGAGTCAGGGGGAGCTGTGAAGACCTGTGGGATCTACCAACACTTCTCTACTTTTCTTTGAATTCACTCTTGCTGCTAGACTTGCTGTTACTTGATTTATCCTCACTGTTTAAAAGTCGAGCTTCTGCCATGCAAACATCTACTGCCTTTCCCTTAAGTGCATGTGATTGTAACTACAGCTCTTGGCCAAAACAAACTGCAGAATCAAACACAATATTAAACCCATTTATTTTCCTGAAAAGCCTTTGTTCAGTGGAAACTTCTAAAGGGAAAAATATGAAACTCTTGTTCTTGCAGGTAGTCTCACTCTTGTTCACACAAACTCTTGAAGGCAGAATACTTCTGCCTGTGTAGATGAATGAGGGTAAAATATGAAGTATTCCTCTCATCCTAAATCTGTTATGGCAAGAGAGGATATGTTCACAGCAGGTGCACACAGCAGAACTGTTGCCTTTGCTCCAAGCTGGCAAATGCAAATCTGATCATCCTTTGGAAGAATCTACCCAGAGCAGGCTGCAGGATGGCTGTCCAAGCTGATCCTGGGATCAAGTTCAAATTTTAAAAGATTACAGATATTTTAGTAACAGTGTTAAAGAAAATCAATGCAGGATTTAATCTTTCAGAGTTTTTATTTGCTTTTATCCTAACCAATTTGCACTCTGAATTGGTTCTCCAGACATAGCTATTTCTTACAGCAAAACCTAGTATTATATCCTATGTTTCATAGCTGTAGTTCTTCAGAGCTTGGTTAATTCCATGACTTGGAGGGTCTGCTGTCTTTCTGTAAGATCATGCTCTCTTTCTGAATGAGCAGGCAAACTCCAGAAGTCTGCACACAGCCTGGAACCCTGCGTTGGCACCTAATGTCTCAATTCAAAAAGACTTTTAGACACATTAAGCACAAGCTTAGTGTGAAATGGGTATTCAACAGCCTTGTCAAACTAGAGTAAGGTCTTTTGGCTTCAACTTGGTTGAGATTTCACCCTGAGAAAAAACGTGTATATAGGACGCTGCAAATCGTATTGTACCCTCTGCCCGTCCCCCCACCATGGGAAGAAAGTGTTTAAACCATTTCACTGGAGCTGATGGAATGCAGAGAGGCGTTCCAGCTGGACTGAAAATAATGCTGTTAAAGTGGGCCAAAGGGGGCTTTAAAAATGGGTACCTTAGCTGCTCATATTCTGTCCTCAGAATGCCATCGGCTGAAGGTGAGAAAACAGCTGGAAAACTCCAGGGCAAAATAAAGCTTTTTCTACTGATCTGCTTAATGTAGGATGAGTTGACCTTGAGGATTTTAGAACAATAAAATAGAATAAAAGTCAATAGGCCAGTCAGTAAATTAGCAAAACAGTTGCACCATTCTGGCAACGTCATAGGTTACATCAATAAAGTACTTTCACCTCTATCTCACAGAAATCAGATAGCGATCTGCCTCGTTATTAAAAAGTTAAAACTATAAAAGAAATAGTGAAACCAGCATTATACCTGCATAGTTCAGTAAAAATGCCAAAAGGCTATTTTCTGTAATGAGATGTTGTACATCATCTAGGCACAGTGGGCAAAAACCATAACGAATTGGGCTAAGTCAAGCAAACATTCACTACACGGTTCCTGTGGTGATATTCAAAATGTAAGTTTGGTGCCTGATGTGCAATTTATGTTCATTGATCCACTAAAGTAATAAAAAGAATACTGCTTATGCTCTCACCACCTGATAGACTGCACACCTGTAAGATGTACCTACACACCAGCAGCACACAAATAAGAGTTAAAATACACGTGAAGATATAGCATGCCAAGGGAAGCTATGTCATCTGGAGGTGAGAAAGAGTTAACTCAGTGTAACGACTCTTATGGCATTGTTGATTTATGTCATAGTGGGTCACAGCACAAGTTTTCCTCTGCCAGAGATCCACTGGTCACCTATTCTCCAAACACAGGTATTCCAGAAAAAAATGTTCATTTAGGTGCCTGCAGATCTCATACCAAACATGTTTAGACATGGTCCTGCTGGTCAAAGAGTATAAGACCACTTTCATACATTCACTGTTTTTATTCTACAGATTAGAGTCTTGCCATAACTAATGAATGGATGCTGAAATCTTCTATTATATTTGGCTCTTGAAGACTTTCTGAAGTCAGGTCTGGAGTTGTAAATTATTAGGAATAATGCCTTCCCATTTGTTAAAGATGCTTCTCTAAATGCCATAAATAGTCAGATCCCAAACTGCCAGTCAGAAGTGTGACCAGACTGCATCGCTCACTGCAGTGTGCACATCACACAGTGAGGCCATGGTAATAAGTGGTAATGTAGTGCATTAGACTCACTCAGTATCATGGTCAGAAGAGGCTCAAATGATAATTGTAATCTAGCATGATGTTACAGGTAGGGACAGTACTATTTAGAAAATCTCCTGTGAAAATGTTGTTTTAAAAAAAGTGTACTGAGATTCTGCTGTTAAATCATTAGAAAAACACGACCAACTTCTCATTTAATTTAATTTCATTTCATATCCCCTCTTATTTATATCTGGTTTTCTGAAGAAATTACAGTAACATTATTTAGTACAGGTTAAGTGGATCCTTGTTTTTAAAATACATTTTCTTTTTATCCACAGAAGTTACTTTTATGGAAGTCATTACTTCATTTACAGAGTTTTCCTCCAGTTGTGACAGTTTCTCACATCATACAATCAGTGTCAGGATTTCTATTTAAGTATCATTTTCCTATGTTGAATACCTTTAAAACCTGTCTGATTAGTTCTATCCAAATGTAGAATAAGAGTGAGATTTACCATATTCAACACCCTCATCAATCACGAAGAATCACCTCACTTGCAGATATTTCTCCCATAAAATGTTTACATTACCCTAAATGTTCTAAGTCACACTTTAGACCAAGATTTCCCCTCCTATTACTTGTTTTTATTCACATAACTTAAATGAACCAAGTAAGAATTAACATATGAAATTACTGACTTTTGAAATACCCTGCTTGGCAAAGGTTCCTTGTTACCAATAAAAAAGGCACTGAAACTACACCCTGAAAATGCTGTTTCTAAATCTATTTAATTCCAGTTTGTTGAGTCCTTATTCATTTTTCAGCTCTGAAATAACACCCATAGTCTAACCTTAATGAAATGCTTTTTTGTTCCATTTGATTTACAATTTTAGCTCCAGAAGTGTTCCAGGCTTTTATGGATGGAGGTCCAGGATACTCGTACCCAGTAGACTGGTGGTCTCTAGGAATTACAGCCTATGAATTACTGAGGGGTTGGGTAAGAATGATGGAGTTTGTTGTTATCTAACAAAAATCTCAAGTTTGTAGTGCCCCTGAGTGCACTCTTCAGGATAAAATTTGAGTGTACAAGGCCCAGGTCAGGAATGCCATCCTGGCTCTTCCCCAGCTGAAAACACTCTTGGGAAAGTTTCACCCCGTACTCAAATCCATTATGGAAACTTGCCTCAGTTTGGCTAAGAAATGGCCTCATACTTAACAGCTTCTTTATAATGCTGAATTGCAAACAATGGTATGTTTTTTAAAATAGAAGTTGAGTTACTTCACATTCTATTTTCTCTTTAATTCTCTTGGCTAATACCATAAGAGATCTAATGTGATATCCTAGGATGCTTGGCCCAACTGCAGAAAATGCTTATCTGCCAGTGCATTTGTTTCTTAACTAATCAATTGTGTGAATAAGCTTAATGAAAAATCTTCCTGAGCATGGTAGAATATCACAGGAGATAATGGAAAATTCTTTTCTGTTTTGCTTCAAAGGATTTCAGTCAGTTGCTTAAATATTTAGTATTCTCCACAGAAAACAGTAATTTAGATACTATTTCAGGATGATGTAGCTAAAGCAGCTGTTTAGGGTTTTTTAAATTATTTTTCATGTCTGTTTTGGAAAGTGGATTTTATTGCATTGCAGTATGTTTTTTTATATTATGACAATAACACAGTTTGGCTACCTTGTCTTGCCAGACAATCCATCCCACAAAGATCTCACAATTTCACATAGGATAACAGATAAAGGAAAATAGAAATAAGAAAGAATTATTATTCTTACTTTTAAATGGAAATTTTCATTTCAGAGTGTTTGCGTATTGTTACTGCAGAAGCTACTTTTTTCAAAGGCCTAAAATTTGGCCAATCTATTTTGTATTTCCATAGGAATAACAAAAGTCATGCTCCTGAGACAAATATCTCTCCCATGCAAAGACTGTTTCATCTCTCAAAATAGAGGAGTATTAAACACCTTTCTTAACAAAAACAAGCACAAACAAACTAACAGATATTATCAATTTTTCTGTACGATAATTCTCAAACCTTAGGGAGTTTTTAGACTGACGTTATTCCTGGAATGGAGGAGTTAAAGTATGGTGATAAGCACAATGCATCCTCAGTCCTAGTCACAGACAGTAGTTCTAGCTGCACTTAGAGTAAATTAAAAGAAGATTCTGATAGTTTAAATCAACCCTTTCACCAGTGACTGTCTCCAAGAAAGGAGAGCAATGAATGGTTGTTAATGGAAGCTGAACTCCCAAGACTAATCACAAAAGATCACTTTGATGCAACAATTCACTTTAAAAATGAAAAATTATATAGGATGATATTCATTTGCTGAGATTCATACAGTCTTTCCTGAATAAGTCAGGTTTGTTTTTTGGTTTTTTTTTTTTTTTAAATAAAAACATTCTATCTGAACCTGCTCAAGTCACTCAAGCCAGCTGCTTGTTTTCTCCTGAAGAGCAGCTCTTGGCTACTGAGCAAGCCAGAGGATGGCTTAGCAGCTCACACCACCCTATGGACAAGGAGAAGGCGTGTATTTTCTAAATTTTTGTGGTCTAAACAAGGCCTAAACTGACACGAGTGATGATGAGAGAGGTAGCAGTGGGTTGAGGAGATGTGCTTAACCCGAGGCACGTTGCCATCTCAATAACTGCGAGCTCCAGAGCCCCATCTGCCACAGCAGCCGATGGCTGTGGAGGCACAGTTTGCACACAAGGCTGTGAGCCAAACCTGCAGGCATGCAGCCCCGGCTCCTGCAGGTTCCCACAGCTCTGTCCAGCAGAGGAAACAGCCCCACTGCCACCAGGAACATGGGCAGGCTCTCGGAGCAGCCCACCCGCCCCAGCAGCAGCAGCCCTGGCAAAGAGGAGGCTGTGGCACGGGGCAGAGCCGCTGGACACAGGGATTTCTGCAGCTGGAGCCTGGTGCATGCTGCATGGGAAAGGCAGGAGCCAAGAAAGGATAGAGCATTAGACATAAGAAACATCACAAATTTGATTTTCCACCTCAGAGCCGTGCATAGTGTATGATGCTGACAGTCTGAATTCAAGAGGTGATAAGTAAATGAAAAATGAGTAAAAATGAGTTGTTTTTCATTCAGCTGAATTTTTGTTTTTATTTGCCTCTGCTGCTCATGGTGATCAAGGCATTTCAGCCATTCTCATTTCTGGGCTCCCGCTGCTGGGCAGCCAAAACCATGCTCTTCTTGAAATGGACCAGTAGATACAGGAGCGTGTTGTGTCCAGTACAGAGCTTTTTGCACCCTTTTTTTTGGTTACCCATAGTACAGCTAACATTTCTTAATAAGTTACATAGGTACATTTTTCTCCTTATCCAGCTGCTGGTAAGAAAGCTAACAAGACAAAACAAAATTCATACAGCTTTGCATCAAACATTGATCTTTTCACAAAGTCCAGGAAATTAAACTGTAATTAAACTGTATGATGCAAACCATGCCATGTGTCAGTCTGCTACTGAGCTACAGACAACTGCTAAAATGCTGCAATAAATGTATATACCATGAATTCAGTGGAGACAAAGTGAAGGAATGAGTAGTGGGTGGGATTCCCAGATTCTCACATTCATTGCAATGTGAACAATTAACAACAAACTTTGATCCTTGAGTGGACTGAATAGCTGAAAAACAGGGGAGATAGAGGTATGAAGGGCCTCAAAATACCAAAGCTATAATGGCCATTTATAGATCAAGATAACTAATAAAAATATTTAAAATCTCTGCAAATGTCAAAAAATCAAGATTTTAGAATGCCAATAATCTTGAAAATAATGCAAATTTTAGGGATTTTCCTGCAGGAAAAAAGCATGGGCAGAAACATCCTTAACAGAAAAACTTTTGATGATTCATAATTCCTTATAGTTGCTAATTTTGGAGTTAATTGCCATTTTCAACAATTGATGTAGAGTCTGTCTCAATGATCCTATTGATCACATTGTTATATCAAGTTAAGTCAGCAGTACGTTGCTTCTAGGTGACAGAAAGCACATAAAAGTTTCATTTTTAATAACTATTTTATGGAAATGCTACCACATGTAGGGGAAAATATATGACAGACTATTTCTAATGACAATTTTGAACCCAGTTCAGGAAAATTATGTATTTAAAGCAGACATTTAGGTCCTGTGGAATTCATATGGACATGGTATAGTTAAATTATAATGGACTAACTGAATGTGAATCAAAGCAAAAAGATTTAGACGTTCCTTGAATTTATTTTTAGAGCACCACAGTGCCTTGGAATGCACTTGGTTTCATACATATGAAAGTAAAATATACGCGTGAATTGTCCCAGAATAAGAATATGTTCAAGTCTTTAACAGATTAGATAACTAACACCTAGAAATATTCTTAAATTATAATCCTCTACCAGCACATACTAGCAAAGGGATGATTCATTTCTTAGTCAAGGTAATGAGCATCTGCCCTTTGCTGTTCAGGATATTGGATTAATAGGTAACTCTAGGTTGTTTATGAATTATGATGCATTAAATTGCACACTGCTGCCAGGATGGCATTTAGCTGCAGATCTCATATCACATATTTATCACCTGCTGGGTACAACTTAATTCACTAGCAATCCACTCTCTGCACTTGTTTACTAAAATACATTAAGTATAATTATAACAACTTGCTTCAAACACACAAGTATGTGCACAGAAAATAGCAAGAATGTAAATTTATATGTAGTACTTTATTTCCAAATTCTGCGTGTAATAAAAGATAAATCAGAAAAAACTTAATGAACAAAGTACTGCAAAGACCAGAGATTTTCTTCATCTGTAGAATTTAGGCACTGCAAACACATGACAGCAGATCCATGTAGTGTGTTAATTTTGGATTTTAAAAAAAGCAAAGGAGCAGGATTGGGAGTTGGAGTCCTTTTTTACCGTGATTCTCACACAAACTTTTGTAAGCATTTTTAATTTCTTTATTTACTACTCAAAGCTCCTTTCAGCCACCTCTTCACAATTTTGTTGGTTTAGGTTGCAAGAACTGATCACTAGAATTACAAGCAAAAAGTGGTAAACAATCCACATTTGACATGGAATGCCCCAGGAACAAAATTATTTATTCATCTCATTTGAACTGATACTTCCTTGCATGAGAGAAAAAAGGGAAAAACTTGCAGAGTAAATGCATCTATGAGTAATTGCATTCATTACAACCAAAGAAAAGCACACACACAAAGGATTAGACTTAAAATTGTTATACAATATTTTCGTGGTTTTGATATTTTCAAGAAAAACAATACCGAGCTCAGGAAAATGTGACTAGTCCGCACTCTTTTCTCCATTCTTTCTGACTTGCTCTTGATTTAACTTTGTCCCAGAGGCCCTATGAAATTCATTCAGCCACCCCCATCGATGAGATACTCAACATGTTCAAGATCGAAAGAGTTCACTACTCATCCGCATGGTGCAAGGGCATGATAGCACTACTGAAAAAGGTAAGAAAGCACAAATACCTTCTGCCCTCTGTTCTCTCGTCTTCCAGAAGCCTCTCCAACACTGGAAAAGGCATCAGACAAACACACACATTAGGCAGTCAGCATCTCAAGGATAAGAGAGCAGAGCTTATTCGAGGCTGTTCTGAATGTGAGCGGTGCGGTATTTTCTCTTCAGAAGGTGCAGTATTCTTAGGCTTAGACTCAGGCTTTTCATGGCTTCAAAGAAGTAAAAATTTAAAATTTCTTTTATTTTAAAGCTGATTCACTAGTGATAGTAAAAGTTTGGGGATCAGTAATTCTTCGTTTGTGCCCTAGCTTCATTTCTCCCCAGCTATGGATGTGCAAGTGGGACAGGGACAGAAGGACCACTCTGCCCTCTGAATTTCTGCTGCAGTTTCCAGACAGGCAGATTACAAATTGAAATGGCTGATTCTCTTCCTGTCCCATGTTGCTATAGTTGCAACAACAAAGTTGAGCCACTTTTATGTAAGCATCACTAAGCCGCAAGGCAGGGCCCTTTCTGAATGACCCTAACAATTGTTTTCTTCCTAAAAACCCAGTTTTTTGTTTGCTTTAATTGTCTGGCTACACCACAAAGATAATCTCTCTCTTTTAGGTATTTCAGATTATCAGTATTGATACTTGAACAGGAAAAATTTGTGAATGTCTGAATAGAGTAATAAAAAATATACATCTTTAGCAGCAATTAGCAATGTAGTCTTGAGTAGATAGTGCAGTGAGGTGGATAATTTTAATTGCTGCCAGTATTCTCAGTGTAACTGTATTTTCCAAGAAATTAAGGAGAAAATACAAATTGTTGGGTGTCATTGATCTGTGATGTTTCATTTTGCAGGGGCTCTTGTGTATTTGTAAGCAGACTTTTGTTGCTAATACATTTATACCCTTCATGCCTGCAACAGCCATCTGGTGGCAATTAAACTGTACTCATATCCTATGACTTATTACTGTTAATTTTTCTTTTTTCAAACTGGGACTTCTAGCATCTGTTAGAAGATTCCCTAGCCATTTTCTTACTTAAAAATATGTATCATACAATTTATGTATGTGATACATTTACTGTTCTATATGGCATCCAGCTCCTTAGAAAATGCCTTGTGCTTGATCACAGCTCCTCATTAAGGACCCAGAGTGTCGCCTTTCAAGCCTTGCAGACATCCAGAACTCTCCATACCTAGCTGATGTCAACTGGGATGCTGTTCTAGAGAAAGCTGTGACCCCAGGCTTTGTTCCTAACGTAAGTCAGTATTCCAGGTGAACAGTGTTTGTAAATTCTGACTTGAATTATCAATGCCTTTTTACTTGTTTATGCTTGTATTTATTGCTCTTCAGTGATTTACTTTGGATTCTACTTTCATTTACTCAGTCACAGCTAAGGGAAAATTAGTCCCATTTCAATAGATAGCAACAAAAACTAATTAACCTTGGTTCACTTTTTCATTCCTTTTCAAATAAAAGAAAACCTTTTCCAGACTTTGCATTTCAGCTGTTAGAGGAAATGATTGTCAGAGTTAACTCTGTGACAAAGAATACAAAGAAGACTGTTGTGGCTGTGAAAGTTAGACATTTGAATAACATTTGGAAAACTTTTTAACATCCCAGTATGCTGTTACTTTTTCACTTAAAAAATAGTGTTCCAAAAGACTGACCTATTTTCTTTGTGACAGTTTCTTACAATAAAACATTCCAATTCTGTGAGGGAATCTGGTGGTTTCTTTTTTACTGTGGTCCCATTTTGTTGGTATTTTTTGTTGGAATATTTCCTTTTTGCTCATTTTCATGTTAAATGTATTTCAGGGCCATGAATAAAAAGCAATGTGGTGTTAATATGCTGCTTCACTTTTTTCAGCCGTGTTGCACTAAAATTATTGTCCAAACAACATATTTGTAGCATACCAAAGTTTGTTTCTGTGCTTTATTTAATTATGCAACTGTAAATAAAGATGAGGGAGGTGGAATAGGTGGACCCTGTCTTCATCCAGGTGCACATCAGAGTTCATGATAAACATGATGGGGACAGCATGCAGCCCTTCAGCAGCGGAAGGTGAGAGAGCATTGCCTAATAGAGCAAAGGCAGCCAGGTGCATTGCCAAGACACTGCTCTCTGTGATTGCTGGGCTCCTTGGCACCTGACCAGAGCCTCTCTGGAAGCAACATCCTGCAGGGGAAGACAGCTGGGTGGGGGGGAGCAAGCAGGGTCTCCCTCAGGGAGCTGGGAGAAAGACCAGGAACACAGCGGGAAACAAGAACAGGAGAAGGGAAAGGCAGGCCCCTCTTCCAGGCACTCCAGAGCAATGTTCATCTGTGGGGAAATTCCTTCCTTTCGCTTTGTAGCTCAATCCTAGTGCAAGAGAGAAGTTGGAGAGGTGAATGTCATTCATTCCTGGTCATTCATTCCTAGCTCAGTCCTAGTGCAAGAGAGAAGTTGGAGAGGTCATGTCTACCAGGCTATAACTCTTTCACTCTTATTTGCTGGAATAATTGCTGTGCCATGCCAGGATCCTCTTTTACACCCTCAAGTCGCTGTCCCAAGCAAAGCAATACAGAACAAAGCTCCTTCCTGGCCTGCTGCACTCCATGCTCCTGGCGTGTGGATCTACAAGATGAGCAGAGACTGACTTTCCTCTTTTCCTTTTTTCGAGTTAGAGCTGCTCTTTGAGATATCAGAGGTGTGGACTCGCTTCTCAGGAAAAGCTCAAACAATTATTTACACCTCCTATTCCCAGCTAAAAGTTTAATCCACAACTGTCAGCTCGTGGAAAACTTCACAACATAGTATTTCTTAAGGGAGATACTAAGTATCTTTGGGTTCCCCATCCCCAAATACACAACATAGGTGGGGTTCCAAGAGTCTCAGACTCTGCAAAGATGGCTTTTCTTTTCACATTTGCTTTCATTTTATTTGTGTTTTGGCAGCATCTATAAAACTGAACGGGAAATCTGTAATATGTGAAGCAAAATAATATTCTACATTTAAAAGGAAATAGGAATAAAATGTTTCATTTATCTATCCAGATTAATCTGAAAGTCCCATTAAAAGCTCTGCCAGACTCTTCCGTGAAGAGTCTGATATTGCAGGGCTTGTTCCACCTGGTCAATCAATTGTGTCAGGAAAAACAGTGAACCAAAGTTCTTTTCTGGGCCAACATTTCTTTCTATAGAAACTTTGCAGTTTCATGAGACCAAGTTTGGTCACACATTTTCCAGGAACTTTCTCTTTGTAGCACGAGCAAAATTTTCATTGATTAATTGAGGCCACACAACATTTTTCAGCCTTTGGTGAAATGGTGAACTGGGACCCCTGTGACCTGTGTTTTGAAACCAGAGAGTTTTATAAATTCTGACAGCTTGCTTTGACTGTCAGGAGCTTGTCTGCCTTCTACAGCTAGGAGGGCACACAGGAGGCCCGTGGGAGCAATGTCCCATAGCTTAATTTCTAACAGCTCAATTTGATTCCATAAGCATAGTTCCTACTTAACTAGCACATGTGTTCCTTTATAGCTTAGTTAGTTACTTCATTTTCAGCTTGGAGTAATAAATTGTTGTAGGGTTTTTTTAAATGTAATTTGCTTTTATTTTTAAAGCTTCAGTATTAAGGGGATATATTTTTAAAGTACTCAAATCTAAAAACTATGGATGCTCAAGGGAGGAACTGATATTGATGAAACCTAAGATTTTTTTTTAAATAAATATAAATAAGCTGTGAACTGCCAGTAAAAAAACCCAAATATATTCTACTAAAGCTGGCTGGATAATATTCAGGAAAAGGCATCAGATATCTAAACATTGTGCTCTGACTATACAGAGTTTGCTAGGAATAAAAATAATGGAGTGATCTCTAAACCAAATGTTTCATTGTAGGACATGACAAATTATACAACTAGTTTCTGATGTGATTTTGCTGCTTAGTGTCTTTGCTTACCATAAATATCTGTCATTTATATATGACTTATTTTAGTACTTCCACCTTGACAGTGACAATGGTGTGATTGAACTCTCAGAAGTCCCAGAGGAAAATAGGTTGCTTTTAACATCCAATTCAAATTGTTTGCAAATTTTTTGTGAAGGACTTCCTGGTATAACAAAGAATTTTAAAATTTGATTCAAGCACCAGAAATTAGCATAACATTTTTTTAATGAAGAACCCAAAAGCAATTTAAGTAGTATGTGTAATGGGTAAGGAAAACCTTAATAAAGTGGATAGAACAGAAAAAGTATAATAGATTAGAATAAAGCACCTGATTGGGAAAAGCCAGCAATGATTCTCCAAGGACAAATGGGATTTTCCAAACCTTATCATATTCAATGACAAGGTGACCTGCTCAGTTGTTATGGGGCAAGCGGTTCTCATTGTTTACCTGGATTTCTCTAAGGTGTTTGAAACAGTTTCCCACCGTCTCCTTTGTGAGAAATTTAAGTGTTGTGGTATAGAAAAGTGATCCATGTAATGGGGAACTGGCTGATGGGCTGCACCTGGGGGAGGTGGAAAAAGATCCTCCTCAAACTGGGAGCCTGTCACAAGTGAGGTCCCCCAGGGATCAATACTGGGACCAACACTGCTTAATACCCTAACATGTGATGTGGATCATGGGATCAAGTGATCCATGAGGAAGTCCACTGATGATTCCAAGCTGAGTGGGGAAGTGACACCTTGGGAGAACTACCCTGCAGGAAGACCCTTGTAGGAGTGGGCTAGCAAGAACCTTATGAAGTTCAAGGGTTAGGGCTTAAACCTGGGAAAATACAGTCCAGGGGTGTAGCACAGGGTGGGATCTATCCAGCTGAGGAACAGCTCCAGCAGCTCTGGAGGTCCAGGTGGACACCAAGCTCAGTGTGAGTGACCAGGGTGCTGCCATGGCAAAGAAAGCCAAGGGGATGTGGAGTTGCATCAACAAGTGCACCACCAACAGAGATAAAGAAGTCATTGCCCCACTCAGCACTTGCCAGGCCACACCTGAAATACTGTGTTCAGTTTTGGTCCCCACTACATAAAAAAGATGTGGACAGGTGGAGAGGGTCCAGAGAGATGATCAGAGGAGTGGGAAGTAGGCCACAAGAGGAAAGGCTGAGAGAACTGGGCTTGCAGAGCCTTGAGAAAAGAAGGATTAGGGGAGACCTTATCACCATATCCCACTACCTAAAGGTTAGCCACCAAGATGGAGACTCCCTTTTTACAGGGGATCATGGAAAAGGCAAGGGGTATTGGGTACAGGTAACTCTTGGGAAGATTCCAGCTGGACACAAGAGCAAAACTTTTTGCAACATCAATCACCCATTTCAATAATCTGCCCATGAAAATGGTGGATTCTCTAAAATTGGGCTGTTTTAAGATCCAGCTGGACAGGTTGCTGGGCCATCTTGTCTGGATTGGGCACTGTGGTTTTGACCAGAAAAGTCTGACCACATGATCCTTGAGATCCTTTCCAAACTGGGATTCTACAATACTGTGAACCCTTTTTTATATAAATGCTGCTAACCTGTGAAGGCCTGCCCCTTCCTTTGTTCTCATGGACAGCATCTAAGTAAATGAATCCACTGCAACACTTCAGCAAATCAGATTTCAGCAAGGTCTTAGAGGTACTCCCCAGCTCTTCTGCACTATTACTGGTGTCACAATTACTCTACAGCACTAACTGATATTCTGATGAAGACCCTGGGCCAGATTAATCTCTCTCACTGGGGTAACATAACTTTTGTCACTCTAAGAATATATCTGTTTATAACCAGGAAGAGGATCTAACTCTTTATAATTGCTTTTTAATATGATTTTTATCTTATCTCCCTTATTTAAACTTTGAGCATCACTTCAGGCCTAAAAGGACAGTTTTTATTTTACAGATGTGATTGAGGAGCTGGTTCATTATTACTGCCGTTAACACTTGCCAAGCAAATTAAAAAAAAACCACAATGATGCTTCAAAGAGTAACTTTGAATCCTTTTGTACCAGAAAGGAAGACTGAACTGTGATCCCACATTTGAACTTGAAGAAATGATTTTGGAGTCCAAGCCTCTCCATAAAAAGAAAAAGCGACTTGCCAAAAACAAATCCAAAGATGGAGCTAAGGAAACCTGCCCACTGGTAAGATGGGGACTGTGACTGCAGCCAGTGGTATTTTATTTACACTCTAATAGACAAACTCACTTATGTTCAGCTTTATCACCTCTGAAAATAGACTCAACCTCTCTCTCTGTCATTTTATACATTGCATAAATCACTTCCAAAGCAAGATGAAAAACAACCATTTATTTCAGTCAAATAGTAACAACATCTTTAAGCTATAATAATTTTTAAGATTATCACAGATGCTCATTTAAAATATGAAAAACTGTTGCCAGTTGCGAAAAACACTTCCCACATATGGACAAATAGTTACAAAGAGTATTTATTTGCTACTACTACCCAAAATGAAAAGTATGCAGTTAAAAGGCTTGTTATTTATAAATATGATAAAGCTCTCTCTTCCACTCTTGACTAATGTGTGCCATATAGAAAGATGCATTGTATGAACAGCCAAGAGTACCAAGAATATTAATAATAATTTCCAGACTTGAATTATCATTCCAGTGGGGTTTTAAAAATTATGCTGCTACTCCTAATGATTTTGAATGTTCATGCAAGCTGTTCTTCCTAAAGCTATCAGATGTAAAAATCCTCAGGAATTCTTTGTGAGAATTCTCTTCCAAAAGAATGAGATTGATTGTGCCATCACAACCCGATTTAATGAGTCTTCGAAATGCCTCTTGATAGCATTCATTCATAAGCATTTTGTTCAGCGTTGTTTGTGTTGTTGTGATCTTTGTCTATGATTTCTCATCTTTTTTAATCAACCTATTCATGCTGTTTTTTAAAGAACGTACACCTGCAGCAGTGCTTGGAAACCGTTAGGAAAGAATTCATCATATTCAACAGAGAGAAGTAAGTGCATTTCTTAATGCCTCTTTAGCATTCAGTATTAAAATTAAATTGAGAACTATTTTTTTTCTCTCAGTGTAAGGGAGGGTGATTAATGATCACAGCAGCAGAGCCTAAAAGACTGGATTTCCATTGATTTCTTCCTCTTATAATCTCTGGTGTGATGGTTTTGTAGTTCTTGCATCTCTGCAAGCAAGCAGAAGACCTTGTGATGAAAGTATGTTAGAAATATAAGGTAAATGTTACTGGAACTCCCCAGAGAAACTGTCAGTAATTAAACAGAGGAATGCAATAAAAGATACTGCTTTTTCACAACTCAAAGAAAACCAAGGGAAGTCATAACTCATGAAATTTTAATGATATGAACAGCACTGTTCTGACTTGGAAAAGCTGTTCATACTTCCCCACTATTAAAAAAAACCAAAACAAAACAACAAAGTGTATTCCAACCTTAACTATTTCAACAAAGCTAGGAATTGCACCTCTACCAGACATGAAGCAAGAACTTCTAATCTGAGGGTCAGTCAGGGCTGACAGAAGCACAAGACATTCCCAGGGATATCAATAATCTTCCTGGTTCAATTAATGCACTGCCTTTCTTGTAATTACTGCCTCTGAGTTGCAGTCATTATGGACCTGTTTGTATTAGCAGATACAAGTCATAACAATGGGTTTTTTTGTGTCTTTGGTCAAATTATTGCATTTAATTCAAGTTTTTGAATTCAAATTCCATGTTTTAATTTGATCTAATTATATATGCAAGAATTTCTAATAGAGTTGTGAGATGTTAAAAATGAATTTAAAAGTTGTGACTATTTTGCTTAATGCATACAATGCAGGTAATTACTGTCTCTGTAATTAAATCTGAAAAAGGAGCTGTCAGCTTTGCACAGTTCACACAATAGCATGAAGGAAATTATGCCATGATCTACTTTTCTTCCTGTTACAATCTGTGGGACATTTCTGACTGATATAGACTGCTCACAGAAAGTACAAGGTCTTAGAAAGAAAAGGAAGGTCCAGCAGATTCTTCATGTTATTTTGCATGATCTCTAGCACAAGAAAGCCATTGGTTGCTGTAAAAGCCATAAAGAGGAGAAGCCAGACCAAGTCAGCCCATAGAAAATTTTAAAGAAGCATCTTGGTGGGTTCCCTGAATTAGCTGAACTAGTGAATGCTTGAACTTTGTAGCTTAAACCACAAAATTCAAAATAATTAAGATCATAATAACAAGAATAGAAAAATATTACATTAGTTAATCAATTTAATGAGTTTCCTAGAAACTGTTCATACAAGTAATTAATTTCCAGGCATTACTCTCCCATCAGCTCTAGAGTCATACATGAGGCATATCCAATATGCAGCAATTTTTTGAAGTTAGAACAGCAGGTATTGTAAGACACTCAAAATCTCATTGGTGTGTTCACTACCTTGAACAATTTCTCTTGTCATGATTTTACTGTGTTATTCTTAAATCTTTTTATGCATAGGATTTTTTTTTGTTTGTTTCTTATTGCACAGCTACAGTAACAACACAAGCTATAAAGAACTTTGAGAGGCTGATGAGAGATCAAATTTAAATGGATTACAAGTAAAATAGAAGCAAAAGCTAAACATGCACTTCAATCAGAAAAAAAACATGTGTTTTGGTCATTGCTAGATTGGCTTTGACAAGGTAAAGGAAGAATATTAAGTTTAGACCTATAACAGATCCTGCATTGTCTAAAGCCAGATCACAACCATTTCTCTTTAAAATTGCATCATAGCTTAAGAAAGACATGGAGAGACTTCTGTAATATTTTTCAAGGAAAAAAATGTTAAGAAGGGGGGAAGCAGATGTCAAATGTTTGAAGTGCAAAGTGAATTGAAGTTAATGAGAACAAAACAGGAGCAGTGGCAGGAACAGATGCCATCATGCCAGAAGAAGCTACGCAGTATACACCAGAGGAACTCAGGGTGGGTTTCCCCAGACCTTCTGTGCCCTCAGGACTGGATGTACAAGCTGAGTCTGTGCTTACATGGGTTTCCAAAGCCACATGGCCCATCTAGTTCTTAGGAACAGCTGAAGATGCTGAAAGATGTGAACCATTTGTTCCTACAAATATAATACATATTAAAATGTGATTGTATCATTAGGTGAGGTGTCAATCCCAAGCAGGCCTTCAAATCACTCTCAGATTAATGCAGCCAGATATTTTGATATTCTTCTATGTTCCTCTACATAGTAACTGTTGAAAATATCTGCATGTTTTCTTAGATCTTCATTATATTAAGCAGCAAAAATCTACATTTTATTGCCACTGAATCCTTCTGTTCAGTTTACTTCAGTGTCACAGAATACTACATAAATACTAATAAAGGATGGGATAAAAATAGCATGTCTTTCAAGGGAAAAAAATGAGACTCTCCAAACTATAAGGATGCAAGGATAAAATTCAGATGCTTCTCACTGAATTACATAAAGTCAGGTGTTAATACATAGTTAATTTTGTGGCGTTAGCCATCACAACTACACAACATCTTGCAGTCCAATACTTGTAAAATATCTGCTATGAAAAGCAAAATCCGATTTTTTGGAATGCCTTGCTGGTAGTTCTACTCTGTGCCTCTTTTCTACTGTGTGTCTTTCATCCTGCAGCAGACACTGCAAATCTTGCAATGTGTCATACTTGCTTTTTCAAGAAGCTCAGGAGAGTATCAGAAACCCTTAGAATGCAGGTGAGAGGAGCAGGGGGAGGTAGGGAAAAGGCCCTCTGTGCTAAAAAGAATTTAAACATTGTGAAAGAGACGGAGGTATGTTAAAAGTTTTTCTTAACGAAGACAAAGACAGAATGTTCGCATTTTCTTTATTCTACTGGTTTCTGTATTTAAGGAATGAAAAATCGGTATTTGTAGGAAAGTTTTAAGCAGGGATTTCATGGACAAAGACATGAAGTTAGTGATTGTCAGCAGTGGGTAAAACAGTTAGATTTGTATCCCTTACACAGTCCTGATCAAAGGGCATCTTCTGTTGACTATTTCAGTTGGATGTGAGCTACAAATTAAAACATCTGTGTGTGGGTGTGTGGGTGTGTGGGAGTGTTTCGATGTGACATGGGGGTATGGCATCCACAGTGATATTATCTTCCAGTACCTTCAAGACAAGGGCACACATTGACCTGATCCAAAGTAAAATAACAGGAAAATCCTTTTGTAGGATTTGTTTTCTATTGTTAAAAGTGTCAGTGTAGTCTCTTAGTTTTGAACACATAAACTAAATAAACTCTGATATACAAATGGTCCACACACTGATTAGCTTGAAAATAATATCTAAAGTAGTTTTCAGGGATCTGTTTGGCTCCTTTTTGTGGCAAAATAATTAGTTTTTTAATTCCATTTCTGTATTTTTATATCCAGAAACACAGCACCAAACATTTTGCAGTATCTTAATGTGTATTTCCATAGACTTGCCAGCAATTTTTCAAGAATTTGATATCATTTAGAAGCTGTAGGCTACATTTTCAAGTTTTCTTTTTTTAATTTTGTGTGTGCGTATGTGGTGGGAGAGATTGTACAGATAAAGCCACACTGTTTGGTTGTAGCTTTATTAAAAAGCTGAGCAAAGATTATTTTGCTACTTTTGTGCTGTTATCACTAAACAGATCTTCACATACAGCCACATCTCTTTATGAATTTTTAAAACCCAAAATGACCAGAAAGTAAGAAAAAGACCCAATATTTGCATGTAATGAAATCATATTTCTTACTTTTTATGGTCCTGAGCCTCTTCTTCTCCCTGAAAGATGCCTTTAAGATTGAAGATGTGAGAAATCAAAGAGAGAAGAAAACACAAGAAATATTTGCTTATCAGGCAGAATAATCTTTCAGTTAGACATTTCACAAACTTAATCAAAATTATCAGCCTGCTAAAGAAAGCAAAATCAAACATCCACATTTTACTGCATAGAATATGTATTTCATATAGCCAATGTACATGAAAATGGGTTAAAATTCTGCAAAACTATTTTAGCAAATACAAAGTACTGATTAGGAAAATATCCATGTTTTAATAATTCCAGTAAAAACTTTTAAAACATTACTAGTGATTTTGAATTTGGAGGTTTTTTACTTAATACTAATATGCTGCAATAGCATTGTTATGATATTCAGCTGTCTTGTCCCCACTGATCTGAACAGACTTGTCTCTGCCCTAAGTGCTGATACACCTTATTCCTCTTCTCATTATTTGTTCAATGCTAGCACACTAAAAAATGTGCCACAAATTGAAGCACATTACTCTGTCTTTTCCTGCCATCATTCCTACCATTTGAGCATATCTAGTTCTCTTATAAATGATCCTGAACAGCTCGAGGTGAACAGAGATCTCTCTTTCCCAGAATAAAGAGCAAAACTTGAGGGAGCATATTTTAAGTATAATAAGATGCTCAAAATCTTGTTGTCTGATTTTTTCTATATCATAGATTAAAAACTTACTTAATATATTTTTATAAGATCAAATTTTTTATCTCTCTCATTTTAATTCTTTTTCTTTCCTTTTAATTGTCTTTTAAGATTCAAATCCAGAGTCCTGAATACTCTCTTTAATTTCACTTTGATTGAAATTGAATATTCATAATGATTTGCAGTGTAATTCATTGAATGAAATTTTCTTAATACGTATTTTATGTCACTTATTGTCTCTGGAGATATTTAGCATAATCCTTCTAATATCTGAATGCTTTTTGGATGAGGTTGCAGTCTTTTTCTTGCCCCTTCTGCTGACCTTAATTCAGTTCAAATCCATTTCTTTCTGAGCATTTCTAGTGGTTACTGCTCTTCACTGAACAGTAACCTTTCTTCTCCCTTTTGTAATGGATCTGTCTGCTTTTGGAGATTGCTCTTGCATTGGAAAGATGCTTTTCTGAATGTGGTGATTGAACCTGCTTTGTGTTTGGGCAGTAGCAACTGTTGCTTGCCCACACGAGCCCCTTCACTCCTGACTCTGATTCCTGCTTGTTATTACTGGTTTGGGATTACCAATCCAAATGTCACTCTCTTCTTAGTGAGCCAAGCTACCTAAAAGTTTCAGCACAGCAGGTCCAAACTGGTAATTTTTCTACAGGTATACCTTCAAATTCACTTTTTTTTGAGAAAAGATTGCTCATACAAATGCCATTGTTTCAATAATCTGTTCCCTTCACGGTTTCATGGAGGGGGAAAAAAAAAACTACAGAGGGTAATCAGTATCTGGAGTATCCTTTTAAAATCTTCCAGCAAAAATGGTCAAAGTTTTCCCAAACAAGTAATGATGTCATTATAATGGCTACAGCCCACCATCCAAGTTGGGGAATGAAAGTTGCATGAGGGTGCATATGTCAGCATATTCTCCACTTTGAAACGTGGGCCTGGAAGGATCAGGATAACAGATGGAGATCCTCATCACTGGAGGCCAGAAATTAATTTCTATTCATAGAAAACTAAACACAAATACAACTCATAAAGACTAATTGGAAGTCAATTCACAGGCAGAGGAAAGAGGAGTCTTAATTTGTTCATCTCAGACTTTGGGGGGGAAGCACAACTATAAATCTGAGTCTGAGTACCTTTTTTTTTATTTTTTAAGTAGGTTACATGAGACAAATTATATCTGTGATAAATAAAGGCTGCATAACAGGTCATGACTTTCCATTGCCACAGGGAATTACCTCCATGAGTAATTGCCTTCATCTCTCTTTGTCCCACACTAACATAAATTTTCACTTGTTATGAGTCTCCATCAACTGAGTCATGAAGACTGAACTCCTTGTCCTGTTTTAAGGCAGCAATTTGTGTCCAGTTGCTGAAGCAATGCAGAAACAAGCCAGTAATGAGATAACATTATTACTGCCGGTCACTCTGATGTCCATGTGTCTGTTGAATACATTTGTAGATGAGCTGGAAAGGAAGGTGAATGGTGAGGTCACAAAGTTCACTTATGATACCAGAGTAGTCACAACTAAATCTGAGTGAAAAGAGCTGCAGTAGATAATGATAGCCATGGTTCAGGGTGGGAAAATGGCAGCTCAAACTCAGTGCTGATAAATGCAAATACAGTCAGAAGAAGAAAATCTAAATTTTACATTTAGGATAACAGACTCAAAATTAGCTTCAGTTATGAAGGAGGGAGAGTTTGAAAAGACTGTGGATAGCACAATGCTCAGTGGAAGGCTGAAAGGTATTGATATGTTCCTGCTAAAACATAGCTACAGATAAATCTATGTCCATATACATACACCTGCATCTTCTATTCTGCGTACAGCTCTGCTTCCTTATCTCAAAAAGGTTAAAAAGGACTTAGAAAGTTTTCAAGAAAAACAGGATTCGCCAGGGGGGTGACATGGGTCATGTTGAAGGGTTTAATAAACTTGAACTAATTTAAACTCAGAGAAGAGGCAATGATTATTCATTCTTTGCGGTAACTCAAGGTCACAAAGTTATCAGGCAGCAGGTTAATAAGAAAATCAACCATGCTTTTTTGTGAAATGCAACATGTTGCTGAGTGGTGGTTTGGATGTTAAACATAGAAAAAGATTCAGATGAGGATTAGAGAAATTCATGGGAAAAATCCATCAAGGTCCTTGAGATGTGAGGCTTCTAATGCAGTCATTGGTTCAGGAAATCTGGAAATGTCAGAGGTGAGGGGAATGTGCCACAGCAGGCATTTGTTTCCACTCAGCTTATTTGTTAACAGCATGCCCTAGTGTCTGAAATGGGCCACTATGAGAGAGGGGAATCTGTTAGATGGAATTGCTGGGTATGTGCATTTATGGCTTCTCACAGCTTACAAGGTTTCCATCTTCATATAGTCTTCACAATACCACAAGGGTAGAACAGTAAAATATACATATTTATGCATATGAGTATGCATATATTGCATATATGCAAGTATGCATGTATATATATCTAATATTTTGGAAATAGGAAAAGAATTGCAGACTTAGGTCAGTAAGAGATTTAGATAAGATTCAGACTGTCCATAGCTCTGTTCCAGGACACATCCCCCATCCTTTGGAAAGACCTCCCATTTGGAGGTAATTTTCCTGAGTCTCTCCTGGGGCTCAATACATGCTCCTGTTGAGGGTGAGTTTGATTTTTGACATTGACTAACCCAGGTGACATGGTGTTCAGTAGAGTGGCTTCTGGGGATCCCTGTGTTAGGCACCACCCTTCCTTGTGCAGGGAGGTTTGGTGATTAACTGAAGGCTGCAAATTATACTGTGCAATCACAAGTGAACTCCTGGCTCAGTCTCCTTTTGGGGGGTCCACCCTACAAGGAATGAAGGAGCTGCACCATTGATCAGACTTCTTCTGGAGCTAAGTTTGGAACTGGGGCAGAGAAATCTTGCATAGAAAATAGGTGGAGAGGGATGAGCCTGCAGAGAGGCGAGTGCAGGCTGTGGCTGTTCCCTGGCAACTCACAGCCTTTGATTCCTGGAAGTTGGTGCTGTGACAAGGGCAGGACTGAACCTGCTTACTTCTCAGACGCATATGCCAGCCTGAGAATGTTTATTGTCAGGTCAAATAATTAGGCAGAGGCAGACTGACTTAAGAGTTGTGTTGACTCTGTTCTGGGTGCCAGGTGCCCACCAAAGTCACTCAATCATGGCCCTCAGCTGGGCAGGGGAAAGAAAATACAACAAAAGGTCATGGGTTGAGGAAAGGACGGGGAGAGAGAAACCATTCACCAGTTATTGTTGTGGGCAAAACAGGCTCAGCTTGGGAAAGGTTAGTTTAATTTATTGCCAATAACTAAAGGACTGGGATAGTAAGAAATAAACCCCAAACCTTAAACACACCTTCCCTCTACTCCTCCCTTCTCCTGGGCTCAACTCCACTCCCAAAACCTCTGCCTCTCTGTGACAGGGGCACATGGGGCTGGGGAATGCAATCAGTTCACTACATGTTGTCTCTGCTGCTGTTTCCTCCTCACACTCTTCCTCACTCCAGTGTGAGTTTCCTCACACAGACTGCATTTCTCCATGAACTGCTACAGAGTGAGTCCCTCGGCCTCCATGTGATCTATCCATCTGCAGGTAACTGAACAAAAGGGTGAGCCTACACCCTGCAGGATACACACCCAAAGCAGGCTAGGAAATTAATGTCTTTTTTTAAAGATGATGGTTGGCCCACACTGCTGAGAAATATCCTCATTTGTGAGCAGGTGCCTATATTCTTAAAACTGGATTTTGGTTAACTAGAAAGAAAATTTTTCCCCTGTCATCCCAAAAGGTCTGAAGCAGAGTATGTTATTGGGAAATTTCATAGCTGCTTTCCTGTTCCTTGTAGATGTGGATCTGCAAACACTTTAAACTAGAAATTTTGTGCATGTTTTAAAATGTGCCTGAACAAGACAGATGTTGGTTAGGATGCACCTGGTCTTGAAGAGACAATAGCCCACTCTAAGAAACTCCTATTTTACTAATCTGAACCTGGCTTTAATATTAGTTTTAATCACTTGGTTTAGTCACATTTTCTTAAATGACTGCACATCATTTGAAGTCTTCATTTATTTACTTCATGTCTTTACTTATTTTGCTTTATCAAATCCCAGGATAAACCTCAGATCTCAAGATCTCAAGACAGTACAAGTCAATACACTATAGCCCCCAGTAGAGTTTTTCACTTGCCTTCTGCACAGTGACAGTGTTTCACATGTCACTCACGCTGTTTGTGCACCTGAGCCCGCTAGGTTTGATTATGAATTGCTGGTTGATAGAAAATTATATTCACAGCCATTTACTGAGTGTAATTGCTCAGCAGGAACCATCAACCTGAATCAATTATCCAAACTCTAAGAATATTTCCCCTAGGAAAGGGTGGGAGTAAATGCTGTGAGTGTCAGTGGTAGAAGAAGACATATGTGCTTCATGGGGTACTACCCCTAAAATTTTACTTTTCACATTCAGCTATAATAAAGCATAACTTTTCATCTGAAAATCATTCATTTAAATTTAAATTGAGTTAAAATATAGTTATTTGAATAGTTACTTGGTAGTCTACTGAACTATCCAAACACATACATCACAGTGTATTAGGAAAACAGACCTGAGATTTTAGCTGTTTCTATCAAATCAGTTGGTACCAAGAGAGCATGTCTGGGGTCAAAGACAGCCTGAGCCAAATAGTGGTTAGACAGTGAACAACTCCTGCCCACAGGCTGTACACAAGGTTTTTCAGAGTATCTGAAATACATGGGAAGTAGATGACCAAGTATTTTTCAAGATACAGACCAAGTCATGCAGAAAAGCCACTCCTGGCAGAGCCGGAGCCTGAATACACTACGGGCACGTCTGCAGGGATGAGCAGGCAATGGCACCCCTGTTCTCGCTGGTGATTTCATTACCCAGCTCTTGGCAGAGTTCATCACCTTGTGCTCATTACAGACTGATGGGACCATTCAAGTTCTGCTCCCCTGAACTCTATGGGTGCAAATTAGCTCTAATCCAGCAGTAAATTGGCTCTGCTGAGCAGTGCAGTCTGTGCTGAGCTGGTAGAGCCACTAAACAGGAAGGGCCTTGAATCTGTTTCTCAAAGAGGGAAGGCATATATGTTTTTATAGAGATGTAGCAAGCCTGTATCCCTTTAACTTAATATATCTAAAAATAATTTCTGTAGTTTAAGCTCCTTTAGTACTCAGTGAGGAGACACTTGTATCTCCCAAGACTGATCTGTGATACATATATTGGATAGCTTAGACCCAAAGCAATCAATCTAGGTTGGTGACTCTATTTATCATGTAGAGAGAGCCTGAACTAATCTTTCAGTTTTCTGCAGTTAGCTGGCATAAAATCCATCCCACATCTGTGCACTCAGATAATTTCTGAATGTCAGTTCTGCAGGCATGGGTGCTCTGTGCTCTGACCCCCCTCTCTGTGTCAGTAGTCAAGGGCATCTCATGCAGCACAAAGCATCACTTGTGAACCAACTGCTTTGTGTGCCCACAGCCATGGGGGCAGGAGACCAAGGACAAGCAAGCCACAGCTGGAAACATTTTCCAGGAAGTGCCAAAGATTCATGACATCCACTCTTGGTTGGTGGTTATATGGAGTCACTGCTTGGGCCCAGGTTTCCCAAAACACTCACTTGCTATAACACAGAGCAGGGAGGATTGTGTTCCATTTAAAGCTGCTCTGCACACATTGGTTCTCTACACAAACTCCAGATCAAGGGGAAATTGTCTTTGTTTACAGACTAATTTTCACTCTGGAGTTGTGTGACTCAGCTCTGATGTTGCCGAGTGATGAGTGTTGTCTCTGCTTCAGCAGCTCCTTGGTTCTGCCCTGGGCTGCCCCAAGCTTCTTCTGGCACAGAGCGGGATTGTGCCTTCCTTGTTTACTCAGAAATGCTTAGAAAATTCATACACTTTTCAGTGATTTCTGTTTTCCTGAAAAGACTTCTGAGATCACTCTGTGAAGAGACTGAAGAAAAGCCCACTATTAACTCTCCCATGCTTTCTGCTCCTCTGCGAGGCATAAAGTGGGATTTTTAATAAACAAACCAAAAAGGAAATTAGCTATATACAGCTGTCTTTTGAGATAGTTTTAATTAGCTATATGATTACTTAGTTTAATTAATTAGATATCTAAGGTTGGGATTCTTTTGAATCCTTCATCATTTTTAAAGTGTTTCACTCTCCTTTCATTGCTACTCCTTTTTTTCCCCCCTTATCCTGTGTTTTCCACCTTCACTGCTGTTTTCTACCTATTTTTCATAAACAGACAGACTTCCAGACTTCTCCATTGTTAACATGGTCCCTGGCAAAATTTTTCCCAGGCCAAAGTCACTCTTTGGAGCAAATCCCTTCATATTTCAGGGGTTATCATAGACAAAAGGCCGCCCAACAAGCAGCTGGAATGCAACAGCTCTGGTCTGCAGATTAGAGATTAGCCAGAAGGATGTGAGGCAGTCTCTGCCACTCACTCAGCTCCCAGGCACTGATCCCTACCCTTGGGAGTGAATGCAGCCAATGCCTAAAATGCAGGAATTACATTTCCATGAGTGCTCTATTTGCTGTCTGTCACGAGAGTCCTCCCTGATACCACTGGGGAATAGGAAATGGATGGATAATTTGTCAGATGTTCAGGTTACCAGGTAATTTAAGAAGGATTGACAATTATTTCTGCTATATGTTGTTATGAAGTTAGAGCACATGCTTTCAAATTGGAGGATTTCATTGTATTTGGGCAAACTTGACTCTGTTCCTTAAGATTTACACTGAGCAAAGTTACTATTTTCTTCTTTATGAATGAAAGTATAAGTTAAGCAAATTGTCTGAATTTCTGATCACCTCATTTTTGCTAACTATTTTTTTTTAAAAAGCAAATCTAGGAATTTTCAGTGTTTTATGACAAATTTTATGGATATTTTGTTTTGAAAAGTAAAAATACTCTTCCCAATATACTTATTTAATTAAAAATAATTCAGTCGGAACCCCTTGCTCACTTCTTCCTTCTTTATTTCATATAGTTGAATGAAAACCCGGGCACAAGAAAACTAGTAAGCAGAATAAAGGAGATATAAGAGAGTGACACTCATTTACCATTGTAAAATACTGCCAGCTTCTTCCATTCTCATAAAAATAGAGCACAGCAAGGGCCAATTTTTAAGAGAAACCTTAAAACATGCAGGCAGAAAATGATTAAGTGACTGTGTATCAAAGTCCATCCTTATTCCTGACAGAATAAAGCAGAAGACAAGCCAAGCTGCTCATTGTCCCAGAAGTCATGCTCCATTATCAGTATTTCCACAATCATTGCCTGCAGTTGATATTAAAATGATGGCAGAAAAATAATGGGTGAAGTTTTCAAAGTGGAGTGAGAGATGCACGTGTATACAGCCCATTATTTTTGAAAAGACATGGATGCACTGCAGGACCTACATTTTAGTGCCAGAACCTTGCCCTGTTTTTGCTGTACATCTGATTTACTGAGCTGCTATAGAGGTTAGACAAGGGTTTCATAAATGATAGGTTTTGCATGATTTTGGGGAAGTGACTTCTTCTGGCTAAAGCATGAGAGATTGTGGGTGCTGTGGATATTTTTGCTCAGTACCAAGCCAAGGGAAGTGTCCTTTTGGGGCTGCCGGGTGAGCTGATGCAGAAAATGAGCTGGTATGGCCAACACCAGTAATTTCCACCTGCCAACCTCCTACTTAACACTGAACACTTATTATTTAGGACTGAGATGTAAACTAAACATTTCCCTTTTCATGAGGGATATACCGACATGCAAAGTTCAAACTACCAAGCAGCTTTGTGGTTATAATTTTTATCACACCTGGTGTGAGCCCTTTTGAATCCTCACAGTCCAAATACTTCTGTTCTTTCTAGAATAGGTTTCTCTACATAAAACCACTTAAAAATGTGAGTAACATAGAGATATAGTCTGTACTTGTTCCACAAGAAGGAAATCTTATTGCCAGTTAGACTGCGAAGTCCCATTAAGTTTTCCTTTTTATATCTTTTGACTAGAAATAAAGGAGATGGATGGGGATGTAGTTAGTGGAGCTCCAGACTGCCACAAATGTTACAAACCCTTTGGGTTGAGCATTTCATCTTTGTTTTGTGTGGAAGCAAGCCTTGAAGCCAGTTTCCATAACCAGCTGCTAACTACTTCCATTTCCTTAGGAAGAAATATCTGTACCATTTGGTAAAAGTGCTTAGTTATCAGACAAACAAGTTAGTTGTGTTCAGGGACAGGCAGTGGTGGTGTGGGACTAGTTAAAGAGTCACCAACTTGAGGAAGAAATTGTGTTGACCAGTTGTGATTTATTCATCCAGGCATTTTTTGGTTATGTTGGTATACAAATTTGGGTAATACCACACGGAATAAAAATTAAAATTAGACTCAAACAGTGGGAAAGAGCAGTGGTTACCAAACTGACACCTTGCCTTCCCTCGGTGCCAAGATACCTCTCACTCCATCCTTGGCTATCTTAGCAACTTGCTCCCATCTTGCTGGACATGCTGGGTGTCCCCAGTTCCGACAGGATCCCTGTGAGATATTGCTGCTGTTGGGATCTTACTTTGTGGAGTCCCTCTACAGAATTATACCACCCTGTAAAAATTATTTGGATGAAAGTTTTTCAACATGATAACATCGAGCAATTTTAGTTGTATGGCATAGCTTACAGGTTTCTATTTTCTATGGGTGGGATATAAAAAATAGTGCCTATCTCTGTCTCTTTTTGGCTTCTTTTAAGCCCTTCACAAAATGCCATTGCTAGATCTTTTCTATTGAGAATGAAATGTTGCTAATGCTATGTTATTTGCCAGCTAATTCTAAAAATATGGGATTTGGACATTAGGACATTTACTGCTTTTTAAAAAGTCCCCTTGTGACTTCTGTATCTGTGGTCCAGTAGCCAAAACACATGACATGGTCAGAGACGTGTAGATGAAATAGTTCCTTCCTGAGCACAGTCATTCCTCATGGCACATCAGTCATTTTCTTCCTCTGATTCCAACATGTTCAGAATTAGCTTTACAGCAAGGCCATCTGCACAAACCATCAGCATTACTTCTGTGTAGCTGCTAAATCATACAGCTGAGATGAGTTTCTGATTATTTAGCAAACTGTCTTCCAGGATTCATGAATTTCAAAAAGCCAACGTAGATATGCCTCATCTGTTCTGATCTCAGTCCCCATCCCTTGGAAGAATAACTGGGTAAATAATCCACAGATTTATTTATTCCTCAGGACTTATCTCAAGGGATGTGAAAGTTTTCATTATTAGGCTTTTGTTTCCTACAATAAAACTAGTTTCTATAATTCATTTTATTAAGTTCTTCTTTTCCCCAGACCAAAAGCATCTATTTTCTCAAGCAAAGTGAAATACCAAGAAACCAAGGTAAAATGCTAAATCTAGAAATGGCAAAACAAATCCACTGCCCACTCAGACTGTTCTGTTTCCTCCACCCTCAGGACACTCGATTTGCAACTTTGGCAAACTCACTTGCAGATTTTTCATAATAAAAAGACTTTCCTTCAGAATGTGGTGAGTGTGGGAGTCTCAGGGGAGGGGCAGCTCTGCCTGGCTTGAGTTCTCTTTGTCAGTAGAAAGTTTCTTTTGTCCTCTCATGGTTGCAGAGAGCAGGCCCACAGTTTGAGACAACTCCTGGTATTTCTGAGCCTTCAGTTTCACCCTGAGAGCCTGGCAAGACCCACTGAGGAATGCATCAGCTGCACAAAGGTGGTACCATGCACCAGGCAGTGTAACAGCCTCCACATGGCCCTCAAACACAGCAGCTACATTTTGCAAAGCCTGATGCCAGTGCTCTGTACTGCTATAGTGGTTTGGACCCAGTATTTTTCCCTCTCCCCCGGATTCCCTTTCACTGACTGATATCAGATTCAAGATCCAGTATCAGAAATCAATGCTGCAGGAATGCTACTATAATATCTGAGTATTGAGAAAATAAGATCCTTAAAAACCAATTCATGGCTCACACAGGCTCTTTCTCTTTGCCAGAAATACTGACAAAACCAAGATTTGACTGGAGGTTCAGTTACTGTTCTTGATGCATTCCTGTAGTGTCTGGCACCCGCTTTCTTCCTCGCTGCTGGAGTGGAGTTTGTGCAGTGCTCAGGGTCACACACTATCAATATTGCATGGAAGCAACCACTTTCTTCCTCGCTGCTGGAGTTTGTGCAGTGCTCAGGGTCACACACTATCAATATTGCATGGATCAATGATGAAAAGAAGGAAAACTCTTTTCTGTTCAGCAGAGCCACTCTCAGTTCCCAGCATAATTGCCTCTGAGACTCCTTATGTATTTGTACAGAACTGTCGTGGAATAAATGCAATAGACACAGTTCAAACTAATTTTCATCCTCTTTTCCCTGCTGTTTTTTTGTTCCATATGACTATATCCACTAGAACCACTTGTTCACTTTTTCATCCATAGCTGGCCATTTTATTATTTATTCTTAGCCAACAGTATTCAGCACAGGAACAGGTACCTGCTTCAGATCCACCACAAAGTCTCCATCAATCCATTCATTCTCCATGGGCCTTTATAAAGTTATCACAGCCTGTAGCTGCATCAGCTTAAAGGCAAGAGAAGTCATTCACTGGAAAGCAGCTTCCTACAAATGATTTATTGCACTAGTGTCATTTTTGAACACAATGGCCCAGGCTGCATTTATTTTGCCATGATTACAGGAAACATGTCAAGATACTCACATTTTTAAAGGCTTAGAACATCTGACAGAAAAGTGCTCTGGGTTTGACACCAAGGAACCAAGAATGCACCAGAAAGAGAGAAATTTCACTTCTGTAAGTCCAATATTTTAACTGAAGAGACTGTGCACACATATTTCTTTGTGTCTTGACCTGAGTCTGCAGTTTTGAGTTAAAGAGAAATACAAACCAATTGCTTTATTTTATTTTTTCTGAAACTGCAGTGCTGTTGGGAGGACAGCTCAGTCTTAGGAAATCTGCAATTTTGACAGTTATGTTGAATCTGCAACTTTTCATTCTTTGTCATTGAACTTATCCTACTACGCAGCCTAAAGACAAACTTCAATATTCTTCTTCATCTAGAGAACAAAGCTGAGCTGCAAGCAATTCCCTGCTGGCCCCAAGTTTTCTACTGGCTTTCATTAAATGTTTGTGATTTTCTTTCTGTCCTGCCATAGTTGTTGCAGTCCTCTTCTGTTCAGTATTTTATTTTCTATGCTTGCTTTTAGCCAGTCTGTTCTCTTTACTTTTGTATTTTTATATATTCAATAATGCATACAGGCATAATTATACATGCAGTATAATTATATTTTGGTTGATTACACATGCCACCTTCTTTTCTAATTATCACAGACACCAGACTTGTAATTCCTTGTTTCACTCAGGCCTGTGAGACACAGAGCAGCACTTAGAGACACAAAGTTCTCAGCTTCCATCATTCTTGACAGCAGCTGCTTGACATCTGATGAGAGAAGCTGAGACACAGAAATGTGCAGCAATTTGTCCAAAGGTGACAGGGGTGGAAACAGAATCAGCATCTCCTGGTTCTTAGTCCAGTTTCCCAGCCCCAAGGGTACACTGCTAAGCAGGTTTTTGTATGTCTACAATAACTAAACCCCTAGAGTGAAATCCTTAATGTAATTTTAATAACTGAATACAGTGATTGATAAATTATTGAAGAGTTAAATAGCAGTTAATTTTTTATCTCATCATCAGGTTAATAACCTATTGCTTACTTTGATAATTTGAAATATGTGTAGTGAATCTAGATACAGAAAAAGTGTCTGAAAAGGAAATACAGTGAAGCATTGCTAAAACAATATATTTCTTTAAGATTTCCAAATCCCCGTATTCTGTTTCAATAGTAGACCTGGGAGTAGGAACAGGATAAAAGAAAATAATGGAAATAAATCAGCATTATTAACCACCTCTGTAGAGAGTGAAAAAATTGGAGCTGGCCAGAGGTATCTTTTGAACTCAGCATGGGCTTTATTTCTCTCCTTTTTCCACTGTCCTCCCTACATGCATTCTGCCTTTGTGCCAGTTTGAGTGGTTCTCAAAATAAATTTAAAAATTGGTGTTTTCTTGCTTCATGTTGAGAGAATTCTTATTTTCCTTTTAAATTGAGCAGTGCAGTAAATGCCTTCTTTTTCAGCATTTTACAAACAAAGGAAATATACAATTCCAGGAAGAAAGCACTTTACGTGTCTTAGACCAACGCAATGATTCCTCAGATCTCTATAGAGCCAAAGTTTTTCTCACTCCACTTTTTAGCAGTTTGCAAGGTTTGCCACCCACACTTTGCAACACAAGTTTCCAAGCACTGCAGTCTTTTCCCTCAATGCCTACAAAGTCCTCAGTCTTGTACCAGTAGCTCAGATGCCGAGATGTTTCAAGTCTCAAGCTGAACTCTCTTGCTCTCTTGGTAGTCTCTTGGATCTTTTTTGAAGATCTTGTTAAAAAAACCCAAACCAGCAAGCAACCAAAAAACACCCCAAACCAACAAACAACCAACATCATCACATCTGCTGTCTTCCATAGTGCCAAGACAGTTTAAAGAGCTACACTCTCCATTCAGTGGTGCAAAAATTATAATTTTCTTAAAGTCATTAGGGTGAAAATCCATTGTCTTAATGCTTCATCAACATTAATTTAAGCAACGGTTCTAAAGCTGTTTCACTGATGTTTTAACTGGAGATGATGGACAAATTTCTCTTAAGGAAAGGAATCTTCCTCAGCTCATTTGTCATGAACATTGGTGAAGATAATTCATTGGCTTTTCAGCTGGGGACTCACATTGTCTGTGCTATCCTCTAATAATTCACTCATACACTGACCTATAGACTTAACAGTATCCATTGAATTTCTGATGCACTTAAAAATCTTCACCAAAAATGCTTTTGGCAATTTCTTCCTCTAAATTGTTGTCTTCAATCTGCCTTACAGCTTTTCATTTAATGTGACTGCCCTTTTACACAGTGTTCCAAGTTTTTTGGTTTTTTTTTTTTTGTTTGTTTGTTTTTTTGCTTTAACAGCCTCCCTTGCTCATCTGTTTAATTACAGTATTTTCATGTCCCATCACATTCTCTTCTGAATGTTCAGTATGGTGTCTCCATATTGTTTATGCCACTTGGAAGTATTTAAGCCTTTGAAATGGACCCTTCAAATTTGATTTTTGCATGCTTTTCCACTGACTATTTTCTAGGTATTCTATATTACTTGCAAAGTTGGGGTTTTTTTTGGAGTATAGCATATATACCTTTTATAATTGCTGTACCAAAGCGCTCTTCCATAATGTCTCTGGTGCCAAGTCTTGGTGCCTTTTTGAGTAATACTATTTCCCCTTTTGAGAAAAGAAACACTCAGAGAAAAAATCCTTCAAAACAATAGTTGTTCATGTTAAAAAAAAAATAAATTCCCACCACATAGCTTCTCCATGAATCCTTATATCTTTTCTGAAAGTTACATCTTTACACAGTGTTTGGAGGAAAATACTGAATATGACATGAATCACAGTAAAATTACAGAGATTGCTGTTGAGCAGAAATGCTGAGAAGCTCTTTGATAACAGGTTGGTGGGGACTGCAGGTGCTTCTAGGGCTGTTGCTGTTCTCTAGAAAATTTTGTCAAAAGATAACTTTGCAGTCTTTAAGCATATGGTTTTGTTGCTGGTGTTCCTTGACACTACTCATGAGGCTTTGATAACATGAAATAATAACAAGAGGAATACTGAAAATACTTTCATCTCATGTTTTTTTTCTCTTTTAATGGATGAAGATTACTGATAATTTTGTAGGACAACAGAGGGGGGCAGCTGTTGTGTGCCCAGTCAGCAGCTTTCATCAGCCTCCAGCTGGAGGTTTTACCAAGTCACAGTCTGAGCAGAGGTGCTAAAGCCAGCATTCTCCTCTGCTGGCTCTTTATGGTAGGCTTTAAGGGCAGCAGGATTTGTCCAAGACCTAATTGCACATATCTGGGAGGAAGCAATCAGCAGTGTTTAGAGGCAATGGCAGCTATAAAGCTCAAGCAGTTAATGCAGGTGAAATGATGCAGGAACATTTTATACCCAGGAGGATGTGGCTATCCACAGGGCAGACAGCAGCTGTCCTTCCCATACAGCTACCTGCACATGACAGCTCTATCCATGTTTTTACCCTCTGGCAGATTGAGAAGACAGCAGGATCAAAGTGGACAGACTTCCAGCATTGACAGCAGAGCATCTCTTCAGAGCCACGAGAAGCTCCAAGACGGGCGGAACAACAATTTGCTGGGACACGGCTGCACCAGGGGCTGCAGCAGTTAGTGAGCCCAGCCCTGCTCCTGCACAGGCAGGAGAGGGGGGCTCCTCTCCCTCTGCACCCCTGCATCCCGCCTGGCCCCTCCAAACCAGGATCCCTGGCCAAGGACAAACCCACACAGCACACTGGCTGAGATTTTCCACGTACAACTCTGCCCTCCTCTTGACTCTGCCACTGGAAAAATGACCATCAGCAGCAAAATACAGTTTTTTAAGTAAGCGTGACTTTTGTTTTCAAAATCCTGGAAGAAAACTTGAAACAATTCGTTAGGCAGCCTCTCAAAGATTGCCACATTCCTGGATATTTGCAAGAGACAACTGGGGCCAGATTTATCTTGAGGGCTTTAATATTACCCCGAATCTCTCTGTTAATTAAAATGGTCCAGTTTGAAATTTTGTGAAACTGCTGGACACAGCTGTCTCTAAGCAACTGCTGTTGAGTTTATAACAGATGTACATGATGTAAATACATTAATGTAGTGTCAAATAAGCCAAACACTGAATAATTTCATTTAAATACCTGAAACTCATTGAAAAAGTTGCAGTGTAAGTGTATTCACATTGTTCTTTAACATCATGTGTTCTGCTTTGTAGTAAAAGGTGTGACCCTGGCCAAGTCAAAGTTTTGCTAGTGACTTCAGTGGACGCAGGATCAGAAACACCTTTTTATTTGTAACAATAGGCTGACTGAGCCAGAGTTGAAAAGCAGCTTAGTAAGGAGAGCTAAAAACATTAAGGATTTGCTCAGATCCATAGCTAGGTGTTATAAAATGTTAAAAAGTTACATGTGTCTCTGTTTTCATGGATCTATTCTGGATGAAACTATCTGGAATAGAAAGAAACCTACTTTGGTCGAAATATTGCTGACACAAAATCCTTTTATTTTAAACAGCAGCCAAAATTCCAAGCATTTATGA
Organism: Pyrgilauda ruficollis; assembly: GCF_017590135.1. Lineage (NCBI taxonomy): Eukaryota > Metazoa > Chordata > Aves > Passeriformes > Passeridae > Pyrgilauda > Pyrgilauda ruficollis. Next base: position 7,777,830 of record NW_024508100.1, on the reverse strand, counting down.
TATTTTACAACTTGTACATTCACATTTTGATATTAAATGCATGTTTTTTCTGTCTATTTGTGCTTTTGTTTTGAAGGGTTACCACCTGTAAGCAAATTTCATTTCAACTTTTTAAATCAAGTAGGTTAGGTTTTTGGAAGTGGAAAACATTTAATTTGAAATAATCTATTTTTACAACATCATTCCATTCTTTTACAAAACAAAGTTCTTTGTAATTGAATCTATTGTAAATTTTGTTTCATGTTATATGTAATTTTGGTCACAACTTTTTCGCAAATACAGATTTTTATCACTCCATGAAATGATATGGTGTTCTGTATTATCAACAACAAACAGTTTACAAATGTACAAAGGAAAAGATTTTATGTCTTTCACTAGCATGGTGTTGGTCTTCTTGCTTATTTGGTCATAGACTGAAATAATCATATGATCAAGCAAAGGAGCAAAATTTTTCTGCTCATAAGAGGATAGATTTCATTGCCCAGAATAAACTATTTCCCATCCATCCTTTATTTTTTTACTTGATATTCATTTCCCTTGGGAAGGACCAAGCTAGATAAGATTTCAGATTATTTCTGGAAACACCTACTGCTCTGTTCCAATCAAAATGCATGGTGATCTTGGACCTTGATCTGGATCTGAAAGAAAATCTTTATTTTGAGCAAGAAGAGCTACCCTGGGTGATTTGGTACATCAGCCACATATGATGCCACAGTGCTAGAACCTTAACTGAGACTGGGAAGGCATTTTTGAGGTAAATGTCCTAACCTTACAGCCCTACTGCATTTTGGTACATATTTTAGCACGCAAATCAGATGCTTTTTGAATGATACAACACCAGAAGGTGTTCCAAGAGAGCACTTATTGCCATCTTCCCAGTCTTGAGCCTGTAGACCACAGAAACAGGTGAGAGAAAATCTGAGATGGAACTGCCCCAGATGTTGCTCATATGGATGTCAGGTCAGCAGAGCCTCTCCTGTCCAGCTGCACTGCCAGCTAATGCACACATAGCCCCCAAAAATCCTGTGCTTATAGAATGGGAAGTGCTAGAATGAAAGATCTGCATAGTGCAAGATCATCAGTGACTGCATTAAAAATTGGAGGAGTTTACTGCAGATAGAATTTAATTAGCAGCAGGAATCTACCAAATATTTGCAGCCTGATCTGTCTCTTGCTGGGTGTATTTGCCAGTGCTTTACTGAGCTGGTTAGAGACAGGAGATTGGTTATTCAGTAGATTGCATCTGCTTAAATATATTTGCACAGAGTATTGTGCATGAATGCAAGCTCACTCAGACACTTCAATTTCACGCTTGTTGCCACACGATCATTTCCCAAACTGTACTGCTTGCAAAAAACTGAAATCATGGCACCAATCAGCTTTATCCATAGTCCGTGGCACTTCCACTGACTGCAAGCTCTACCTTATGCTGCATATAATTATCTGTGTCAACTTATTACACAGATCAGTGAATGCACTCAGTTATACCTTGGAGACCCAATATTGACTCAAAGAATCATGGAATGGTTGGGGTTGGAGGAGACATTTAAAGGTCATCCAGTCCAACTCCCCTGCCATGAGCAGGGACACCTTCACCTAGATCAGGTGCTCAGAGCCCCATCCAATATGGCTCTGAATGCTTCTGGGGATGGACCCCCATCTCTCTGGAACACTCTAATTTGTCTTCCCATGGGAAGCTCTGGTAATAGTGCAGGAGAAAACTGAGAGGTTATTTTTAATAGAATATGATTTGTAGGAACAGAACACATACAACAAGAACAGTCACAAAGCCTGGGAACATGCCGAGAAATGCTTGGTTGAGACTTGTCTCTCTTACTTTAGACATAAGAAAAATGAATTAGCCAGATCCAGGCTCAAAAATAGAGACGAAAAAGGGAAAAAATACTTTTAGGATGTGATGTACTTTCTCTGTCTTGATTGTCTGTTTTAGCAGATGGTTCTCCCTGTAGCTCTGCCTCCGTGGAGTAAACATCAGTGCACACAGCTCAGATGTGGACATGCACATTGTGCACTGACATTTAGTCAGATTAATCTGGTTTGTGATGACACAATTTGTCGAGTTGCAGTCTAATCCTTATGAAAAAATGGGATAATTTCTGATCTATTCAATGGGAGTAAGAGACATTAAACAGTGTTCATCCTTAAGTGCAGAAGTGGTATTAGAGTGACAAGAAACTACACAAACATACTCTTGTCTGGCATTCTGGCAGAAATGAAAACAGGGAAGTCCTAAACAAGACATAGAAGACTTTTACAATAAATTCAGCTAGATGCAGGACAAGAAGAAAGCAGCGCAGTCATAAAACCAGAAGAAACTCTTTGGGACTCATTCTATACAGCTTTATTGCCTTGCAAAACTGGACAGTGATCTTGACTCCCAAAATCTCACCTGGTTTCTCCAAGTCATTTAAAAGATAAAAATATTTTTCTCATTTCTGCTCCAGGGAAGAGATAAAGAAGTCTAGCACAGCTGGAAAAGCAGTTTGTTGCTACCACAGTTTATTGCAGTGCCTCTTGCTCTGTGGTGTTGCAGTTCTGATCCCACATGCACATTCCCACAACATCACTCCACAATAAGCTCTGCCAGATTTACCTTCTGTTCTGTTTGCTCCTTCTAAGTTGTGTATTAAATATTGGCACAGTACTGTAAATGTTTAATTACCAACTGTCATAAAGTACAAATGGCTCCTTTCATCTGTAGTCTTGACAAAAATGATTAATGTAATATTTCCAGAAGATTTTCCTGTAGATCTGGGGGAATAGGAGGGTTGGTTGTAGATCTTGGCACATTTATTAAAATGACAGCTAAGTCTATTATAGAGGAAATAATAGGCACTGATCCATCCATTTCAGTAATTTAGATGTTTTCTGCTTCCAGGAACATGTGATTACAATTTCAAATTTATTTCTGATTATTTAAACTAAACCTAAATAATGCTGTAATGGGGTGTACTGCGAAGCTGAAGTAGGCTGAATTAGACCCAAAGCATTTTTCTGTTTTCCATATGGATAGGTATCCCAATACTTCTGCTATGAAAAATGTGGCTGCCAGCACTGGAGAAGCTTAGAGGTTTTGGACAGGAACATTTACAGTTTTGGTGGGGCTGGAAAACAAGGAGCTATTGAAAGTGTATTAATTAAAAAAGCTACAGATTTAATAGGCTGTCCCTGACAGCCTCACTGCTTTAACACCTGCTCCAAGAGGAGACCTGGAACAAACCGCTGCCCTGCAAGTAATTTCATCCATGAAAAAGTGAGCCCATCTATGCAGACCCTGATTAAGAAGCAAAGACCCCCCTGTCAGCAGTGCTGGGCTGCGCAGGCTCTGCCTTCTAGTGCAGCAAAAGGGGCAACAACTTCTACCACTCACTGCAGCTGGCCATCAGTCCTGCTGGGGACAGCAGGAATTACTTTTTCTTACACATCCATTGCAGTTCAGTCCCTCAGCACATGCTACCAACACGTCCTATGATGAATTTTGAATGAGGGATGATGTAAATTTTCCAGAGATCCTTCTGCTGCCATAGAAAAACTTCCATGATAGACTGGTGTGATTTTTAAAGAGAAGCTTTGTGGTTCTTCTTCTGAAGAGCATACTACCAGCTAAATCACTGATTTCTTATGCACATTGTGCTTCATCATCTCAGCCTTCATCAGAGTAGTTACTTTTGTTTATCTGTATTTTAGTGATTGAATCAGCTATGCTCTGGCCAGCAGGGAAAAATGTTTTGGTATTTTTAGCCTTCATTTAGCGATGCAAATGAGCTTCCTATAATCATGTTTGTGAGAAAACACACGCTGCAATCAGGACCTCAATAATGACTGATATTAGCTATGCTCTATACATCAATGAAATTGGCTCAGAGTCACAAGCTCCCTTTTTTGTCCTTTTTAATTGGAAAGGAGCAATGTATCTAATCAATTAAACAATTTGTTTACAAAATTGCCCCACTGTCCTCATAAGTCCTTCCAAGGAATCAAAATTATAATATAGGGTAGAGAGCTTTGCTGTTCCATGTTTGTGGGTTTCTTTAAGTCCATTAAAAACAACAAAGCAGGCATAAAAAAACTACTGCAACTTTCTATATCCATTAAAAGAAACACAACTGAGAACAATCATAAAATGCAAGTCCTTCTAAAATGTATGCCAAGAATACAGAGTTATGTAAAAGGAGTGTCCTTTAAAAGGGATTAGATTTAGCCACAGACACTTTCATGGGCAAAACTATGTTGGAACTAGTGCTCTTGGGAATTTTTTGTTTCTTACGATCCATTGTTTTGATGTGTGCTATAATACAGCCCTGGAATTTTTCCACAGTGATAATTCTGTACACGAAAAATCCCTCTTGGAAGAGTACTATACAATTTAATGAGGACTTTTCTACACAGTTTTGTCGTGACTATAATATTCTCCAACCTCTGTGCAAAGGTATTGAGGCAATTTTTTTATGTTAATTAGTAATGAGAGAATGCTCTAAGTCTGCTCTAAGTCCTGAGTCCTATCATAATAAATGCTATATCCAACATTAAGGTAAGTCAGACACTACTGCAATGAATTTACAATTTGAACTAGCTTTGTAAGATATACCTTGAAACCAGGGATAAACTGGAAAAAGTGTTCAGGGCAGCAGGCAACAGTGAAATCAGCTTAACAAATGTAATGAACACCCGTATGATGCAGATTTATGGATTATTTTCTACATTCACTTATGTTCAATATCTCCTATAAGGCCATAAATTTCCCATTTATATCCAAACCCTCAGGCATTGTAATCTTGGAGAGTACAGCCTGGGCTGGCAGAGCCGCAGTGACACCAGCGGCTGTAACCTGTGCCTCATCCTCAGCTCAGGGCACAGGAGCACACAAAGCTACTTCTGCTGAGCAGAAGATCACTGCATCTGCAGAATCCAGCTGAAGGCAGATGTGGAGAGCTGAAATGAAGCATGTAAACATGATGAGAGCTGCCAGCAGGGCTGGCTTGCTGCTTCTGCACCCCCTTGTCAAGACCCCGTGTGGTTCTCCCTGAATCCTGCCTTCCCAAGCTCTGGCAGGGCACTCACTGCTCCAGGTGGGTGCAAAGCTCTGCCCGTGAGCCCTGCAGCACAGAAATCCACCCCTGCTCACCAGCATTCCGACTGACACACACAATCGCCGCCCTTCCGAAGCCCGGCCGAACTGCACCCCCAGACACATCCCCACCTCAGCCGTGGCCTGTCATCCAAACACCTTCCAGAGCAGGGCTTCACCTACTCTGTACTGCTGAGCCACACACTCCAGCAATTAAAGCTCTTGGAAATGCTTCGACTCTTCTGAAGCACCCCCCTCCCAGTTCCACCAGAGAGTTTCAAAGTGTTTCCTTTAGCCAGAATTCCTTGCTTCAGTATTGAGATTAATGTTACATTTTTCAGAGGTACACATTAATACTGAACAGCCAGTAAAATAAGGTAAGGCTGCTTGTCTTGTGTTTCAACATGTATTTTAAAGAGATTTCTGAAATGTTTTTCCAATCTTATAGGCACAGCTATTTAAGTAAGTGTCATAGCTTCTTTTTTTTTTTTTTTTTTTTTTTTTTTTTTTTTTTTTTTTTGCAAATGGGAGGCATAACCACACAGTGTGGGCAGAGAAATCAGAGAAAATGTATGTGACTGACAGTGTGCTCTCAGACCATAACACTAACTTTCATTACCTTCTCATTATTTTCTTCAAGATAAAGTATCTGCTAAAGCTTGTAGCAGCAATATTGAATCCTACAGGCCAAGTTGTGGGAACTGCATTTTAAAAATAATACCATATCATATTAACAGTCTTTTATTCCCCTTTTTATTTTGAAGACTAATAGGTCCAGACAATAAGCCTTTTCTGGATCCTTCATTACTTCATATTACCCTCACTGTAATTTGTCTCTTCTATAAAAACAAATATTCCCTTGGTAACACATACCACAAACATATTTTTCTGTTTCCCTCTCACAGTATTTTCAGTTTTCCCACACAAATGAAGATTTCTGTGTCTCTCAGACATTGTGATGTCCCTCTCTGGGAAAATCTTCTGTGTAAATTATGCTGACAGTTTACAATTTCCCTGTAAACTGGAAGTATTGATATGAGGCTGCATTATCATATTTAAGATGCATGAAGTTGCTAATACTTCACACTATCATGTTTCATAATACTGTAGGTTCTCAGAGAAAAGGGATTTAAATTTTTTTAAGTGTGGGGATGCACAACAGCTAAATGCACAGCAAAGCTATTGCACAGCTTCATGTTTGTACTACATCAATGTGTTTAACTCCCTGAGCCTGCTCCTTCCCACCTTGACTGTGTCAATACTGATCCTCACCTTCCACTCTGCAGTGCTGCCACTCTTCTTGGTAGGACCAAGATTATTGGTTTACTGATTCAGTATCTATAGCAGGGACACAGCCCTGCTGTTTTTGAAGAGCATACATATGTATGAACCAATTACTTGACTGTATTTTTCTCTTTGAAGAAGGAATTTTTATTTGTACTAGCTGAGAAGACCAAATTAAATCTTTTCCATTTAGTATACTTCAAAAATAATTTTCTCACTTCCTATCAACTGTTTAAATCACTTTGTAAATGAATGCTATGAGATTTAAAAGGTGCTGAAAATATGCTTCTGTTTTTCTTGAAAATATTTATTCCAAAATTCCTTCCATTAAAATAAAGCAGCCATCCTTCTGCTCTTTATCTGTGATATGCTCATTATATAGCATATACATATTAATCTACAATTAAAAGGGGTGGCTGTGAGACATAGTTCATTTCCCCATGTTCACCAACAGCTTTGGAATATATAACCTTTTACAAATGACAAGCCACACCTACAGGAAAACATACATAGGATAACAGTTATAAGACAGAAAACAGATATTTCCTGTCCGTGGATGCCAGAAGCCTCAATCTTCCAAGCTAAATAATGTGCTGAAGTATAATGAGACATAATGCAGACACATCTTAACAAGTGTGTTAAAACATAAAATCTTGTTTTCTCTCCAGGGATTCGAGAGCTGCAGATTTCCTGCCAGAAAAGTTAGAAATGTATTTAGAGCAGGCTGGAGAGAAGAGAGTGCTTCTAGGAGACAGAAAAAATGCACAGGTCCAATATTTGGCATCTAACAATGTTTAGTTGTTAAATCATGTCTTCCCAAATAAGGGTGTTTTGCTTAACATAAAGCAGCAAGACTAGACATAAAAAAAACCATTTAAACACATTTGTGTTGCTCCAGCCATAGCTTATTGTTACCTGGAGGTACTGTATTAACAGCAAAAGGTTTTTTTGCACATGATGAGCTTTCTCTCATGCTATCAGATAAATTTCTGTCTGTTTACATCAGAATTTAATGAAGTTTTTTTAAACTTCCCTTCTGCACCTCTCCATTTCTGCCCACATTCAATGCTCAAGTGCTAAAGGCCATCTTCCTCTCAAGAATTTCCACTCTGACCTGTACATCTCTGCTTCTCACCATGTCTTATCTTCAAGTAAAATAACTTTTAATTATATTTAATAACAGTAATTTCTGTACTTCAAAGAAAGGTCTTCATTAACCATGGTGGATGCCATTTCTGTTGTGGGGATGCGAGATCATCTTTGATCTAGCCTAGAAAGAGGCTGAGCTGGGTCCTTCTGGATCTTCTGGATGCAGAATTATGAGGTAGCTCTAATGAGGGATTTGAGTGGCTGAAATATTCAAGTGCTCTAAATTTCGATGCCTGAGGCACAGAGCCCAGGGAAATCCAGGACCAGGAGTTAGAGCTGCCCTTTTCTTTTAGTTCACAGGGAGATCTCACCGCCTTGCAGGGCCCAAACAGCTGTGTCAGACACACAGAGCTCACCCCCACCCAGGCTCTGGGATGTTGGAATTCCTGCCTTTCCTGCGGGAACGAGGTCGCATCTAGCTCAGCCCTACAGCTGTCCTGGTGATAGTATATTCCTACACCAGCAACTACCATGGCAGCTTAACACTGAGAAAATTAATTCAGAAAATGGAAAACCTCTAGTTTGAAACTTTCCAAAGCCCAGGGAACTTAAAATACTTTCATCCAGGAGATGAGGCCACACGGTAGAAAGAAACATCTTTTTTTTGTTGTCTTTTCCCAGTCTCTGAGGAATCCCAGATTATTTTACAAATCTTCAGCTCAGGAGGGAAATGCCATGAAAGAAAACACGCTGTCCATATATAGAGGACTGTAAAGAAGAGCACAATGAGTGATGTACGCAACAAAAAAATTAAGGAAAAATCTCTGTTCAATCATTCTGTTCAAGTTTCACGTCTATATTACTTGCTCTCAAGATCAACTACAGGACAAAAAGTTACCACTCTCTAATCAGTATTCATATGAAAGTGTTCAAACTGTAACTCAGAATCCTGAGAGACTGGAACGCTTCTCAGTTCCATCTTTTTAAAATGAGAATGAATTCCATTTCAGTGGTAGCTTTGATGTATTTCAGGCATTTTTTCCACATCAGTTAGAAGAAAATTATTTGCTTCAACAAATCTTAATGTCTGTATGTTTTTGGTTTTGTCTTTCATTAGATGACAAACATTTTCTTATATGGCAAACATATTTATAAAACCATTTTATGAAAGCACATTTAAAACATATCCTGAAATGAGGCTTGGTTTTGAATTTATATTATTCAAAACACAACCACATTGAATGACCCCTTTTGTTGGATGAACAATATGGCATAGTGGATGGAGTGAGCTTGAAAATAGGGGTTTTTAAACAAAAAATACAACTGGCAAGAGCCTTCATTAACACTCATGCAGAATTTTGTTTTGCAAAAAGAACAGAAGCGTGTGTAAGAGCAAAGATTGGGTGCATAAGGTCAAGAAAATTCATTTCATTTGCTGCAAAAACAAATTGGCAAATACACACGGTTCAGCCAGCCTGTGAGGTAGTCCATCCACAAAATTTAGAGGAAAGAGAGGAATGTGCAGTGACCCAAAATAAGGAGCACTATGTCCTTTTCCTTTTATCAAGAAGTCATGTTACTGAAAAGGTCTCTCCTCTGCAAAGGAAGCAAGGGAAGTCACTAGTGCTATTATGGATCCATTTCCCCTGGAAGATCAAAGCAGCAACATAAAAACAAGTGTCAGCTGAATCATTTTCTTCTACTTTCAAGGTAAATGGTAAAAGCTGCTGAATGGAAATCTATCAAAATCTTTTCTTCTGACATGTTGATGGTAATTTTCCTGACTGATATCAACCTCATTAAATAGCCATCAGTGTCTGCTACAAAAGTGAAGAGTCCCTTCCCAAAGCCCATCTGAAGAAAGATGGCCAGTAATGAAAAATTCAAGTCTTTTACTTTCTGCTAGGCATGAACAGATGTATAGACAAATTAAACATGAACAAATGCATAGAAAAATATAACTTATACTGGAAATGGTGTTGGTCCCTTGCCTACTACTTCATATTTTAACCACTCAGTGATTGATGTTCTATCCAAGTCTGGGATATGACTCAAGTGGATTTATTTTCAAGAGGTACAGCTTCCTCCATTCACCCTGTACTGAGAAGGAAGATAGAGAACTATATTTTCTGTACGTCTCTTTAAGGAATGTGGCTTCACTCTAATACTTTTCTCACCTGCTGTCCCCAACACTGCAAATTGATACAAAGAAATCATCACAGCACAGTTTGGGCTTCTTTGCAAAGGCCCAGTCCAGCACACATGGCACCTGAGCACAGCCCCAAGTTTACAGTCTAAAGATCTGTGTAAAATTCAGGCCAAATGCTCCACAGCCTCATCCACAAGCAGCTCTCAGGATCCCAGTTTATCCTATTCCTCTGACATTTTTGCACCCAATTGGAAACAAGCTACCTGGGCAGAAGGACACAGGTCACAGACCCTGCTTGATCCTCTCCAACTGGCATTTTGCACCAAATTCAGTAAAACCCTAGGAAACCTAAACCCAAAATTCTATCCAAACATTCTTTGGTATGTGGTTCACTGAATGCTGCTGTGGTGTGTTTGTGAAGTGAAAGAGCTGGAGCAGTACCTGGAGAAGGAGCAAAGGTGGTGGTGGTGAAGCAGAACAGAAAATACCTGGGCTGAAAAGCTGAAAAGAGGAAGAGAAAGGCAAGGAATGAGGCTAAAGTCTGAGATTACACAAGGAGATTGGGCTGGGGTTAAGGCTGAGACACATCAAGAGGTGTGGAGCCTGGGACTGCTGGCAGAGCTTGGCCAGGAAGAGACAGCACAGATGAAGGAGTCCAGGGCTGAGTAAGTGAGGGGAGAAAAAGCACAACTAGAAACAGCCTGGAGGGCTTGGGGTGAGAGTGGATCTGTCAGGCCAGAACAAATTCTTGTGCAATGGATGGAAGAATTTCTGCCCAGCAGATCACATTCCCCTGCAGAGACTTAATTTTCTACTGCACATGGTGTTATAAAATGGTGTGAATCTTCCAGCAAAGTGCATCTCACCCTTATGCAGTTTCCCATGGAGAAATAGAGGCAGAAAGGGAAAAACACAACCACTGGCAACAGAGGTCTGTGCAAAAGAGCAAGCTCTGCCAGACTTGATGAGGAACCATGAGCACAAATGAAGTACTGTATGATTAGAGCTCACCAGCTCCCATGAAAATATTTTCCAAAAGTATTATTTCAGTAGCAGAAGGCATTGAAACAATCAAAGCACTCTCACAACAGCGGCTTTTGGTGTCTCCAAAATTGGAGGGCAAGAAACCTGACATAAGAAATGCCAGGACTCAGGGAGATGAGGAAAGGGCTGGTAGGAAAGGCTCCTCTCCACATTTCATGGAAACCAAGACATTCCTTGGAAAGTGCAAATTTCTGCAAAGCTTCATTATCTGAAAGGATATGTTTCTTGAAAATTTTCTACCAGCTGAAAGCAAAAAAGGAATACTGGTTTTCTGGCTTCCTGACAGATTTAGTTATTTACATTGAAAAATATTATTATGATATGGCTACAAAAAAACAGTGAAAAGATAGAGAATGCCAGAAAAAGGAGGATCAGCACAAGAGCCCAGAAACACAGGTTGAAAGTCCAGAGGCTATCTAGCAGATCCAGTGGAAATCTTCTGATTTTCTTTCCTTTAAAGACCAGCAATATTTTCCAGAAAGGTTTTGTTTCTTCTACAGGGGATTGTTTAATGTCCAGAAATTATGGCCAGTGTTTTATTTATCCAGCTAATGAGAAAAGCAGCATCTCAGATTTATAGCAATGAAGATTTTGGGAATCTCAGTAGGACTTAGAAGCAGTAGGTGGTGAAGTCCCTTTCCAGCGTCAACATCCTCTAGTCTCATTTACTTATCAGTGGTGAGGCTCCAGCACGGGTCCTGTCAAATGCTTCTAGAGAGAAAACTTCCTTCTGTCCAGGCTTCGTGGCCTTTCCTAGAGACTGGATTGGACAGTCCTCAGGCAGAGGAGAGCACCAAACAAACTCCTCCCTTTATGTGAGATCTCTGATCATGGAGTTTTTGAAAGGTAAGCATCATCTTCACTTTGGAAGAAAGGTTTTAAAAGAAAAGGTCTCACCTGCATGGTGTAAACAAAAGCCCTTGCCTACTTTTGTCCCAGTGCTACAGATCTTGAATGATATTCATGGGGTCCTGAGGCAATCAGAGCCTGCTGAAGGCACTGACTGCTCAGGTGAAGTTCTCTGAAGTATTCACATACTTCAGAAATGTCATGAGTACGCATTAGTTTTGAATACAAAAAGCAGAAAATAAATGAGCCTTGCTCATCTTTGATTCCCTTATCTGTCAAGACTGGATGTTCCTAGTTTTCCTTTTATTTGTTTAGGATCATGTATTATTTCAATACTTACCTCCCGGTCTCAAAAAACCCAACAGAAACCATTTGTAAAAACCAGCAATTCCCAGACTGTAAATGCCATGGGACTTTGATTCTCTGCAACAGAACATTCCACTTCATTAATGTATACTAATGGGAAAGAGAAACTGCAAGCAGAGGCAGAGCCCTGCATCCCTCCCAGCAGATGGAACAAGAAAATTACACTTGCAAAATCCCACAGACCTACTGAAAGATAAGGTGTGAGGGTCCTGTGTCTTGTGAAAACGAGCAGTTGATAGGCAGTGATTTGGAGCAATTTTCTCCTGAGTAATCAGCAGCCACTTCACAGAGGGGTGGCTGTTGCTGTGCCTCTGCTCAGGGAGAAGTGGCTCCAGAGGCAGCTCAGAGAAGGGATCAGGCACCCAGCTTCGAGGCAACAGGAAATGAGCACGGTGCTGGCTGATGCCATCAGACCCTAAGTAAAGCAGGAGTACAGGGTTTTCCATTCTCATACTCTTCTAATCAATGTCTGGACTCAGCAGGAAGGGAAGTGAAAGAAATCCCAATTTCCTAATCTTCCTTCAAGGTGATTTCATAAGGTTTAATGTGTAAGTATTGATAGTCTTTTAAGTATATCCATGTTAAGATTAACTTCTTACAGTCCTCTATTTTGTATAAGTATTCATCACCTGTCTTCCTCTAATTTTGATTCCATTTCTGAAAAATCTTTTTAATCTTGCTTTATTACACAGATTTATCAAAGGCAAGACATTCACATAGAAAGTAGCTCACAAGGAGAAAACACTCCTGGGCACTGCCAGTGTCCCAGTGGACAGTGAAGTGGACAATTGCACGACCAGATAATTTTAATGTCTCAGCTGGGATTCAGGAGCAAGCATGGGAGGTCCTTGTTTCTGAACACAATAGGTTACTTGTAACAGGAGCCCCACCAGCAAGTACACAAATACATGTGTAGTGGTGTGCAGCAGCAAAAAATAAGGAAGCTGAGGGTAGGAATAAAGCCAAGCCTTTCACCTACAGCTTCAGAAATCATCTATTTCTTTTACACACAACAGCCCTGTGAAAGGAGATGTGGGGTGTGCTCCCATTTCACCTGTTGGAGATGCCTGGTGTGCCTGATAAGCAGAAAATGTGTGTGTCTGAGCTTAAGGGATATGTCAGACTTACCAAGTGAATGGTACTTAACAAAAGTAAAATCCGTCTTCTCTTCAGGGTATGGCTTGAAAAAAAAAACCAAAAAACAAGAGCTGACACTTCACAAAAAAATTGAAAAACCATGTAGGGACTGCAGTCCAGGAGGGCAAGGGGATCAAAGCCCAGATAAATAAACCAAGAGCAGACACTTCACAAAAAAATTTAAAAACCATGTAGGGACTGCAGTCCAGGAGGGCAAGGGAATCAAAGCCCAGAAGAGATCCAGGGCTCCCAAACTCCTCTGCCAGGTGGGCTGATGCTGGTCCCCACCAGCACACATGCTGCTTGGGTGGGGGAAGAGTCATCCCCCAGCCCCTGCTTCCCTGCACAGCAGGGAATGGGAGGGAATGACTCTGGAAAGCCAGCATTTTGGATCTGACCACTGATGTTTTATTCTGACATTATATATTTATTTATTCTGACATTAGGCTGTCACTGTAAGCCAATATTATTAATACTTTCTTACCTGCTTGCCCGATAATTAATTGTTCTGATTTCCTGAGTTTGCAAGAATTCATTCCTGTCCTGCGTGCAGTTACACTTGGAAATTCAGCTACAAAGGAATTTTTAAGCTCCTTGAGAAAGGTTAATAATTGAGAAGTAGTTTTCTATTTTTAATATTTTCCTGGGGTCATCATTTAAGATAGCATAGGATGTTTTGTCAGAGTCACACAGGCCTGCTAATGTCAGCAATGGGAACAGATGGAGTATTGAACTCTCAGATGAGTAGGTTTTTAGGACACAATTCTCAAGTCCTTCCACATACCAAGACTTTCAGACTTGCCTAGATCAGATAGTATTTCTAGTCTTTCTAGTATTTGGCTTTCATGTAAAGTGCAAAGCTGAAAGCAATGACAAAAATATTTTATTCTCCTGTACTGTTAATGTCAAGACATTGTGTTACTATTTGTGATTCTTCCTTTTAAAATCCTTCCCTTTTCATGTTACTATTTTTGTTATGTGTCTTCCTTCCAAACAATACAGCTGTGTTGCTGTTGACTTTTTCTCCTAGCTTATTAGGGTCAACAGAAGCCTAATACATCCTACTGGAACTGCTCTTTTAAATGGAATTAAAATTCAGCTGTCATTGAAGATATTTTGGTATTTACATCAAGAGAAGGCAACATAAAGCTGTAGAGAAAATTGTAATCCCTTTGAAATCCATTGAAGTTCTACCACTGATTCCCAAGGAGCCAGGATTTCACTCTCACTAGAAACTGTGTTCTGTCCTGGTAACCTCCTCCCTGGGATGTTACAGTGTTCCCTAGGAGAGAGAGATCTGCAGTGCCTGCTAGAGATTGGGAGCAGGTAGGGACAGAAGGCTCACCTGGAGATGGACACATAAGGAGCCAGAGCCCTTTCAGAACTCAGCCTTAGGAGTACAAAGCCCTTTGCTGCTTCAGGTCCAGCTGCTGGTGGTCAAAGAGAAACAGGTCACCTACACAGAGAGACCACAGCAGCATCTCAATTTCCCTCTGTGAAAATCTGGTTCAAACACCACTTGTGAAATCCAATGGCATGTAATTTGAAATTGCCCATTTACTATGAGACAGAGACTTTTTAATTTTATCAACTATAGTGTGCGTCCTGTAGGAATCTTATCTAGATAATACATTTTTTTAATGTTCTATAAGAGTTATGTGGTAGATGTCAAAAATTCAGATGAGTTAGGTTATACTGACCATGAAACCCAAGCAGAACCAAGAGTCAGTGTCATCACAGGGCTATTTTGCTCTGGGAATGGACTCTACCAGAGAATGTCATAATATTTTTTTATTGCATCTTCTCTAAAGGCTTCTTGGAATAGGTGTGTAGTTATCAAATTGTTCTTGAAATTTAAATAAATGTGTCATATTCTAATAATATTCATCCTTAGGCTTCATTGGAATTAATACTGTATTAATATTTTATTTCTTAGCAATAAAATTCACATTTTTTTCACTATAAATAGAGATGGAAATGTGGGAGTGAAAACCAGCTACAGAATGTGCATAGCCTATGGAAGATATAATGATTCTGAATAAAATCTCTGCATTTTAGTGAAAATTCCAAGTATATAATTGCACAGAAAATTCATAGAAGCCTACTGGCAGATTTGGAAATAAAAATTTCTCAGAAAAAAAGTTCATTTATACTTAAAAAAATAATTTTCATAATTCCTTATTATTTTTGGTAAAGAAAAAAACGTAGGTTTTTTTTCTTTTGGGAATCAGGAAATTCAAACCTAGTCAATGTTATTTTTTTTGGTGGAGTTTTTCAAAATTAAAAACAAACAGTTATTGATGTAGAAGAATATCCCATAAGATGTAAACTGTGGTTAGAATTTTTTTTTACCTAATTTCACTGTATAATCTCAATGGTTACAAAACTCCAAGTCTTTTAGAATTATTTTACATATTTAGCATGCTGAGGTTTAACTGTTGCTTAACAATGGCCCACAGGTTCCATAAGCACCTACACTTCTGAAAAATCAGGCTCATTTTCTGTATTTTCCTTCAAATGGCTCAGTCTCAGCCAGCTGATGACAATAATAGCCAGTATTGTGAAACAATTTCAGGGTCTGTGTTACACAAAACCCTACAGCAAACATGTGGAAAAGGTCTGCTATTGGTCCAAGTCACCAGCTGAACAGTTTATACAGAGAGTGCAGGAAAGCAGCTAGACAGTCCCTTGAGTATTTAAGATGCACATTCTTTTTTTTCAACTGGAAAATACCCCTCCCATTAGAATGTAATAAAAGGAAGGTTAGACATATCTCCAAGTCTTGGTTTTGTACTGTGTTCTGTATCATGTAGCCTCCTCTAGAGATGCCACCGAAATCTGCTGCACTGCTGACCTTCCTCAGGTGAATGCAGCCTCAGCCCAAGCTGGGCTGACAGAGAACACAGTTCTTGTTATCAACATATTTAGTGCTAAGAGGGGAAAATTCAGGATGTCAACATTTTTCTTCAGGGACATATTAATCTGGAAGTTTGTCACTGTTCCTTTTTGATCCTCCAATTGCTGTTAAATGACACTTGGTTTCAGCCATTTCCCCACATCTTATGGGGACCCTGGAACAAAAGAAAGAAAAAATTTAACTTTTAGTTACAGAGAAAATCAGAAAAAAATCTTGATTGTTCAGTCCAGGAACTTAAATCTATATGGGATGAACAGAAAAATGAGAGATGGAAGACTTACTCCAAGTAGTCTGTGTCAAAGCTAAATGAAATTAGACAAGTTTGGAATTTGGGGAGACCTGGAAGAAGTAGAGAATGACAGAAATAAAATATATGGACCTGGAGATTCAGTCCTCAGATCAGGGTTTTAAAATAAGCCTAAACTAATTGAATTAAATCACTTAATTAAATTAATTGAAGAACTGAAATTAATTTACTACTGTAATAGATTTTGTAATAGCTTCAGCTGAACAATTTATTTGCTCTGTTTGAGGTTTTTATGCAATTGATTGATTAATTAACAATTTTTCAGTTTAACACTAAATATCTGTAGTGGCTTGCATGATTTAACAGCCAAAGAATTCAGGGCTAATTTACTATGAGACCAAGAAAGACAGAAAAACATTGTGTTTCAGTTGCTGGCAGTTGCTGTGGCTGAGCCACATAAGCACAGGGGCCAGCATCTCTCCAGGAACAGGGGCAGCAGTCAGAACACCCATCTGTGCCAGGCCCTTCAGTCTGGCTGACAAACTGTGCTCCAAAAGACCAGAACCCAAATTCTCTGAACCAGTGAAAAACCTCCCAATGTCATTAGGAGATCTGGAATCAGGGTCTTTGTTTCACTGTTACATTTCAGGCAATCCATGTGCTGTCCATCACACTTCAGAAGGCAGCAATTCTTGGTAAACACTGATTTTGTTTCATTAGGAGTACTTTTGTTCAGGATTCACTCTGCCTAGTTTTTAGCACAACAAACTGCCATAAATGTAGCTGGGGTTAAATTAGTTCTGTCCTGCTCTTGCAGTCATTTGAAAATACATGGGCTGTGTCATCTAAACCCACAGTGCCATTTAACAGCAATAGCTGCTCTGCTGAGAGTTATGATCTCTCTGTCCCTGATTGCTATTATTCCTAGCAAGTTCTGAGTATTTCCTATGACTGTTTCAGCAAAATTCACCAGCAATCCATCATTCTTGCTCATATTGCATTGTTTGTGCTTCTCTGAAACTGCATCCAGCTTTTAAAAGGAATTCAGGAATATGTCTATGCTACTAAACTTTTCATCACTGAATATAAATACAGTAATAGATTGTTCAATTGAATCAGGAAGAAAAAAGGATTACATAAGTAAATTCACAGTAACCTTGTGGGATATTTCAGGGGAGGTTCATGACACTTTAAAAATGACATCTCATTCAGTATCCCAGAAAAAGAAATTGATCACCCTGCAAAGAAAATAAGCCACAATAAGAGCTTTGAAAATGTATCTTTCCCTGTTTGCAAAAACCAAAATCATAGAACCTTGGAATAGCTCCAGTTGGAAGGGACCTTTTAAGTTCATCTGCCCAATACCCCTGCAATGAGCAAGGACTTCTTTGACTAGATCAAGAGGTTGCTAAAAGCCCCATCCAAAATAAGAATTAAAATAAGAACAAGAGGACAACTATTCTAAGACCTTTTTTGGTCACATATAAACCTCAGTTTTACTTGGGTTGTTGTCACAGCAAACAAATGGTTAGAGGATTATTTATCAATGGAGAAAACCTGTAACAAACGTAGGATATATAAGCAGAGCAAAATACAGCAGCTTACCCTAACTGGTCTACTTCAAGAAAAGAAAATAATGGTCTGATATTACCAATGTTTTATATTCCCACAGAAAATGAATCACTGCTCCTTCACCCACTGATCTCTCATTTTGGAAACTGCACTTTCTATCTGATTGCAAATATCAAGCAGAACATACATACCAAGTGCCAAAATATTTTAATAATACATCATCTTAGAGATGTAGGTGTATGAGTGAATTCTGACAAGTGAGAACACTCCAAAAAACTGCAAAGATATTGAAAAAGAGGGAGAGAAATGGTCCAGAGGTGAAAGTACTGAGCTGTTCTTCTGTTCTCGACTCTGCCACAGACTCCTGGTTTCATCTTTAGCAAACAGGTTTGCCGTCAGTTTTCTCGGGTGCTAAACCAGCCCTCGAATGCCTCAGCTCTCGCTCCACACAAGAAGAATGATCCTTCTCTGGAAAGCAGTTGTGCTGATGCATTGTGAGAGCACTGTGGTGATAAGCAGTGTACAAAACCAAACTGTAGCGAGATAAAACTTGTACTGTCAGTCACCAAACCGTGAGGAGGTGTTTTTGAAAGAGACATGTTCATACTCTAAAAATAGGAAATTTTTGCTTTTCTCTTCAACTGCACAACAGTTGCACAGTAAGCATAGTAAACACAGCCAGCTTAGAAAGCAGAGGCACAAATAAATGTGTAAACCCTGAGTGATGTCATGCGGTGCTCCCACTCATAGTCAGAGCTTTCCTTTGGCACCCACGCGTGCTGAGGAGGAATGTGGCTCCAAGAGAACAGCTCTGGCCAGAGTAGAAGACAAAGATGGACAGACTGCAGAAAAAACTCATTTTGAAGCAGCCTGACATACTTATTTATATCCTATGTAAACCACTGTTTATATAAAACAAACAAATTTTGTTCTACCTAGGAAATCCCCTGTGGATCTCATTGCCAAGGGTGCTGTGAGTCCCAGTGTTACATGGGTACAAGGGTGGAGAAACAGACGAAAGAGAAACTCACTGAAAGCACAGAAAACACATCACATTGGCAGAGACCTAAACTAGCTGCAAACTGGGAACCCTGCTGACCCTGTTCTTGGTTTTGCCTTAGCACCAACACTGGGGACAGAACACTGACTTCAAAAGACTTTCAGATGGATCACTTAATGCCTTTCTTGAGGCATTTCAGAATAAACTTCCAAGGACACAGACACACACACACTTGTTGCCAAGACCTAAACCCCCCTGGCTCCAAGGAGAGCATTGGTGGTGATGAGCTTAGGCTGCACCACCAAGGCCAAGAGACCTTCATCGCCACTGACTGATGTTCTGATTTCTCCTCTAATACAGTAAGTCCCCATTTATGATGCCATCTTCTCCTTTGAAATAAGGACACATTTTTAAAGTAATCAATAGGAAACAGCCTGTATTTTATGATTGGTATGATTGGCCAGTGATGAAAATATCCATGTCACAGACAAAAATGCTGCCAGGCCACATCAGAACAACTGCACATATCACACAACCCCTCTTGAGTTGTATTTCTCCAGGTATCAGATTTACCTCAGGAGAGAGAACAACAAATACACAAGCTAAATCCACTGATGGTACTAACTAAACAAACAGCACTGCCATCAGCTCACAAATGGAGGAACAGTAAAGTACAAATAAAAAGATGTACAGCTATCAGAAACACAAGCTCTTGCAGTCAGTGGTATTCACTCACGTATCGGTGCAGCTCAACACATCCTGTAGAAAACAGCAGCACCTTTTAATTCCGCTGCAGTTCATTAATTTTGCCATTTTGAGCCCTGGCCTGATGGTGTGTTTGGAAACATATCCATCTTACACTATGACTTCAGTTGTAATGTTTCAAAATGCTATTAAAATTAATTAATTATTAAAATAACCTAATTTGTCCCCTGATTTGCAAACATTGCCAAGTACAGCATCTCTCGTATTGCTCTGCACATGCATATTCTGAGTTTACAAAAAACTTGAGAAGTGTTATAAAAAGGCCTACAGACCTTTCACATTGCATTTATTCTGCATCTTCTCAAGGCAAAACCAAGTACACATTCTTTACCAGCTGAGGTGCACTGTGTTAATTTTGATAGAGCAAATAGATTCAGACAGACAAAGATGTAAACATGTACAAGAACTAACCAAGGTTCAGAGGAATGAATGCAGATACCTTGATATGAGCACCATAGCAACAGCCTCCAGTAAATCTTTTAAACTCTCTCTTGAAGATATAAAGGAGAAGAAAACTCTTAAAGTGTTCGAAAAGTGAAAGCCAAAGTGAAATTAAATTTAACAATGCCACTTACCACTTTCTCCTTACCTGTACAGAGGAACTCTATTGAATGAAAAATACATTTATTTGTCACTCTTTTGAAGGGCATTTAAGCATTTAGCTATCTTGTCTGCAAAAAGAGAAGAATTAGAATTGTCACTGCTCTTTGAGGCTGCTTTTGTTTCCCAAAGGACAAAATGGGAGCGGACAAAAAACTAACAGAGATGCTCAGTGCTTGTCCAGACCTGATGAATCTCAGACTAGGGGAGCACTGCAGAGAGACCTACTTTTGCTGCCTCTCTGGCTGTACAGCTGCTAAAGATACCTGGCCTTTTTATTTTTTATTTTTATTTTCCTCATTTTCTCTTTCTTTCTTTCTTTCTTTCTTTCTTTCTTTCCCTCTTTCCCTCTTTCCCTCTTTCCCTCTTTCCCTCTTTCCCTCTTTCCCTCTTTCCCTCTTTCCCTCTTTCTCTTTCTTTCCTTTTCTCTTTTTTTCTCACCCTCTTTCCTAAAAGAAATCCAAAGGAGATGGATGCTGCAAGCAGAGAACAGTGCAGGGAAGGGACAGGACATGAAAGAGGGATGATCCAGGTAAGCAGAGTTCCAGGGCTGGCGCCAGGGTGCAGATGGTGGCACCCAGAGCCTCAAACACACCCTGCCCGTTTCAGTCACCACTGAGGAGCAAAATGATGCTGTGGAGATGCAGCACAGTGGTGATCACCAAATATGTCCCAGAGATGGGCATGCTCTTGTCAGCCCACCTGTCTTCTTCACGCCACCTGAAAGACTATGGACCAAGGGAAGGAACTGAGACAGGGAACAATATGTTTTCTCAATTTTTCTCTCAGCTGAGCCTCAGTCAAAGCTCAATTTTTTTTCATGTTGCCTTCCAGGTAACTTTTGATCATAGCTGTAGCCTTTTGTTTTTTTTCTGACAAGTTCAGAAGTTTATACTCCTTGCAGACACACTTATAGAAAAAGGATTCACATTTTGGCCAGCTTGGGTTTTAAGCCTCTCTAAGTCTTCTCTTCCCAGAAACCTCTTTTGTCTCACTTTGGTGATATGCACAGCCCAGCAATGAAATAAATGCAATGCAAAGGCTAAAGTGTGGGAATCCTTAAAATTAGAGGGTTTTGGGAAAGCTGCAAAAGGTAGGCTTTAGAGATAGAGATTGCTTTTCCCTGTTGTCAAGTCATGAGCCCTGCACAGAGCACAGGACAATGACTACAGCCCTGAGCAACAGCCCCAGGGTTGCAAACAGACCTATTTTTAATAAAAGCACTTGAAGTTTGAGCAAATGCTACTTTTGTGATCTTTCTGGAAACGAATCAAAATTTGATTCAAGAAAAGGAAACCAGAATAGCTATTTTCCCACCATCAACTACAGCCAACAATTACGTTCAGAGAAAACATGAAGTGACTAATCCAAACCTGTGTAATCAGTGACTCTGAAGCCATCCCCTACTCCTGCCCCAGGATTACTTCTGCCAGGCCAGGACATTCTTTGGTATTCAGGAGCTGCTGTGTGACACAGAGCTTCAGGAGGGCTGTATCCACACACATATTTTTCAAGCTGTTATACTCTCTGCATGCTGATTGAAACCCCTCCTGATGAGTCTATCCATGCTCCTGAATTTTAGATCTGACATTATATTCCATTAACTTCATGGTAACGTGAACAGGTTTCTGCTCACTGAAAAGAAACTGGCATCTCATCCCCATCTCTTTCTCCACACATTTCACTGAAATAGTAGTGGTAGAATTGGCTAGATAGCCCTTAACTCCACACTAACTACTTTGCAATCATATTCTTTTTTTAAGAGATTACTTTCACAATAGAATTGAAAATAAAGCACTTTTGAAATGAAAACTATTCTCAAGAAATAACTGAAAGCCTCAGTAATAAAGGCATTCTTTTTAATGATAACTGCATTATCTGAAGGGAAAGACTTTCAGTCCCTCATTAAAATTGTTGCAAGCTCAAGAAATATATACTGCTGCTTTTCCCCCTCAATGGTTCTCCCAGTCCTTCATGTTTAGGGCACTTGTGAAACAGCATCAGCTGTTCTACACCCTTGCTGGGAAGCGATGGCATCATCTACTCCTAACCAATGTTCATGGGATAAATGCCACGTGGTAGCATCTGCTGGAAAGACCACTCTCTCTTTCCTTAAATCTAATTATTCGGTGCTTCATTTCCCCCTCTGTGAAATTATAGTAGTGGTATTTCCTTACCATTTTAAATCAAAACAAATGCTGAAGGAATGGAAATATTTAGAAGCCCATATTGCTAAAACACAAACTGTTGTTTTATAAAAGAATAACTATCACTGGATGTGAGTAAAAGGAAGAGATGGAAATTGTGCTTTGATGCACTTGCCCAGTGTGCAGCACTAGGCTGGTAGTTGTCATCTGGTAGCTGTCATTCCACCTGCAATTCTGTACACCCTGCAAGGCTGCTCAGTGCTACCAGACTGGCTGAACACAAAGCAGCTAGAATTTGTGCATTTTAGCTGTGGTGGGAATCAAATGGAATGAAAATTCCCTAGTCACTGGGAGGGTATGCAAGGATCAGTAGAGCAGACATGGATTTCAGATTTAAGGATGTGTTTCCAGTTAAAATGCAGAAAGTATGCACAGATGTATTTATTCCTTGTATTTATATGTTTAGGCTAAAGCAGAAAGAGAAATTTCTTAAAGACCAACAATGTAGCAGAAATGTATGAATCACCAAAAGAACTTCAAGGGGTACCAACCAGGAGACATCTGTTAACATTGGTGGATCTGTGCTCAAGATCTGGCTCCAAGTGAAACTTTCACAAACGTGTAATGTAACACACTGGTGTTAACACATTGGTGTTTCATGGAGCACATCCACATCCTTAGCTTGCTGTTTTTTTAATTCAAGCATCAGGAAGAACTAGGGAAAAAAAAACCCAACCAAACCATAAAATTTCCTGTTGGGACTGATGGAAAGATATGATCAACACTTAGTTTCTATAATGCAATTGCATGGGACATGAGTAACTATTTGCCTTTCAGCTCACAGCAGCAGCAGTTCCTGCACACAACGGCATCATCCTCAACAAGAGGGAGCAGATTTCTTGTGTCTTTTCAGCAACAGAGCTATGCACTCACTCCCAGCCAAATCTATTTCCAAGATAGCCTTGCAGGCTATATTAACTATATTAACTGTCATGAGTCTAAAGATTTGTTGGTATTCATTTTGATTAACACAATCTCTAGCAATAAAACCAAGACTCTCTCCCAGCACGGTGAGTTACAGCTGAGCATGGCAGCATCCTGAGCACACTGGTCTCATAATATCCTTCAGACTCCTGTAAAGTGTCTGTACCCAACTCCCCCAGGGCTCAGCACCAGTCCTCACTCACAAAAGCTGGAAAAGGAGCAAGAGCTGTTGGGCATGACAACTGGCAGCAATAAATTAAATGCTTTCATAAAAAATTTATTTCTCATAGTGAAAATGCCAAAATTCAACTCTTTGCCAGAAATCTTTCATTCACTCAAAAATCTTGTAATGATGGTTATAAAGTGATAGGCTAAAGTGTTGCTTAACATCAGCAGGTAAAGAGCACAGGGGTTACTCAGCTTCCCTTCAGACTGACTGCTCCAAGGGTCCAGAACAAGCCCAATGCAAAGCCCAGATGACTGTGCTGCCTCACTTTCTCCTCCCACTGAAATCAAGGCACTTGAATGACTGGATTTTCAGACTTCAGAACAACTACACTAAGGATTTTGGAGGATTTAGACAATTTAAAGGTTACCTCTCTGGCAATAACATAACTCAGCCTGGTAGGGGGAACACCTCTGCTTTCAAGCTTACAGTGAGTGCCTCCATTCATACAGGCAGGAGAGGGCCATCAAGTTGCATCTTCACAGGATTTCTAGGACTGCTTCGTATGTATCTGACAGTTTCTGGAGGATGAAACATTAAAATAGCTTGTTTAAAAACACTCCCCTGATGACTCATTAGGAAGGCATTAGAAAGAAAAAAAAAACAACTCTTAACTCAGAAAGTACATGCACTCTGATTTCTCTAGCTAGTGTGCTCTGTGTCAGCCAGCCAGCCACCCCCTGGCCAGCCAGCCCCTCCAGTGATCACACACAAAATGCTGCTCTGGGAGCAGCACACAGCTGGAGAGCCCCCACTGAGCCACCCCCACCTAATTTCTAGATGACAAACACATTTCAGGATCAATCACATACTAAGCTATGTAGTTTCGCTGAGACTGGACTACTTTGGGACCACTGGAACATAACTGCTAATTAACATTTTGGTAACTGTGGAAAGTAACAGTTCAAGGCTTCTGAAATGTAGTTATCTTTAAAGATCATTGAAGATCATATTTTGGATGTTGGACCCCTAAATATGTATCCTATTATTAGTACTAATACAAGGTCACATGATTGTGGATTTAGCCATGAAGAACTGGATTAAAATGAACACTTCTTTTGTCCGAGCATTTTGTAGTATGTTTTGCCTCTATTAAAAGAAACCCAAAACAAGTCCTATTTAAGTAAAATCAGGGGAAAAGGAAAAAGATTTTCAGTACTTTAAAAGAATTGAGTAAAAGGGGAAAAAGGAAAGTGAAAACAAACCAGCCCAAATGTTTTTATTTCATTTTGTTTATTGTGTGCTAAACAAGTTTTGTTTTTAAATGAAAGACATTCCTTCATGATAAACATTGACCAGTTCTAATACTATATTTGTTTGAAATTATTACCACAGTAACTGCCAAGAGCTGAAAAGTTCTGGTTTTGCTTGAAAAACAACTTAATAGCAGTAAAGCTCCTCTGCTTTGCCCAAATGCATGTGTTAGTCTAATAAAACACAGTTGTTCTCTCTCTAACTACGATGTCTGGAACTTAGTATCTCCTGCAAAGAGATGCACAATGACAATGCACCTCTGCCTTGCAGAAGCCATACACAGCAAAAAGGTCCAAGAGAAGGAGAAACCATCCCAGGGTAGTGCCCATACCTGCCTTTCAGTTATGAGGAAAGCCACGACATTTAGCTTTGATTAGATATATTTAGATGGCCAAAATATAGCAAAAAAAATTGCAGCACGTACCCTGTGCCCAGACAGCCAGAACATGCTAGCAGGATTTTGTGCCACAATGAATTACTCTCTAGAGGCGTATGACACTGAATCACTGTCTGCAGGGGTTGTATTAACCAAACCCTGACATCCTTATTTATGTAAATTGGATCACATTTAAGAAACTATTCATACACATAAAAACTGGAGGAGCCAAGAAGATGCCCAGTCATTTCTGCAGGGTTTTTTTCTCCCCAAAATTTATACGGTTTTTCATATCATAATTTTCTTGTTACATGTCCCTGGCAAATATTACTTCCAAATGAAGTGCTCTCTTCATGCACTTCAATTAGGAAGAAAACCTCAGACACAGACACAAAGGCAGCAATAAAGTTACTCTCAGAACAAAGTAATTTCATAACCTCATTGTATTACTTCCACACTGGGCATGGTATAAGAAATTAACTTTACTCTTAACAGCAACATACAAGATGCATTCCAAGATCTTTTTCAGCACATGAACCATTAGCTGCAGTTTACTGCTTTGCATCAGAAACTCAGAGGAAATCTGCTGACTCCACAGCTTTGCTCTGCCTGTTTTGGAGAAGACAGCTCATAAATCCCCTTTCCACCACTGCACTGCTATTTGGGAGTGAATTTCCATGAAGGGCCATGTTGCATATTCAACAGCTGGCTGCAAACTGCCTTATTCCACTGCTGGTAGGATTTTCACTTGTTGTTCTATTTACAAGTGAAATGAAGTGCATCAGGGCCTCAGTTCCCAGATCTTTATTCATCCACCACTGGGATCCACACAGGCTTCTTGTTTAACCCTCTCATGACAGAAAACTAAAACTGAATGAAAGGAGTTAACAAAAAAGCCCAGAGCTTTTCTTAGGTTTTTGAATCCCAGTACATGTGACAAATTGTCACATCTCCAGCCAAAAAGTCCAAGACTCTGGAGGAGCTGATCTGTAGGGAATCACTTCATCCTGGATGTTTTCTGAGCAGAGATGACACAGAATGACTCTATGGGTTTGCAGACACCAAAGATAAAACCCTGCTGTACAAGCAGCTTCTTGCACTGATGCAACTTGGACTATTTTCAGAGATTGCAAAGTAAACCTACATTTATATATTGCCTCTTAGACCTTGTTTAAAAAAAAAAAAAAAAAAACAAAAAAAAACAAAAAAAAAAAAAAAAAAAACAAAAAAACAAAAAACAAAACCAAACACATCCCCAAGGATTACCTTCTTCAACTGGGAACACAGAACTTCTAGAAAGCTACAGACTTCACTAGCTGCTGCACAGAAACATTTTACTTCTCTTGGAACACCACATAGGGATATCTTTGTGCAGTTGAGTAACTATAAAACCATTCACACATTGTAACCAGCTGTCATTCTCAATTACACAGTATCAAGAACTAAATTCCATCAGCAATGCCCAAATCTGCCAACTTCTGTCCTCAGATTCTGGGTGCTATTATGGCTTGGAATGATATGTGCCACTTCCAGGTTTTAATTTATTTTCTTATTCAGTCACCTTTTTTCAAACAAAAGTGGTTGAAAATACACAGCCCCTTTTGTGAGACAACTTCTCTGGCATAATTGAAGAAGATGCTCCAACAATGTTGACTTCTTCAAAATTCAGTTCCCTGCAAATATCTGTCTTCTGCTCTCCAGAGGAATCTCTGAGCCTTGGAGAAAACAAATTGCCTTTGGTCACTGTGACAGCTGAGGTGAGAAAAATAACTAGCAGTTTTAGGTAAGACAACTGCTCAAATACAGAGATGGACATTATCAGTTCTCATGGAACATATTAATGAGATTAACATTAAATTTAGGTCACAGTTTGTCTGCAACACAAAGGCAAACAGTGAGCCCACTGTATACTCTTTCACAAGGCTGGAGTCTGACTGACTTTTCCTGCCTTGCTCCCTGTGAATAACAAGAAAACAAGTAGGAAGACAGGACTAAAGACCTGAGCTGGTGGCCTTTGCCAGTCATTTTTACAAGAGGCCTTGAGTGGAGAAACAGAATGTGGAAAAGGCTAAATCCTACCTGGAGCACTCAGCTAGAAGGACAATGTTAGTCACTCACACAGTATTGCTATTCACAGGAACTCACACAGCTCTCAACAGGCTGTGACAGTACAGCTTTACAACGCAGCAAGGAAAAGAGGCTTTATCTGGTACACCTAAGGCTGCACCAGCTACATAACCACAGCACGGGGCAACAGATGAGTGAACTTGGCATTTGATGCTTTGCAAATCCCACTGTCAGTCTCTTGGGAAGCTGGAGCTGTTGACAAAAGGCAGTGTAATTATTGGCACCGGGCTGTACAAAGTAACAGCATAAAAACTTAACATTCCCCAGAAGAAACGAAGGTGTTGAAATAGCAGCTGGGTAAATACCAGATAATGAAAGAAAGCAGCATGAGTTCCCCAGGTTCAAATAAGGTAGACAAGTACTTTGCAGAACTGACCTTATTGAAGAGATATTATCAGTTTAAAAATTCATTTAAACCCGTATCAGTTACAGAAATCAGTGAAGATAGAAGTTACCTATTAAACATAACAATTATTTCCACCAAAGTGTCAATCCTTTTACTTCAATTTTTAAATTTTTCTGTAGTGAAAGGTCCATGTAGGTATCCCTGGTTTTGTTTACAACAGATTGACTTTGACGCAGATGCATCCAGTTATTTACCCTTGGTATGAATTATTCTTCATAAGGACTAACATGTGTATTCTACTTCATAATAAATTAATACACAATACCAAGGTTAAAGAAATTAAATATAAATTTATGATAAGAAATCTCAACCAGCTTGTTTCACAGAAGCTTTTTTGCCTCAATCACTGCAGGACATTTTTAGTACATCTTTCCTGAAATATTTTTCATCATGTAGGATCCTTTTTATTAAAAAACCACCAACCTTAAAAGCTTATTCTTTTGAATAAAAACTTGACAGTGGGGAATATGTATTCCATGCTAATCCAGTACCCAGGTATCCCAAGCCAAAAATACAGCAAGGTGAGCAGAAAGGTGGGTTGTTGACAATGCTGAAGAGCCTGTGCATAACTAAGCCTCCTGAAAATCCTGAACCTGGGCACGAGAGCTGTTAGCAGCAAGCTGACATTACTGAAGCACGTATTGAAAAAATCATAACAAAGCTACAGTTTATTAGTCTAGCATGGAGGATAATTTCTTCAATAAAATTTACCATTGCCAGTAAATTGTTATTCACTGTATGGACTAAATCATTGTCCAAGGACAGTTATTTTTGCTTCTTTGTATGTTTTGGCTCCTTGTCCAATGGCTTCATGTTGAGGGAAGGCAACAGTGCAATGGAGATGGGAGTACACAGGAAACTCAAGGGCAACGGGAAAAGCAATGACCTTCCAGGGGAACACAATTGATTTGGACAATGTTTCAAATACTGAAGAAGTTGGCCTTCTATTACTTCTTGTATTGATGACTGTGAAACCAAATGGGATGATTTGCATGGCTTGTCCAGAACACACCTTCTCTGGGAGATTTCAGCTGTGAAATAAGGATCGCAATACCTCTGGCACCCACACAAAACTGCACAATCGACAGCTGGCCCTCTGTCCTCTTGAGTGACTCAAAGCTGAATGTAAGTTAACTCTTCACTGAAGTGGGCTATTTCCTAGTTAGTACTTCTTTCACAAGCCACAAGAGATGTTAAGATCTGGATGCTTCTTTGAATATGTACTGCATGATATGAGAGTGACTCATAGCAGGGAGTGACTTTCCCTGCTTGAAAGTTACAGTCACTGAACTGCTTCAAATTTGTGATGAGGTGTGAGAGAGTTACAAATTAGCTTTCTATTGCTAGACACAGAGATTATCTATTAAGGATAATAAATTGATGTTGTCATCAATATTCAGATGTTGCATTTTATTACTGTAGCCTATTAAAGCTATTGGCCTCCATGTCATATCTGTGATGAGTTCATGTCACTTCCCTCTTATATTGTAACAGTGAAGAGCCTGGGCTTGCAAAGACATCCTGGAAGGGACTGACATTCAAGAAGGCACCTCAGCTTTCAAGCGCTCCTTGCAGCCATGAGCTGTGCAAGTTTTCCCAGTTGCTTTCTTGCCTCTGTCTGAAACACCTGAGGCTCCTCCTGTGCAGCTCTGGCCCACTTCCAAGGCAGGACAGACCCTGCTCTTTACCCACTCGTGCCTCGGGGATGAAATACCAGACACGGTTAAAACAGCAGCTCTGAACTCCCACAACCCTGACAGACTCCTCTTCCTGTGACAGCAAATACTTCCATGAAAAGCCTGAAGAATGCAATCAAATAATAATTAGGACTGTCAGTCTAATTACTACATACATTTTCTAATGCTAGTAGTCATAGGAAACACTAATTGTCTTCTGTGGAATGAATATTTAAACTTGTCAGAGAAGAAGCGGAAAAAATGCCAACTACAGATACACATATATTGTAACATTTTAATTTTTAAATAATATGGCACCCTATTAATAAAAAGGTGCAGAAGATCTGTACATGAAAAAATACAAAACATATGATCACAGTGGCCTCAGAGCACAGCATTCAAATACAATTACAACCCCCTCAAAACAGGCTTGAATAATATAAGATATTAACAAATACATGTGGTTATTTTAATTAGCTTTTCCTGTTCCTCTTTTTTGGATTCATATTTATAGGACTCTTTGAGTCAACTAGACAGGTGTAAAAATTAACTCTTTCTGAAGTATAAAATTATATTCTCATCAATTTAGAGAAATTCAGGAATAAGAACTTCAAAAATATCTAAAACTGTGAAAATTGGCAGCACTGCAATCAGAAGAGCTTCTGAAGGCATTACATGTCCATTTACATTTTTCACTTTTCTACTGAGCAAATGTGATGACACTGCTTCACCAAGGAAAAAGAGTGCAACAGGTTGTAAATATGCAACAGTTTGGAACTCTAGCAACACTCACAGCTCAAATGAAGTTTAGAAACAGCCAAATGCTGAAGTTACTCCAGGATGTAAGGCTCAGTACACAAATACATGCTAAAGAGCTGGACTATCAGCTGTCATTGAAGAACACAGACTGCAAATTCTATTAGGAACACAGTGTTAAACAGTAAATTAACTAGAATAACATAAAATCAGAGAACAGAGGACATGTGGTTCATCTACTACTTCTCTCCATGTCATCTGCTATACCGCAGCTTACCACAAAAATATAAATACAAAAATAGTAAATCAGTACCTACTATATGCAATAAATAACCTTTCTGTATAAATTATGAAAATACAACTACGGTAAAATCAGTGCAAACATTACCAAAATGTAGTGAAGGAACACAGAGTCCTGCCTGCCAGAATGTGCATCATAGAACACCCATATTTACCTAGTGCAACAAAGCACTGACAAGAATTAAAAAATTCAAGATGCACATCACTAACTGTGCCATTCTAAAATTACATCTGTTTCCAATATCAGACAAATCAGATTAAAACAACACACATGTCATTTGAACTGTACACTTCATTCTTCCTCATCATTTTACTGAACTTTAAATAACTTCCTCTTCCTTAATTGATACTCTAAATGGAAGTTGCTCTTATGAGTCCATGTTTGCATGAGCAGCCTTTTTAGAATTAAGAAAGTTCTTTTTCTTTTTCCTTGGAAAAGTAGCCAAAGCAGGTTTTGGATCACTTGGTTCACGGAACAAAAATATCTTCTCCCCTGTGTCTGACAGCTCTATGGCTTCAGCAGTTGCAGAGTTCAGAGAAACTGGTGGATCAGGCTGTCCCACAGGAGGGTATGCAGGTGAACATCCCAGATGAATGAATGCTGCTTTTTCCAGGACAGCAAGTTGCTTCTTCTTTATCAAACTGTATTAATGAGAAAAATTGAGTTGAAAAGTGAAAACTGAGGCAAAAAATGCACAGCTTCCTACACCATACCTTGCCACAGAAGTGGTGACTTTGGAAGCTAAAGAAAATCATATTTCAACAAAGAGAATTGTAGTTTTCATTCTAATCCAAATAATTCACGTATCATTTTCTGAGATACAAAATTGCAAAAGGAAAGGCAACCTCATAATAAATAAATATATGGAAGATGAGCAATGTGTGTGAAAAATGTGAGAATTTTGTGGATATGTACACAAAAATCTTTTTAGGTATTTACTATATTGCTTATTATGTGTAAATATGTTGTAGGAAACATAAGCACTAGATAGAACAGTGTTAGAAAATGCATACTTATGAACTAATTTTCTGATTTCTAAGAGCTGTAAGAAGAATCTTGGGACATTAAATAAACTATAAACAAAAAAAACCCCAGGTATGTTTGCTCTGGTTTTCTCCTTACCTGTCTTTTCTCTTGTTTAGAGATGGGATCTTTTCTAAACTTCTGTTTATCAGATCTTGCCTTATTTTGTTCTCCAGTGTTTGCCACATCTCCTGGCTCTTCCTGAAGGAGCAGGAAAGAAAAATTTCCAGCAGCAAATCTCCAAATATACACATTTTTATTCCCCCTCTGTCTTTAGCTACCAAACCCATGACAGCACAAACGCAGTCAGAGTGTTCACGCACTTTTGCTGCCCTGCCACAAATCATTTAAAATCAGTTAAGATCACACCTCAGGGCACGGTACCAAGGACTCTTATCTGTTCCTTGAGAACCCACATCTGCCAAGGACTGGGCTCAGTGCCACAACATCTGCTCTTGTCCCCTGCCCAGGTCATGGCAGGGAGTTGGGAGAGCAGGTCCTGGAGCATCCCTTGGTGGTACTGCACAGATTTCAGCTCATGTTAATGGGGCTAAAGGGGAGTGACAAAGGCCCTGAGAGTTACCAGTCTCTGTGAGAAAAGGGAAACTCAGTGCCCACTTGGAACTTCAGTAATTAACTACAAAGGGACAGACATCTGCAACATTGCAACTTGCACTATTAGGAAGGAGGATCTCCTTTACATCTTTAAGAGCTACAGACACCTAAAACCTGGTGTGTCATGAGCATTATTAAAAAAAAGTGGAAGGAAAATTTTTAACAAACTCCAATTCAGGGAACAGAAGGAAAATTATCAGAACAGGATTTATAAATCTATGAAATAACTGTTTAATTAATGAACTTATAAAATGATTTTAACTTTTTATCAATAAATTTATTATAGTTAAAATGTTCACAAAACAAGGAAGCAGTTTTAAAGTATTTTTACCCCAGAAAAATAGTCCAAAATAAATTTATGCACCCATGGTTTTTTTCTATAGCTGTCAATCTCATTGTCCAGCAAACAAATATACACATAAAACAACAATCTTATCTTGCACTGGTCTACCAGAAAACATCACACCTACCTTTTCTTACAGCTGCCAGACTCATCTGCATTACTGTCACTTTCAACAGCACCATCCGAATATTTACTGATGGAATCAAGGACAGAAAGGACCTCACTTTGTGAGCTGGAGGGCAGCAGCAAGTTCAGGGCCCTGTGCAGCACCCCCATTGGCACCCTCGTCAATTTAGCTAAATAACCTGCCAGACGGAGCTCCTAGAGGATCACATGAGTAGAAGACAGACAAATTCAGCATTGAAAAGAAATGTTAACCAATCTTAGTTACTGTTATTAAATAAATAGTCATTATGGAAACAAAAATACTACTGAAGATTATTTCAGTAGTGACAATTTTGGCATCAAGTTGTCACACTTTCATGTTCACTGTTCCTACCCACAGTGGCCCATGTATATCATGGTGGTCCATTTCATTTGGGATTTTGGCAATGTAAATGCTACATAATCAGTTGATCTTGGCATTTTTGCTTAGGGCATGTACTTGATGCCCTTTGGTTTGAAAAACCACAAGACAATTACATTCTAACATGTAAGGCTTAACTAATTTATGGATTCTACTACTATAAGGAAATAATTTCCAGATAGCAAGGAAGCAATATGGCACTCCTTGGTCTGTAAAATTACAGAGGGAAGAATAGCCTTGAAAAACTTTACAAGTTGTCATGGTTGGTCACTTCATTGTTCAGCTTCTCTTAACAACAAATTCTGTGATAAGCTCAGAGAACAGCTTATTAAGACATGAAGGAAAACACCTGCTTTTCTTTTGGTAGCATTTTTTTATTTCCAAACGTCCTGCCCATTTTTTGCCCAAAGGTCAGTAGTAAAAAGCACATTCATATAATGTTCAAATTGACTGAGTTGAAATTTATTTGTTCCATAGACACTCAGCCAGTCCCATTTCCTGCCCCACTCCAAACACCAAAATCCATTGCTATTTTCTGCTCTGTTTTCATAAATACAGCGTCCCCAGGGTGTTTCTGCAGATCTCTTATGTGTATCAAACATGAAAAGTCTACAATATATTGAGGACTAAGTGGAAAAAAAAAGAGTAAAGCAAATGAAAGCAAGTTAAATGCCTCAAAGAATGCCAGAAAAAAAGCTGCTGTTGTCTATTCAAGTGATACATGTAACTCAGGTAGCTGAAGTTAGGTAAGACACGCCAAACACAATGACTCATGGCAGCTGAGTTATCACCACTCTGCAGAGCCTCCTGTGAGTGTTGATGGAGGAGATGACTACAAAGCCCATGTCACATAGAACCCCCTAAGGTCCCACCATGCAGGAAGACAGCCAGGTTATCTGTCCACAGTAGTTTCAAAAAGTCACAGCAAATGTTTGCCTACTTTTCTGTAAGACAACTTTTCAGAGGAGTGAATTCATCTAGGAGATCCCTGGATTATCTGAATCCACTTTGAAAGAAACAAAGCATCACTAGCAAGGCAGTGTTAACCCAAATTTAGACAGCCATACAAAACAAAGAAATCAATCAACCTCCTTTCCCCATAGTGTCCTTCAAGCAGAGAATCCTCTCCAAAAGGTAAGAAAACTCTTTCCAAAGTTTTCTGGCCTCTTCAGTGCTGGCACAGACTTTACAGGGAAACCACTGAGATCACCCAGACTTAACAAGACAATATCCTAAGACTGAGGAGAGATTAGTAAATTCGTACAGTTCTTAAAATATTCTCAGCATGACTAGGCACCAAAGTTGAACACCAAAAAGATGTTTGCTCAGGCTAATAATTTCTTAGTAAAAGAAATTATTTGATTCTTCTCTGGAGAGGAATGCAAATAAGGCCATAAATCTTAATACAGACACCTAAGTCTAATTTCTATAGTACTCTCTTGTACTTCTGGTCTTTAAACACTATTCTTCTCTAAACTTATAAAATGCAACATCAAGTGAGAATAAACATGACAGATCTCTGAGACCTATTCTGCTCTCTTTGGCTAAATGTTCTCAGGATCTTTAAAGCAGTTTTGAAAACAAGTATGAGTAATGATACTAGAAAATTTAGCTAGTAGTCCTGCTATCATTTAATTTTGAAACATAATTAACGCAAATCATTCTTAATGCTCATCAAAATCTAAACAAGACCTTTTCATTACATGAAGATTCAACTGTAAATCTGTCTGTTAATCAGAAAATCAGGCACTTCAGCTCTCCACAGAATGAAATGCAACAGGACAAACCCTGAAAGGATTTGTAAATGAATAAACAGAAGTATAACTCAGTAAATTCAGTAAAACAGTAAAAATTCAAAAGGCTGAAAGTAGCTCAGAATCAGCTGATGTGACTGAGAGTATAGGCTGAAAACAGGTAGCAACTACTAGCAGAGAGTAACTCTAAATACATCTAATGGTTCCCGAAAAAGAAGAAAAGCTGATATCCAGATACAGCTGTAATTTAAACTTGGAAGCTTTGATCAATTTCATGCTTACCTGACTATAAATTGCCAAAAATGCATTAGTTTCTACATTTTCCAGGAGATCTTCAAGCACCACGCAATTCCATTGCTCATCTCTCAAGCTGAAGTGAAAGACAGAATTAACATTGAAATCTTCCCAGGTGCAATGACTGTATTATAGGAAACAAAATTGGAAGGTCACCCATTCGGGAAGCATATCTGTCTGTCAGCAAATCTGCTGCGAGCAGCCTAACTTCTAAAACATGCCAAATTCTCTTCCCTGTGTCCCTGAACTTCCAAGCCAACAACAGAGCAGAATCTAAGGCTATGCTCTTGCACATTCAAACCTGAAATCACGCCAAAGCAATGTGATTCTACCTGTCCCCATCCTCTTCCCTCCTTTTTAAATTTTATCACCACACTTTAAGGCAAGTTGTGGATCTTTTTGTAGCTGAAATATGATATTAAACAGTTAACTTCCTCGTTGCTGGTGATTATTTTTCTTTTCTAGACCAAAACATGATGACATCATGTACAAATCCTGCAATGTACAAAAGTACAAAACCTGTTTCTTCCAGTAAGTTTTCAAGTAAAGCCCAGTTGCAGTTTCTTTAAAGACTTCCCTGATAGGTTACTAGCTTGTGGATACTCGTGAAGAGATTTATCTGATCCTCTACTGACTCTTTACCTCTGCAACAGGAAAGTTGTTAACCTAAACTAAGCAGAGCTCCAGCTTTTTCAGAATTAAAACAGACTTATCACTATCACAGCCATTTTTAATATATCAGTGGTTTATGGAAAACCACTTTCTAATGGAAAGCACACTTTGAGGACATTACATGAAGCCTGAAATGTGCTAGGCTTTTAATACTGGGCAATACACATGGAAATGTCATTTCTATCTCCTGTAACCCTAATAAAAGCAATACAATAGGCTGCAATTTTGCAAATTATCACCAATTTTTGCTAGGGAGCCATTATGACAAGACAGATAGTTCTACATAGCTCCCAAGAGGCATTTTATTTGTCGCTGATACCTTTACTTAAAAACTGGCCAGGGAAAATTGAAATTGAAGAGGAGTTTATACATCTCATCAAAAATAATTGTGTGCCAGGGAATTCAGTCTACAGTACGGCAATGGAGATGGAAATTCAATTTAAATTGTCTCAGCTATTTCCTCTGACCCTAGCAGATCATGTTGCTCTGAACTCCCTCCCTATCTTCCTGGGAGACAAAGTAATAGGAATAAAATTATTTTCCTCCTTAATGCTGAGGAGTATCATTATTTTTCTGCTATCCCTGTAAAAAAAATGGTGACTGCCATGCAACACACAAGCACCGTTTATATGCTACTAAGTTATTATTATTTCATGTTTCTAATTTCAATATTCCCAACTCCTCAGTTATGCTCTGGGCCACAGCACAAGAAGGCAGAGATCAAATACAGATGCATGGTCCCTCCCCAGTGCAGCAGTAGTTTCCTCCTGCTGCTTCTCCAGAGTACCTCATGATCCATAAGAACTGCAGTAACATAGTAAAACCTGAGACCAAAGAACTTACCTTTGTTGGTACAGGTTTATAAATTGCCTACATTTATTCATGGCCTGTCTTAACAGAACTGTCACATGTCTTTCTGCACTCGTGTCCACAGGTTCATTTGTGAATCCCAAACCATCCAGAATCCACCTCTGCCTACTCGTTAGATGCTGCTGCACTGACTCCTTATGCAACATCTCATATTCCAGCTTCTTTTCAATTTCTTCAATCTCCTAGAGGTTGAAAATGCACGATGATAAGAAGTTAAATTAGAACTTGAAAGAATGAATTTCATTTGGAGTGAAGAAAAAAGATGATGGCATCAGATTTTCTGATATTACCTTATTCATTTCTTATTCTACCCAGCCACTTGCATTCATTACACTTTCCAATTCATTGCACAGCTTCAGTAAACATGACTGGCACGTTATGAATATCAGAACAATGAGGAAAGCTATGACTCAATTTTCATTGTGTTAAAAGTGAATGCTCTCTAAAACCTTCCACTGTAGAGGACATCCAGCAACTAGACTGCCATCATGGCTGAGATCAAAACTGAGGAACCATTTCTAAGCTGCATAAATCTACTTGAGCTTGAGAAACTCAGACTAACTAATTTTAGTTATTTCAAATTAACAGCTAATATCAAAGGGATTTAAGTTAAAAGGCAATAATTCATAATTAGTCTGATAAAGTTAGGGTTAAAATAAAATGCTCAGAAAATCAAAACGTTAAAATCCAAAGTCTTCAGGGGACTGGATCCCCCTTGCTAAAAATCTCACTTTTGTCAAAAAGTCAAACTGGACACCAGAAGGAAAGCTTCATATTACCATCACTGCCATCTCACCTCAACTTTTCCATTGCTTACTATCTCAAAGCCCCACTTCCTAACCTGTACCTTGGAGAAAATGCTGAATATTCCTCTGCCT
Source organism: Pyrgilauda ruficollis (assembly GCF_017590135.1). Classification (NCBI taxonomy): domain Eukaryota; kingdom Metazoa; phylum Chordata; class Aves; order Passeriformes; family Passeridae; genus Pyrgilauda; species Pyrgilauda ruficollis. Next base: position 7,740,494 of record NW_024508100.1, on the reverse strand, counting down.
CATCAGCTGCATTTAACCCAGTGTTAAGCTATTCTAGGTCTCACTTCTGCCCTTCTTCAATCCTTTTTCTTCACCTGTTCAAGAAAGAGAAGGTAAAAGAAACTTCTCTGAAAAGACCCCCCACACTTATGGCATAAAAGGCAAAAATACTCTTCCTACATTCAACTTTCACTATTTCCTACATCTCTAAAACAAATTCAAGAAAACTGGAGGCATATAAGCATTCTAACTGCCACTCTATGAGAAATTCTGTAGAGATGACCACATTAAAATTTAACAAGGAATTTTCACAGCAGTAGCTGTCTAATGATGCCCTCTAGCAAAGAGGTTTTTCTCAAAAACCCATTTTGTTTGTTCTACTCCAGTGCTCTCCCCAAGCCTCACTTGGATGGTTTCAAATAGCAGATGCAGAAAAAAAAAGTCCTTGTGAAAACGGAGCACTGAAGTATTAAAAAAGGATTAGAAAATTGGCACATATCAAATATGTAATAAATATGGTGAAGGGAAGAGGTTTTTCCAGATTTTCTGCTATTTAAACTGCATGAGTGTGCCTGGAGTGAGATAGGTAGGAGGTTGTATGGCTGTATAGATAATCTCTAAAAACTTGGCAATTGAAGCATATCATGTGGTTATGGATTTTGCATATGGACAGCATTATAACGTGAGTAATTCTGTAAGACAGACACAACAATTTACTCTTTTGTCAGGAGTCCAAATCACTTCTCAACTGTCTTTCTTTTAATCAATAAAATATTAAGTAGCCACCAAAATACTACCCTTTCAGCCTGCATGCAGCTGTAACAAAAATAAAAAATACTAATACACAATCTTCCTTGGCTCTCCTTCTCTTTATGTCTTTTACTGAATGCACTGAAGTGCACATACTCACAGAAAGTCTGGGCCACCAGAAGCTGCAAACCAGCAGCTAAAGCAAAGATACTCTAACAGTGGCTGTTTCCTAACAGAATTTTTTCTTTTAATAACTATATTACTTACAGGATTATGTGCTTCTAAAATCTGGATACATTCCAGTTTTGACAGGGTTTTTGATGTGTTCAGTTGTTCAAAGAGCAAAGCTTGCACATTTATGATAGCAGTATACAGCTCCAGCATTTTGGATTTTTTAACAGTCTTTTGAAAGGCTACAGAAGCACTATACTCTCCAAGTTTATTTTCCAGATTGCGCAGGTGACACTCTTTTTCAAGCTGTAACTCATACTTAATCTAAAAAAAAAAACCAACAAAAACCAAAACACAAAAGATAGATTAACAAAAACTCTTTACATGCATACTTATGATTTTAGTACTCTGTAATTAACAAGCAGGATTATGACAGCAAAGAAGTCAGTGCTGTTATCTTATAATGTAATACACTGTTTCAATAAGTGCTTTTAACCTTCAATTCCAAGTTTTTACTCTAATCCATAAAAAACCAAAACCCAAACCACAGTACAGTCAAACACTTTAAAGCAAACAGGCTTTCTTTTCAGGTAGTTAAAAGTTCAATATTAAATGCTAACCCAAAACAGAGGGTCTATATAATTTTTATTACAATAAAATTAAAAGCTAGAAACACAAATAAATCTATGGTTAGCTATGGTTAAATGGACAGATAAAATATGCCCTTTTGCTTAGAAAAAACATGGAACTTATAGAAAGACTGCATTTAGTTTCAAATTGGCAAGTGTCAGTTAGTGCTGACTGATGATATTCAACATACTATTCTTTGAGCAAATAACAAAAAATCTTCTTATATAAAACAGAGTTAAACTGTAAATCAAAAGTCTATTGGCAATGGATTTCAAATAAGATTAGAACTGGATTGGATCAACATCAAACAGCATAAAATCAAAGTGATTTAACTGAATAACTGTGTTGCTGCCACACATTTGATGAAGCATCCACAGGAACGATTCAAGGGTGAAAGGCAAGTGCAGCATGTGCAGGCACAGGATCCAATGCACGTGACTGATGAGCTCTCCAGGCTGTGCCACTGACACTGACAGCCAAGGACACTGCACTGTGACTGTTCTTCTGCAGGACAATGTCTACAGCAGCCAGCTGCAATTACCTTCTCTAGGTGCTTCCATCTGAGCTTGTCACTCTAAGCTCCCTTCCCACTCAAAGAAAAGGAAAAGATACTTCTCAGTAGGTTTCATATCCTAAAATATGGATTTCCACTGACATGTAAGGTGTATGTCTAGGTTAGACACCAATGGCTACACTGCATATCTAACATTTAGGTAGCTGAATCTTCAAAAGACTACAGAAAACAATTAACACTTTGTTTTTATTCTCTCTCCTGTACTATTCATGTGGGCCCAAAGAATTGGTTTGTAAGAGAGAAAAGATACAAATAGAGAAAGCACATGCAGCCCTGAGAGCTCCTACTCCACTACTTGGTGTTTCAGAACAGTTAGAAATATTTAATCTTTTAAACATATTTATTAATGCATACTTTAAATAAATATTAAATTAATATAAAATATTTTAAAATAGGAATAAATATTTCACAGTATTTTACAATGAGGGTTGTGAAACACCTTCAACATTATACAGCAAATGAACTCCTCTTAAATAAACAAAATGCTGCATCCATCAACTGGTATTACTATCTACCCCTAGACACATGAGTTTCTTTCTGACTCTTGCCAGCTCTGAAACCAGCTATACAATTAGAATGACAACAGCTGTGCCAGATGGTGCGTATAAAACTGGAACAAAGAGGTTTAGAGAAGCTAAATTTCCAATTTTAAAACAAGATTCTAATAAAAATGTAAGACAGTATTTACTGCCTTACACTCACCAAACAAGCATTCAGTACTTTTTTGCCTCTAAAGTTTAGCCTATAATCTGATGGGAAGAGTAATCTTCAAGGAAGAGTACCAAAACCACCTAAACTTTGAAGACCAGGGCATTAGGTATTGAAGTCAAAATTACAATGCCTCTATTAAAGGATTAGAACATTCTCAGACCACAGTTATTAAACTCATGAACAGTGCTAGAACACATTTGCCTTCTTGTTGCAGTCTTGCCCAAGCACCTGCTCTCACTTTTCAAAGACCGGGTGCTAGACTAGATAAACATTTGCTTTTATCACCTGCAACCAAATCAAACAATGTGTTGCTCTCACATAAAAGTGAAATTATTTCTGAATTAACATATTGACCCATTATTTTTCAGTTTTCAGGATACAGGTATGAAAAGCATAGTAAAAAGAAAAGAAGTAAAAAAATAGCTTTTTGTCCAAATTGGTACTAAAATTGATATTGTAATCACTTTTGAAACTATTTTTTTATCAACCAGTTTTAATTACCAATGACACCTGCTTGTCATGCATAGTTTCTGCAGCTGTGCACCACCTATGTTTAACAAACTTATCATTGCAATGTCCTGCTGACATGCAAAACTAATATGAACCATACTGTACACATGTGAAAGATCACTTGGAACACCTACTAGCAGGGAAGTAAAAAGCCATCAAAATCCCATATTAAGATCGGCCCCACTCATTTCTCAGGGATTAACTTTATATTCAGGCTGTGTGTTTTTAAAAGGTACCCACCAGAATTAAGACTTCCTTTCAATCAGCTCTGTACAAATAAACTCAGACCCTACCCAAAAAGCTTTTGGATCTAAGAATCCATTTTTGGATTTTCAGCAGCATTAGCAGATGTCCAGGAACTAAATGCTGCTCGGCTGAAGCATGCATTGAAGCACCTTCCATGTTTTGAAAGTCTTCCTAGAAAACCACAGGAGCTAGGGGAGCCTTGCAATCTTGCACACACCAAGCCCCAGAACCATTGGAAGAAAGAGGGGTGAGACATGAAACCAGTTCTGTAACTAAGATGCAAAAATTAAAACAAAGCAAAAATTATTAACTGTGAAATGCAACATATTGATAAATGCAGGCAATAGTAGGGAGATGCATCATGTCACAATACCTTACACCTTTTTTCGCTGGTTCTTATTCACATTGATAGAATACTGTCAATCTTTAATTACTAAAGGTCTAAGTTTTGACTTCAGTCCAGAAAAGATTGTACTTACCCTATTCAAATTTTCACCTTTCACTGAGTCTTCATAAATTAAAATTTTATCCTGTAAAGATTTCTTCAGAATATCTAACTTATTTCTATTCCTGGATCCTGTTTTTCCCATTTTAGAATGCTGCTGTAACAAGATGAGCAAAAATGTTTTATTTTTAAAAGGTATATGAGGATGCTAATGTTAAAATTATTACTTGGTATTATTGGTACATCCACCAAATAATGAAAAACTTGAAAAATATGACTTTCACTAAGAAAGTACATCTGAAATGAAGGTACTGCCTATTCATTCAGAACACTCACTTTGGACATTCAGTCAAAGTTAGAATTTTTAAAAAAATTTATTTCAAGTAGAATTATATATTCATCCTTTCCATGAAGACTCGTAGAATATAAATTTGATTTTAAACAAGCTTTAGCAGTGATAATAAGAGAAGATTTTAACTGATACGTTGTCTCCTCAGCACAGTTAAAAATGAACAAAGAATATTAATTTAAGATCTACATTGTTTTCAACAAACAGTCTGTGAATCACAAATGAACCATGATAATATTAAGAAGCACCGTTCCATGTAATCAAATTACTCTTGACCTTTCTATTTCTTTACAAGAATACCAACTAAGTGTACGTACTCTTGGGGAAATGATAACATCTGTTCAACTGTAAGGTTTTGCAAAGTCATTTCCCTCCTTCAGTACTTTAGAAACTATTAAGGCTTTGAACCAGGCTAATTCCTAGCACAATTAACCCAGCACAGTTTACATGTTTAGAAAACACAACCGAACCAAAACAGAGCAAGGGCAAGTCCTCCTTTTTAAGATGGCATCAGACACAACTAATACAGGAAACATTTGTGGCCTCCATACTTTATAAGAACTGAAAACCATTTATAATTCCACAGCTTTTACACTTTACTGAAGGAATTAAACACCCCTCACAGGGTTCTTTCTAAAGTGCTAGATTTGATAGGCAGATAGACTCCTTGTTGGAAATATTTCTCTAACTTTGAGTATGCCTCATCTTCTACATATTTAGATGTGGGGAAATAACACCAAACTGTCTGCATACACTCAAATCTTTTGGAAACAGGAAACATAAATCATACCAAATTTCTTGCCAAGAAAGACTATCTAACTAAGGAATTTTACTTTCCTAAGCAGACAAAACAATGTAGAAGTGTCTTTTCCAGAAACTCCCAAAACTTTCACAAAAGCAACAGAAATACACAGGTGTATGTGAAAAACACAGTTATCCAACTGCTGCCCAAACAGTTATCTTTAAGTGCATTGGTCCATGCAGACAGGAAAAGTGTACGCTGCTGCTGCACCTATGAAGAAGCTACAGACCCAGATCTGCAGCCAATGCACCCCCGGAACCCTTTCCACATGCCCACACTGATCCCATGCTGTTCCCACCTGTTCATTGGTCATTGCTAAATTCTGCTCCACTTTCAGCACCTCGCTGTCCCTCTGCTCCATTTCAAAAGCCTGAAGCAAGGCTCTTGCTCTTATCTTGGGCCAAGCCAAGCTGCTGTCCACCTGGGAGAAGCAGCAGTGCAACTCTTGCCTCATTGTAAGCAACTCTTCTTCTGACAGTGAGAGAGGTAAACTTAGAAGTTGCCTGTTAAAAAAAACACAAGAGCAATTTGATGTTTAGTGATTTAGGCAATATTGCATAAAATGTAAGAGACATGCACACAAACACTTATTCAGCAGTGATTATCCTTTTTTTGTCTATTTCATACATCAGTTAGTGATTCCACACACAGCAATGAACTGCTCAGCATGTACAAAATGCTCTTGAGGATACCTTAAATTCTGCATATAGAGCTTCCTGGACTGTAAAACTTCATTTTCAAAGGAAAACAGCTTTTGAATATTTTAAAAATAAATTAATATTTTTAGTACACTTCCTATGCATAGAATCATTCCACCTCTTCAGACAATACAATCCCTGAACTTCAGCTGAAATCAAGATAAAAGCTTCCCATAAAGCCTCCCTGTGCTGTTTCCCAGCACTTAGCAGCCACAGCTGCTGAGAAAGAAAAAATAAAGTAAAATTTCTCTCTATTATAAATGCATATGCCATCTCTTCGATCAACAGATAACAATGGTTCCAGCTGTTAATGGTAAAAGGCACTTTGCAGTCTGAAAAACGCAATGTATTTTAAGAGTAATTTGAATTACTCAAAGTTCCCATTTTGCAGAAATAAGGTTCTCAACACAGATCTCTAAGGAACTGATCATCGGGTCAAGCTGAAGTTGATTTAAAAACAAAGCATGCTCAGTTCTGATTAACCACAGACTACATTAATCTTCTTACCTTGTGTATCTTATTTCCTTAAGAATATTTCACAAAAAATAACATACTTTTATTTGTTTGGAAATTTCTTTTATTCCACAAAAAATGTTTGTATTTAAAATATGAACAGCATGTTTTTTAAAGAGGACTTTTCATTGAAAAAAGTATTATGATGCATGTTTCATTAGTACTGATACTTTTATTTAGTGTATACCAGGTCTATACTGCCTCATCATTTCACTAAAATATTTGAGTTTAGAAATCCTTTTTTCTTTCTACTGAATCAGCAAAGAACAGTTAAAAACCCCTAATGCATGAGTTTTTTCCTTCAAAAAGTTGTTTACTTTAAGACAAGACTACTCCAAACTACTCCAGATCATTTATAGCATCCTTAACCATTTGTCATCTTGTCTTAAACTCATGGAAGAAAATCCATGCCATAAATCCACATACATAGATATATATAGAGAGAGATGAAATAAAATACAGCAAATAGAGTTTTGCTATATTTAAAAAGGACCGTAAGCATTAACAATCTTCAGAAATATTTTGGGCTAACCCACGGTCTCTTTAATAAGCAACAAAAATGAAAAGCTATCATTCAAAATAATGCTTTTTGAAAATTAGACAGCAGATGAGAACATAAACAGGAGAGCTGGCATCTGTCATCAAAATACCATAACTGCCAGACAATGGACTGGAAAAAGACCGTGACTGATTTTAAGGGGATATTGGTAGGACAGTTGTTGCTGCATTTTTTGTATATATTTTCCTGCATTTTACTTTAAAAAAAACCCAAACAGCTTACTCCTGCTTCAAATAAAGATAGCATCTAACAAATATGACAGGCACACCGCAGGTTGGAACAGAGTTATTATGGAATTCTAAGTTAGAAATATTAAAGTCCTGATGGGTCATACAATCCACCTCCAAATTCCTGCAGGTCTGCTCTTGGCAATGTAAGCAAGAGATAGTTAAGACAAGCTAGAAAATGCATATAAATGACTCACAGAAAAGTATTTAAAATGCGGAATAAAATACGATGCCCTTGAAATTAGAACCAAAACAACGGGAAAAATGGAATTTTTTTCTTTAGTAAAGCAATTGCAATGGGTAAAGTTTCTTTTTATATTCCTGTTATATGGTTTTACAATATGTGGCAGGAAAACTTTGTCTGGATAAAACTGCCCATACAAATCTATTTTGCTTTAAAGAAGAGGTATGAAGGAGAAACTTTTACCAGTGTCTTTTTTTTTTTTTTTTCTTCTTTTTTCTTCCTCCTTGTTCAATCTCTTATGCCTGGTACATTTCCTTCAGAGCCACACAGCTTATTATAGGTTTGCCTGTTCCAGTTGCTTCCCCTAAAGCTGCAATTTTATTTTCTCATGTTCCCATGTCTCTAACAATGTCTCTTATTAAATAGACATTGTATAGGAAATGTAGTAGTGCAAATATTCAGGCAGTCGAACAACCAGAGATAAATGTACTTGAAAGCTAAGAAGAAATGCTCACCAACATTCCCTGATCTCTCAGGGACCTTGCTGCCCAGTGTGAGAGGCACAACCACTCCTGGCCGCTGCCATGGACTCTCCCTGTGAAAGGCCTCCCAACTGTGGCAAGACCACCACCTGCTTTCCCATGTCCCCAGGGTCACAACAATTCCAGGGGCCAGAACTCCTCTCTGCAGCACTGCCTGTGCCATATGCCTGTCAGGGCTTGGTGCCAGGGACACTCTGTCCACAGGCCAGAGCAGCCCAGTCTGACACATGGAGCCATGAGCTGGACAGGCAGATACTGCACTGTGCACTTCGGGACTACTTGTGCCAAAGCTTAAACCAAACCTGGTGAGTAAGGCTTGACTTGTGGCTAGAAGGAATATATTCAACTTGGATTTGAGGTCAATTAGGTCTGACATACTAATTGGCATTTCCAAAGTGTGGGAGCTCAAAGAACAGACTGAGAATAACAATGAGAGATGTGTAAGTGACACTTTCCATGGAATGAATGGAAGTATAAAACCTTTATTCCACATTTTTAGCTTCAAGACTGCTGCTTCCTAAGATTTCCACTGCAGTGTTCACCCACTGGTACTGCATGAGCTGAGTGCTTAAAAAAAAAAATCAATTCCTAAGTGCCCAACAGAGAATTGATCATTAGGAATTACAACTAGACAGGTGTGAAAACTCCCAGTTATCTTCTATTTGCCATAGTAACTAAGAAAAGTGTGCAGAGAGATACTTGCATGAATATTGACTGTTCCCAGCTCCTTATTTTCTTTTGTTCTGAGATGCCTGTTTCCAGCTCCTGGCTTAGCTTCTGCCTGGTGAGCTGAAGCAGCTCTTCAGCAGCCATGCTCTTGTCATGTTCTTCCCTTTCAAGCTGTGCGTGTTTAACCACCATTTCTTTTTTGTGCTCCTCCACAGCTTCTAGCAGGAACAGCTTTGGCACATTGAGCTTGACCAGCTCTTGCACAAACACTCCACACTGAACATGTTTAAGCTCTTCAACAGCTTTCTCTGCTAGGCTAAATAGAAGCTCCTTCAGCTCTTCGCTGGCCTCATTGTCAAGCTTTTCAGTAAGTTCTTCAAATTCCGTGGTGTGATCACTCAGAAGATTTTTCCAGTGTCTCAGGTAGTGAGAGATCTCATCAGTAGTTTTGAAGGGGTCTTCAAGTGACAGCTGCTCCTTCTGATGCTCTTTCTGCTGATTCATTTACCAAAAGGAGGAACAAAGTTAAGAAAAAAGAACATCTTGAATTCTAGCTCCTTAAGTATGAATTTCATAGCAATGCAAAATTTCATACTTTTGCTTTTCCATGTTTTCAAAACTGCTTCTCAGTGTCCAGAGGCTTACCCAGCCCTCAACAGATTGGCTTTGCAAGCACCTGGGAGGTCTGTGATAACTCTGACTATTGGTAGATACAAGGGCTGTGATAATATGGACTGTTGCTAGATAAAAGAGCTAACACCCAAAAACATGCATCATCATGTGGTTTGACAGCTATCAATTACTGCATGACTAACACAGAATATGGTGGTACACAGTTAAAATCAATTGGCATTTATTTTCAATCCTGGCAGTGTTGACCTCTGTTGTAAGAACCAAATTTTATTTTTCAATTAATTCAATTTCTAATTCATGATAAGCCCTATGGAAACAAAAACATTGAAAATAATTACCTTTTGCAGCATTTCCTGCCTTCGCTTGGTAATGAGTTTCTGGCAAAGCTTCTGCTTTTCTTGTTTTAAATCATGATCAAATTTCTGTTTAACAAAATTAATTTCAGCCTCAGCTCGGTCCAGCAGGATTCCCAAATGACTTTCAGGTAGATGACCTGCTCTGTAATAACAGTGTTTGAAGCCTGTTATCCCAAATTCTTAAGAGCAAAAGGATATAGGAGGCAATTAGCACCATAAAAAGGCTCAGCAAAATAGACACAAAGAACAATCTTTGTTTCTTTAGCAGTGATACCTGGGAGAATCAAACAAGGAAGGGGATACTCAAAGACAATCTCAGAGATGAGCACAGAATTGAGGCAATTTGTGAAGGTGTATAAAAAGAAATGAGAAGAAGGATGGATGGACAGGAAGGACAGGCAAGTGTAAAACCAACTGCACATCGGTTTGTAAGGTAAGTGATATTCAAATGAGTCATTTTAAACCTTATATATTATGCATATTTAATTTTTTTCCATTTAATGCCCCTGGAATGCCATTTTTATGTCTTTTACAACTCCTTCTCCTTATTAAAAACAAATCTCTAAAGTATGTAATCAAGTAAAAAGAAAAATTCTTTTTAGTAGACAAAGCATATCCATAAAATACTTATATTCATACTTTCTACTAATTTTACATCAGAAGAATTATAAAAATTCAAAATAATAACAAAATTCAATTATCTGAAACAGCAAATTGTCAGTCATAAGCCCACAGTGCTTTCAAGTGGAAGTTCAACATTATGGTCTACCTCCAGTTGCTACAGTATTTAATGTCAAAAAGAAAACAAGATCTCAACTGTGGCTGCAACAGTTAAAAAAAATCTCCACCTCCACAAACTCAAACAAAATTTCAGGACTGCTATTACCTTTACACTACAAGTTCCCCAAATCCTTCTTATTCAACAGAAGAATAAAAGAACATCTTAATTCAGACCAGGCTGTTGGATATTTGTGAGTTATAACTTCTATTAAGCACAGAGGACTTACAAAATGTGGTGTTGAAAAGGTCAACACGAAACATTGAATTGAAAGCACCAATTCCTGACCCGAACCTGGATGTTACACAGATACCTTTAAATTTACCTATCCAGTCCCCATTTTCTTGAAGATTACAGAGTTAGGACTCAGATGAATCCAGGGCTTTCAAGGTTTCATTCCAGAGTGACACCTGGCCCAATTCCTAAATTAAAATTGTATTTAAATGTGGTAAGCAAGCCCTTCTCCAGAAAGGAGAGTCTTATTTTGGTTTATTAGGATTTATTGCCACTGTGACAACTTAATTCCAACCAAAATCCTCAAAATAAGAGCTAAAATAAAGCAGAAGATTATCAAATTAGCTTGTTTGCACCCACTGCACTGTAACCAGGATGGTCAGAACCCATAATTCACACCTCCCCGTCTTCTGCTCAAGCATCCAGAACTATCTGAGCAAGCCATGAAACATCACTCCTATATAATGTATGTGCTGGATAGAAACTCAGATGTGCTTTATCACAGTTATGTCAACAAAACAGATCCTTCTTTTGCAGAGCTTTTTCAAAGTCTATCATTTCATTTCTTTAATCGGCAAACAGGATTAAAATACCTTTTAACATTTTGAGAGTAATCCACCAAGCATCATTCTTGGCCAGGTAATTTCTGTCTTAAAACTAACCAATGTTAAAATTCAGTGTTATGTCAAAACCTCCCTAACAGCACCAAGTTTTATTTGGTAACTAAGTACTCCCCTTCCTTTTTGACTGAACCTAAGGCAAAAGATAGGTGAATAAAGGTAATTAATTATGGTGAGAAAGTGAGGAGAGATAATAACCAAGATATTATTTTTAACACCTCCATCCTTTCTTGTACTGAGGAAATAAACCCAGGCTTGCTGCATTCAATTAAAATCCCTGTCCAGAACACTGAAAAGAATCTGCAATAGAAAAAGATAGATGTGCTGGAACCACACAGCAAATGAAAGTTTAAGAAAAGTCATGCAACACAGAACCATAGGAAGATGATACATAGCTACCTATTTTTAGGATTAAAAAAAGGGTCTACAGTGTTTCAGCTGGTTTATTTAGAGATCCAGCATTTCCACAGCTAAAACTGTAGGTGATGCAGTATTCCACCACAGAAGTCTATGTCTGTTTATGTGCCAACTTATATTAATCAGTGTTATGGTAATTCCTAAAAGGCTCAATCCTGGCAAGACACCTTCATTTCTGGTTTCATATGAATACAATATAAAAACAATTACAGTACTAGGAATAAAAGATGTCCTAGTCTCAAAGGACTCCAAAAAGAAATGCAAAACAAAAGGAGAGGAGAAAGGTAATGAGACAGTATAGACTGTATGATAAAACTGCCTGCTCTCAGCATACCAGAAATTTAATCACTGAAGAAATATGCAGATACATATCTTTGAACAAAGCAAATTTTAATGAGGGAGAATACTGTGGTATGCCAAGGATGCTTAAAGGGAGACCCTCCCAAAGTGAGCACCAAGGAAGGTACAGAGGTGAAGTGTGTAGACAATAGCAGCCATATCACAGGTCAGTCAGAGAGAAACCTTGACTTCTCTCTACTGAATGAAAGCCAACAAATTAAGGAGCAAATACAGAGTGAGAGCACTGAAGTGAAAAGCAGGACTTTGATGTTACAGGGAACCAAGGTTCCAGAATGCTGGACCCCAGCAAAGGAAAATTGTTTCATGAAAGCTAGAAACAGGAACAGGAGCATCACTAAAGCAAAAGGGAGATCGATTCAGCTGTACAGGCCTGAATGTACATTGAGGCTGAATCACATCACTACAGAGAAACTACAGAGAGAGAACTTGCATGACTCCGCCCATGCTACTCCAGCTACATCAGGATTTCACCTGCTGAACTGGCATATAGCTGTTGTCCACATCACAATTTGTGTAAATAACTCAGGGCAATAAATGTCCCCCCCCAATATAGCAGAGCACTACAAGCAGAAAAGGTTTCAAGAGATTATTAGAAAACTTCATAGTGATGCATTACTGATGACTTCCACAAATGTCCAGCCAAGACATTACTAGAAAACTACTTTCTATGGACAAGGTCCATGTAAATGGTGATTATTAAGAAGAATGAGACCAGCATAAGGTGCTTGCTTTAATCTTTTGAACACTTTAGAAACACAATACACAGGAAATCCTTGAGGACTTAAAAAAAGAAAAAATTTAAGTTTTGGGAAAAATTTATAAAGGAGTTTGCAACTGTTAGTATCTAATGAGTCAGAAGAACTGAATTCAATTTTTAAGAGACAGAAGAAGAAAGATATTTCTTGTGAACAAGAAGATACTGGCAAAAGAATAACACAATGTTTTACTGATGCCATAGTTTAAAACCATCAAGAACCTTGTGCCTCTCTTGATAGCAAGAACAACCCAAGATAAACACTGCCTCAAGCGTTGCCCTTTCGCCCACTATTCTTTAAGAAAAAACATAAAGAGCCTATGCAGCCATCCCTCAAATCCATCATTACAGATTATATTTTAAATTCTCCTTTCTTGCTTTTTTGCACTGTAGTCCAGACTTGATTTTCGAAAGACATGGAATATTCAAAAACTAGTCCAGACAAATGGCACATTTTATTTAAATACAGCTTGAAAACTCTGGCTGCTCTGTTTAAGATCTTCACAGCCCTCCATAGAACTGATTTGGGTTTATTTTTCTTTTTATAATATTCATTTCTAGCCCCACAGAATCCTTTTCATGTTAATTTGAAATTGCCTTGCTATTTGATAAATTTTAAACATACTATTAAAGCTTCATCTTAAAAAGACTTCTCCCCTCAATATGTACCTGCTGGTTTATCACTGCATCTATCTGTGGTATACCTAATCTTTATCTTTTCTCTCTTCTCCATTTAAGTTTTGTATTTTAGAATTCCATTTATAACAGTAAGTTTAAGGTAGTCTATTATAAAGCTGGACAAAACAAATCAAGACAGAGCTGTATCTATATTTAGCAAGCAGATTCAGTGGTAAAGTGAAAAATAAGAGGATACTATGGTTACAAATTTAAAGTACCATTCAGACTGGACTGCTCTTGCTGCTCAAATTTTAATTCTCCAATTTGTAAACATTCCCAAAATCACTTTCTAGTTAGAAACTGAAATACAAGCCTATGTTATGTAATTATGAATTTCTTATGAGTTATACTAGGCTATTTCAGGCTATTGCCTGTAGAAAATAAACTGAGATACTACATTCTGGAGTTTTACAATCACACCACCTAAAGAAGGAATTATAAAAGTTTGGCCAACATTTGTCTGAGAGGAACTTCTATGGCAGTAGGTGTGGGAAGTTACAAGAAAATAACTAGTTCTAGGCCCAGAAAGCCAAATGGGATTGCTTCTCTATAAATGATATCTCTAACTATTGGCACATGTCCTTTGTCCACAGACAACCAAACAATGCATACTCTGAAAGTTTAATAGAAGAGTGCTAGAAAAATTAATTTTTCATCTTGGTAATAACACTTGCTACTTTTGGAAGTCTGAGGGGTTGAGATACATTTTTGGGGATGAGATCCGTGAGGTCTTCGATTAACGAACACTGTGCCTTTCCTTTATGTTTAATAGATTACTTGTTTCGTGACTGTTAGGTGCAATAATAGGCATTAAACAGTGGCTGAAACTGATTTTTCTAGCTCAAGAAGTTGCATTTGTTCACTGCAATGGTCACACAGTGAGGTTCTCACAAAGGCTTTTCACATAACCACATAATTTCTGAAAACATCTCAGACCTTATAATACAATTCCAAAGAGAGGCAAGAACTGATGGAAGGGAACTCTGTGAAAGAAATGTCTGAATTATATTCCCTATTCCAGGACATTCTCTTTGAGGCACACAGCTGCAGGCCTTAGCAAAACAGTGCAAGACTACTGCAAGAAGCTCTCTCCAACCAATGAATCTGGGGGCTAAACTCAGGGTGATTCAAACTAAACTTAGGGTATGAGTCCAATGAGGCAGAACACAGGACAACCAAAAAGAAAAGCAAGGAAACACTCTGATAAACACCCTGATAAATTATTTTGTCACATCAACAGATGCAATCTTTGATAGCTTTTAACAGACTGCCTGCTTCCTAATATTAAATTACTTTTAAATTAAGTTAACATTATGGAAGAAAAAACACACCATAAAGATCAGTGTTCATCTAGTTTTCTTAATGCACATTTCACATATTGTCAGTGATTGACATCAACACAGACATCTGAAATATACAAATAAAGCTGCATGCACAGGACCAACAGCAGCAGTGCTAGGCTGTTTTCCTGTACATTAACATATTTTGCTGCCCTGGCAGACTCCTCACTAATCTCTCCAAATGCCAAACTAACACAGTTCCCTGGGTGGCAGCACAATGTCCCCCTCACTGCTCCTCACAGCCACACAATTCTAAATAACTATGTCTCTGTGTGTCTGCTGAGTCACCATTTCTACCTCTCTACCTTGATTCTGAGTATCCTATCACAGAGGACTCAGTCAGCCTGGGTCTGGTATGATACCCCAAATAAATTAAATGTGTGTACCACAACAATCCATTTCCAGGACTACTTTTTACTTCCCTGACATCGACCTTTTAATTCCCTGCAACAGGTGTATTCCTACTAGTCAAAATCCTCCAGTTAAATTATTTATGAACTTAATCTATTTTCTTTAGAAAATATTCATGATTTCCAGTTCAAAAAGAGAAACTATATGTCCAGCTCCTCAAACACATTCAATCACAAGTGAATCAAAATATTTCTTTTCTGTTAAATCCAGATATTTGTGCATAAAGCATGTAGACAAATGGTCTTCACTAGTACATGTGGCAATGGACTCTGGCGTGAGTTTTCACGCGACTGATATTTACACAAATAATAGATGTATAAAGACATTGAGAATCTTACATCAGTCTGGTGCCCACTGAACTCAGAATTACAACCAGGTACTACATATGTTTCCAGCAATTCATTCTGTGCCGTACAAAGTGGACACAGACAACAAAACCTCACCTTAGCACCTGCTGGGATTTACCTAACAAAGTCAATCAGTCACAAAATATTTTCTTAGAATCAACTAAAAGATAATATTTTTATGTAACTCTCCTGCTAGGTAACACAGAAAAAACACATTTGAAGAGTCTGTTGTCTGCAAGATAACGTAGTCAAATGGCTGACAAGGAAAGAGTTGAGTGCTTTACCTTTCTGTCTTGTTAATGAGACTCAATATCTGGGCTGCTGCGGCATTTATAAGAGCAGAGACACGAGAATCCCTTGACTGTACTTTACTTATAAGATATTCTCTGTAAGAAAATCTTTTACTCAGGTGATATCTCTTGCAAGCTTGCAAAAAATCCATTAGCTCTTCAATGTCACCCTACAGGAAAGAATGTGAAGAAATGTGAACATTTAATTAGATGTAACGCTAATTTCAGCTAACATCTGTGAGTGTCAGAGCAGATTTGTTCGTTAATAGGGCAAAGTTTAAAAATTCCTACAAGTGTAAAATAATAAGCTTGTATCAACTTAACTCTCATGATCACATCAAATGATTATGGTTATTTCAACAAAACAAAATAAATGATGTTCAGAGCTCTTGGCCTGATAACCTCAATGCTGTGTGTACTTTCCTGAACAGTTAGTGCACGTCCTGAGTGCCCTGAGTTAACAGGTCATTTGATCACAATTACATACACATACAACCCTACCAGTGCTAGCAGAACTGTTCTTTACAATGTACAGTATGATTACATAAACGGTCACATTTTCAAAGGTGTCTATAAGTTGGCTTCAAAGCTAACTCTTCCATGTATGCTGAGTATAGCATAGGGAAAGCCAAGCCCAATGCACATAGGCTGGCTTAGAAGTTCCCCCTTCCAAGAGTGTCAAACAGGAAGGGTTTAGATACCCACAGGTGGGTCTGGGCAGAGACCAGAGTTAGGCACACAGTGCTCTGCAGCAGATATTCTGCTAGCATAAATAGCCAAGACAAGGTCTGCTAGTTACATGACCCATGTCTGAGCAGCCAAAACATAGTCAAACCTTTTTTCACTTATCTACCTCTTTGACCTGGCTGCCTAACTATCTTCTGACAAAGTGCTTGCTGCATCTTCCTCTGACAGTGGCCCATGTGTAGCTCCTGTATACAAGGTTGTGCATCAGGTTTTAGGAGTGGGCCTTACATGCTCTGACACCTACCTTCCAGTGTTGCTTTTTAACCTCCGCCCCTAACCTCCAGGACCACAACAATCATACTCTTCCTCAAGAAGCAGCCAGAAGAAAAACTCCCAGAACTTTTGTAATTCAGAGCACTAACTTTCAACACAAATGGAGGAAAAACCAACCAAAAAAAAAGCAAACCATGAGGAAACAACTCAAGCAAGAGGTTTACAATGTAACTGAAAGCAAAACTTAAGTCCCGAACATACAGTATATCAGCACCCCTCAATCACATAACCTGGAAATACTGAACCCCTCTAAGTACATAATCATAGTATTTCAGACACACCACAATTTCAATAATCTACATATTTGGATTGAGGAGCTCAGTACATCTTCTGAAGTATGTAAGAGCACTTGATGCCTAGGGGGTTTTGAACATATGCATATACCTCAATATACAGTTGTGTAGATGTCTAGATGTGCATAATGAATGCATAATATTTTTTTAAAATACTTTCTACAAAAGCTCATTATGCAAGTGATAACATTAATCCTGAAACATTTCTTGAAAGTTACTGCAGGTTTGTATTCTGTCTTCAGGTTAGGAATGCAGATGTCATTCTATTACCTGTACTTTAGAGTAACCTTCCACTAATGTTTTAGCTGCTTCCACCTTCAGTTCTCCTTTTGAAGTGGCATTTGTTATTTGTGTAAAAAAGATAGTATGGAGCTCTTTTCTTTGGGTAATAGCCAGCTCTCTATAAGCCTTTGCAAAATATTCCTCCTGCTTTACAAAAAGGAACCTCTTCAGGCAGTCCTGCTCCAGCCTGTGAAGTTTGTCCAGAAGACTTCTGTATTCTATAGCAGGCTGCAGAAAAGAAAGAAATAAATGCATCAGAAGTGATTTTCAGAATTCAACATATTTTAAAGTATCATTGCTACTAGCTCCTATACATTTTATAAATACTTTAGTTACTTTCATTTCAGGTTTATGTGAAGGCTAATATTGAATCAGTGTACACTTCGTATAGTTTTCACCTGTTTGGATGGCAGGGTTGTACAGCTGCCAGTTTCTAATCCAGATAACACTTCCAAGGCAGTTATAAAGGACTAATAAAGTCCTTTTAAAATTCACAAGTCTTATATAACATAAATGATATAAAATGCCATGAAATTCAACACAAAGACTATATATACATTTTTTAGGTTTCATCAATCCTGAAATCCTATTAAAATTAAACCGATTCAGACTCATATAATGCATACCAGTTAAAGAATAATAAGCATAATTTTAAAAACAACAAAAATTAGAAAAAAAACCCCTATTCTACTAAAAATCTTGAGAAGTTTTTTATTATTGGTGACCTACTTTAACCATCAGTTTCTACAAACTAATCCAAGAGCATTGTTTTAGATTTACATTTACAACCATGGAGTAGAATTAAATGGCTATTACTTTAAAAGCTTCTTTGTCAGAAATATTTCCTCTTAGTTCTCTAGTAAGACTTACATATTCATAGTTTTAATCTCAGATGGCATAAAGTCATTATAGAATCAAAACATACATGTCCCATAGAGCAAAGAATGCTTCTTATGCCAGCAGAGCTACCTAACAGTCACAATGTCAGTCTTGTTCTAAATTTCATACCAATTATCTTGAGGAGAGCTGCCCTCTGCACTTCACTTCTCTTTCCCAAGAGACACACTGCAGGCAGCAAATAATTAATCAAAAAGGAACAGAAATTCTATGTCTTGGCTGAGAAGGGGAGGAGGTTATTGCTCTAGTTGTTTTCCACTGCCATCCCTTGGGTGTCAGTACACCTGCTGCCCAGGAGAGTGGCTGTGAGCCAGCCCTCACATTCCAGAATGCCCTTCTGCACCACGTGCAGTGGCAGGTATAAAACCAGGTCCTTCTACAGACAGAAAAGTCAACAGCAACAGCAATGACAGGATATGGTAAATTAATCAGGACAGGTACTGTACTGGCCTTAATTGTTTGCTTGACTCCTACTACTCAGGATTTTCAGTACAGATCAGACTGACCCAACACCATTACATTTCTTACAAAGCAAAGCCACTTTGCTGAAAGCATATTAAATGTGGGTTCACACACTGAGTTTCAGTCAGGCCCCTCTCTCTGCAAAGGCAGGACTTATCTCAGTGAGGTCTAGGCTCCTTCTATGTCCAAAAGAAGGAGAAAGTCTTCAGCAGAGTACAGTTCACCTCATCCTTAAGAAAGTGACCACGAGGATCTCTTCCTTCCCACCTTTTGTGTCTCTAGCACCTCTAGGTGCTAGCTCAGGATAGGCATATCCTACAGGTATGGAGAGCTACACAGAGTCACAATTTAAAATCACCTGGAAACAGCAAAGAAATTCTACTGGCTCAATAGCCTTGTGCCATTAATTTGCTCTATGCAACAGCCTGACAAAACTAAGTACTTCCTGAGAGCCTCAACATACTGGAGTACCTTTAATGGGTCACATTCAGCAAAAAAAAAAAAAAAGAAAAAAAAAAGTGTCAAAAATTTAATCATGAATTGTCATAAAAGACCTAAACAATTATGGGTATGTGATATGCAAATACCACTTGTGGTCCAGAAGCAAAGCCCCATTAGTAAGTAACAAATTGCACTATTTGTTGCCACCGAGTCACCCTCTTAACAAATATGAAACATCACCTAGGGACATTTTGGCATTTTAAGCTTACAGACATGAAATATTCAAAACTTATCAGAATCCTTCCAATCCAACCACAGGAAGTCGTTAAAAATAATAATAAAGAAAAAGGGGGATAATCAGTTTTATTGTAAACATTCAATATACTCAAAAAAATACATGGAAGACTGGAACATTGTAAGGAATCATACTCTGACTTCAGTTATTTATTTATTACAAAGAGGCTATTTCCAAGAGAAGTCCACTCCTCGCTCTGTCTAAAATACAGATTGTTCTGCCTGCCTTCACTCATTTCAGAGGGAAATCAGCCCTGGGTTGTGCTTATATTCTAATTTTATTCAAAAATAGAACGTAAATATTGGAAGCTTTTTACCTTCCAATGTAAGGATGTAAGGATGTAAGGTTTATGATGCAGGGAGTTTGTTCTGCTCTGAATGTGCAAAATACTTCATACAGTGTCTGAAATCTCAGAAAGTGCTGCAGTAAAATACAGTAAATAAAAATACAACACTTTGCAATAGTATAAGTGATTATTTAAAAAGCCCAAAACAAACAGGGTACTGACAACTCTTTGTCTTCAGATGTCACAGACTGTCTCCAGATAAATTCATTTTCTGGTGAATTAAACAAAATTTCTTCATAACAGCTACCCTGATTATGACATCTGCATTTCTGAACACATTTAATTGTAGATCTTTACTCTTCTAGAAGGAAAACTAAGCTGTTCTAGTCTAAAAGAGAAACCATCTCCATAAAACTACATATGATGCAAAATATCTTGGCTTAAAAACAGATTTACCTTCTCATAAATTTTCTTCATTAATTCCTCAGCCTCTTCATTTGCAGCTCGTGCTTTTTGGCATTGAGCCTCCATTGTCTTCCTAGTTTCCAGATTACACTCAGCTGTTAAAGCCACCATCTTCCTTTCATACTCCTCTTGAATCTCTTCCTCCATTGCGAGAAATCGCTTTTTGAAAACTGAACTTATCTTCTTCTCCACATGAGGAACGAGGCTGTGATTTAAGACCATGTTCTTCATCATCATAGCAATCACTTCTTTACAGATCTGTGTTCGACTGGCCTCCAGACCAGCATCTGCCCGTGTCAGGCTGGCAACCTCCAAACTGTGCAAAGGTAATCAGCACTGTTACAAATCGCAGATTATGGGAAATTTCTGACAGAAAACAAGATCCTTGTATCTAGAGCATTCAGTCTCTGGATTGCATCTAGATTCACTCAATACTGGCTAATGAAATGGCAGTCAGAGATGTGCAGGAATATCACAGTATATGAGTTTATTAATCATGATAGTAATCATTCATTAAACAACAGGGTGAGTCAACTTCTACTACAGCAACTTTAATGAAGTATGTCCACACTTCCATTTCCATGTCACACAGAAAAAGAAAAATCTCTTCTTTAGTAATACTCAAAACACTCCCTCAGATAAAAGCCAATAAAAATATCTGACACATCCCTCCCCCCCAAAAAAAACTCAACCCGCTATCTCTGTTGGGAAGCAGATCAAATGGACACCTAAATAGACTACACATTTTACTGACTTTGTGAAATAGTTCTAAACTCACTGACCCATCTAGATTGATACACCACTGTTTCATATTCTTGGCTGGTGTATTCCCTTCTCAGCAGGGAAGAGGGGACAGTTTCAATTTTATGCTAATACAAATAAAATAGCTGCTATCTGTCTCTCATGAACATTAATAGAGTTCTAGAAAAGAGATTAAAACCAGATGGAAATATAAGAGCTTTTAGAAAATGCAATATGTCATGTTGCATATAAATACATCCTCATTTATCTGTAGAGTTAAATTGGAATTAGAATTATTTTAATTTCATATACAATGTAATTACTCTAAATTCTACACCTGAACTCAATTCTGCACTGGAAAATTCAATGGATTTTGCTCCTGAATGTCAAATTACATGAATACACAACACTGTATACTTCTGGGTGTGGGCCACATATACATTAATTTCTTTAGGACCTAAAAAACATACTTTAAGGAGCTTAAACCCATTCATTTTTTTTTTGCTTACGTTAAATTATTGGTCTAATTTTTCTACAGAAAAATCTCAGAATAAATTTCAAATCCATAGCAAAGATCTTGGTAAGAAAAGATCTTGGTAAGAAAAATTGCAAGAGAATGGAACAATATTGCATTCAGAATTGTATAAATGAAGATATGCAAATCTAGAAACACTTTGCTTTTTTTGTCAAACTTTCTTTTCCTTATGAAAGCAAGTAAAGTTTAATTAAAAGTAAACTACTGACATATCATCATTGCCTCCCTGACAGCACAAGAGATGTATTCTCCCCTCTTGAAATTGATGGGATGGACTTGTTTTCTTACAATGACTCAAATACCTGAAGTATCTGGGAGACTAGCTTTGAAATGTAATCATCTACCACAGACTGATTTTCTGTTGCAATTTCCCGACACCACAGAAACACACTGCTGATGGCTGTCCTCATCACAGCAATCTGCTGCAGGGCTGGCTGGTTGGCTACAGCTGCTAAACCGTCTCCGTTTTACCCCCTCTTCCTTATATACAGGAACTCCTCTTCCTTATATACAGGAACCCCTCTTCCTTATATATAGGAATTCCTTCAATTGAAGTACCATGAGCCTGAAACATTTCTCACTGTAATCTGAAGATCCTGTAGGAGCTAATATTTGCTATAATATCCCCAAAGCAACACAGGCATCCAGCTTCTCTGTCCTGTCTACAGATGAACACTGCAGCTGGAGGTACACAGCTTTCTTGGTAACATTTCGCCTACATTCATACATTCAGGGCACTGATCCCTGGGGAGAGTCCTTCTTGTTACAGGACAGAGGGGCAGGCGATGGCAGGATCAAGGTAACAGGATGCTGAAGCAACACAGCAGATACAGATGTCTGTTTTCTCTTAAGTCATTTTGCTTACAGTCTCAGGACTTTTGATGACACAGCCAGCTATTATCAAGCTGT
Organism: Pyrgilauda ruficollis; assembly: GCF_017590135.1. Taxonomy (NCBI): domain Eukaryota; kingdom Metazoa; phylum Chordata; class Aves; order Passeriformes; family Passeridae; genus Pyrgilauda; species Pyrgilauda ruficollis. The sequence goes on along the minus strand of NW_024508100.1, from coordinate 7,718,091 downwards.
TTTTCACAACTTGAAAAAAAGAGTTGTGTAAATGTACTTAGACAAAAACAAGGAATCAGAGAATGGGAGCGTTTTGCTATAATATTTCTCTAATGGCTGTGAGGCAGTGGTAGGAGGCTTTCTTTTATAGATTCACTAATTCATTACTAGCCGGTAAGATCCAAGGCACCAAATTTATTTTTCTGTTTTACTTCCTGCTTTAAGTTCAGCAGCTCTTATTTAATTGAAGCATATCTGTCTTCTGTGAGAAACATCCTGGCTTTCAAGCATCCCCTAACAAAGAACTAATATTTTAATCAATTGTTGCACTAGGTAATTTCTCCAAAGAATGCCTCATCCTCAGAATTTTATGAGTTACAATTTTCTTTGTTTGCCGGAACAACAAGTTCCTTAGTCATTATTTTTCTGTTCTTCAAGCATGCAATGATAGATGGTTGCCACAGCACCTACTAACCCTTTCTTACTGAGATGTGAAAGACTGAATTCCTCATCTCTCTCCTTGAAAAGTAACACTTCACAGCTCTACCACACTGTTACATAGTTCATAAGATAATTTATTCCTTATCACAAATACAGGGTTTTTTTAAAGCATGACTCAAAGAAGATTAAAGCTATTCCTCACCCACCTCCCTGTTACTTTTCCACTCTTCTTCATCAGTGATCCCAAGAATGAAAACCAAAATGAAACACTATCAGAACATTTCCTGTTATCTTTCCCTTGGTCTTCCCACAGCACTTCTTCCTACTTGCTGCAAGTCATTACAGACTCAACTTGATTCAATTTCCAGCAAGATTCCCATGCTCCTTTTCATCCTCAAGGAGAACTACAGTACCCCAGTAAGTCCACATGATGCAAAATGCAGGAGGAGCAATGGTAATAATCACCTGATGCTGCTGTGTCAGCAAGTGAATAATGAGGCTCCTGGGATCTCAGGTGTATTTAACCTGCAACTCACATTCTTATCTTCCTGACAGCACATTGGTGAAGAAAGCAATGGAAGAGAAGTTTATGAACTGTTCCACCAAACCAAGGGTAACAGCAGAGAGAAAATTACATAATTACATAATTACAAGTCATAGCTCTCCCAGGTCACATCTTTGAAGACAGCACCCACACATCACCTTTTGGCAGTGGCAGCTGAAGAAAGGTTGTGGCTGTAAAAACTTGAAAGCTCCCTTCCATCTGATGTGCTCTACTTCTGGTCCATGACCTTCAGATAGCAGCCAGCAGAAATGAGACAAGCTCATCACACACATCAGAAACCTTGCTTCAAGCTCTTTACTCAAAACAGAGAGGTTGAGGGCACCCCTAGCATGCTGCTTCACATGAACAGTCAGTAAATCAGGAATCCTATACATATAATAAACTGAATGCTTTCATTTGGTTTCAATTCAGTGTTTACAATCAACCAGATTAAATGTTTCACATCACACAGGAAAAAAAATTTCTAGCCTGACACTCTCCTCAAGCCATGGTGCATTTAATAATTTTCTTTAAATGCTCTGCACTCTGCTTGTTACAATAACTGATGTTTAAAAGGTCTTGCCTCACTTCCTGAGCATAATCAGCATCATAGAAACATGAAAGCTAATGAAGTACAGGTAGCTGATGGCAACCTATTGAAGAAAAAGTTGAAAGCTTTTGTTGGACAAAGCACGCAGAGAAAGGATGAGAACAGTACAGAAGGCAGTTGGCACAAAAGGGTGGGGGAAGGAAAGCTGAACAGACACATAGAAAACGAAACTTCAAACAGCAATTGTAAAGCTTTTTCACTCACTTGAAGAGAAAGAGGTTTTAAAAATCTGTTAGAGAGATCTGGAAGGGGAGAATCCCAGATGCCAAACACAGAGAAGCAGAAGGAGTGCCTGAGCAACTGATGTCCTCCATAGACCTAATGAAAGAATACAGGAAAGCAGCTGAGGTCAGGAAACCAAACATAGTTAATTCAAAAAAAGACAGACCAGAACACAACACACTACAAAAAATGGAAACCACTTATTAATGACCAAGTAATTGTGTCTTTAAGAGTTATTATTCAAATTACAGGCCCACAGAGAGAATTTCTGCACAGGAGAACCTAGAGCTGCTGAATTTAACAGTCATAAAAATAACTAATGGCTTTCAAACACATTTTTAAAACTTTTTTTCTGAATTTAAAGATAAGAAACTACTGTGACACAACTTTCTGAAGTCTAAAAGGGAGAGAGAAGCATTAAACAAATTCCCCTTCGATGACATTTTCTCATCAAAACAGAAAAGCCTGTCAATCTCAGAAGGCTCATCTCTCCTCTGCCAATGGAAGCTAATTAGTAGCACAAGTATTACAAAAGTATCCAGAGGAGACTGGAGCTCTGTGGTAGCTGTTTCTGTACAAGCACTGCTTCAAATACACAAGGCTCCTGAAAAGCATGTAATTAACTAACTTAAAGCCATTTGTGGACACTTTGTCTTCACTGTTTCCACTTCAGCAGCGACTCAGAGCCCCAAGACACAGCAGCTGCACCAAGTCCTGATGGCGAGGAGAATGGAAAGAAGGAATGACAGACAAACCACCCAGACAAGCACCCCAGCCCAGTGGCACCTACTGTTACAGCCAGAGCAGCACGTCCTGTACCCACGGGCACAGTGACGATGGGACAGCTGCAGTGAGGAAAGAAATGGGAGGACAACATCCAGACATTATGGTCCATGTTGCCTTGTCACACTCCAGAGGAGTGAAGATGGAGAAAGAGTCAGACAAGAAGAATCAAAAAGAAACCAGTTCCTGCAGTGCTGGCTTTAGTCACAGGAAACAAAGAAAGCCAATTTGAGCATAATGGGCATTAGAGGTCTTCAAAAGCTGTTGATGTGCTTGTTTCACAAATTATCCATTTACTGAGGGATTAGTAATACAGTATCAGTAAGCTGGGCTATCTTTTGGTTTTTTGTCCGTTTAGTTTGTTGTTGTGTTTTGTTGGTGGTTCTTTAAAGAATGTCAATGTGACCCCTCTGTGCAGCCCCATACATTCCTCCCTTCAACACCTCCCTCCTTTTTTCCTTCCTTTGCATTTCATGCTCTTCTGCTGGGTCCAGTCTCAACAGAGGCTGTAAACACTTCAGGGCTGGGATTTACACAGCTGCAGCATGATAAGGCACAAACCTCTGCAGGAGATTCCAACTGTACTAAAGTAGAAGCAGAGGCAATGGAATGAGGTCTGAACACCCACCCACAGCTACTGACTGCCCAAGCCCAAATTCTTCTAGCATGCCAGTGTGAGATGTGTTGCATTTCCCTGGTCCCTGCCTGCTGCCAGGTTGTGTTAGCACAGGTCTGAAGACATTCTGTGATACACCACTAACTGCACTGGCCTGCAGCCAGCTCTGAACTGGGCAAGTTCATCCATCAGTCCTGTGGCACTTACACAGCCAAGCGTGAACTCAGCACAGCTCATGCAGCAGCCCACAGAGAATACAATCATCAGTAAATGAAATTGCTAAGAAAGGTACATGAGGACTATCTAAGGATGCTTTTACTTGGGTGAGTCACAGGTTAAGTTTAGCTTTCCAGAAGTCAGAATGCTGACAAAACCAAAACCAGGATTCCTGATATACAGCCAAGAAATAATATATAAATAAAAAATGGAAAAAGATGAAAAATTGAGCTGAGAGACCAGACGGTCTTCAGAAAACAAAGATTCATGAAAACTTGATAGAAATTCTAAGCATTATATCTGGCAGCAGTTTCACCTACCAGATTACTTTAATTCTCCACAGCAATATAAAGAGAGTATTTCAATTCTTACAATTATATGTTTAGAAAACATTTTTAAAATGCAGCATTTAAGACACTGAGAACCTCTGCATTGCTTCCAGAAAATAAGAAATATGACAGACAAATCAATGATCTTCAGAAAATCAACTTTAAAAATACATCTACCTGCAATACTGCTGTTGCAACACAGTTCAGAAAATGGTTATTTCACTCTTTTGCTCAGAAAAGCAACTATGCAAAAAGAGTGTATGAAAGATCCCAATTCTGCTTCTGGTGAAGACATCACCACTGACTTCAAAAACACCAACTTCAGCCTGGATACTAACAAAATAATAAATATTATTGCTATATGCATTATGCATTAATGCTTGAGGAGCTTCCAACTCTGCTATGATCTCCTCAGATTCTTCTGATCTATGCATGCAGCGTGAGTATTCAGATGACAGAAATGGTAGGAGATATCAATCTTCATTAAAAATTATATGGAATAAAGCATCAGGCACAGCACAACTCTCAAAAGAAGACTCTCTTCTGGATGAGATAAATTATTCCAGGTAGACAGCAGAAATGACCCTTATAATTCTAAACACTTCACAGTTAGCCAACATCAAAGAAAAGTGGCATTTTTAAGATGAAGAAAGATACGTATTTATCAATTTTAAATTACTTGTTTTCTTCAGCTCCCCAGTCTTACAGGTTCCTATCGCATATTAAGCAGTTGATCTCTGATAAAAAAAGAGTATAGTTTACACACTTGTGAAGTTTCTAGCAGCATTCATAACACAGAACCACAAATGCAGGGTTCAGAGTTCACAGCATGAGCATTCACTGCATCTTATAAAGTGATTACTATTTAGTTATACTCCTGCATTGTACACATTTCACAAAAAGAGAGTACTGAATATGCTCTCCCTTCAAAAATTCTCAACTTTTAATTACATTCTTTCCAAGTTATGAAAAACAGAAATTTAGCTCCTCTTTTTTTTTTTTTTTTTGTTCTAACTATGTAACCATTTCTCACTATTTTCTGTGTAGGAATAGTCAAGTCTAGGTGCTATGACAACATGATCATTTATAGCCCATCCCTGGTGGTATTCACAGCCAGGCTGGATAAGGCCTTGAGCAACACGGTCTGGTGGGAGGTGTCCTTGATTATGGTGGGAGGGTTGGGACTAGAGGATCTCTAAGGTCACTTCCAATCCCTTTAAGATTCTATGGTTCTGTAATTTTTACCTCCAGTTTAAATTCAGGGCTTAAAAAAAATAAAACATTTGCTCCATAGCAAATCAAACTGGCATGTGCAGCAAGAAATTTAGATTTTAAAAGAAAAAGTGAACTTCTAAGATCATGGTAAATCATTTTTATTTTTTTATCAAGGCTTTTTTGAGACAGTTTGATCCCGTTCTTTAGTACATTGGCCTGAGTTTCCTCTACCACAGGAAACAATCAGCTGCAATGTACACATATTACTTACTCATTTACTAAAATAATTGGCAGTACGTATTGTGTACCAGCAATCGGGTTCAAATTCAGCTAGAGCTTTGACAAACTCAAGGAAGCATAGCTGTACAAAATGAAGGTTAAAAAAAAAAGGTGTAGTAGTGGAAAGCCATTTAAAGAAATTAAGTTCTCTTTAACATATCTGTATCTTTTGAGACTATGAGAATGGTTAACCTCCATCACACCGGACACAAACCCAAATTGCTCAGCTTTCTTCATATTCTCCTGTAGACATATAGAAAAAGAGACCCGCAACATTTTGGAACATGATCTTCTAGTGTGCCAGTCAAATATCCAAATCATAAAGCTTCCCTCATTAGTGTTCACTGCCCAGAAGCCAATATTCAGTAATACACACAGCAAGGAATCCACTGAGAATAAAAGTTAAGCTATTTTGCTGCATAATGTACATCAAGGATATAACTTATTAAGACAAAAGTCACAAAATGAGTAACCAAGAAGCTTCCTTATGAAACATTAAAAGTATGTTTTGTTCTCTAGCCAATCCTCCTGACACTCCAAACTGCCTACACTCCAAAGCTGTCCCTGTCCATAAATATCGAACACATGCTCCTGATGTATCTCCTGAACGATTTGGCACTGTCACTTCTTAAAAGAAATATCAGCTTTATGTTGCAAAGAAGAAAATAACATGTGGCTCTTACTTTTCAGAGTATTTTTCTCATTTGTATCTGACAGACCAGAATGATTCCAGCCATGAGAGTGCAATGAAAAGGATGTTATCAGTTATGCTGGCAAGCTTGTATGTGTGTCACATAGACAAAAAAGAAACATACCTGCACCAAAACACCCAGAAGGAATTACTGAGCTAGCATACAAGCAAGATGATGTTGGTTGGCTGAAAATACCTATCATCACCCTTTCAATCATCTTTCATGGCAGGAATCACTGTAACTCTGGATACCTTTGTGGTCTATCTACTATCCTCACCTTGGAAAAGGAAAAGATAGCTTAGAAGGTGAAGCAGGTTAGTGAGTGTTGACTAATGGGCATCTAGTTTATTCATTGCAATGCTCTACCTCTTTAGAGGTAAAAAAAAATAAAAACTGAGGAAAGAAAAGGAAGCAAGAGACATATGCACTAACTTCATAAAAACATTAAAAAACTTCAGCCCCTGGAGACATACTCAAATAAGGATACGAATCCTGTTTTATAGGTTTAGAAATACACCTATTATAAAAATAAACCTTTAGAAAGGTCTGCAAGAATATTTACCTTTCGAATCCATAATGTATCTGAAAATAGTCCGGTATTTTTTTCAACCTAGCTAGATCCTGACTATCCCTGAAATAAATTAATGCTAAAGTGAGTTAAAAAAAAATGTTTGATCCTGTTCTTCTTAATATTCATAAAATTATTTTCAGGATAAGCCTTCTCAAACCCTGAGTTTCTATACAGTTATAAAAGCAAGGACCAATATGCAATTTACAGAGGTAAGTTCCCAATTATCAGGGAAAGGCAGAAAATAATAATGCTGTTAGTCATCCTTCAAGAAAGAAAATTTCATCCATGGTCCTGTAACTTTTCAGCTTCTACAAATTTTATAGTTGCATAATGCTGCCTTTAACCTCATGTACCAGGAGATAATGGTAAGACTGCATAAGCAACATCTGCTCATCCTCACATAAGACCTTTTTATAAAATTCAGCCGAAGAACAGATGACCTTTAACAGTGGCATGTTTTTGTCAAAAAGCCTTTCAACAGTACCAGGAGTGTTTCTCTGCTCTAGCCAGTGGTCCCAGCAATCACAGGTACACGATATCTTTCTGGCAGCACTACAAACTGTCACACCTTAGATTCTGATCCAGCTGTTTTCAAAATACACTGCTGAACAGTAATGCTGGCACTCAGCAGGGGGTCTCCTTTCTAGGACAAAAGCCACCCTTTTGTTAAGCAATAGTAGAAGACTGTTTCAGTATTTTCTTGCACACCAAGAAGTTTCCCTTCACATAGTGAACCACAGAGAGACAAAGCAAGGTGTTTATTTGGATTGAAAAACACACTCCAGAGGAGTGTGCATGTCTAAGGCCTAGATGGTGTTGTGACTTCTACAAGTGAATCAACATAAAATATGATGGCTTTCAGTTCCCATAGATGATTGTCCAAAACAGTTCAAAAACCTAAGGTAATACATGTGAACAAACACTATAAATAAAAAGAGGAAATACTCAAAACATATTCAAAGGTTTGGCTGATGATAAAAATAATAAATGTGATGTAATAGCAGTGAATTCTTACTCTTCTAAAGCCTGATGCATGTTCCCAGGTTCTTCAAAGGACAGAATATCAATGATTTGGTCATTCATAATTATATCTTCACTAAAGAGATCACCTGAATTAAATTGAGAATGCTCCAGTTTGTGACTTTGGCTGAGATCAGGCTGTATCTCCTAACAAAAAACAAACAAACAAACAAAAAAAAAAAAAAAAAAAAAAAGGAGAAAAAGTAGCAAATTTTAGGTTATAAAAAAAATGTATAGTGAGTGTCTGATCTAATTTTAATGCAGTTTAACCCTGGGTGAGCAGGTTTCTACTTATCATCAAACTGTAAAGCTGGAAAGAGTAGAAAGAGGTTGTGCAATTCAGATATGTATCTGAAATCAAAGATACTACTTTTATTTCAGACTCATCTTTTTTAGTATGTAACTGATCTGGAATACAGATTAAGAAATGGAGAACACAGAACACTTGTGAAAGTCATCTAGGAAGTTTTCTTCCACTTTAAATTTTCTAGGTAATTTTAAAAAAAATTGCTGTGGCATACAAATTACATATGGCAACATTACAGTATTATTAGGTGAACAACATGGAAAAATGAATCCTATCCATGATGGAAGTGATTCAGTTTGCAGAGACTTCAGACTGAGGGCTAATAATATTGTGTAAAAACCCCATTATAAATATCTGATGCTAGACCAAACTGGACCTTTTTTACTAATTCATTGTCACTATTTCTTTTGTAAAAGGAAACAAGTTGCATCCTTTCTACTTAAAGAGATTCATTTTTCAGACCTAAAATAAATGAGAGTTATTGATGGTGTAATTTTCAACAGCAGAAAGGCTGTAAGCGATTTGTGAGCTACTCTGGTCAGTCCAGAGTATGAGAGATCCACCCTTTTTGCAGACAAAGGGTTCGAAGCTCTCAGCACACCTCTCTTGGGACTGCTCCAATCACTATAATATTCTCACTAAGGTCTCTAGCTCCCTCCCAATGAAGTTGTTATAGTTTACATAACCACAAAAATAATTAACAGTAGGAATGGCTGGAATTGCACCAACTTGATTAGTACTATCAGATTCTGTATTTTCTTTCTCTGGGCAATATTTACTGAAATACTTCACACTGGGACAGAACAATGAAAATACTTCATCCTCAATCCTATCTGTTTTGCTTAATCACTGAAGATATTACTGCACATTGAAGAAACGAAGACCAAAATTCAAATCCCTATTCCTATAATCAGAAAAACAAATTGCACCAAAGTTGCTGTGTTCAAAATAAGTTGTTTACTCCTTTGGCAACTTCTTATAACCCAGAGACATCCTGCTTCTAATTCTGAGGGATGGAGGGGAGGAAGAGAAGAATATGGAAAGAAATGAACAGGCAAAGGGTAATCCCCCTCTGATCTAGAGCCAACATCCAGCTACTAACAGCAGTTTTTTTGATCAGGGTATCATTCTTACACTCACCTCTAAACCTGACTGCACTAAAGTTTAGAGGATGTAGAGATTACATTACCTGTGAGCCAAATCCATCACTTGGTGGCTTCTTATTCATCTTCAAAAACTCTTCAGACAATCTTAGCAAGTTATATCATCACATATGATCAGTGAAAAAAATTAAATAACCTACCCTGACAGAGAGTACAACTCACCTGGTTTTTACTACAGAAACTCCATTTTAAGATTTGGGTTCGGTAAATGATGAAAAAGACAGCACATGTCAACACAAGGGAAACAAAAAAAGCAATGAAGAATGCTGAAGCACTGATGGCATGGCTGTATAAAATCTGAAATGAAAATATCATTTAATTAAAATGTTATTTTTAATATATAAAAAGGTCAGATCATAACTGTAATTCAAAGACTGTAACTGTAAGCAAACTGTAAATTATTTTTAAATGGCTTCACACAACTTCAGGATTTCTCAGCTGTATGTTATTACTACATCTTGATGAATATTTTCAAACAAGTGTGTATTTTCAATAGGTTTCCAAATCAGCACAGTTTGCTATGTTCACCTTTGTCCAAATTAAATTTGCTATGTTCACCTTGTCCTGTGTAATTCAAGCAAGAGAACCCCACAGACTGCATTTTTTTGCTTTGACTTTTGGGTGCCCTGTACTTAATAGCCTATTTTCCAAAGCTGCCACTCTCCTAAGAAGTCTCATTGAAATTTCTGGCATTTGATATTGCTCATAGGCTCTGGAAAGTCAGTCAGATGTTGGCTACTTTGATTAATGGCCATTTCTTGATTCAATGAAACTGAGTAAAAAGCATAGGGAGAAAGCATCAATATGAGTTCAGAATAAACATGCAACTGACACCCACCCAATCTGTGTGCAGCCTTGCAGCTTCTGCATTAGCCTGAGTCAGAAAAGGCTGGCAGAACCATGAGCCACAAACAACTTTTTAGACCTTTCACTTTAGCTCTGAATCTTTAAATTGAATTGCATTAAAAATTAATTTTTACTTCGTGCTCTATGTAGCAAAAGTTAATTCTGTGTTTGTTTAGTTCTATGAGATCTTTCAATGAAAAACATAGCACAGCTATTAGTATAATGTTTCACCACTGATCATTCTGCTGGGCCTAGGAACTGTAAATAATTAACATGCTGCTTGCAAGCTGGTTTTGGTTTTTTCTTGGAACAGAAACCTGACAGCATTCCACAGAGTCAATGGTAATTCTGCATAGGAAACGATATTCAAACATGGCCCACAATTTGAAAATTGTTTCTTGAAATTGGACACCTCTGTCACATCAGGACTCTGACTGAGATCCTTCCACTTTCAGGGAACAGGAGATGCTGTAGATAATACTTAGGGAAAAAACAAGCTGCTTTGAATCCACTTCATCATTTTGTCTGAACCCACTTGCATTTATCTAATTTCCATGCACTCTGAAATTTAAGGATCTCTCTCGCCTTCTGGGGAAAGCAAGTATCTGGTGAGGCTATGGATTCAGTGAAGCTGGAAAGAAGCTGCTTAAGAAGCTGCTTTTCTTTTGGTGAAGAAAAAGCACTGGCTATGCTGTACTATGACTCTGTACTTTATAAGTAAGAGCTGAGACACATGGTGGGACAGTCACCCTGCATCAGGGCAGGCAGTTTTGTCTGTGCTTTTATACTTAAAGAAAATGGGCTCTGGAAAGACAGTCCATGTCTTTGGGGGGGACCTGTCAGTCCAAGCAGAACACTGCAGGTGCTTAATGCCATCTGAAAGCACCACAGCAGATGGTGCAGGGGAGGTGCCAGAGCCCTGGCTCAAGTCAAGACCAGTGTTGGCCCTGCAGAACGACCTTCAAACCACGGACACATCAGCAGGCCTCAAAAGCCATTCCTTAAGCCAACTTCTAAAGCCATCCCAGCAGTGGGAAGAGGCATTACAGGCCCAAGCTTCTTTCAAGAACTGATATGCTCCCACTGCTTTGCATGATGGTGAGGGAAGCAAACCTCATAGAAATCAGTGTAAATGAATTACTATCATCTCTCCCATGCAACAGGCTCAGATGGGAAAACTTCCCTTTTCACCAGTGTCCCATGCAGCATCAAACTCGCCCAGCCAAGGGCACAGGCACAAAGTACTGACAGGCCCTGAAGCACTGTGGGATGACATCTGGCATGGATACTCAGATGAGAAATACTCATATTTTTTTCATAACCCACAAAATTACCTTGTTCCAGGAAAACAAGCACTTTCTTCCAGTGGCACAGAAGAGAAAGGGTTTGTAAAACTTTAAAGAACAGCATAGTATCTGAGTGTTCAAGCAAATCATGTGAAAGCTGATGGGACCAATGCAGCATGACACTGTCATTACTATGTAATTAATTCTTCATTTGTCATTCCCAAATACTGTCCACTTAGTCATATATGTGCATTGGCTTTAACATATCAATGAACAGGCTTAAATAACTATTTTTAATAAATAAATCGGAGATGGAGAGCATTTATGACAGCTGACAATATGAGTGAAATAAAATATATCACACCTTCTCCAGCTAATCCTAATTTCCTTGCACAAACTGGTTTAATTGCAAAACACCTTATGCTTGGCCAGAGCCCAAAGTCAAATATTATGCATGTGAAACATGATGTGTTAAATAATTTCTAAGCTTTATTTTTCAAAAAATTTATGGTATTTTCCACACATCTTTACCACACATTTTAGTTACAAAGCCTAAGTTCAAATGCAGCTGAGCTAATTTTACCTACATACGGAACAGTTCACAAGAACTTTTTGAGGTCTAACTATCAAGTTCAAATTGGAAAAAATAATAAGAACAGTAAAAAGGTTTTACGCATAATAACAGATTGCAGAAATTTTCATGGTCAGTTGAGACCAATGCAGCTTACAGTCTTGGCTTAAGACATCAGTATCTGCTGCAAATCAATTCACACCAAATTTAAAAAAAAAAAACATTTATGAGGTTATTTTTCTAACCCAGTCAGCTACTTCATGGTTTACACCTCGAAGAGTTTCCAAAAAACTGATTTATGGCAAGTCCATTTGTAATTCTTAGCTATACAAATGTCCAATCATTTTAAATATTACTAGATCTTTATCCAGGGACTATGAGTTCTCTAGCTTATGTATAGTTTTAGCTCATGTCATGTTTAATCATGGCATTCATTTTAACAGAATGGGCACTTGGTCTTCAATTACAAGAAAGCCACGTCTGGACATGTTATCTATTACAATAATAAAAGCTGAGAAGGCAGAGATCCCAGCAGAAGAGAATACTGGAACAAGAGGCCCCTGTGCCCAATCACCAGACTACTTATGCTAAAGGCAGAGAGAAACTCACGGGACAGGTCCATGGAAGGAATGAGTGGTCTAGTGCTCAGGATCTATTCAGGCAAGCACTATCCACATGCACAGCCATGGCAAAAATGTTCTGTGGTGAAACAAACTCTTTGCTTCTGCCTGAAGACAAATAATCCCAGTACTCTTGCCAACCAAGCCACAGATTCTTTAAAAACAATCCCTTACAGCAGCAGCCTGTCAAATTAATGAGAGGCTGGGGGAGAGAAACAAATTTGGTGAAGGGATTACTCTAGCAATGAAACTGATGGATGAAGTAGAGAGTTTTTTAATAAAAAAACTATCTACAAGAATAATAGTGCTGCAATCAATGCAATTTTGAAGGTTTATTTGGCCTGTTAAAAACGACTTTTCAGAATTACTTCAGAAGCCAAGGACAGAAAGTCATATTGGAAGAATGACTAGTTAAAAATGAAAGGAAGCATAAACTATGCCACTCTTTCCAGAGTTTTATTTGTCAGGCTTGAGTATCAGCATCATACAGAAACCTTTCCCCAATGGGTGGAGGATACTTTTACCCTTTTGGAAAAACAAAAAGCTTTCTCATGGCAGTTAGGCACAGCAGCAGGTGAACATAATCCTCATCACGGTTTCCTATGCCTGGATGATTACTCAAATGAAAGAACATGGCAAGGAGCATAATGGCATTTTTAGATTTTTCCATACCAAATATTGCCTTTTTAAGACAAAAAAAAAAAGACCCTTTATGTTGAGTCCTGTTTTGTTCCTCTTAAAATGTGTGAAGGCAGAACCTGTGTATGATTACTAGCCAATAGCTGAGTGATGGGACACAGGTACACAAGTACATCCTTAGCTCCTAGGATTTACTTTAGATTGTCCAGAAGTATAAGCAGGAGAGTCAATGTAATACCAAATCACAGAATGTACCTTGGTCTTTTCTTCTTCCGTTATGGTAAGTGATGCTGTCAATGATATGAGATGTGTTCTATTCTGAGAGAGATACAAAAAATTACCTGTATTAAAAAAAAAAGCAAAATCCACTGGCAAACAACCTAGAGTCTCTAGAAAAGCCTAGAAAAGCCTCTCCTTGGAAGATTAGCTATACTTCTCATTAAGCTTAAAGCTGAAATAAATCTGAAAGGAAAATGCAGTGTACTTAGCGGTAACACTAAAAGACATGGAAGCAGCTGCTCTGTGGGATACACTCCCCATATCCCAGTGCACAAAGTATCACATTTTTCTTTGCTATAAAATCTGAGGAGGCACAGAACAGGAGCCACAGTCAGTAAATACATAAATCTCGACTTTTACCATGCCCTGTTTTTCTAAGTTTTCCTCTCCACCATTCTAGTACCACTCCCCATACACATGGAACACCTTTTCCTCCAAAACCAAGGAGAAAGGCAATTAAAAGCGAAATACATCTGCAAGTTATAATTACATATAATTATGAAAACCACAGAAAAACCATCAAGCCATATTTAAGAACTAAAAAATTTTACTTTGGCATAAACCACTTGTCCTGTCTCCTACTCAAAGCCAGGCTAACTCCAGCATTAGACCAGTTGTTTCAGAGCCTGATGCAACAGAGTTCTCAAAATCAGCACGGATGGAGATTTCTCAGCTTCTCTGAGAAATCTTTCAGACACAGAAAACTCTTATACTGAAAGGTGTCTTTGTTATGAGCAATGAGGCTCTTCCTTTGCTGCAACATGTTTTTCAGTTAAAATAAATTATTTTATTATAAAAATATGGCAAAACTTTCAATCTCTCTGAGACTTCAGGAATATACATGTAAGTATGTGGGGACACTTATTTCCAGGACAAAACAATAAACTGGTGAGAAATATGAAAAGTATAAAGAAAGACTACAAGGCAACACAGAAAAATACTTTACTTAAGGAGGTCTAGGACTTCTTAAGCTATGAAGAATAATTCATGCATTTAAAAATTCATGGTAAACAATCAGAGAGCCTAAGAGTTTCATTTCATTACATGATGGCCTCATTGTTTAGACAGGCAAAAATCACCTTGGAGACTGGGTTTTTTTTACAAAACTTGTGAAGAGCAGAATAAAATTGTGAATAAAATACCTGTGATGCACTCCTGAAAGTTAGCTTTGCAGGCAGTGTCAAGACCCTGCCATGCCACATTTCTTCAGCATCAAGAAGTGCAGAGTAGTTGATTGCAAAGTGTTCTCCACCTATTAAACAAAGATATGGAGAGATTTGCTTTCTTACATGAAAATTTCTCAAAGATCCCTGGGGAAGGCTTGGGACAGCACTGGAAATCCTCCCTTCTGACACTGCAGATGTCACACATCCAGAGTAGACAGTTCATGGCCATCTGAGCTCAGCAACATCCTTCATATCTGCTGCCTCTAAGAATTCAAGCAAATTCAGCCCAGGATCTGGAAACTGCATTAAATGATGCCCCGACATACCCAAAAGCATTACTTTTTGATACCAAAAGTCACATGAGATTATTTTAAAATATTTTCGTTATAAAATGGACTGCCTACCTTTCTATACAGAAATCTGGTTTGCTGGATTTTCTTCCACTGCAGTATTTTTCACACTGATTTGTCTGGAATAGCTAGCTTCAACTCCAGATTCAGTAATTATAAATAAATGATGTAGCAGCTCCAACTTGGCTTACTAGATCAGATATGAAAGCCATTTTCTATTATTTTTCAAGGATAATTGTTTCCAGGAAATCCCTATGGAAAGCCAGCAATTCCTTGACATTTAAAAAAAGGCCAGCCCGCAACCACTGCTCACAATGCTGTTAACAGAAATGGAATTTGGCTATCCAACTGCAATCAGACAGCAGCCCCAGGTCTACTTATTTCCCTTTTCTATGTGGAAATCTTTCACCATAAATCTATCATAACCAGAGATACTTCCATCATAACAGGAATCAGTGAACATGTCTGAAGCTCCTGGAGAAATGTTGTGACACCCAAAAGCAAGCTGCTAATTCTCAACATGCTTGTGATTAGGAAAAAGGAGATGAAGAAATCAAGAAAGATAAAATTTAATGCACATGCACTGATTGAACTGCTACCAATTAGAAAAGGAACAAACTGACTTCACAACTGGAAAAGGTTTATTTCTCTATTACTTTCTTTGACTTTATAATTTGTTCAGTTTGGAGAGAACACATACTGCGAAGAGCTGCCTTATTTCTGGTGAATCATTTTCCCTGTTTGTATGGCCTTTTGGAGTTCCAAGGCAACTCAATACCTCAGCAAGTTGAGCTGCTACACTTGGCTAAAGAAGCCTCAAAATATGACTAAAATGCCTTTTGCAGAAATTTTTAAAAATACTCAAAATTAACAAATACAATTGTGAAAGACTCTCTTTAATTTTTGATGGTAACTTTCACAAAGTAAAGGAGACTCAGTTCTGTGCCTGGACAACTGGAAGCATATTAAATTGTTTTTCTCGGGCCAGTTCTCATAAGCCCTCGAAAAACAGTTAATACACCCAAGGATAGCTCAGCTATTGCTTTGGGGGCAAAATAAACAGGATGCCTTCTGCTGTGGTGTTAGAAACAAAAAAGGTTTAATAAAAGGCAAAATAACAAACAGAAAAACTCGAGCCAGGTACAGAGGTCTGCTCCTGGTAGAAACACTTCACAAAAGCCCCTCTTCTCTTTTGTTCTGTTCTCTTCTACCTGATTGATCAGGTGGGACTTTTTGGCTTCTATCCAATTAGATGTTCTCTAGTATTTGGTGAAGTCCCTGAGGCCCTATGAGGTGGCTTTTCACCTAATAGTTGAGAGAAACTTCTGGGCTTCTTTCCTTTTTTGGGGGACAAAGACTAGTTTTGCCACTCTGTCATTAGGGGGCACATTCCTACAGAAGCAGTTCAAAGGTGGGAGTCAAAACAGTTAACAGTGAGCTGACAGAATTGGAAACTGCAGCCTAAAACCTTTCCCAGACTTTTTCACCTGTATTAACTGATAATCAAATAACTTACACCACTATAATTAAATAAATAAACAGACAAATACTGTGATTTTAACAGATGCACTCTGACATGTGTTATGAGGGGTATTTTACTGCAAATTTTGTTACCTTGCAAGAAACTTTTCCTGTAAATCTGTATGCCATTTGTGGTCTTATTCCCGCTGTTTTTTTGAACATGTAGACCAGTGATGTTGTCCATGAGGATAAGATCTGTGATGTTTGTTGAGAGCAATGTGTTGGTGTTATTAATCACAAGTGTAATGTATGCAGTTTGAGGGTCATGTTCAACATCCACCTGAAATCAGAAACATTAGCATTAATGGTGCAAGATGGCTCTATGTGCATCTTAGCAGCAAAATTCATAGCCTTGATTACAAATAAAACTAATTATATGTGCAAACTTCTTTTTTGAAGGTATTCTGACTGATCTGCAAATGAAACTACACTCAGTTTGATCTCACACTCCCAGAGAGATTTTAATGTTTGGTATGTCAAGCTGTTGCTTGGAGACAGCGGCAGAAAGCCAGAAGGAGGAAACTCAGCTCATACAGGACCAGAAGTGCAATCAAATTCTGATTATCCCCATGATAATGCATACAACACAAAACCGGATCATAACTTCATAACCAGAGTTCCGAAAATTCTTACATTTGTACCTTTGTGCCACAAGGATGCTTCTTTTGCGAGCTTCCTCACTGCAAAGTAATTCTCTCCATGCAGTTTTGGTCTCTATTTTCCTTTCTTTCACAGCAACCCCATTCTCTGAAGAATGCCAGCTTCCGCCTTCCCACATGACAGCAGATGGAGCTACCAGTGAACTTGGGGATCCATGGCTCTGCTTCTAGTTAGCAGCGATGGTCATACACTAATCACCAATCTCTAGCAACATGCACTCATGTGATTTTATTTATGTATTCCATTAAGCCCTTAAGTCTTATTGAGCAATTATACCCTCTAAATGAAATTATTTTGAGCACAGAGTTGCTTACTGACCTCTCACCTTCCAAATTGCCTTCCTCTGTAACTCATATTAAAGCAGAATTCTCTAAATCTTTATAGGATCTATAATCATATGGTGATCTATAGTATATTCATGATGATTTATGAGGTTTAAATAATGGCACTAAATTAATAGTCCTTTAACTGACAGAATTATGATTCAGGCTGAACCGTTCTCTTTTTAGGGAAATGTCCACACTGTATGTGGACACCAGCCAACATAAAATAATAAAGGAGTCCTCATGAAAAGTGAGTTCTAAAAATATGAATTGTGATAGACTTCAGAAATCACACCAGAGTTCATGGTTTTCATAGGGTTCAATACATGTAGCTATGGTCTCATTGTGCACTGAATTCATACGAATTCAGCACAGAACCAGATGACAGCTTTAGAAATTAAGGGACAAAATTCCCAACTATTTATTGTACTAGAAGCTGCAAGCAATGTATAAAAATGTATGTATTAATGCATGTATAAAAATAGGCTTAGTTATCTTCCTGAGAAAATAATTTCCAATATCATATGCTTGTATATCATGAGTTATACCCCAACTTCTGGGAGTTAAAATCATCAAGTATTAAAAATGTGTTATATTTTGGTCAGATTTTCTTTCTCCTGGTTTCTGAACTGGCATGATGCAGTCAAGATGCCTTTCAACATTTCATGTGCAATCACAAAGGCTAGATACCTGCTTTAAAAAGCAAAATCAAAATGAAACAAGAAAAAAGTCTCAAAACCCCATTTCTTATTAATATTAAAGCCATGTTTTTTATTCCTTATTTTTGACTGGCAATCAGACATCAGCTCAATTGCAAAGGGGTTGAAGGAATTCGGCTTTCTTTTCCTTGAAATCAGCAGATGAGAATCAAGCAACAGGTATGGTTTGACTGCTCCTAGAAAGAACTCCTCTACAAAGTGCTATCCCTGTGATCAGTGACCACTGGTTACCTTCTTTAAATTGCTCCTCTAATTTGCCTGAAGATGTTTTTTCTTGCTTTTGGAGCAGATGTTTAGGCTTCCAGGCACCTACAAGAACCAAACCAAATGGAAGCCACTGATGATGCATAAGCACCTACTCTATTTTCTCTCTGCTGCTGAAGTGCCCCATGTGTGTCATCAACCCCTGCACGAGATCTCACTTCAGGTCCCTGGGAGAGTGGCATGAAAGAACCACAGCAAGAGCATGGACACGACAGGAGAAAAGAGAGAAGGAAGGATTTGCCACAGAAATAGAAAGGAATGGAGGATCCTTATTAGGAGTAAGTCAGAACAACTAGAAACAGGAAAGAGAGGAGAAAAAAAGATTATAGGATCATTGATAATCTCCAATGCACGAATGCTTAGGAGATTAAGAAACAAGACAGGCAAAAATGTTAGAAGACAAGCAATTAAATTTAAAGATTTATTTCAGCTCTGCTAAGGATTATTGCCACTGTGAAGTACTGTTATAGAAAAGTTCAAGTCATACTATGGAATGAAGCTCTTAAAGAAACACACTTCTGGAAAGAAGGAAGAAGTGGGTGCTGGAAGCACTGGTAAAATTTAAAATACCTGTTCCAATAAGGCTATTTCTATGTTAAGATGTTGGAAAAATCCTGACTCCAACAAGCAAACATGAAACACCTCTACACTCTGAGGAGCGACTCATTGCAGGAGGCGGAAAATGTGCAAAATTCACTTTATTTAAAACAGCTAAAGAGCACCATATGGCCAGTCTGCCTCTTAGCATGAAAGCATTTGTTCACTCGAAATAAGACTGAGGCAGAAGACGAGGTACGCCAAGGAAAATTAAATGTGAACTGCATTTGCAGGTGGAAGACAATCACATATAATTGTACAGCTTTCAGTAATTTACAACTAATAGCACTACAAAAGTATTTTGTGATAAAGACAGCATCTACAACACATTACCTTTAATCTCCTACAGCAGTTATTTTGCAGCTTTTAATGAGCCTGTGTGAGGTTGTGTTGTAAACAGCAGAAAATCAACATGGGACTGTTTCACAGTCTGTTCCTGAGAGGCTCTGGTATAAAAATTGGGGATCCACAGACAGAAAAGCAGAAGATTCTGTGTTACTACTTCTTATGTCTGAAATGCTTACTATTCAGGCTCATTAATCATGATATGCTGTCATTTCAATAACAACATTAGAGGTAATTAGCGCCATGAGATATGATGCCTATTCATTCTTCTCTACACAGCTGATCTGGTGAAGGTTATAATGTCACCTCTTCTGTACTGGTTACTGAATCCTCTACCCTCACAGGCACCATTTCAGTGGCTGAATTCAGACTGGTCCTAAAGTTGGATGTGTTCTCACCCTCCAGGAGACAGCTAAGATGAACTGACTGTAATTATAAAAATTCATACCTGCTTCATCAGGTGCAAAAAAAGGGAAAATACAAAAGGGAAAAAAAAAAGGAAAAAAAAAAAAAAGGAAAAAAAACAGTCCCCTAAAAAAAAATATACAACACACAGGAAAAAAAAAAAAAAAAAAAAAAAAAAAAAAAAAAAAAAAAAGGGAAAATAAAAAAGAGAAAAAAAAAAAAAAAAAAAAAAAAAAAAAAAAAAGGAAAAATAACAGTCCAGTAAAAATAAAACAGGAAGTTAGAAAACTTTCCTACAATAGGGAGGTCTTTGCTCCTCATAAGCATTTACACAAATCAAATGAAACCTTTTTTTTCATTAAATACTGTGCTGTAGGTGAGTCCCACTGAATATGCAGACTATGATACAATGGGTTTTCTATGATTGTGTGTTAGGATGCCCAAACACACAATGGGCAACACAAGGCTGAGTGCTTCACCCTTCAAATGTGTCCACACTTGACCCAGGTAGGGCACCCATGGCTGGGCCAGGGGAACATCTCAGAAGATTTATCTCATCTTGTAAAATTTGTCTATCTCTACCCAGCCTCTTGGCTGATTTTACTTGGGAGTTTATTGGGATTTGCCCATTTGCAGTTTTAGAAATTGACAGTCAGGTTTTTGCTTCAAACACAATCCAAAATGCACTGAAGCCTGAGAGATTTCACTGACTTCTGTTTGGAATCATCATTGCAAAACAGTGCCTCTCAGAGAGTAGGACCATTGTACTATCAAAACGCATATATTCCCAAAAACTCAGCATGGGCACAATCAGGTTCCCACTCTTTAAAGGTCACTTGGGCACAAACTTCCTACCAACAAGAAAAATGTAGAAAAACTTACCATGCCACATTTTTGAAGTGTTATTCCAAATTCAGAAGACACTGACATATTGGACACATCTTCAGGCTATGGAGGAAGGGGAGAAATCTACATAGTGTATGAAAACACAATTCACAAACTTCAGCAACAGGTTAAATTATATAAATAAATAAACAAACAAATAAATAAATAAATAACATTTAGAGGTACCAATTGCCTTCAAATTTAGAAGTTTTATTATCCCAACAGTTTAATCTTTTTTCTAGTCCAAATGTGTAAAAACTATTTATTCCCACAAGTAATTATTAGAATATTATTGATATATTCAGCTTTTGACTATCATGTTTCACAAAAAAAACCCACACTATGCACAAAGTTCATCAGACTATACAGTTTCTTTTCATTACTAAGTGTCCATCAGAATTTGCACAGCAATCACACAGCTGTACCCGTCACAGGAATTCTTTGGAAGTGCCAAAAATAGTTGGTGCTGCTGAAGTCATGTCAAATGAACACAATCATCTGAGACAGAACTAGAAATGTACTGACTGGATAGTAAACTCCCAACATTCAGTTTTTACGGAATTGCTACAGGCCTTACAGACACTGAATCTGGCAAACCATCTTTTACTGACCGGAAGATGACTGACGTCAGACTCCCGTTTGAACACCACCTTCTTTGTCCAAGAGGGCATCAAGGCAAACAGCGAATGGCTCCACTGGCCGTCCGAGGCTGCAGAAGTCAGCAGCTGGGGAGGGGCTGTGCTTGCCTCAATGACCACAGGTAAGGGCACTGCTGAAAACCAAGGCAACATTCAGCATTACAGCTAAGGCTGGGTCCTGCATGGCAGCCACTTGGTGCAGAGTCCAGCCAGGGAGAGGGCGCAGGGCACCAGTGCTCTGTGTGCAGGCAGAGACAGATACTCTCCCTCAAGGCACTCAAAATCATGACAAGCAACAGAGACTGAGGCCAGCCAGGAAACAGAGATGGGATTTGTTCTACAAAACCCAGCAGGAGTCAGAACAAAACTGTTTCCTCCGTAAGGAACTCCCATATACCCCACAGAAAACTTCCTGCCATTTAAATGTAAAGCATTTAATACATGAATTAAAAGGTTTAAGCCATAAGTCAACTGTTAATATTTTCACCACAAAGGAACTTTCAGCAAAGCATAAGGAATTTAAATAAACCACAGTGTGAGGGGCATCAGTGCTAAAGGTGTTCTGCTTCAAAAATGCAGTCTTCCAATTAAGCATTGACCTTGCAGCACATATTCATAACTGAAATACTTCTCAGTTGAAGAGGGGTCTCAGTTACATTTCAGTTGAAGTGCCACCAAATCAAATGCTCATAAATTTAGTAATAAGCAATATAAATGCTAGCTTATACTCTTAAATTTTTATGAAAGATTAGTCAGTAATATTAAACAAAGTAACAGGCATAGTTTTGAAATCATATCACTTTGATCTATGAAAGTAAAAGCATTTATGGCATTAATAAAAGAAGCTTATACTAAAAATAAATAATTTAATATGTTAAATTACCAAAAGATAAAGCTGCTAAGTTAAGAGAAATACGTTATGAAAATTTAAAATGATAGCTGGTTTTCTATATTCAAAGAAGTTATTTTTTTCTTTTTTGCTTAACATTATTCTCATTTATTACTTATTTTTAAATTAATTTTCAGAAATCTACATTAAAATGAACAAAAATTCCCATTAAAAAGGCAAGTAATTTTTTGAAATTACTTTTCTATGAAAAAGCCTATTACATATTAATAAAATATGAAAAGCTGAAGACACTAAAATCTCATCAATATGAATAGCAGCAGTTTTTTTGAAAAGCCACTGCTCTGTAAGAAGAATAATATAGGGAAATACAATTAGTTGCAAATAGAAAAGCATGGACAGACCAAGTCAGAACTGGACCCGTAAAAGGAGCCTTAAAGCATTAATGCACATGAATCACTGAAAATAATTCTGTTAACAGAATGAATGAGATGCAATCCTGTTGCTTACAAAACCCAGGTGGTCACACACCTGGGGAGTTTCCCTGTCCTTCCAATGTTTATTTGGAAGGGAGTAGCATATACTTGACAAAATTGTGAATATATAGGCCTGGGGAAGTTGGTGTCTATATTTTATGACCAATTTTAATTCAGTTCTCTAAGTTTTGGTTAAGTATTTAAACCACTGTTAAACAATGTGACAGACTCGGACTGTTAGGCACTGTAAAAACAACAGGGCAAACTCAGTGAGAACAGGAACATGTAGAATTACAACAAATGTCCACATATTTTTGAGGTTGGAATTTTTTCAAGACATGGCTTATTTCAGTTTCAAGACTAAGCAATGGTGCAAATCACACAGAATGAAACCAGTGCTGAATTTTCAGTGCAGTACAAACCTGCTAAATACCAATTTAAGCTCACCTAGCCATGACACTCCCCAGCAGATCCACATATACTGTATCTCACCTCCAAAGGCTTTAAATCTGTTTCTGACTACTGAATCAAGCCTCTTTGCAGTTTTGTATAAATATATTCATACACTGAAAAATATTAATTTTATATATGCTGTGTCTGTCATATATTAATGCAACTGTCACCCCATTCCTATGAAACTGGGGCACCAATTCTCCTTTTTGTTTTCTTGACTACAGGAAATGCACTTTCCTTTATAGTAAACAGAAACCCTTTATGAGCTTCTTTGTAGGGCTTTGTAAGTCAGAATTCAAAATGACAAAATGTATGAACTCTGTTCAGCAACTACTACCTTTGAAATGCTTCCTGTTTAGCAGTTCATTTCCTTCTGAAATTTGGGATGAGGGTGAACAAGAAGCGTGCAATTGCTTGGTAGAGTATCTTTTGATCTTATGTCCTGTGTAGTATAACATCTCCATGAGCACACCCAACTGCACTCTACATGTGAATGAATCTCAGTATTACTAATTACACAGATGAGTCTGTTTTCAAGCCGTGCTTTGTCATCACTTACAATCCCAAGATAATGTTCCCAACTCCCAGCAGAAGTCTCCAGGCATGTTATTTGGCTGCTCTGTCATCAGCAGCTGAAGTAGCTGAACTTTTTATGTTAAGCAGCCTCAACACTGATGATGATGACAAGGATGTTTCTGCAAATCCACTTGTATATTCCCAGGGGAAGGTTTTGCTTAAACAGACTCAACCAGTATGATGCATGTCCATACAACAACTTGCACACTGCTTTTCTCCAGAATTTTTCTCATCTTTCCTATTAATTTTTAACATTATAGTCTGTTCTATAATACTCTGGATCCACTGCCAGTACAGCTGCACTTTTCTGTGGCATTCTTGTTTCTAGTATTGACTGTCAACTAAATAAAGTAACTTTTTTCTGATCCACACATATTTGACTGTCACTGAAACAGCTAATCTACAAGAACTTTTCCACATAACTTGCTGCATACTCAACATCAGCCAACATAACTGTATTTATCAATTCACCTACTGTCTCTTTTGAGGTAAGTTCCTGTTGTAGATGCAGGATTGCAGATATACGCTGGGTGCTTGAAAAGCTGAACTCTAAATATCTGAGAAAGGATGGCACAGGCATAATACATTCTGCCTTTTTCACATATATTCTAGATTTCTGTTCTGAAACATTTTTTTTTTAACAAATAGATTCATCAGACTTTGGAAAATACTAACACTTGACTGCTGAAACCTTTCACTGAAAAGCATTGGGCTTTCTTTTGGATGCTGCTCAGAAGCGCAATTTGTTTCCATGGTGCGTTCAACACTGCCCCCAGAGATGCATCCCAGTGCTGACAGTGACTCTGAGGTCTCCTTGTTCCTTCCACTCTTTTCATCCTACATCTTCAATCTTTGTAATTTTTCTGGCTGTTTTCAGAAAAACCATTATCAGGCTGCAAGGTCATCATTTTCATTGGTTTCTAAATGGCTACAAATCCTACCCCTTTTTGGAAGAAAATCTCTGCAATGCAGGGGAACAGTTTCAGCTTTCCACACAGCCCAAGCAGCCCCCTCTCAGCTGGGCTTGCCAGGCTGCCACCAGGCACTCCCTGACTACAGCGCCTCAGGCCAAAACATTTCCCAGCAAGCAAACTACCAGAGCATGGGGCTTCATCTGGGGCTTTCCTGTAGACATCTCAAAGATGCCAAATCAAACAGTTCATATAAGAAAGACAGTAATGTCACTTTCTTCCCATGATTTAATTCTACATAAACCAAATATAAATGGATACGTCAGAACCCTGTCTTAAACTGCATATTCCTAGCTAATTACCAATGCTGTTAGGTAGACCTGGTATTGAATTTCAAAATGAAAACACAAAAAACATTATTATAGCTGCAACAGCTGGAATATTGGTGTAACATTTTACCTCTCACATTCCTGTAGTATTCACTCAGTCCCCCACATGTGAATTCCACCACCATATGAAATGACAAATGCACAGTTGATCAGAGCAGTCTCTGCTACTAAATGTTCCATTTTCTTTGCTGCTCTCCCTAGATTGCTACTTGCCACTCCAGCTTTGTGCACTACTGCCTTGGGTGGTGACATATTGAAGGAGAGCACCCACTGCCAGCCCTCACTGCATTCACTTGCTGTTCAGAGAGTGCAAATACTGAGGATCCGACTCAGTACAAAATGTACCTGCTGCATAAAGAGTTTGGTGGCAGTGGGTCTGTGCTCATAGAGACTGGGGGTAGAAGGATGGATATTCTAAGAAAAGAAATTTTCCCTTGATTGTGGTCAGCACAATGTCCTTTACTCTGAAGTTAGTTCTGTTTAAGGACACGGATCTGGCACAGCACAAGCCTCGACCACTGGACTCAGGGGGTTGAGTCCTGACTGTGTCAGTGGCATCAACCACCCATCATCAGAACTGCACAAACAACATCATGACAGAAGTTAAAGTGAAGGTTACTCTTGGCTACAGCAATTAAACAGGATAAGAGAAAATTAAAATAATCTTACAATAGGTTTACATCAAAAACTCCAGTATGTCCTTAAGGCTCCTATGCCTTTACAGCCCATTCTAAGCAGTAGAATGCCAAATTACAGTAGGAAAGCAGAGACACTGACAAGTTTGTGAAATTTCAAGTTCAGAATTAAAAATGAGAAAAAAACCTAATTTAACTAAGACATTAATTCTAATTTATGGCTCTCAAGGGCTGAATATTTCAATTCAGATTTCAGAGTCTCACTTGCATACCCACCACAAACTTATCAGCAAAGCTTTCAACAATTTTGCTTTATTTCAGTGGGTAAGACAGGAGTTAAATATACTCGCTTGCTATATTTTTGTTGTTGTTGTTGTTCTAAATTACTCCTTGTCTCAAAAACCATCCAGGATACAAGATCCAATTTGAAGTCCTTTCAATTACACACAACAATGAACAGGCAAAGGTAGCAATTTACGGTATTCAGTTTTGAATGTTGCCATTAGCTTTTCTTGTTACAATGTCAAAGAAACTATGGGCATCAACAAGAAAAAACAAATTTACTTTCCAAGTCTGTTTTGAATAAATCAGAGCAGACTCAAATATAGCTCTCAAAAATCCACTGTGTTCCTCAGTCACAGGAATATTCTGGGGTTGTCTTTTCTCATCTTATGCAGAAGCAACTTGAAAAAGCTTCCAACAGAAACACTGAAATCAGTGTGCTGTCACAAACCATTTCACACTTCAGCACACTGCCAGGCTCAATGACAAAGGTTTTAGGCATCTCTCCGCTTTCATCAAGAACTTCTTCAGTAAAAACTAAAGAATGTAGTACTCTGATTAGGCAAATCACTAAAACCTTATGTTTTAAATAAGTTAAAAATTTATATTTACTAGAATGGGGCAGTTTTCAGTCATAAAATCAAGCATATAATTCAGTGCTTGTAGCACTCATTTAACACATATATTTACTTACTAACAAAATGCCAGAATGACAATAATTGAGTTTGGAAATGACCCTTAAGTCCAATTGCAAACCTAGCATCACCACTAAACCATGACATGAAGTACACATCTTTTAAATACCTCCAGGGATGGCACAGGGATGGCACAACTCAACCTCATGAAGTACACATCTTTTAAACACCTCCAGGGATGGCACAGGGATGGCACAACTCAACCACTTCCTTGGGCAGCCCTTTCCAATGCCTGGTAACCCTTCCCATGAAGATGAACCCTTCCTAATATCCAAACTAAATTTCCTCTGGCACAACCTGCGACCATTTTGCCTCATCCTGTCACCTGTAACCTGAGAGAAGAGGCTGACCCCCAATTCACTACAACCTCCTTTCAGGTAGTACAGAAAGTGAGAAGGTTCCCCCCTGAGGCTCCTCTCCAGGTTAATTAACCCCACTTTCCTCAGCTGCTCCCCTCGAAGTCATTATCCAGACCCTTCGTCAACTCTGTTGCCTTCCTCTGGACACACCCCAGCATTTCAATGTCTTTCTTGTTGTGAGGGGCTGACTGAAGACAAGATTTGAGGCGTAGCCTCCTCAGTATCCAGTTCAAAGGGATGCCACTTCCCTCATCCTGCTGGCCACACCATTTTAACCACTAACAAAATGATACTGCATATCAAAATCCTCAACTTTTTTTTTTTTTTTTTTTAAGGCCAGAACGTTTTTCTTAAGTATAATACCACACTCATTTCTTCTCTTGGTGGATGGTAAACAAATAATTTGCAACCCATCAGAAAGCAGGATGCACACAGCAAAGATGACATTGAATAAATACTGGAAAAAAACAAGCTCAGCAAATCTGAATTACTTGCTTTCATATTTAAATTAATAAACTCATTTGTGAATTAGCCACGGCACAGGGCAAAGAAATTAGAGGTATCTCACTTGATAACTGCTTCAAAGCATGTAATTTCTAGGCAAACACATGTCATGAAATAATCTCTTGGGGAACCATAGTGATGGAGAGGTTTATTTAACACACTGTGTTGCCCTGTTAATGTGCTATATGAGGACATCCTAACCTTTCAGGATATATTCATCTCTACCACACCCAGGTGAAGTAGAACACTATTTATAATACATACACAGAAATTAAAGACTCAGAGAAGCAGAGTGATTTTCTCAAATTTACATAAAGAGCCTGTGGCAGTCAGCCCTCTGATGCAGCTACACCAAGCTCAAAGTGACTTCTCTAAGTTTTGGGGTACCATGTTTCAATGAGATTAGGCAACTACTACTGGAGATGTTCACTGTACCTGAGATCACTGACAAAAATACTTGATATCTGCTGTGAAGAGTTACCAGCATCCCAGCAGTACCTCTAGACCCACCCTCTAGTACCTCTAGACCCACTAGTCTTTAACCCACTACATCTAACAGTGTTTAACAATCAGTCTCTGGTCCAGAACAAAGTGGTCCAGACATTGTAGTTCCAGAGGTCTATAAAAACAGCTTCAAGAATAGCTATTGCAACACTGCTGGTAAATGCACAGGGGTTAAGCTAGCTTCTGAAAGTGAACCACATCTTGATCATGTTTAAGTAGTCTGAGTTTTTCACAAACCTGGGAACTCTGGACATCAGAGGGTGCTCCCCTACACCATTATGTTTACTAATGAAAAAGGGCTCCTCCTGATTAAATGATGCAGAGCAGGGTATGAACTGAGGCCTTCTCACAAGGGCTTCATTCTAGATGAGCTGTTTAGGGAACCTAAAGTACCCTTGTTCGTAATTTCTGTGCAAACACCCCCCTGTAGCTCAAGACTGACAGTCCCACTGATGTCACCAGGGTGCAGTCTCCAGGCCCCTGCTCACCTTCACACACATGCCCTGTGAGTCCTGGGACCCCCACAATGCTGAAAAGAGAGAGGAAACAGTTGCATACCTGCCATTCCTAGGCATCCCATCTCTTTCTGAAGCCACAGATCATCTTCAAAAACCTGGAAGAGAGCAATTATTAAAAAAACCTCTTTTCATAAATATCTACTATTGAACTTTTACACTGTATTTATGCTTCAATTACACAGATTCCCTATCCTACAAAGCCTCGAGCTTCTCCAAAATGAACTACCAGAAGAGACACAACTTGACTCTAGAGGTCTCCCAGAGCTTGTTAAGCAGTATGAGGCTCTGCTGCCCAGTGTGGATATGCAAACTTGGGGCTCAAATTGTACTTACACTTCATATTATCAGGATGAGCCCCTGCACAATAGTGGAGTTGGGCTGGCTGTTAGTTTGCTTTCATTAAATAATCTTTCTTTGCCATTTTCGTAGGCATATTTGAGGATGCAAGAAAATCTGATCACTAGGAGGCAGCAGGAATGTGTCCATATTAGATGATCAAGTCCACTGACATTACACTCATTTTTCCTCCAGAGAACTACACAGAGCCTTTCAAAGGGGCAACATGCTAAAACTGCAGCTTGCAAGGCAATCTGTGACAGCCTCCTGCCTGTGCCTGGACCACAGAGACTGCTACAGAAATCACAGCTCAAAACATCAGTAGAAGAAACCAGTGTTTTTAAGGAGTTTTATTGCCCACTGTTTTGATGAAGATGTAGTAGTCATACAAGCAAGTTCTCATTTATCAAAAATTCTTCCTTGCAGGAGCTAATAGAGAGGTAGGAATGTGGGCTAATTAACAGGGATCCAACTCTGCCTGGTGACATCAGCCACATTTGCTCTTTCTGTTTGCTACCAAGCACTGCATGTGAGTAATGTTAAGTACTGACTTATGTCAGCACCACTGTTACAGTACAGCATGTCAGGGGCAATTTTCTTCTTTGCCTGCTCAGGGAAGCCATCACTGATTATTGCTAGAGCTGTAACTTTAGTTACCTTTAAATGAAAATATTTCTCACTTCAGACAGGGCACTTCCCCTCAGTAAATGCAAGATATCTCACAAATTCAGATGGACCAGAAGCCCTGGGGTTTAAGTAGCCTCTGGAAAACATGTCTATACAGGACTGGAAGCAACTCTTTGAGAGAAAGAAGGGACTCAGAAACAAGCATTAGCATGTACATGCAGCAAAATCTGAGCACCTCTGGGGGACCCCAGGCACTGAGCTCTCCACTAGAGGCTATTTCCAAATACCTAGTTGTACAGCTCTTCCTAGTCTCCAGAATTCTTGCACATAAGCTGAGGTATGGTGAAGTTCTTTAAATGCCATTATTAATTTATTGTCATTGGTTAAAAGTCTGTACGACCACAACTTTTGAGTAACCAAGCACCTCAAGAACACAGAAGGAGCAGGAAACTCCAGCAGCAAGCTGAAACAAAACATTGTCTGGTGGCTAAATCAGACAGAATTATTATTATTATTATTATTATTATTATTATTATTATACACAGAATGAGTCCCTTTTGAGCTAGAGGGACCCTCGCAGACCATTGTGTCCCACTCTTGAATGAATGGCTCATAAGGGGATCGAAAGTGTTGTATGTGTGCCCTTCCACCTATGCATATGGATATGCAGCAACAGAAATCACATTAAAAGGGTATCAATCCCTGCCAGGCATTGCTAGAGCAGTGCAGGGCCCTATCTGCACCAAAGAAATGTGTACCAGCCCACTAAATTGATGTGATAGCAGTTTAGAACACTGATGAAAATACAGACCACCAATATAGTCTTTTATGCTAAATGCAGTCTTGTTAATAAATATAAATCCCAAACATTACTGTTATGCATTAAATCAGCATATATATGAATTTCAGTGTTGGATGTCAACAGCTACATTGTGAGCCCACAACAAAAGCTGACCATGGCTTAAGCATGTATAAAGACATGCTAAAGATGTGGATTTTTAGCCAACAAGCTTTATTTCCTACTTTCTAGGAAACCAGTACACAAGTGGCTCCTGATTTCCACATGCTCCAGGTTTTTGTTCCTGTGTGGTTTTACAACAGCTGATGCACAACATCTATGGTGTTTGTATGTCTATGTTCTCAGTGGGAAATATAACCTGAGTATTCAGCAGAAGCCTTCCACTCTGGTGCAGAGTGCATCCACAATACCAGAGGACATCACAAGGGGCTCCAAATCAGCAAGTAGTGCCAATTCCATGGAACTGCACTCACATCATGCTTCAAAAGTAATTAATTTAATGCCATAATATTGTCAGGAAACTTTTCCCCAAGTTTTACATAAATTTATTCTTCTGGTAAAATAAATTGGTGTGCTGTTTGTTGGTTTTGGGGAGGGTTTTGTTTGTTTTCCTGCAATACAATTTCTTGCTTATGAGTCTTTCTGTAATCCTACCAATAAACTACATTTGTGACTCACTCTAATCCCCACTGCACAGTAAGGTGTAGTGCAAAAAGATAACTATGTCAACACATTTTGAGATGGCTTGACAGACACAAACCTAGATAAGGCGAAAGAACGAACATAAAAGCTCCATCCTAAAAGCTACTGTGCTCCTAATTGGAGACTGACACCACTGAGCAGAGGTGCTGTGACTAGATCAACACCAAGGGCCTCTGCTCCAAAGCACAGAAAAGCACAGACACAGCATCACTGGGGTTGGAAGGGAACTCTGGAGATCATCCAGTCCAATCCCCTGCCAGGGCAGGGTCACCTAGACAGGCGACAGGAACACATCCAGGTGGGTCTGAAATGTCTCCAGAGAGGGATTCTCCAAGACCTCTCTGGGCAGCTGTGCCAGTGCCCTGCCACCCTCAACGAAAAGAAGTTCTTCATGTAGAAGTGAAACTTCTTGTGTTATACTTTATGACCATTGCTTCCGGTCTTGTCCCCGGCTACCACTGAAAAGTCTGGCGCTATCCTCTTGGTACCCACCTTTGAGATTCATATGCATTAATGAGATTCCGATTCAGTCTTCTCTTCTATAGACTAAACAGGCCCAGCTCCCGCAATCTGTCCTGGTAACAGAGATGCCCCACACCCCTCATCGCTTTCGTGGCCCTCTGCTGGACCCTCTCCAGTGTACTAAGGACCCTGTCCACAACCAGTCGGCTGCCTCACCACGCCGGCGCCTGGCAGCTTTCCGGGCCGCTGCCCCAGCCGCAGTGCCGGGCAAGCGGCCGCTGCCCGGCCGGGCCCCGCTCCCGAGCACAGCCCGCCGCGGGGGTTGCTGCACCGTCCCGCGGGCCTGCCCGGAGCCCGCCATCGACCGCCGCGCCGACGGGCCGCTCACCAGCCGCACACCGCGGGCACAGCGCTTACCCCAGCCGCCGTCCGACCGCAGGGCTCCCGGGGCGGGCCGCGCCCGGTGCCCGCTGCGAGGGGCTGAGCGGACGCGGAGAGGCCGCCGGGCAGCAGCGCCAGCAGCAGCCCGGCCAGCGGCCACCGCATGGCAGCAGGCGGACCCTCCGCGGGTGCGGAGGGCGCCGCGGAGATTTTTCCACGAGTTGACCCAAATCAGGCCCGGCCTCAGCCGCCGCATCCACCCGCCATCGGTCTCCTCCCACCGCGGCGAGGGCGGGGGGGAGAGGGCCTCCGAGCAGCGGGACCTCCCCTCATGCCCTGCCCTCCCCTCGCCGCGGGCCGGGCCCCGTGCGATGGCGGCGGTCGAGGGCTGCCTGCGGGCCGTAGGGCTGCAGTTCTGGGCGGACTCGCTGCAGGCCCTGCCCGCCCTGCTGGCTCCTGCCGCGCTGCTGGGGCTGCTGCTGGGCGCCGCCGCCGCCGCCCTGCTCTGCCGCTGCGCGCTCGGGCCGCGCCGGGGCGGAGAGGTACGCGGGGCCGGCGGGGAGGGAGGCGAACAGCTCGGGGGAGCAGGAGTGGTGTGCGAAGGTTTGAAGGGCGGAGGGCCCGGGAGGGGTCGCCTGCCGGCTTTGCCCGCTGCACAGGACAGCCTGGGCTGCCTCGGGGCGAGCGGCGCGGCGGGGTGCGCGCTGCAGCGGGCGTAGCTGCGGAGCCCCGTAATTCCTGCCGCACCTCTGCTGGAAAGGATTTCTCTACTTCATTTTAGGAGTTGCTGAAAGAAGCTAGTTCTAAAAGGAGGTCGCTGAAAGTGTTCAAGTGTTGCCCCCCTGGCCTGTATCCTGCAAGTTGTGATCTTGCATGTTGCAAGTTGCCTCTCGCAGCCACCGCTTCGTGTTCGAGGCAGTGTAGCTTTTGGGGATAATGGAAGATGTACCTGGTTTGCAGAAGCTTTGTGAGATAATTGAAAATAAACGCTAACTTTCACCCTAAACCAGTAATTTTGTTTCCAAAGTATTTTACAGACTTTTCCAAAGTTCATGTTACAGCACAGCACAGAGTATTAGTATAACCCACAGCAATAACTTTGCACTGAGTGTATGCACATGGATACCTAAAGGAATAAAAGAGCCTGAGCATTGCTGACAGTTTGCTTGATGCCAAACTAACAGGGTTTTCTAAAGTGTGTGATTTTGTTAATAATATACTTGCTGTTCTGTTTTAATTACTGTGGTTCATATATCTTTATTTTATAATGCCTGCTTGGACTCAGAGATTGCAGACGCAGCACATACCCACCGAACCAGGCAGGCACCCATCTACCAGGCAGATGTATTTTCTGAGAATTGTTATTGATTTATGCTTTATTCTGTCATCCCACTTAGACCCAGGTTATGCTGGACTGACTGGATGTAGCAGTGGTTGGCACTGGCACAGCAGGGGGATTTGGAGCCCTGCAGAGAGTTCTGCCAGCCTGCAAGTGCAGGGTCTGGTCCAGCTTGGTTTTTCACCACACCTTTTTTGAACTTATAACAGCTCTGCATGTGTGTATTTGCTAGTGTTGATCATCATTAAACATTACATAGGAGACAAATTTTCTAGTTCCCGACTGCTTTTAAGTTGGAGGATTGAAGTTCTGTTTGAAGCCGGACATCAATCTAGTAACAGAGGCACTTCAAATGCTGGATCAATGCATCCTGTGCAAGTACTAGCCCTTCTGATTCAACTGCTTATTTTCCATGCCTTAATAGGTGCATCTTTATTGTACTGCCACTACCAAGTCAAATGTAGTCATGTGCAATTTTATCCTTTATGTCATATGTGTCAATAGGGAATAGAAGCTGTCAGTTCTCCCTGGTCTGGATCTTCAGATGCATTTAGGTGTTTAAACACTATTAAAATCAATGCTGCTGCCATAAAAGGGTTATTTATTTTGAAAGAAAAATAAACTGCTTGCTGGTGCATACAGAGCATATTGCAGGATGGGAAGGTTGTATCCTGTGGGTCTGATTTCCCCCGTTGAACAGGGCAACCTTAGGCTGTTCTTCCTTCCCACTATCTGCCCCAGCAATGCTACGAAGTAAGCAGGTGCTGAACTGCACCTATTGCACCTTCTGTATGCAAAGTAAAAGCAGGGATAGCTTCCTTGAGTATATGCTCCATCCCAAGCAGCTACATTATCCTTAGCATGGTAGCAGGGCAAGTACCAGGAGCCTGAAGCAGCTTTAAGCACCACAGTGGCAACACATTTGTCACTCAGCCCCAGTTAATCACTATTTTATAGATCACAGCCCGAATCTGTGGGACTTGGATGCATGGAGGAAGAATAAGTCCCTTATTTGTTGATTTGTACGTGGGATACACTGGGATGGTTTCAAGAAGAAATCTTTACCATGGTAACAAATAAATTACAAGATTGCTGAGGGAGATTTGTAGTTGTTATTTTCTCATAAGTAGATTTTTTAGGAACCAGCATCTGCACTTCAGCATATCTAAAAGGCTAACCCAAAAATATAATCTGAATTATTGCACCATCTAAAATCCAGAGAGGTGACAGAGGCAAGTCATACAGGATTAAGTGTGTTCCAAAGCTGGGCTGTTCTCTGTGTTCTGGGAAAATGGACTGCTTCACATACCAAATGGCCAAATTATTTAAGGTGAACCTTTCCATAAGAGAGTGACTTGCATAGTGGCTGCAGCTGTATCATTAGTCTACATCCAAAAGTAGTCAGTGGATGGAAAACCTGAAACATAATTTAAAAAGTAGTCCATGTAGTGTGGCTGCTATCTTTTCCTTCACTAAAAAAATAATCCTTCCAATGCTGTGTTTGGAGGGAGGCACATTAGTGTTGTTTTCTGATCTCTGTAGTGTGTAGGGAAGATCATGTGTAGCAGGAGGTTTCATTGCCACACAGTATCTGTGTCCCTGCCAGTGGCTTTTTGTGTTTGTGAAGTGAGGCCAATAACATGGGCTGCTTTTGGGGAAGGAAGGTGATGAACATTTTCTGATAGTTACTTCTCCCTGACAGGAACTTCCACACACGTAAAGCTTCATTTAGGAAGTTTGTCTCATGGCCAGGGACAAAAAATACTTGGCACTCTCTTTATTGCTGGTAATTATAGACAATTTTAGTTAACTTGCCGTAATTGAGATGTTTGAGCTCAGACCGTGAGAATGACTGCAAAGTCTGTAGTATGACATTTTGAGAGCAGATGGATTGATTTGACAGGTTCACAGCCTCTTAAAACTTTTTTAGATTAAAATTCTATTTCTGGAATGAAAAATTTAAAAGTTAATTAGTTTTAATGATTCCTTTCTGAATATGTTAAATTTTCATCCATTTTCAGATTGTATTTTTCCAAAATTTTCAGCTAATACTGGAATAATTTTCATGATGGAGACATGAATGTATCCAGGCTGCAGTGGAAGATGTTTCCAGTTAACCTGCATGATCTCAAGTGTTACATTTTATGTTTTCTCTTGGAATTTCAGAAAGATGATTCTCAAAGACTTCTGGAAAGCTTCAATGCTGATGAAAAAGAGCACACACTCATGAAAAGTAAAGCAGAACCCTATACATCAAAAGAGGAAATGGTGCTGGAGGTAAAGCTCTGCTCTTGTAGGTGGCTGTCCATTTTGCTGCATGTAGCAGTGAGCATGTTCAGGGCCTGCTCTAAATTGTCTTAATTTTAGTGGGTTTGGAGAGACTTTAAAAAGTGTTCAGAAAAAGTGTAAGATGGAGAGTGGGAGTTGATTGCTGCTTATGAATGCAACCATTTCGAGCACTTATTCCCTTATGAATTCCATTTCTCCTGGGGCACTCTTTGGATATTTTAATCAAGATCCTGAGTTCTTTTTGGACAGAGACTTCTTTGCTTTCATCTCTATGCCATCATTAGTTTCAAAAGGCTGATGGGATAAATTAACACTATTAACATAAGAAAAAATTTGTAAGTACTGAAAGACCTCTGTGGTGAGCTGGGATTCAAAGACAATTAGAGAATTTGTGAAAAAAAAAGTAGAAATATAAACTTAACAACCCACTCTCAATGAAAACATCAAGTAACTTAAGGAACTTTTATTTTGTAATCCCAAAATAATTGGAGAACCAGTCCTACTGTGTAGTCATTAGATGACTATCTTTCACCCAAAGCTGATTTGACTGGTCTTGCTGAAGCTGAAGATTGTGATTTAAACTGCTCATTTGAAAACGTGCAGTTCAGCTGACTCATTCAGTCTATTACACATAAATTAAATACAAGGATAAAATGGCAGTCATAATCAGCCATTCTAGTGCTTAGCTTGTAACAAGAACTGATTTCAAGAAAATGTTATTGTTAACATTTAAACTGTTGGTTTAAATCCTGACAGGTAATAAATCTTCATTTCACCTTTGTGATGAGGAGTGGTGACAAAAACATGCTTGGTCATTTTGCTTGATTTAAAGTAGAATATAACAAGTGAGCATGGATTAAGTTATTTTTTGAAGTGTAAATGTTGTGGGAGAGCTTACACAATTTTACATCTTTATGCTTACTACCAGTGTTTTTGAAATGGGATCACAGTCATTTAAAGGTGACAATTCACAACTCTATCCATTTCCATAACATGGCTCATTCATAAGACATTAAGAGGTAACCTTGTTATTTGAGGCGATTTTCTCCCACCTATCTGTCTAACTACTGAAATTATATGTATTTTTTTCTACTAATTTGTTCTGATTTCTTGAGGCTTTTGCTGTTACTAGCATCAAATTGACATTTTATGAAGAAGCATAGATGGAAAATGCTTTTAATTAGGTTAGAGCACTTCAGAAAAACAGGTATTTTGATTCTGAGACTTTTCACATTGCAATAATACCATAATTACTGTATTAATAATAATTGTGTGTTACTTATGCCTGCTGAGAAGCAGGATGTGTTAATTCTAGCACACTGCAATAGAGCTTTCCAGCTTGCACTGGCTGCTCTGCCTCCAGTCACTGCAGAGCAGTAGCCCTGTCCACTCCTGTCCTGATGGGACACTGCAGTGCTGGGACTGCTCACTAGGGGCAACTTTTTCAGTAAACTTTATCAGTAAACCCAAAAATGGAAATAAATGAAATGGAGATGAAAAGGTGCAATGGTAGAAGTCTAGTGAATTACATAGTTTACTCTTCTCTTTCCGTTTCTATTTTTTAGACTCTATTAGTGCTTTGATATTTCCTAGAAAAAGCTGTATGAAAAACCCTGTGTTTTGACAAATCAGAGTCTTTCATTTCATATGACAAAACCAGGAGAGATAAAATAGGAAATCCTAGTGCTTGGATTTACACATTTTATCTGCTATTGATAGCCAAACTTTTATTAAGCTATACCTAATCTCTCAAAATAAATGTTGATCCCATTGTTCCAGCATATAGAAAAAGGCAGTAGCAGAAAGTCGGACTATGTGATACAGAAAAATGTGTGAAAAGAATTCAGTATCTGTTAAAAGTTCTTTGGAAAAACATTGTTATTTTCTCTAGATTTTGCGTAAGGGTTGTATTATATAAGTTTTTACTGGGACAAAACGATGACTGTGTTTGCTTAATTTATTGTTTCTTTATTTAAATTGAAAGACAGAATTTATGGCCATGATGATATCTGTGGAGTTTATTATCCTTTAGTAGTTTTTATTGTTAGTCTAATTTGTAAAATCTTTAGCTGTTGCTAAGGGTGTGGAGGTGAGTGAGAAGACACAAACTGAAAATGCCTTGCAAATACCAGATACTACCTATTTTCTCCTGGAGATTTAAAAATATTTTGTAGCAGCGATAGTGACAAGAGTTCCCTTTTCAAGTTTTCCTACTTGGAACAATCCTTATGAGAAGATTTCTTGCACCAAAGCAGGGACAATCAATAAGCAGTTATCAATAGGGACATTTAAGTTGTGTAACAAAAAGGAGCACGCGATACTTAAAGTGAAAAATTGCCAGATCTGCTGCTGTTCTCAAATGGTTTTCTGTTCTTTTCCATACAGGAAAGTGAGTCTCCTCTGAACAGTAACATTGCAGCATTTGCATTAAAGGCAAAAGTGATCTATCCCATCAACCAGAAATTTAGGGTAAGGTTGTAGATTCTGCTTGTAAAAATTAATGACAATCATTCTGTGTCAAAGTAAATTGCAGAGTCAAGTAATGGAAGAAAATTTACTGCCAATCTGCTTAATAGGGATCTTTCTCTTTTTTTATAATCCATTGACTCAGGGCTTATTCTGTAAGGTATCAGCTGCTTTCAGCTCCCCCTGAAACCTGCAACACTTTACATGGTGTCCAGTCAGTTTTCACTGTATTTAAGGGAGCTTGTCTGCCCCTTACCATTAATGGAAGTTGGATCTGTCTAAGGATCCATAAGAAAAACACCACAAGGATCTAAAAGGAAGAGAGAAAGCATGCACCCAGCAGCTAACTACAACAGAAGAATGCTTTCCTAGGCAATGCAAAAGCCTGTCATGTATATGGAAACACTTTTGCTGTGTCAACTGTTTAACTTTTCCCTTGAAAGTAAACACTGAAAATTGATGTGATGTTCGTCTCCTTATTGTGTTGTATTAATTGACCTTGTGAATTTCTTTTGACTTGTAGCCTTTGGCAGATGGCTCATCCAACCCATCTTTGCATGAAAATCCAAAGCAGGCAGTTCTGCCTAATCAAGTGGTGGAGACATCTATGTCAGGCAGCCTGGGATCCCTGAGCCAGGGAGACAAAGAGGACTGTAGCTCCTCCACAACAATACATTCCACAACAAGCGATGACAGGTTTC
Source organism: Pyrgilauda ruficollis (assembly GCF_017590135.1). Lineage (NCBI taxonomy): Eukaryota > Metazoa > Chordata > Aves > Passeriformes > Passeridae > Pyrgilauda > Pyrgilauda ruficollis. Next base: position 7,679,739 of record NW_024508100.1, on the reverse strand, counting down.
AGGCTCGAGCCTTTCTAAAGGTGGCCAGCTTCCCTGAAGTGCTGACATGTGAGAGGTAAGCAGAAAACCTGCCCTTGTTTGGTCATTTCCTGTGTTTTTAGGACAGTCACTAAAGATGAAAGGCTGGGCATGAATGCACACAGTCACCACATCAGGACAGGGTTATCTGCTTATAACCCTAAAAAAGTTGTTGGGAGATTAATACATTAAGCTGTTGGAAGTCATCCTGTTCTTTGTGAAATTTTGGGAATCAGAACTGGCCAAAAGCTGTCTGATAAAAGGTTAGGATAAGGAGATGTCTTTGTTACAACTTGTATGCTCAGTTCATGTGTGCTGGGGATGGAGCTCTGCACTGTACATTGCCATCTCCCACTGCAGGTGCCTTGAGAACACTCCGTGGTCTGTTCTCTCTGTTTTAATGGAAACTACTCATGTCTTACTCTGGGAAAACAGTTCCTCTGATGAGGAACACTGCTGATGAGCAGGTAGAGGTAATTGAAATGGATTGTCACCTCTGATTTCCTTTCAGCTGCCCCACAGCAAGGTACCCCTAGATGAATACATGTGTCTACACTCTCCTTAGCAGGAATAAGAAAATCATGTTTGTGTCCCAGGGACTGGGAAAGGTGCTAGCAATAAGAATGTTTACAAAATATCCACTCTTATATGGCTGTTTCAGTTTAAGGCCATGCTTTCCCTGGTTGTATCCACTCATGCCTATGTTCACCTTGTCTTTTTCTAGAGGAAACTGCAGCACCAACTTAATTAAAAGCTCTGTGTTTTGTTTACTTTTACATACAGAAATCTTTCTGAAAAAGGAGGCAATGTAGAAATAAAGTAACTTCACTTCTGTTTTGGGGCAGTGTTTTTAGGAGGATCTAGTGGTTAAATGAAACTTACATTGTGTTGTCTTTTGGTGGAACCATCATTTAGACTGCTATTAATGCATTTTTAATCTTTGTTTTAGTTTTGATGTTAAGCTCTGCCTTTGCAGTCTTACTTTACAAGATCTCATGCTTCTTGATACTGAACTCAGAAAAGAAAAATATGTGGTAGGTACTTATATCTCATTTATAGCTCATTGTTTTGAACATCTTAGTTGAATATTAGTTTAGGAAATAACATAAACAGCTGGCTAGGTGAGATGTCATGCAGCAGAGTTGCATTTCCACATTATTGTCTCTTTTTTTCTTCCTACTCTGCATATATATGAGCTTCCTAAGGAAATAAAATATGATGAAGTATACTGGTCTGTGAAATACCAATATAGCAAATACAAAAAATTGGTTTTAAACATTACTCCAGAGATTAAAATACAGCACTTGAGACTCATAAGAAGTAATAAATTATTTAATAGGTGAGTTTGTCTTAGGGACAAACTTCCCTGTTTATGTTTTGCGACTCCAAAGACTTAAAGCTTTTGGAATAAAATGGAAAATTCAGTTCATCTGCATCAGTACCATTGTGGTAAGTACAATAGCTCTGAATTTTTACAATTGTGGGATTAAGGCACCATTTAAACCATAGATAACTACCTGCATCAAGTCACAGCATCCAAAACTGACAAGGAAAAAAAAAAAGAAAAGAGAAAAAAAATACAATTAAGGCCACGGATATTCAGTAATGATTGTTTGTGGTGCCTAGCTATGATCAGCACCATTACTGCTGCTGAGGTTTAACTCAGTAAATATGAATCTGGACATAAAGTCTATAACTTTTTCCTCCCCTATTTTCTTGGGCTCTGCTTAAACAAATTGGTAATTGCTGTTACAATTTACTAAATCCACTGAGAATATTTCAAAGGGTGGGATTTTCTGAACAAATTTCTAAACAACACAAAGGAGGAAACAGGAAAGTAAACCTGGGAAGCAATTTCTTATCTTATTGCAGATGGATTATCCACATCTAGTTAGATGAGAAAGGGAACTTGTAATCAGATTCCAGAAGGAAGTTTAGCTTGATTATAGAAGGTTGAACTTGATGTCAAAGTTAATTTCTAAAGGAAGGTAAGTAGCAACATAGTATGTAATCACAGAGAAACACAGAGAAAATGAGCATTTAACATGCTTTGTGGCCCACCAGAAATCACCACAAAAAACTTTGACCATCAGCTGAATAGCTTTATGTTTTTGCCAGAAGGAAAAAAAAAGGGAAAAAATAAATCAGTCTGAGAATAATTTTTTCTTTTCCCACTCTGCTTTCTCTGATTTCAGTCTTTCTTGGCATCAAGTCTAAGGAAATACATACTTTTCTATCAGTCTTCTCCTGAACCCTTTTTTTTTTCTTTTTACTGTCTATGGTATCTTGGTGGTGTGTTCAAAACTTGACAAACTCCGGTCCAAAATATTTGCAAGTGGGATCCAAAACATGACTGCTATATGGCTTTCTCTTCTATTGGGCTCTAGTTACAATATATTTTCCAGATTTTGCTCACCTGACATACTGGCTTTAATAATTGTTTCTATATGTAAATATGTACTTATTTATGTTTTTATATGTTTCACTCAGGCAAGTTCTGCATCATCTTATTTTCAAGATTATGAGAAACAGGCAGGTGGCTGTTAAATTTAATGTATTTTTGTTTCCACACTGGAAAATGCTGCAGCAGTTACTAATGAAGTGAATTAACCTTACACTTAAACTCTAATTGAGGCAAGAGGGGCAAAAGGTTAAGCAAAAGTTTTCCCAGTGTTAAAAAATTCAAAAACATCTTTTTGAAGACACTAGTATTACAGTCTTAAAAAAAAAAAAAGGCACACAAATGGAAAATAAGTATTTTTCTTGCAAGAGAAGCTAGCTAGAACTTGAGGTAGTTTCTTTTGGGTTGTATATAAAAGTGTTTGATGTACTGTGTTGCTGACTACTGTTGAAGTCAGAGTAATGAGTCTTTAGTATCTTTTGAATAGGTAATATCTTCCAGTTTAGGGGTTCATTAAACTTTAGAAAAATGGGCTTTGTATTTTCAAGTGATCTCCAGTCAAGAATAGTTTAAAATGTATCTGTCTGGTTACAAGGATATATGAGATTAGGGATTATCTGGATTATCTTCCAGTATCTCACTGGAGCCAAAACCAGAGAATTTTTCACAGTGGAAGTACTGAGAGTCACTGGTGATTTACCTGTTAATTTATCTGTTTTTTCTCTTATGATTTTGCTCCCTGGTTGATTTATATCAGCAGAAGTTATCACAAAGATCTCCTTAGAATGGAGAACAGGCACTTAATCTGGGTGTTGTTTTCTTCCTTTTAAACAGATGTTTATTCAGATTTTCAAGATACACCTCACAGACTTTCATCGTAAAAAGAAGATTACTGATGGTTTGTTGAAGAAGATACTTTTAAATCAGGAAAATGTAAGTGGGTTTGTTGGTTAATATTTAAGACCACACATAATAAGAGTTAATTTTATTGCCACAGCAGGCCATTTCACCTACTCATTTTGAACAGCCATGTCATTTGTAATCTATTGCTGAAGAAAATGCAAAGAAACTCCCTTGTTAGTTGATTTTCTACATTACCTTGTATGCTTTTCCTCTTTGTTGCTGTACAAAATGATCTACTTAATCTGTTAAAGATAAACTATTTTGTAGTTGAATCCATTTAAGCAGACAGAACATTTTGAACCTTATTCACTCAGATTTAATGGTTTCTAATTATCAGGAGCTTTGTTTGGTCCCAGATATCTTGCTGATAATAAAATAGCAGGATATAAAGTAGCAGTATGATGATCAAGGCTTTCATCAGGGAAAAATATACTTATTTTCCTCATCATCCTTTTTTCTTTCATGTACTTGTATTGCAGTCCATATGCCACTTGTGAAATGGAAAACATTCATTGACAGTCAATGTGCATTGCAAGTAGAGTCACAGTACTATTATTAAGGTTATTAGAAGGAGCAAAAAGCTTTACAAAACTATAGAAAACAGGAGAGCTATTGGTTCCATTTTCCAGTCTAGAGTCACAGAAAAATCTGGATTGAGAAGCGCATCTCGAGATTGTCTGGTCCAGCCTTCTGTAGGAAGCTTTGTCTTAGGTAAGGTTATCCAGTGCCCTGCCAATCCAAGTCTTGAATGTTTGTACTGAGAGCAGCCTAATCACAGCAACAATTATGCTTTTCTTATATGTAGATGGAATTTCACATCTGGACATTTGTCTGTCAGCTCATGAGCTCTAGTTGTTGACTACTTTGTGCAGTCTCACAGTCTGTGAATTACTATAAGGAATCTCTGTAGTTGTACCCTATGATTTATATCAGAAGGTATTTTGCCTTAAAGCACTCTTCTGCCTTAAATTCTCGGGTTTAGTATTCAAGCTTATAGTATTTACCTGATGAAAAGTGAGATTAGATGTGCAAAATCCTTTTCCTGGTGGTCTTCTGGTAATTATTTCAAATTATAAACAGAGCTAATCTAGAATAGGCATGTTTCCTGATAGAACCTAATCCTCAGTGAAGTTTGATGGCATCAGTGCCCTCGTGCTCTAAGATGCTGCAAGACAAAGACTAAATCCAAATAATTAGATGCAATAATTGCCAGAGAAGTCCAGTTGTTTAAGTGCCATATGAGGTTTCTGTGTCCTATATGATAGACAGAAAGATCTCATAAAACTGACAGTCTTAGAGGTATCATACAAGGAGCAAGGCTGGTTATGACCACCACATAAAAGAGATGTTACATGTTTTATTGCAGACAGCATTTTCCACTTTTAATTCTGCATCATAAAAATTCATGGGATTTTGATGAAATTGTTAGTGAAGCTTGTCAAACTCTACTTACATTTCTTTAAGGCATAAGGGTATCAAGTTAATGCATTGATAGCCAGAAGTGGATGGTATTAGAAGTCAGTGCTTGCTATGTAAGGCATGTTGCAGCAAAGGAAGAGTCACCCTTTTTGGTATCAGCTTACTAAGCAATGGCAGCAGACTGGTATTTGTCAGCAACATCAGCTTTCATAAAAAATCACCCTGGTTTCTAAAGGACTGAAAAACTGTGAAACCTCATGTAATCATGCAGCCTATAATTTGTCCCTTATGAGCATTACAGGTATGTTTATCCATATGTGTTTATCCAGCACTCTGCAGGAATCATTGTCTAATTAACACCTAGATACTTACCTGAGCTTTTAAACACAGCATGTACACTCATAGCAGCCATTTAAGATGGGGCACATGCATTAAAATAAAAATATTTGTAGATAGATTCCAGGAATTTTTAGTGTAAAAGCTCATGAAGCAGTGTTTACTAATGAATTCAGCAGAGATGGACTACAGTCTTGACTACTCACATCCTAGTGGAAATGGATGTATTTGTATTAAGTTTGCTTCAGAGCTACCATATATCTGGAGATTTCCTTGCTTGATACAGAAGGTACATTACCAAGAGACAGAACTTTCTGAAACGTTCCTGTTCAGCTTCCTTAGCCATGAGCCAGAACTGACATACAGATTCACTCCCAAATTTAGAAGTTATGTCTGTTTTTCTGTTTAAGAAATCACTTGATTTTTTCTTCCCCCAGGATTTTGAAGAATTACAGAAACAACTTGACTCCAGACTCCAGAATACTGAAATGTCAGGAGCCCGTAATTCAGAGTTCCAGACTCTAGAAGACCTAGAAAGGAGGGAAAGGGAATATTCCGAGCACGTAATAGATAATGTAACTTTCTAATTTTTTTCTAAAATTTTATTTTAATGTTATTATTTTGATGGGGAGTTCTTTAGTGCACTGGTTTTGTTAAGTAGTCCACAGTTAGTATTTTTTGTGTGTCCTGAAAATATTTTTACTTTGCCCCAGCAAAATATTTCCAACTCCCTTTGGGTGTGAATATGTTTTTATAGATAAAACATTTTTTATGCTTTTTGTAAAACACTACTGTTTTATCAGCTGAGAAGTGTCTGGTGCTTGTCTGATGATAAGATTTATTTCAAACCTATGTATAGCCTGACTTTTAGGAATCTTATCCTAGCAGTTTGCTTTTTTCAATCCCTGTAACTGAGTAAGGGAGTAATAAGAGCCTACAATTTTTTTTCCAGCAGAAAGAAGTGCTAAGACTATAGTTGCTGGGCAGTGTTTTAGTATGTTTTGTGCATTTACTTCAGCAAAGCTTTTTTCTTTAGCAGCTTTCTGCATGAGAATATATTTGCATTTTTTGATGTGAAAATACAGTTTGATAGCAGGCATTTGTTTGGTTTTTTTTCTCTAAAGTAGGTTCACTGTGTCAGTATGGCTTTCAGGCTAGAAAACTGGAGGTTAAGAATATTCTATGTCCTATTCTCCAGTAAACTGAGTAATATTCTTCCCAGCCCTCTTTTTGAAGTTTGAGCAAATTGACTGCTGATGAAAATGAAAGAGTGACAGCTCTGTGAGCTGCCTGTGCTGATTGACTGTGGCACTTCAGCCCTGGACCAAACAGCCCATCACCTCATCCTTGGGCCTTTTTCATACAGGAGTTAACATTTTTTAATATCTGGTGCTTAAGTGCTTCACTGGGAATTTTCTCTGCTTTCTCTGAGCCCTTCACTTTATAGTAGAAGTCCTGGTAACATTGGAGCATCTGTGTCTAGTTTCTTTTGCACTTTAACTTTGCTCAGTGGAAAAAATGATTGTTTAGAGTTTTCCAGAGTTACTCATGTAAAAATAATTGCTGGCAACCTTGCTGAGCAGTGTGAGGCATTTATTCACCAGCAGTGACCATCCTTCAGTGGGTCTGTCACTCTTGTGCCTGCAGATGCTTTTCGTTGTACTGAAAATAATTTCCCTCTATGCAGATTTGTATAGCTCAGTACCTTGAGCTAATCTTGTCTTCCTCTGAGAATATACTCACAGATGCCATAATCACTTTTTTTTTTTTCTCCAAAATTCATGGGTACTTAATAGAAATTGTGGTGATGGATGCATTTTTTACCTTCATGTGTGCGAGTAATTCCACAGAGCACAGAATATTGGCAGTGTGCATAGTCATGTTTGTGGAATCAGAACCTAAAACTAGGGATTGTCCATATAATAACCTATCAGAATTGGCACATGCACTGTGCTGATGTAAAGTATTTAATTCCAGCCAGCAAAATGCTTATGTAGCATCTAGCTGTGAAAGGCTTTGATGGTGTAAAACAGTAATAGTTTTCAGTTTTTGGTTTTTTTTGTAAAAATGTTGTTTGACTAGAATACCTGCTCCTACAGCTAAATAAACTTCCCAGAATAAAAGGGATGCAGTTTACCTTCTGGGTTTTTACCATCAATACAAAAAACATTATAGGCTCTCATAGATGCAATATGTAGAGAATTAACAAATTCTTAGCTACTTAAAAAGAATTACTACAGTTATTTTAAAGGTCAAGTTTGACCTACTGGTTATGTGCCACCACCAATATATTATATACATATATATATAATTTATACATATAAAATGCGTAATAGTCTCTTTATCTTTGCAAATTGTTCAATATAACTAATACTGAGAGCTGTCTGTCTTGTATTTCAGTAGACTCCTATATATGCCTCTTTCTGTAATGAAATACCAGATGATTAATGAGGGAACATGGGTTGTTTTTTGATTCATATTCCACAGATGGAAGCCTTCTGGAAGCAGACTGACAAAGCCCAGCAGGATTTTTTGGACCAATCAAAATGCTCAAGTGCCAAAGCAATGAAGATAATGATGGATCTGACTGAGAAGATGATTGCAGTAGAAAGCTTGTTAAGTGAATCTCAAGACTTGCAGGCAATGGTAAAGTGAAAAAGAAATAAAAGTTGAGACAGATTTAGTCAGTCTGAACAGAAAGAATTATATCAGTGCGGAGTCTGTCAGTCCTGCCTCAGGAGTGATGTAGATTGCTTAATCCAGTTGGTCTCTTTGAGCTTTATTGCAAAGAGCTCAACTTCCATTGCACTTTCGGAAGATTGATAGGAGGGTGATCTCTCTGCACTTGAGTTCTAATTCTCAGAATTCCATTTAGGTAGTCATATAAGGAAAAAGTATTATTAATGCAGATGGTTAACCAGGAGCGAGAGCACGAGATCCAGTCGATGGAGAATTGTTACTGTGGGCTTTACAAAATTTCATTCTCTTTCAAAATATTTATTCCACTTTGACAAATCCTAATTTAAATTTGAGGGTGATTCTATGTGTTCAGTGACTATAATTTGAGTTGAAAATTGTTATCAGCTCTTAGGAATATGGTCTGAATAGGGAAAACTGTGTTCATCAATGCACCAGCACTGTACTTTATGTTGTGTTAAATCTAACAGATCCTTCCTTGTTTTTTGCACAGGATATGCTGAAAGAGTTACATGTAATTTATAGATTAACATACAATTGGAATCACTGCATTTATTAGTAATTTGGTGTATAAAAAGATACAGTAATTATTAGCTTGTTAGTTTTGCACTGGAGCAGCTCAGTAGACTGAGCTGGCCAGGTATGAAAAAAACCTTTGCTGCTTGTCACACTTGACGCAAATTGGGCTGATGTACAGTAAGTTCCTTCAGATGGGCAGACTGCAGATAAAATAATCTGGATACAGATAGAGGAGATATTCCTGCCTGAAGTCACTACTGTGATGATGCTGAAATCTCATTGCAGAGTTCATTGTAGGTGCATTTCTATTAATTACAGTAGGTCAGAAAATCATAAAATCATTTGGTTTGGAAAAGAGCCTTGAGATCGAGTCCAGCTGTTAAGTTAGTACAGCGTTGTCAAACTCTTTCTAACCTTGCAGCATTGTTTAAAGCAGCTGCACTTTCACCCAGGAAGTCTTTCTCTGCTGTGATCATGGGCTACTTCTTTAACAGTGCCATAAAAGCTGCTAGGCTGTAGGTAATTATACTAGTTTTTTTTCGTATATGTATTGAACTCTGTTTGACCGTGTGTTTGAAGAAATCACAGCATTATCAGAATCAGGTATATGTCCTCATTTCAAAATGAGAACCTGTACTGGTGTGCCCTATAGTAATTTGAAAAGAGGTCCAGGACTTCCATGTTGTCTTCTGTCCATCTATCCTCCTTGAGTATTTAAGTTTTTTCTGCAAGACTGTTATAATATTTTCCAGACTTAATGTCTTCTTTACAGCTACAAATAATGAAAAACACCAATAATTTTAGATTAGCTCTTGCAACTGAACATGTAATAAACCTACTGCTAGCCTGCACTGATCAAGGCTTTCAGAAGTATTTAAGTACATGAAGATGGTGATTCACATGGTTTTGAGAAGCCTCAGTGGTTTTCTTCGTGTTCTGGGAATCAGTAGTTCAATGGAAGGAAAACACAACCAAAGACACGTTCGTGGTTTCTGAACAGGACTTTATGTTTGGTTTAGGACATTCAGGAAAGGTTATTCAACTGGGAGCTTATGGTGAAAATGATTGATTCACTGAAGTCCTCTATACCAGAAGAGTGTAAGGGTAGATTAAATACTGTGTCAAATATTCTGGACCACTTAACTGTAAAGAATAATCTTTCAGTCCGACAAAAGGAAGAGCTTCTAACAGACCTGCACAAGGCCTTCTGGGAACAGCTGGCACATTACAGTAATGGTGAGTACTTAGACTGGAGCTCATGACTTACATGAATTCTCATTGCTTTAAAGAGTAAAAAAAATTACAGTGTCAGCGGTATATACCTCTCTGTTTTAAAAAGATACTAATGAATTGACCAGGATCAGTTTTATTCTGGAGGGTATATGTTTGGAATGGGAACTTTGACTTGAGGCCTTTTATGTCTTGTTCCAGGTATTACTAGGTACTTACTCTATAGTTCACATAATCTATAGTTCAGTTAATTTGAATTGTACTTGCTACAAGTATTTGTGATATTTCTCCATTTACTGTTCACATACTTGGCATTGCTGGTTATACTGGCTGATGTAAGACACTGTCTTAGGATTTCCTAATAGCATGTAAAGCCAGAAGCAGTTGTGCTATATACAAAGCAGTTGTGCTATCACTCTTCTGAAAAGATATTGCTAAAGCTTAAGATCTTCCTATAAATCTCTCTTTTCTTATGTCGGACTAAAATACTTCTAAAATGAAGTATTTTCCTCTTCCTTTTGCACCTCTTCATATTGCCTATCTGAAAAGTACACAGTCATAATAAAGTCTAAGCTGACTGACCACTGATTTAAGGTTCTCTCTGTGTCATTTTGTATGTTACCTAATGCCCAATGTTGAGAAATATAGCCCCATCTTCTCTGATAGGTGCTGTTTCAGGGCTCAGTGCCTCCCATCAGCACTCACAGCAAATAGCAGTAAACATCTAGCCAGAAAGAAAATAATGTAAACCACTTCAACACAATTTCCAAATGGCAAATTGTGCAGAGCAAAATGGTATTAGGTTTAGAGTTCAGTGAACTGAGTAGTCAGAATGAATGCAGTCTTGTTGCAGTATATTCTTGCTGCAGTGCTGCTCACTCACTTCGGACTTGGTGGTGATAATTTGTGCCTTATCTCACAGTCATAAATTCACAGAATCACAAAATGGTTAAGGTTGAAAGAACTTCTGGAGGTTGTGTGGTCCACCCTGACTGCTCAAGCAAGTTGAGCTACTGTTGGTTGCCCAAGATCAGTATCTCCATGTCTCTCTCTACTTGGCTGTGGAGCCCAGAACTGGACACAGCACTCCAAGCGTGGCCTAACCAGATCTGAATGGAGAGAAAGGATTTCCTCCCTCTGCCCGCTGGCTTATGTTCAACCTGGTGTCCAGCAGAACCCCAGGTCCTTTCCTGCCAAGCTGCTTTCCACCTGGGCAGTCCCCAGCATGTGCTTGTGCCTGGGGTTGTTCCTCCCCAGATGCACACTTTTTACTTCCCATTGTTAAACTTCAGGAGATTTGCATCAGCCCATTTCTTCAGCTTGTCAAGTGCCCTGTGCATGGAAGTACAAGCATGTGTAGTGTATCAGCCACTCTTCCCATTTTTGTGACCTCTGCTGACTTGTTGAATTAGCACTCTGCTCCATCATCCAAGTTATTAATGAAGCTACTGAGCAGAACTGCACTCTGTATTGACCCCTGGGGTACACCAGTAGGTGCTGGCTTCCAGGTGGACTTTGAGCAAGTTTTCAATCCATCTCCGTGCTCATCCATCCTCTTCTCTGTGAAGATCTGTCAGGAGACTGCATTGAAAACCTGCCTGAATTCAGGGTAGCCAATATCCACCACTCTCCTGTCATCTACTGAGCCAATTACTTAATCACAGAAAGTGCTGCAGACTTGATCCTCTTTCAGAACATCTAGCTGTGTGAACAGTTTGCTGATATTCATAAATACATGTATATTGTGATGTAGTTTCTTTCATGGATGTTTGTTTCTAAAACTGTCTATGCCTAGTTCGTAGTTTTTACATAGGTTCAGCTGCTAACATTCTTTAAGCATAAATGGTTGTCTGTGGGTGATTTTTCCTTCTTTTTGTCAATTTTCAATGTTCCAAAGCAAAAATACCTCTGTCAAGGTCTTTATTTAATGCAAAGTAGGTTTTTATAGTTATATATAACTATATATTTTAGTTGGTACATCCTGTGCAGAAGAACATTGTCAACATCCTGGTTTTAGATAGAAATGAAACATGCTTTAAAAAAATATCTGGAGTGCAGCATTTATTCCAATAGAGCCTTATGTTGACCTTTCTTATGAGCTTCTAAATACAAAAGTTAAACTGTACCTATAATTCACAAACAGAGCACAAAGCCAGCAAGACTGTGCTCCTAGGGTACAAAATAAGGAAATAGTAAAGAATCAATAGTGTTTAAAAGTAAAACACTGCTACATTTATTTAAGTGATATTTTCATTACAGGCTTTCCTGTACTTTTGGTGCACCTTCAAATGTTCTCTCAGTGCATCATCAGCCTGTGGATAAGCACACTAAATTAGCATGGAGAATAAATAACATTTTTGGTGCTGCAGTACTGTGCTCCTTTTGTTTCCCTACAAAATAATTTCTTGTAGTTAAACCAGTTTGGTGTAGTGGCAGAACAGCAGCCACAGGTAACTGTTCTTTTTAGCTGCTTGTGTCAGGAGTGAAGTACTGCTCTGGGGCAGGGTAACTGGGGGAAATTAGTAAAGTTCTTCTTAGGTGGACAGGTAATGAGACCTGAAGTGGCAGAACATTTAAAGCAGTGATTGCACTCATCAGCCCAGGATGCAAATAGACTTGTTAATTTATATATCACTTGGAGCTACAGGGGGAATGAAGTGGGGAGGAATTTAGTCCGACATTAGTAGCACAAAATTGGAGGGACCTTGACAACTTTTACTGCAGGTTCTTGGATGAATCACTTTAAAAGTCTGGTATGTATGGGTTGCATGCCAGTTCAAGCTAATCTGAACAAGCACTGCTTTAGACCTTTTCTCCCCACCATATGTTACTGCCCCTGTCCTTGCAGCAGCATTTGCATATCTTCAGTTAGGTAATGAGACATTTACCGACCTTCCTGAAGCAGGAGGGGGAGGTTTGGGTGCTGCATGAGTCAATTTGTTTCTTGGACTAACACACTGCCTTTGCATAAAAAGCAGCACCAGTGAAAGGGAGGGTGCAGAATGGTAGCAGTCCAACAACCTGATAGATTTAAGTGCCAGGTAACAATTTAGAAGTTCACATCTAAAAAGGCCATCAGGGTAAGAAGCAAATTTCAAATCCTGCATGGTGATTACTTGCCTATTTCACTCACTAACAGATCTCCGTGAGCTTATGTTGTGTGACAGTAGCAGATGCTGCTTTCTCCCTGTGGAGTTGTGGTGCCTAATTGTTTGTGGTTTATGTTCCAGAGTGCATGCAACAAAGTAAAGACCTGATCTTGAAACGGCTGGAGTGCCGTGCGAAGAAGAAGGAAGAGTTCAAACGCAGACAGGAAGCTGAACGTGAGAGTCTCCTTAGCAAAACTTTCCTTACTGAAGATGTTCATCATTTTCTCAAGGTGAACAAGTAAAAGCTTATTTTCCCTATTCTGTTAGTTTTTGAAGCCAAATGTATTGCAGATTTCTCCCAGTTCTGTAAAATTGGGAATTTAGGGTCCTTGTGAGAATCATGTGCAGTAGCACAGTGGACAGGGTCAGAACCTCTGCTGCCATGGCTTTTCCTGCAGCGTTGGTGTTGGTGCATTGGAAGAGAATGCCAATGGGGTTAATGCAAAATTACATGTTTCGTAGAAAATATCTTTTACTTAGGTATTGTGTGTTGTTTCAAGACAGGAAATACCTGGAGGAAAGTATCCAGCCTGCATTACAGAAGAATACAGTCTGCGCTGATCTAATTAGCTTTTCTATGAGTGGGGTTACTGAGGCTCAAAAGACTTAGCAAATTTCAGAGAAGTAGAAGAAAAACTAATTATAATCTCTGGCAGGATGCCTTAGAGAAGGTTTGCAATTGATAATTTAATATGGCATACAATGGCCAGTGTAATGTTTTTGTGCTCATATTTTCTATAGAGATTTGTTATTATTGTTCCAAATGAATATACAAAATCAGAGTTCTTGGCTGTAAATGCTGAGAGCTGCAAAATTCGAGTAACTGCTGACAACTGCAAACCCAAGTTATTAAGAATTAAAAAAAAAATCAATACTCAATTTTTGTGACAATAAATAATTTAAGGTGAAACTGGTTACATCCAGCAGCATTAAACTTTTGCTGAAATCTAATAACTTAGATAAAATTACTGTATGAGAAGACCCAGATTCCAACTGCAGCAAACTATCAGAATTTATTGGTCTTAACACTGCAATTTTGCACCATGGGGCCATATTCTTTAATTATATTGTATGAATTGGATAAAGCAGTTACTATTTCTGTATGCACACCTACCTGGCAACACCTCACTCCAAAACAACTAGAGCACTTTTTACATCTTTGGCTTTTCTTAACTTGAGACAAATAATTCTGTCACGCATTTTTGTAGCCAGTGTGCATTTGTGAATGTATTTTCCTTTTAGACATCATTGGACACTCCAGACAATCTGGACACATCCCAGATTCATTGAACAAAGCTTAAAATTTTTGCTTTAAGATCCCTTCCCTACCAAGGTTCGGCCACACAGCTTTGTGCAAGAGATGCTCTATTCTGTACACCTGATGAGCAGATCATTAGTCTAGTGTTTAACTCAACAGCTTTCTGACAGGCTGAGCAGGGAGGGGCAACGTGCACTTCATGCTGCAGGACAGAACACAGCTGAGTTTTAGGATTATGAAATGCCTGTGTACAAATTATGAAAATCAGAAATGTAAGCCTTTCTGCTGCACAGTGAGAAAGTCTTTTGTCCCAGAACAGATGGGGTCTTAAATGCAGAAACTCTTCAAAGAATAAGAAAAATTTGTACCTGCAGCTCCCATGGTTTGACTTAAATAGTACAGTAATTATTTTGGGAGAACAATCCACTTGGCACTGAGGATTTTAAGTTTGTTTCATAATTTCACAGCCAGGCCAACAGTAAAAGAATTGATTGCAAAGCCTCACCATGAGCCCAGAGCTGTATCCATCAAAAACACTTCTTTTCTCTGCCTTTCCCCCTTCACCTCATCAAGGGCTCACACCACCAAGGTAGCAGCCTTGCCAGTAACTGACCTTACTGCTGAATTTTAAGTGGTTGCCAATTATGGTGGTGGATTTTGCAATAAACTTCATTCACATCAGATTGCTCTGAACACAAGTAGGGTGCTAACAATTGAGTTGATGCAGATCTGATTTTTTTATAAGACAGAATGAGATGTATAGTAAAGGTTAGAGTTCCTATATCATTCTTTGTCTTTCATCTATGTTTCTGTTGGAAAAGAAGCATTTTAATTTTGTCTTTTACTGGCAGGGAATGATCAATGAGTGATCAAGGAATGATCAATGAAGAACACAAACCATAAAGTGTCAGTTACAGTAATCCTGTCTGGCTCTGCCTACCCACGGTGGAAATAAAAGTCATAGCAGTTAATGTGTCAAATTCTATCATAAAGTATGACTCCATGACATGTGTGAACTTTCAAGTCTACCTCTACAAGAATGCTGAAGCATTTATGGGCACTTTGGTTCTCTTTAGCAGAGCTCTATTGACATACCTAATGAAGAAAGCCATATTTACCATGGGAGTGAAAGGGAGCACTTGGCAGATTAAATCAAAATATGGAATATTTATGTATAATGCTACTCATTAGTCTGTAGATTGAGGTAGCCTTTGTCTGTGAAATATAATTTTCCATGAGCCTGCCAACACATCCACAGTCACAATCCTTACTTGAAGAAAAAGAATTCATCCCTCTTAAAACTGTGACCAAGGACCAAGTCAGGACCATATCATAGATCAGCCTTTTAGGAACCACCATGGGTCATGGTGACCAACCCCAGTGCAAAAGCCCTGTACAGTGGGATACAGCTGTAACTCACGTGTCTCATGGTGATGTCAGATGGCTGTTCTGCACCTCATAGTAAGGCTGTGATGTAGTGATATTTATACACTGGAAAGCAGGTTTCAAATCAGATCATTTCACATGTTTTCTAGTAGTATTTACATATTATTTAACCCCATATTGCTGAGGCCAAGAAATGTTATACTCAAGACTGGATATGCTCAAATTAAAGTGGTAAGGCATGTTCCTTTTTTCTCTGAGTCATGGTTCCAGGTAAACAATTACTCTTGTAGTGATACATGGGAAGAGCATCAAGGAAGAAAAGGGAAGGCTCACAAGAAACTATTAAGATCTTTTCTGCTATTTAGATATACCTACTGTGTTTCTTTTTAGGCTTACCATGAGCTGATGGAGAAACACTGGCAAGCACAGTGGGATCTGGAGGAGGAGGATGACTGTGAGAGCACAGAGGCTGTCGCCGGTCTCTACAAGGTGCCACTTCTAGTGATAAATGTCATTTGCTAAATTAATTTTGAAGATTGTCTAACCCCACTACAGTGTCAGGCCTTGGGGAAGATTGCAGAATTGCAGGAAGGATCACCTCCAGGAATTACAGCTCCAGAAAGCTGGGCTGACAAAGCAGAAGATGGAGGCAGGACAGTCTTCCATATTAGCTTGCCTTTTCCAGTATCTTTCCAAAGTACTATGTTTCCTAACCTCATATGAGTCAGAAAATGCCTGCATGGTCTGCCAAAACATGCTGCCCAGGTGGCTGACAAGGTTGCAGTAATGTTGAGAGCATACAATGTTATTACTGCCAGGAGGGAGATTTCATTAATGTGGCATACTTATCTCTTCTGCACTGTCACTGGATGATAATATTCTAAGCGAACTTCACGACATCTCCAAAGACAATATTTTCATTCATTTCTCACAGAGAAATTTTTTTATTCTAGTTAGTTCCCTGAAATAGGTTCAGATCTTTGGTGTAAGTAATATTTTAACACTTCTTTTTGTTACTGATTTGGAAAATTCTAGGTGCTTCATGCTTTTGCATCATCTTTAATTATTTTCTGTCTATGCAGAAAAAAATATGATAACGTGATCTGTCTGGTGAAGCCCAAAACCATAGTCAGTAGTGACCTTTAATTAGGCTGGAACTAATCACTTTCAGCTCAACAGGATCCTTGTCATGATTAATTATGACCACATCAGGATATTGTGGAAACTTGTGGTCCCTATCACTTATGGCTAATATACCCATACCATCTTAATTAGCAGTAGTCCACATGCACTTTTTCAAATTCATTTGATAAAAATATGAAGCCAGTGAATCAGAGTAGATTAAATGTACAAAGCTGTGTAATATAGGAAAAATCAACATGTTTGCTTGATATTACTGTGCTCAGTTCATCATCCATAGTTACTAACTTCTCCATCCCTTTCCTCAATTCATGTGAAGTCTGGAGACGAAACAATTTTTTTTTTTTTAATCTACACAGTTCCTCCTCATTTATGAAATTATATTGCTTTCCTTTGTTGTGTACTCTACTTCAGTAACACTAAGACAGGACTGAAAATCCTATTTCTTTCAGTACTAAGCTAAATTTTCTTTCCCACTAAAAAAAAATTGGTTTGGGTAAATTAAGTTTTTCTAGAATTGCCAGGTTGCCAGGAGAACTGCACAAACTTGAACTCTGCCAGTTCACCAAGCTCTAGTCCATTATATTCCATATTACAGCTGCTCTCCTATGACTAGACCCAAACACTGCCAGATATGAAAAACTGCAAGTAATCTGATGCAACTGGCATCTGTTTGAGGGTCCACAAATCTTTATTTCCACTTTTTTATTTCTGCAATAAAACATTTTTACTGTGATATTTAATATAATGAGTGACTACACTTTCTTCCCTTAACCCCAAATACAGATCCTACGAACTGTTTTAAGAGAGGAGGCTTCTTTTGAATATACCTTGTAAGCTAGAAAGAAGAGATAAAACAAATGAGCATAGCCCCACTGAAGGTAAATGGGGCTGTGCTGACTTCTGCAGCTGAGGACAGTGCAGTGTTTACATGTTTTCCATAGCCAGGGGCATAAAAGCAAAACTAGACTTGCTGTTAAAGGAAGGAGGTGCATCTCACAAACACAATGCCTTTGCTTCTCTCTCTGCTCCACCACACGTTCAGAGCAGAAGTGCAGCATGTACAAGCACAAGTCTTTCCATGGGCAGCAGGACTTCACCTCTTCACTTAGTTACTCCAGTTTTGTCATAGGAAGAAGCTGCTGCTACTATTGGGAAAGGCAAGGTAGCAGTGGGAAGATGACAGACATTTGAGATCCTCCACAGTGCAGTTGTGTGACTGCAGCTCAAGTAGAGTTAAACAAGCAGGCATTAACAAGCTGGGTACCAGCTAGCCTCACATGGCAGCATCAGCTCTGTGCTACAGACCAATGTCCCCACTGGGTTTGGACTTTGTAGAACCAGCTAGTTTGGGCACTTGTGTAAACACTGCAAAGCCTGATGTTGCCTTTCCAGAAGATCTGCACTCCCTGAAGCTTAACTGACAGTCATTTGCCTTGCAAATGGAGAAGCTGAAACACGATCTCAATGAAAAAGGTGATGTTAAAATATAAGGAAGAGGTGAACAGGTAACCCGTGAGTATTCTCAGGACAGAAGAAAAGGTGTTACTAACCTCTGAGTGCCGCTCCCTTGTGGAAGATCCTTAGCTTGTTCTCACAGTGCTCTTCAAAGCCCTTGTCGAATTTCTATGCCTTTTCCATTTTTTTCATTTTTCACCTTTTAAACAGATCAAGATAGATTTATGTAACCCTCTAGCACTAGGGAAGTCTGTACTGCTACAGTACATGGAAGAATTATCCAAATTTGTGAATAAATATGTAAAAATTCAATGATCTGGAAGCTGACTGTGTTTGCATAGAATAATTGAGTAGGTTTGTTTTGTGTACGCATGAATAAATCAATTAAAATGATTTAACCAAGGTCAGTGGAGTCTGTTGATGCCTGAAGTGAATGAATGAGTTATATTTGGAGGATTTTCAGCCACACTACTGGATTAAAATAGTGTGTTGTAGGTGAATAGTTCTTGTGTCTAGACACAGGCTCCATAACTAATTTTTGAAACCTGTGTTGAAAAATGAGAGCAAATTATTTTGATTATCACAGTATATCATAACTGAAGGAAAAAATGTGCAAATATAATTGAATGGATCAGCCTAATATTTTTATGAGCAGGGTCTACAGAATGATCCTGTATACAAGGGATTCTGTGCTGTTTTTACCATTATTTTCTATTACATGGCAGCAATAACACATCACCCACCCCACTCCCTGCCCCAGTATGTCCAGTTCTGTTTCCCTTGAACAGATTAATGGCTAGGTCAAACCTGTCTCAAGTTTAACATACCAGATAGTCACCAACCTTTAATATTTTCCCTCTTTTTTTTTTGTTGTTGTTGTTATTGTTGTTGTTGTGTGAACTACCCATGTATTTCAGTAGGGAAAGGAGAAGTGAAGAGGTTGGGGGGATAAGGCTATTATTAAGAAAACAGACAGGCAGATTGCACAAAGGAAATCAATTAACAGCTAGGAATTACGTAGTACATGGTAAGATAGGTCTTTTTCTTCTGCCTTTATTTCAAAACCATAAAAACACAATTTATTGTCATTTATAATTCCCCTTTGCTGATAGCCATTCATCAGAATGTTATTTCATTTGGCTTGACATGGGAATACAATACACAAGAATTTAGACTAAAAGCTATTAAGTCATGAGTGTCATCAATGGGCAAGGCAGTAAACATAAATGTGAGTTGGAGGAAAAGTATTTGATTTTTTCTATTGTTAGTAAAAGAGAGAAAAAATGTTTGACAAGATAAAAAGTAGAGATTCTCTGAGACTTGGTCTTTCGTTACGTTCCTTATGTAATTTTGTTAACATGAGATATGGTTAGGGGTGTTGGACTGCATTTTTGGGTACCAAGAGCTGGCATCTTTTTAGGGGGAATCAGTCAGTTTGTCTCAGGTGGAAATCCCTATCAGGAGACCTCTGCCTCAAAGGCTCACTTTTGAAATTTTTGCCCTGTGACTTACCCAAAAATAGAGCATCATCTAATAGATTAAATCTGTGAACTCATACCATGAGAGCCCATTCTAATTCTGGGTTTGGGCACTACTAGATTTGTTTTGGCTGCTTCAGTCAAAGCTAATACGAGATGTCTGGTAGGGGTAGCCTTCATTCTGAAGTCTTCCTCTTGCCTACTGCATTAGAAAATGGATTTTACCACTGTACAGATTCACAATTGGCTAATAGTTAGATCTCATGAAGGATGTAACCTTATCTACAAAGGCATATTTCTTAAAAAGGAGTACCAAAAGAGAAGATTGGAACTGCCTCCTGGATAAATCAAAAACCAGTGAGGGGGCAAGACTGAAATTTCAATAGACCTCCATTTTAAATGTGTGGAAATCAAGCAGTGGAGCTTTTTTATTAACTTGTGCTAAGAATTATTTCAATGTCACTGTGCTTTTTTGATGTTAGGATGCTTAAAAGCAGGTAGGGTTTTCATTTTCCAACTGACTTCCCAGAATTCTTCACATGGAAGAGAGAAGTACATGCAATCAGCTTTTCCCTGTTTCAAGTGGTGTATCTTCTGAGTGTATGTGGAGTATCTTCTGGTGGCCAGTAGTGTGTGTGTGTCCAGTACCCCAGAATTTTGGATATATTTATGGGATGTATGATCTGAGTATTGAATCTCTGTCCTTCCTAAGATACAATATGGTTTGGGAGATGAATCTCTTACCCCCTAACCAAGTGTCCTCGCCACTGAGCTTCTGGGGGCACATTCAACAATGTTCCACAGCTCTGATCAGATACTTAATTCCTTCAATAAAATGTTCTATCACAAGTTAACAAATAGTTCTGCAGTTGCCTCTTTCAGATTATATATACTTTTCAGTGACTGGCATGTAAAATAAACTACAATCAGCCTTTCTAAATGCATTTTCCTGCTTCACAATTTCACTATTCACTCATCTATATGTAGGAACCTTTTAATCTTTTAGGTTTAAGGGGGAAAATTAATATTGTTCTTTGAGTGAAATCTGATAAGCTGTGTATTTCCCCTGGTTTTTGACAAAATTATATATTTACTGTCTTGTTTAAAATTCAGATGCACTCAGCATTTTAATCTAAGCCCATTTTATTTTCATGTATAACCCATGGTATTTCTTTATGTGTTTCTCTGGGGATTTTTTGAAAAGCTTTGAGATTGACTGCCAGGTACTACAAACAGGTTCATTCAATACTGCAATCAGCTATTCTATTAATAGAATCAATTTGAATAAATTTCGTTAAGTCAAAGCTCTAAAAACAAGACATGGCATGTCAGGAAGCTTGTAAAAAATATTTGTAGAGGCTCTAGTCCAAAAATAAGATCCTGGAAGCAGTACTGATTTTCCCTTTCTTTCCTGTGGAAAGTAACTTTTATAATACGTGGTGTGCCATCCCTGCTCACAGACAGACTTCATTACAGTTTGAAATCAAGTACATTCCTTAGAGTACAAATAGTTTTGAACTATTTTGTTAGCTTGAGTCACTGGGTAGAATTCAATCACATCTGCAATCTTTCCTAAATGTAGACTTAGAAGTTCTCCTCCCAAATTTTTAAAGGCCATTTTGCCACATTTTTTAAGTGCTGCATTAAACAGCATGGCCACTGTGTTGTCCCTGTGGTGTGGCCTCTGGGTACAGCATGCTGTCCTCAGGTCTGGCATGCAAGGGCTGCCTGGGCTCTGATGTCCCTGTGATTGTCACATTAGTGAGGTAATATAGATAAGTCATTTTGTGGGAACAAGACCCAATCACATTTTTCTTCACTGATTGTGGTAGTGCCAAAGGTAAGCATACAGTATAATTTGAAGGTGCAGGGGGTACAGGGAGAACAAAATGCCATTGACAGCCAGGAACAAAATACCATATTTTTGTTCTGTGCAAAACATTTCATGGCAAATAATAACAGAGCTGTGAGCGTGCCAGGGAAATGCTATCAGTTCCAAAGCAAAATGTGTTCAAAAGGGATTTAGCTGCCATTGTTAAGGAATAGAATTCCTTAACACTCTGCCTGAGATCTTTTGATCTACTGCTGTAGAAATGCCACAGACTCCTCTAGACTCCTTCTGAACTATTTCAGACCCAATAGAAATTCTTATATCACTAAACACCCAGGAAAGGCAGGAGAATTAATATGTCCTGAAAGGCTGGTAAAGCTCAGAGGAGAGATGGTTTAGAGAGATACAGCCATTATTCTGTAAATGTTGTATGGGGTATGTAGATTAGAAGTGCAGTATCTTTGAGTTTATGTTAAATCTGAAAACTTGGGAGTCTTGGATTTTAAAATAACAGCAGAAGAGAGAATTCAAGATAACCATTTGGCATTGCTTTTGGCAAGCTAAGCCAGGCCCACAACTACACAGATTATTAGTATGGTATAAATGACTAATTAAGGAGTAGGGGCAATAATCCTTCAGCACAGGATGCACCTGTGTAGCAAATGTTCCTCTAATGACACTGTCATGTCTAGATTGTGAGCAATCAGTAGAAATGGGAAAAGCATTATCAGAAGTTGGATATTATGTTGGGTCTTTGGCTACTAATTCTCATGCTTATACCCAGTACTCATTTTCAAAAAGCTGTAGTCCAATTTGCAAGAATTCAGAATACTTTGAAATTAAAGAAAGCCAGTGGGAGCTGGATTCTGAAAATCCTGCCTCATTTAAACAGGTAAGAGAGTGAAAAGAGCTGAGACAGCTCATCTCAAAGGTGTAGTGAACATGTTTTTTAGTGTTGTGCCTCAGTTTTATCCATAAGAAGAGGTTACTGCAGGGAGCTGTTAAGCTATTTATTGTTTGTGAAACAGCTAATTAATATGGTGATTAGCATCCTAGAGGGATCATAGGAGGAAAATAATAATGTAGTTCTCAGTGCACAGCTTGTATATTGTACAGTAAATGAGAAATATTGAAATATTTTGCAGAAATCAATCACTTCAAAGGGTATTTATAAACCTAAACATGGAACAGATAAAGGTGATGTGAAAACATTACATGAACCCCAAATGTGGGCACAAAACTATATTTCTTATTCAACCTAAGTTCTGGTCTTTATTTCTAAGTTCTTGTCCTTGCACTTTTGTGTGGTTTTGTTCCCTTTTCAGCTGGGAAAACTACCTGTCCCCACTCCTGCCCAGAAATTATCTCAAATGGCACCCAATTTGCCAACACAGCTCCTATCACCACTGTGCATGTGACAGTGAAGCTAGAACTGAGTTTTTAGCTTGGATGTCATCTGACTAAATCATCCCAATGCTTCTTGTGAGTGAAACAGCCTCAGCAATTTAAAGCTGTTCATATGGGACTAGTTTCATTAAAACCACCAGAAGATGTTTGTTTTCCTAGCTTGAAAATATTCTGCCCCAGGATGAATTAGAATAATTCTATTCTTCAGGCATTGAAGAGTGTCATATTTTGAAGTACCAACAACTGACATGACTAATGTCACTTTTGTCTATCTAAAAGCCATACCATCCTTTTTAATCTTCCCTCTTTCTTCATTCATTTCATATCAGCACCTGAGAAAATGTGCCTACAAGTTGTGCTACACTGGATTGTTTCCACAGCCACTTTCAAAATAGGTGTTTTTATAACACATCACCATAGCCAGTAAAACAAGATGTTCTTTTCTACTGCAGTCACATGTGAGCAACAGTCAGGGCACAGGGTCTCATGTGCTCTTGCCATTGTTGCATTTTAAATGTCTTGTGTAGCTTGAACCAAAACATTTTGTTGTTCCATCTACAAAACCTTGTCTTTTTAACTCAAGCCTTAGTGGCATTGGATTTTAGCTCTAGGATTTGGACAGCAGCCCAGTGTATTCACATGGTTCCCTTACTGGCATCAATCGTGGAACATGTAGGGGAACAGCTCCAAAGGGCTGGGGATTCACTTTGTCACCTGTTTCTCTCTGTGCCTCTGTTAGGAGCTGTACTCCAAGGCTTCCCATGCTTTAGCAGAGTTGGTGACGGAGCTGTTTCTTCAGACCCTGCCTGTAGTGACCAGCCTCTCTGTAAGAGAATGTGAGCTTCTGAAAGAGGAATGGCAGGAGAATTTGGTCCCTCAGCTGAAGAAATGGGAGAACCACCGCCAGAGACGCTGGAAGCTTTTCCAGGAACAGCTACTGCAAGAAAAAGAAGTAAGATCCATGTTACGCTTTGAGATCTCAGTGTCTTAAAAATGGGATACAGAAAAAAATTATCAAGATACTTATCTGTAGGGGTGTTTAGTGTATAAATATATAGCCTGGTCCAGATACAACTCCAGGCTGAGGAGGAGCAGTTTTATCTGCAGGATAGAGTGAATATGTATGCTGTGCATGTAGGCTTGCATAGAGGAGTCAGAGAGTAATTACTGAACATCTGTCCACAGTGTTTGACAGCTTTGTCAGCACATAAACACTCTCTGGCAAGGCTGCTGTCTGCTGTCCTAAACTGTTGGCATCTACAGAAACACTTCAAAAAAACCTTTGCCTGGTCTGTTTGGAGAGGGTACATATAAATACAGTTTACAGGCATGGAAGCCTTGAAATAATAAATATTTCTTACTAATTTTTATGTATTAATACCGTAATAACTGGAAACATATGATATGTACTTTTATAAGCTTACTCTACTCTGCAAAGGTGAAAAAACACATCCAGCTTTCCTGCTCTGTGTGTGCCCACCATAGGGGCATTGACTCCAGAGGAGAAAACAAGAATAAATGCTGACAGGTGTCTTTAGCATCAGACTGGGGCTCAAACATGCCTTCAATTTATTCATGCACTGCTCTTTCTCTGTTAACACTGCTTCTAACACAGCTTAGTCAAAAAAGACCTTCTTTATTCAAAGGTGTGTCCTTTCCTAAATGTTAAGTGCGTGCTGCAATGTATAGAGTAATTGGAGCTTCTTAAAAAAAGGTTGGCAGATTTCTTTAACACTGGCAGAATCATACTTTCCCTTGCCCTCATTCTCCAAAGTGCCTAGAGAATCCAGTACATTGTTAATGAGGTACTAAGCAAGTCCCTAAGTATTGCAAACTGCATTAAGGTGTTCAACTCTTTCACCCACTCACATTTAGGATTCTGCTGTAAAACACTGTGATTCAAGAAACTGTGGGCTCCCTACTAAATCTGGTAGAGTTGTTTGCTAACCAGTGGCTTTAGGACACCCTTGGCAATACAAAAGTAAATTTTTTCATTGAAAATGTTGAGACATTTCCTTTTTTCTTCTATATTTTCTTTAATCTGGAGTTATGGAACATGTACCTTGCTGATCTTTTTCTATTTTCATTATTGTAACTGACCTGTTTTGAAAAACAATTCTGTTTTTCTGATTTGGTGTCACAGGGCTATTTAGCAAACTAAACTAAACTGTGCTTGGGACCAACCACTGATGGCAGTGGGTCTGCTCACATGCTCAGTGGGTCTGCTTACATTTGTATTTTCCAGGACTGTTGGCTGGCATTTAGTGTTTGATTTTGGCATACCTGTACCTTTAGTGATTATTGAAACAATTGCCTGACCTCAATTTTTTTAAAAATTATTTTGCCCCTTTTTATCAAGGCTTAGATTAGAATACCTGACTTGTCAAGTTTAAACATTGCTGTTGATTTTCACATTCATCAAGGGTGCACAAATTGCCTGTCCTTGTATGTGCATGGCCTGAGCAGCCTGGTCTGGTAGGTGAAGTACAAGCACATCTTGCAGCACACAGAGCCTTAAGCAATGTGGTGGGATTCACTGTCACTAAAAAACACAGAGAAGCAGGAGGTTCTGGTGTGCAACTTGTGAATAATGTCATGTCAGAGTGCACATTAGGGCACCTCTGCTGTGGCCCTTTGAACCTCATCGTCCCATTGAACCTCAGCCATTGTTCAGGGCTGTAGAGGATGTACCTAACAAACAAGAGACTCATCACAGAGGGGGGACATCTCAAGTCTGATGTTTTGGCCCAAAAATGCTGTTTGTGCATTCCTCTGTTGCTATCATTGGGCACACTGTTTAGTGCAGAAACCATACCCTGGGAATTTTTCTCAAAGGATTTAAAGGATTAGTTCATCTCCAGTGCTCAGCTGTTAGATAATAGGTCTTTGGGCAGCACTGTGTGATGGATTCCTTGTATGTGAATTCAAGTGTTCTGATCATGCCCAAGCATAGGTTATTTAAATTAGAAGATTGGCTTTCCATCACTTTGTGTACCTTGGCATGCATAATGTAAAGCAGATGACTTCCTAGCTGGAAAAAAAAAAACAAAAATAAAGGGTTTGCTGACATCATTAACAGTAATTACTGAGACATAGAGCTATAGAGGAATTAACTTAGCCGTGACAGAGCTCTCCCATTGGTCTCTGACTCACTAGCACTGCAGCTGGGCTTTATTCAATACAAAAACTTCCTGAGTGGCAGACAGAGCTGTCCTAAGGACAAGTGATTCTGCAGGATAAATTCCAAAAAGAGATAAGAGTTTCTCTTAGTGAGAAATTAATCTTATGTGTTCTCAAAACAGTATTTTGTGCAGGAGCCTAAGTACCTTTTTTTAACTTAATGCTTGTGGCTTTTTGGAAAGGATTTGAACTGCTTTGTCTCCAAAGAGAGCATGCAGGGAGATAGCTATTCCACCAAAGCTAGGCTGGTACTATAACACAGCAGCATGAACATTTAGGCAGTAAGCTGACACTTGCATCCTACAAAAAGGAACACTTGGTTTCCACCTTAAGAAGAAGAGATGTTGGACACTTGTGCCAGATGATTATGTCATTTGGAAGAGCCCATAGATGTTGGAGTTCTGGGTTTGACAAAAGATCCATAAGTCAACAGTCATATTGACAGGCCTTTTAAATTGTCAGGCATTTTGCAGCAGGAGATATGTCTTTCATTTGTCTCTTGATAAATGTGCTGTGCTGGGAGTTACAGAGTCACCTGCTTTTCAGGCTTGGGAAGTCTTAACACCAGAAGACTTTTCACCAGGGTATTTATGTGTGCTTTTCAAAGTGGCTCTAAAAGACATTTTTCCCTTTTACTTGAATCACCTTTTTTTTTTAAATTATCTTTCCTAGCACATTTCTGGAATATGATGTCCTTTGGGTGAAAAGAAACACTTTTACAACTAAAAAGAAAAAAATCAGTTTCATATATAACTTTGCCTTGTAGGCTTGAGGAGGCTATGAGTGAGGCAAATGGGAATAAATGACTAATGAAAATAAATTTTGAGCTTTTCCCACATAGTCCCTAATTCATGATTTCTGTAGAGAGCAGTTCCAGGGAGCAGCCTCCTGCACCAGGCTGAGACTCACTTGGCAGTCATGTGCATCGCACCCCATCTACAGGCCGAGACAGAGAAATCACTTTCCTTTCATTCCCTGAATAATCTGTGCTAAAGATGTCAAAACAGAAAGGAGAGGCATATTTCTCACCTTTATTGCCAGAGAGTAATCCTTAACTTTAGCAGTGCTTCAGAAGTAATGGACCTGTGACAGAGAAGCAAAACATTTGGAAGCCTACAGAATAAAAATGAGATGAGATTTCCATCCATTCCCACATCATTGCTTGTTGCCCAGAAAGTTGAACTGGCACCTGCTTACCAGTTTTGACAGGGTGGGCATTTTATCACTTTCTCTGGTTAATTTTTTCGTAGCAATTGGAATAACACTCCAAGAAGCCAGACATTCCTTAGAGCTTTACTCCCTCATTTACCATACTTTTGTCACTGGTTTTACTGGTTTAATGCAGGGATCAGAGAGCCTGAGCTCCATTCCAGACTCTAGATTTGTGCAGGAGCATGAGTTTGTCCCCTCCATACAACCTATCTCTGAGCAAAGTAAGGCTGTTCCCAAGAACAGGAAAGCTTGGAGACGTGCCTGGTGACTTGACCCAGCAGTGGAGTATTGTTGCAAGCACAAAGTCTGACCTTGCCACCTGGCCTGAGGAAATAGTTGTTTCTGTTTTGCTGGTTTTCAACCGCATGCCAGCAGCCTCAGCATTCCCAGAGAAACTTTGCTGTCACATTTCTGCCTCTCTATGTGAGGTTTTCAAGTAATATGGAGGTGGAAAATACCCAGCTCTGCAAGCCCATCCCAGTGAGCTGCCTAGGTGTTGTTTCCAATTAAACATACAATATCCTGTTTATTCCAGCTGATCCTTTCTATCTTGAACATCTTCCTAATGGCCTCTTTGAGATGAAAAACTGTTTAGTATTTGGTCTAATTCTCAATCATCTCCCTTATTCATCCTCTCATCATAAATGTGTAATGATTCCCCCTCCTTTCCTCTTGTTCTCTTACTACTTACATGGCTGAGGTACTTTTAGTGTTCAGTTTAATAACTGTGCGCTGGAGGAATTTCTGCTGTATTCAGAGTTTCCCATTGGTCTCAGGGAGGTGCAGAGTCATTTTATAAATTGTGCATATGGACTACCTCAAATGCACTCTTAATGGAAAAGGTGACTCATTCTTTATAAGGATCTCCTCACTACTGCAGAATTAGGCTGTTTCTTCATAAACGGAAGTAAAGAACAACTGCAAGAATCACTTTCATTGTTATCACTGACAGTGATGGTATATACTTTTGGATAGGATATACTGATAGCAAGCAAGGTACTATATTTTGGGTTCTTGGCTGCAATATTATATCATTTACCATTCCAACTGCAATTCAGGTATAATCTCCTGAAGGTGTTCTGTCTCTTGGTGATTTATACCTTAATGCTGTTTGACTTGCCCTTCAAGAGCAACTTCTCAGTAAATAATCAGGTCTCCAAAAATGATGGAAACCCACAGCTGAACCACAGCCAGTCTCTCACTGGAAATAAAATTACTTCTGGAAAGTAAAAGGTCGTTTTCAGACTTTCTTTGAACTGCTGAAAGAGACATTAAAGTACACAATGTGATGGATCTACAAGGCATGTGCAGAGAGGTGTGAAACACCAGGAGCTAAATCCACAGAGCTGCTAAAGGGAAATGCTGATAACAATTATTACTTCAAGCAAGTCTTTGCCATCTGTCATGATCATACCTGAAGATCTGATAGACCTTAATTTGATGCTTGCAGCATGCAGTCAGAGAAGACACTGTGCTCAGCTGTGCTCTGTGATTATCAGACTCACCTAGAGTCAAATCAGTTGAGTTCTGGCTACACAGCTACATCTGAGGCTCTTGCCAAGAGCAGCCTGGTGGGTCTCCAGTGCCATGCAGTCTTTTGGGCTGTGCTTCTCATGCTCAGCTGCATTCTTCCCATCTGTCACTTGTTGTTGACTGCCTGCCCTCCCATCCTTGTCAGGCATCCTGCTCAGGAACATGTGTTTTGGTAAGGTTTTCTACATGGAGAGAGGTCAGTTAGATGTGTCACTGTGTATTCCACAGAGAAGGCACTAGCCATGAAAGAAATACATTTTTATTTTGAAGCCAGAATGAAGTTTCTGATGTTCTCTACACTTCCCAGGGGAGTTCATTCTGTGTTCACAGAGAAAACCTCTCTCCTCCACAGATCACTGCTTCCCAATGAAAAAACTCATATCCAGCAGAGAGGCCCAGTATCACTCCTAATTTCTAACACTAACAATTGTGCAAATATACATTTGTGCTGGCTTTAGCACCAGATGGAAACTAAACTGCAAATGAGCCACTCCCTTTCCCCTGCCTGTTCCGGTAAGGGAGTGGCAAAATCTGAGACTATGGGTTGAGATAACAATTTATTGAAAGCACAAAGCCATGGAGTAAGAAATTCACAATAACAACAGCAATATTAATAGCAAAGGTGTACAAAAAGAGAAAGTGTTTTACCCAGCAAAAAGGAGTTCACCACTGGGAAAAAACAAACAGATGGCAGATGCTCCCTGTAGGTTGAGTCCACTTGGTTCCCCAGACAAAGGTGATACGAAGACCATTCCCACTCCCTACCTATGTGGCCAGCAGGAACAAAGGCAGGATGGCAAGGGAACTTCCATGGCTAACATTTCCCACACCCCCCATCCTGAAACAATGGAAGCCAGTGACAAATAAACCCCCTGTGCTGCTGCTCTGCTGGGCTCAGTCCTGCACAGGTGTCTGTTGCTGTTTCTCCTGCCCAGCTGCGCTGGTCCTGCAGGTCACTGCCACTTTTCCAACCATTCTGCTGCCTCCTTTTAGCTCAGCTCAGCTCAGCTCAGCTCAGCTGGCCCAGGCTCGGCTCAGCTGTTGTCAGGCTCTGGATACAGGTAACCTGCACGTAACCTGCTTTTATTCATCTGTCAGTAGCCTAAAATATACTCTTCATCTTACAGTAAGAGTTGGAGCCTTGCAAATATTTCAGCTTATGACTTACTATTCCTTAAATACTGGCAATATACTAAATAAAACCTTAACTTCATATCACCAAAAGTTTACAGTCTAATGGCAAATCCATCAAAATTTATTTAAAGATTAAATTCTTCAATCTAAATATCACTGTGAAGGAGCTGTAAACTTGCAGTCCATATATTTACCTAATCACTTAATTTCCATTTCCAACTATTAGCACTGTTTACTGTGACAGAAGTGTGATGGAAGATGATACCTGTATTTTGTTCAGTGAAAATAAAAACTATATTCTCTACTGGTGAAAAGAAAAAAACAAATAAAAAGCCTACTGTATCCTGCTGATAAGAATCAGTGCAGTATTTTGTGCCGTATTGTTATTTTTTTCTTGTTCCTGTGTTGCTGAAACTGAAAAATCTGTAGGAAAGACAGTTCAGGGCTGATCCAAACCAGTGCAAAGTTCTTCTTTTCAGTGAGTTTTGTTGAAGATTGATAATTGAAAAAAAGTAGAATAATTTTAATTCAGCATGAGTTTGTTTTTGAAAGCAAGGGATGATTTTTCTAGCAAAAGAAACCATTGTTTCTTTATGCAGTGACTGGCTGAAATCAGAGTATCTTATATTTGTAATTCTTTTCCCTGCTTTTAGCTCTGGATAACAGAATATGCTCTGTCTGCTGTGATGCAAAAGCACCTGTCTGAGAAACAAGAGAAGATAATGCAAGGTGTCGTGAGCAGACTAGGATGCCTCAGTGATGAGTAAGCATGGTGTCATCCCTGAGCAGTGGGGTAAAACTTCACTGTTGCATGCCCAGATAAAAAATTGTGTTCATTAAACTATGGAAAGTGGTGTTGAGGGATTATTAGCTCCTTCAGACAGAGAGGCAGTTGGTCTTGTTTTTCTGTCATGGTATCAAATGCAAATTTTAAAAATAGACGTATCATGACTCCTGGATATTAGAAAAAATAGTCATATATGATCTGTCGCTGGTGTGCTTTGTGAGCATCTGCTGTGTTTGTGAGGGGCTCCTAGTCTTGAACCAGCCTCTCTCTGCACTCCCTATGGCACAGTGGAGTTGCATTTTCTGCGAGATAAAGTTTTCGTCCCAGCAACATATAGATGGTAATTTAGCTATTTTATTTCTGTTTTCATTTTAATTTAACTTCAGTGTGACAGAACTAGAAGTGTAACACAGCAGTACCCATTCCTTACACCTGAGCAGCTTTCCAAGGCATGCTTTGTACAAAAAGACGTTGCACAGAGTGAAGAATAACTCTTGTCACCTTTAAGCAATAACTCTGCTGAACACAGGTGTGAAAGCAGCTTCACTGATGGATTTTTAATGGTCCTTTTTACAGGTCTGTTAGCTCTATATTGCAAAAGCAGCAGCTTCTGCTGTGCTCAGTGCTCAGAAGGCTAACCTTGCGAAGAGCGGGGATGGCAGCCCTGGCGCGCATGCGCCTGTCCAGAAAGAAGAGCTCGCTCCAGGAGCTGAGAGAGCAGCACACCCTGCAGAAGGGATCCTCCCTGTGCCAAGATGAGGACCAGTGGCAGTTACAGAAGGCAGTGGTAGGTACAGTGTCCAGGTGGGTTGTCTCTACAGGTCTCATATGCTTTGATATTTGGCATTAGAAGTGGCCGTTGCAGACCTAAACTACAAAAAAACCCAACAACAAAAAAAATCCAATCTCCAACAAGAAAGAAAAATATTCTCTGTCAAAAACATGTGCATTGCTGGCACAGGAGGTCCCTGAGTGTGCCTGTTGTAGTTGGGGCAGACATTTTAAAATCCCTTATACTTTATTGAGTGTCCTAGCAAGCTTATTTGGCAACTTATTTATATGGAAATACTATGCAAGGATGCCAACATGTATAAAGGACTTCTGCAAAGCTACTGCTTCAGGGAAAAGAACCTCCTACTAATTCTGCTGAGGATCTTAATATGCACTTGAGAAGTTCTTACTGGAACATTAGGACAAATTCTTACTCCTACCACACCAATCAAGTTCTTCTATACTGTCATAATTTTTCATTCTTTTTTCTCTCTCTCTGTTCATAAGAAGGTCAGCATGCATTCCCAATCCTCCCAAATTACCTGGCTACTGTAGGTCAAGAAGACAATAAAAAGTTTAAGGGATTTTTAGACATGATTTTCCCATAGGTCACTTTCACCATGACTGGTTTTTAGTGTTGATCTATTAAGTGTTGATTATTTAATTACTTGCATTGAATATTTATGTAGAGCAACACCACATTTCATATTTCAACTTCAGACAACCCTCCCAGCAGGTATCAATGATAGCTCTGCCCAGCCCACTGCTGCTGTACATATGGCTTGAACCCATCAAACACTTTGCAGCTCTGTGCTCCATGCTGTTGCTGTGTAATTAGCTGAGAGGTAAAATTCTGTACCCCTCTAATTTTGATTTGCATCATACAACAATCTCCACATGGAAGAGGAATAAGGAAAATCTGTGTCCTGCTGTTTTCATATTTGAAAAATATCAATTGAAGCAGTTTCTTTTAAGTTTGAAAATCTGAAAAACTCATTAACCTTCAGAAGATTTAAAATATAAAATGATAAAATAAAAATGCATATCACTGCATTCCTCTTGCTTTCCGCTGCTCCCTCTCACTTAGCTCACATGGAGACGTTAATTGATGCAACAATCACTGCCTTCCCTAATGAAAATGAAATGTCCTGAGGTATTAGTGTTCCTATGGCCTCTCTCCATTACAGCCTCTTTGAAAGTCCAGCTAAAACCCATCTCACAAAGAAGTGTCTAAAAATACCCTTGCTAGATTCTTGCTGCTGAAAACACAGGGCATAGGTGTGGAATTGGGAAAAGTCAAGAGAGAAAAAGCATGTTACAAACATCCTCCAAAACTAAAAATAATCTATAAGGAGTTCAGGAAAAGGTTAATTTACAGACATTCAACCAGATTTTTAGATATATTGTGTTGTTTTACCCAAACTTAATTTTTGCTTGGGCCAGTTTTATACTGGTGGACTATGTCATGTCTATCTATTGATTTCATATGGAATGTAAAATGACTAGTGAATCCTAGCTTGGGCATAATCACATGACATTGGGTCTCTAAAAAAAAATGAGAAGCAGTTTAATGACATTCCAACTTTCTCAAAACCTCAAAAACATAAGTCATAGCAATCAATATAACATGTGAGAACAAGTCAGCATTAATAAGGATATTTCTACAGATGAGTGTTTTCTGCTTGCATTTTTATTTCCAAGAAGGCATCAAATAGGTACTATCACATCTTCCAGAATATTTTGATGTTATTTAGCCTTAACTGAGTGTATAAATATAAGAAAGACAACAGAATAGAAGGCCATCTGTGGCAGACTACTACACTTGAGGGTGACAGAGCAGACCATGCTGGTAAGCAGATACTACTGTTCACTAAAGAGAGCTTAGATGAAAAGTGTGCACTTTTCTTGCACAAAAATTGAGTCAGGGATGGTCCAAAGACCTCAAAGGACTTAAAATTCTTTAGCCTAAAAAATAGGTGCCTTCTGGAATATCATAGGTTTTAAAACTGACATCAAATATGTGAATAGAGAACCATTGTTCATGTTTCTAATGAAAGAAGAGAGCACCTAGCAATATTATCAGATGGCAGGTTCAAAATTAAGAGATATGTGGAGAAGCTTTAGAACTCACCTGCAGAGGATGTTGTGCAAATGGTTTTCAAGTGTTATTACCCACATTTGTGACCTGTCCCAAGGGCCATTGGTACTCCCAAGGGTATTGGTACTCCCAAGTACCAGCAAACCAAGTTTTTCTCAGGTAGACCACACAGACTGTGCAAGCATTCCTGGTGCATAACTGTACTTGCCTTGCTCCTGTGCAATTTATCAAGGCATCCACAGTTGTCCCTTGCTGGACTCAGGATATTTCACGTACATGGGAATACATCACTTAGGAGAGACTGATAGGACAGGATGCAGCTTCTGCTGTATATATCATGACAGAGGCTATAGTTCTGTTGGAAACACACGTGTTAAATGACTGTATGATAGGACATAGGATAGGACATAGGACAGGATGCAGCTTCTGCTGTATATATCATGACAGAGGCTATAGTTCTGTTGGAAACGCGCGTGTTAAATGACTGTACAAACTTCCTCTGTGAATTATATTATTGTAATTACTGAAACTGTAACATTCTGAATGGGTGCAGGACTTCCTTTCAAAGTGAAGCTGACTACAATTGTTAACATATTTAAATGGCAGTGCTGTCTTATTTTCTGATTACTAGGAATCCCACATTCGTGAAGAGGAGGAGAAGCTTGAGGAAGAAATGCAAGAAACTAATTTAGAATTTCACCAGCAGCTAGTCACAGAAATCCAAGAAGCTCTTCAGTTTCTTCAGCAGCACATGGAGCAAGTGATTGGGCAGACCCTGCTGCAGTATGCCCGAGGGGAAGCTGAAAAAAAGAGTTCAGATGATGAACAGGACTTCAAGGTATGGAAATGGTCAACAGCAGTTTTCCAAACAAAACAAGGGCTACCTTGCACAGATGGAAAGCAATTTAATGTATGCATTAACCTATGCCTGGGAGTATCAGTAGAAAACCCTTAGGACCTGTGTTAAAACTGAGCATAATTTGCAAAGCATTTGCAAGATAGCATTTATGTAGCAGTACAGTATTTGCTACAGCAGCCAAAACAGGTTTTAAGTCAAACACTGGAACAGGAAAAAAATTGTCACAACTCTTGATGACAGATAATAACAAAAAGAAGAAAAAAATTGAGATGATTATCTATTGATTAAGGGTTTTTGACTAATTAATAATTTTCATTCTACCAGCTTACTATTAATTAAAAGAGAAATAAATAAAATCAAAATGTATATCATAGATGAATAATTTTTTTCCAAAGTAAATATTTGGATTTTCTGAAAGTCACAGCAGAGCTACACATGGATTAGCTTGCTTTGCTGGCAGTTGGCTTGACTGTTGAAATGGGCTGTAGAGATTGAAAGGATAGGGGAATGACCTCTTCCCAGATGGAGATGAGGCAAATTAGAAAGATTTCACTGCAATTTTTCATGTTGAAATGTTGCATGGTTTTCAGTATCTTAGTCTACCCCATTTTTAAAGCCACATTTAAATTCATAATTGTGTGTGCACATACCAAATTAGGTATGGGGTTTTTTTAAACAGATCAAAACACTTTTGGGCTTGGAAAATGAATTGTGACTTGTACTGTGTGATACAGGAGAGACTGGTGGAATCTGCTGTTGAAAGTGTATATGGGACCAGCAATAATATCAATAGACTGGTGCAGAACTACTACCAGCAATTAGGAAAACTCACAGAAGAGTATGAAGGAAAAAAGCTTCAACATCTGAAATCCTTACAAGGTTCGTATGGTACTGACAATTATAAGACTGTTTCCCAGTAAGTGTGCTCAGTGTAAGGTTAGAGGATTTTGCTTCTTCTGGCATCCCTTGGCCTAGTAAATCTGAATTTAGTGTGCCAGGCACTTTCCTCCAGTCACAGGAGGAAAGGTGGGGAGTACCTCCCCTCTCACAGCCAGCCCAGCCCAGCCCAGCCCTGAGTACATTCAGTAACTGCTCCCTGATGGTGCAGGGGGTAGGAAAGGTGCCTGTTGGCCTCTCTGAGTGTTCAGGAAAGGTTGCATGCTCCCCAAATGAAGGTTACATACTCTGATCTGTTACAAACCCATCCATCTCCCTCCTGTTTAATTTACAAAGAGTGCTGTGAGGTCTTGTCTGTCAGATGTGCCCAAGCCTTGCTGCCGGGCAGGACTTCAGGGGCAGGGGCAGGAGCCTGGTCAGCAAATAAGCACTCAGGCACAGAGTGTGAGCATATGCAAAAGTAACCAGGATAGCTTCCAGTCAGGGGAGAGGGCATCTTGTGAAGCTGGGCATACCCAGGAATAGGTCACATCTGAGTGGAGGGTTTTCTTTATAATGCGTTTTTTGTTTAGGTAATACAGTTCTTGCTTAAGGCATCAAGGTCTTTTCAGAAAATATCTGGTTTGAATTCCATGTTAATCAGTTAGCCTAGTGGGAGAAGTAGGTAAACAGGAATTCAATGACATTCCTATCTCAGCTAAATGATGCACAAAGTATTCTCTTTGCAGCAGATCACAGTGGCAGAGTGTGTAAGAAATACTTGATATCCCTAAGGAGCAGTAAGTTGGGAAAGACTACCTAGAATCAGGATTAATTTGTGAAGGTTGTCACAACGCAGAGTTTAATTTTGAGCAGAAAATTTTTCAAAAACGTTATTTCAGCAGAAGGAAATGAAAGGATCAGAACGAAGAATAAAGAGAATGAACTGGCATTGAAAGAAAAACACACCAAAGGCCTCCTGAATGTGTCATCTACAGTCCACCAAAGGTTAGACCAGACAGCAGCACTGCTGTCTATTTAAACTTTGTGAGTTATTGCAGATCTACATGAATGTCTAGCTGAATAAATGTCTTGAGTTTGCATTTTGTACTTCTCTTTGATGGAAAAGAAATACCTATTGCCAAATGATGCCCTTTAATCTCAGAGAATTACTTTCTTATTAAATAAACTTTTTGATGCTCATTAGTTACAGATTGAAGAACTATACTTAGGCAGTTTGAAAAGAGAGAATGAAATTCAATGCCAAAACATATGCCAAATTTTAAAAGAAATTTAACATAAATGTGGGATGGGAACCAATGCTGAATGTAATTCATTACATTCCATCCTTTATACTCTGAACATCAAAAGTGTTTGTTAGTTTGCTGTGGAGAAAATATATACCATAATGAAGAGAAAATGCTTGAAGCCCAAAAAATACTCAAAGTGGAAAGAAAGCTTCAGTGAATGCCTTGGAAAATCAAGATTACTTGCACTGAATTTAGAATGGAATCCCTCAAATGTTAATTAAACAAAAATCATATTTAATTAATTACTGATTAAATGAAAATTAAGTCCAGTCAAAAAGCACTGCAATTAAAAAGGCATACGTTATCATAAAAAGCTCTATGGCTTGTCATGTACATTATACATTTTTGTTGTCATTTGATCTCTTTACTCTTCATTTACTATCCAGAAAAAGACAACAGCTTCAGTTTTGGCATTGTAAAGAGGTTAAATCTTTCTTTAGACATTCTGTTTCTTCTAAATGGAAAGATATCATTGCCCACTTTTTTATCCCTGTTTGAGTTAGTAAAGAAATGGATTTGTGTAATAAAGGGTTTCATAAAAGATCTGTTAGTTATTCATTATCAAATTTATCATTTATTGTGACATACAAATTCACTTTCCAGCTGTTTTCTCATTTGTTTTTTCTCCTGTAATATATTCTACTATCTTTAAACAAAATACAATGAAATTTGTCTTCACACAAGCAGAAGTATGGTATTGAAGAATGTAGCTATGCAGCATCTAAGCTGATATCATAATAATCAGTAATCAAACACATTTTCCTATTGCCCTTATGATTTCTTTTATGGTCTAGTCCTTTGTAAATTAAAGACAAAGTTTACATTAATTTGTCTAACTCCTATAAACTCAACACTGTTTTATTGTTTTATTTCTTTTTGCCCTTGATGCAAGGTTAGGAGTGTGAGTTCAAAAAGCAAATGTTGAAAGGTAACCTCTGCAAGCAGTGAGCATTAAAATAGCAACTTCATTAGGTGTAAATGTCAGAAACTATTTGTGTTACCTCCTTCCCTGAGGAATTTGATGGGTGATTGGCAGCATTGCTTTAAGGTAGATCACACAAAAAACCAGAAGAAATACAGATGCAGCAAAGTTGCAGCCATTGAGGTTGTACTGTAATAATAATAATTTTTAACCAGAAAAGTAAAACAGGTGAAGAATACAGTTGTTAATGCTTTCAGTTCTCAAGTTTCGAATAACCATGTTGATGGCTCAGTCTGGTTCTGATGATGGCTCAGTACTGAAGAGCCTGGATGAAATGCCTAATTCTTAAAACCTTATTCTCACAGCTGATCTTTGAACGTTGTTTGCCTGGGCCCTTTGGCAAGCAGACAGTAAAACTGATCCTAGAAACATACAGTGGTTTTGAAAGCAGGCTTCAACTTTAGAGCTGAATTCCAGTTCCCAGAATCCAGGCATGGACACTGCAAACTCCTTTAATTCCTACCTCCAAAAGGACCTTGTATCCTATGGACAGCCAAGGCAGGTTATTAAAATAAGTAAATCTAAAAATCTACCACAAAATTTTCTGTCCCAGTGGAAGCTGTCTGGGCCAATAATGTTAATGAGCCTTTCTCTCTACAAAACCTTCTAAATAGACTTTGACAGGATTGTATTCCTCCCTTGCACTGAACAACATCTGTACATTTCCATTTCTCTTGACCAGGATGGTGCTACAGCAGAACAAGATTTTGGCTCAGTTTGAACTGCGGCAACAGATTCGTCTGGAGTCTCTGAAACAGAAGCTGCTGGGATTGCAGCACCTAGGAACTGAGCTGGAGAGTCAGCTAAGGGTAAAAGGGTTCATGGATCTGAAGCATTCAGTAGAGAGACATGGGACACATTGTAGGGGTCTCTTTGCTAGCCTAGTTGAAATCAGTGCCGAGATTCATCTCTGTCTTGTAGGAACACTTCCCTGATTGCTTCCCATATTGTTTCCTGTGTTTCTGCAGTGATGTGCCTGTTTAGTTGTGCCACATGTAAAAAAATAACACAGAACTGAGCTGTGTTGTGTTGAGTGATGGCTGCTCTGTCCTTGCATGCAGGGAGCAGAGCAGGACTTTGTGAGTGAGTTGGCTGTGCTGACCCGAGTTCCACTGACTGTGAAGAAGAAGCCTTCCAAAAGGAGCAAGCCAGCAGGTTGGTACTATCCTGCATTGTTCAGAAAAAACCCCACAAAATTCTACAAATCACTGCAGATTTTGCAGTATAACACAAAGGAGTTTCAGGAGAGATTTTTTATCAGTGCCATTTCCCTAACTGAAATGTAGAAGAGTAATGAAACCCTTCAAGGTCACCCAGTTCTCCAGCAGCACAGCCACAAACAAGTGTCACCTTTCCTCACTCCAGAGCAGCCTTTAACCTATAGATTGCATTGTGTCCACTGAGGTAAGGCTTTGCCCTGCTGAAACCAAAACATTTTTCCTGTCTTTGTCATGTCCTTTAGAAATTATTCTGTTCACCTCAGTTGCTGAATCCATGGGAGAACAGCAGAGTTGAATCACCCAACTTTCATTCTCATGGCAGAATGGAAGAATTGCCTCCCACACATGTACTCAAAAGTACAACCCTACTGAATCAGGAAACCTGATCTATTTTTATAAATTTACTGTAGTTTTGACAAGTTATACTAATTCATTCTTCAAGAGATACTTGGGGACAAATTTTTAGAATAGCAGTCATGTTTCCTAGTCCACATTTCAGATGCAGTGTGCAAGTGTCATCCTTTGAGCCGTGCAATCTTTCTGTCATTATCAGGATGAAACATATGGCGCTACATTTGAAAGATGCTGAAAGGCAGGATGGGTGCCTGAAAGGGAAAAGCAGGTCACTCCCTGCACAGTTTTGAAGTCTTTCTCCCCAGCTGTTGTTTCTCAGGTGTGCAGAACTGTGCCTTGGTAGGCACGGTGACTGCAGAGTCAGGGCCCTCAAAGTGGTGAATTTTTAACATCATGTTCTGATTCAAATCACTCAAAAATATGAACTAGCTTTTCTTCTGCTTGGTGGTAATAAAAAGCCATTTTCAGTTACTTGCTAAGAAAATATACGATAGGGCTTTCAACTCTTGCACCACATGGGAAGTTACTTCAGTGTTCAGCAAGTGTGGCAGTTCAGAGTCTGCTGTGTGAGAGCTAACCAGTGGTAAAAAAGCAGTATGCTGGGCTACTGTAAACTGAAGTGATTTCCTTGGAATAATAATAGGTATGTATGAAAAGTTAGAGTGTAACTTTTTGCTTCAGGTTAATCAAAACCAAACAAGTTCTACTATTTGTGATTTTTTTTGTTTTTTTTTTTTTTAATCCACTGCATTTGGCAATTCAGGTGAAAAAGCAAATTCCAAAAGACAGACCTTCCAGTCACCCAAACCAGCAGAAAAAGATGATTCCCATGAAAATATTCAAGAGCCCCATGGAATAACTTCTGGCTTATGCAGGTATGTTAGAGACTAAAAAGATGGTATGTGAAAAGCTGTTTGTAAAAATATCATTTTTTAATATAAAAACTGCAAAATCTACTTAAGGAGGTATGTCAATCAAACTCAAAACGTAATTAATGCCTGCACTAGCTGAACTTCCTTAATATTTCCTTTCCACAAATACTTAACCTTTTTTACCCCACAATCTTTTTTAAACTTAGGAAATTCATCTGTATTTTGCTTGTCTGTGCTGCTATGTATTTTATAAACAGCTTTGATTAAAGGTAGGGAAATGAGAAATACTGTTTCCTAATTTCCTTTATTTAGTTTTATTTAAACCTTAGTCACAGACAACATAAATCAGCAGAGACAAGTGAATTCAATGGAACTAGGCTGAAATGTAGCAACCAAAATATGGTCTGTGGTATTTAGGCTTTCAACTTCCACCTTTATTTCAGGAACAAAGGCGAGCGCCAGTCTTTGGCTGATGAGGGCAGCAGCTCTAACAATGATTTTCTTGATAGATGTTTCAGTTGGCTTGTGCTGGGGTGCTAACTAGAGGAGAAATGGCTACAAACCTGAAAGATGCCAGCTGATCACTACGGGCAGATCAAACCAGCCAGCTGGTTGTTGCGGCTTGATATATTGAGCAGAGAAAATCCTGCTGACAGGCAAAGCAAACACTTGGTTCTCAGGAGCCACAGGCCTCTGGGGAAAAGTATTTATCCCCTGAGTGACCTCAGCCTGGGACTGACTTCAGGAGATGGCTCCTTTCCCTGATGGCATCAACCCTTTTCACACACTCCTTTCCCACAGCCAACGAGGGATGCGTGTGTGGGGAGCAGGGACCCACAAAGGAAAGTTTATGGTTTTGCAGCTTTGTTTTGGCAGCCCCAACAGAGGCAGTGAAACCAGTGAGTGCAGAAGTTATATAGCGAGAGCCTTTCTTTTACCAAAATTAATTTCCTTCAAGAGAGAAGTAGAGCATTTTAAAAACTGTCTGCAATTTTGTTTTCTTTCTCTTACTTATTCTTTCAGAGAGATGTCACAGAGTTCACATGAAGGGGAGACTGAACCAAGGAAAAACTCAAAGATGTTAAAAAAGAAAGGCAGCAGGTAGTAAAAGCTTTTGTCTGAGCTGTCTGAACAAAGTGTACCAAGGCATCCTTCTGGGGAATCTCAGCAGCTATAGGTACTTACTGAGCTGCTTTGCTGAGGAACAACGAAGAAAATCAATAATAACTCATAAATCTTTTTTAGCTGCAGACCAAGAATCAATTCCAACTTCCTTTAGCTGTTAATAAAACATTCCCTCTTGGTTTTGGTAAGGGGGAACAAGGAAGTCTTTAATACAAGATCTTTGAGACTGCTTGGGTAATATGCTGGGGAGACAGTTTTAGATTTGGAGTAAACCTGAGGATAGTGTGCCTGTAGGAGAACAGGTGCACACTGGGGCCAGGTCAGTGTACCTCAGTAAGGTTTCATCACAACAGTGATGGACTGTTTACTTTTGAGCCTGACATGTGGTACCTAGTAGCATTCTTTTTTGTGAATGCTACTTTGACCTAAGGAAAGGAGATGAAAATGTAGAGAAAATGTAAACAGGCTTCAGATGGTACTGGTACATCAAAAGATGACATTTGGTTTCTCTTTTGTTATATTTTTGTGCTTCCAATCCTATGTAGGCTTTTTTAAATTTGTACAAAGACGTTTATATATCTATTTCTCTGCCTTTGTCTTAGAATTCAAATTGTTACTTTTAGAGAAAATGAGAGAAAACTGGTTTACTTTTTCACTTTTTATGCTTCAGTTTCTGGTCTCCTTCCTTAAGTGCACCCTTTTGTTTCCAATGTACTTTGTTATGCTCATTACATTTCCTATGGGAAATTCTTGTTATGCAAAGCAGTTAATTCTTACTGGCTGTAGAGAGCACCTGTATTGTGTAATAAATTGCCCCATTTAAGCAATCCTACAGCTTTCATGAAGTGGGAGTATTCTGCCTTTTCAAAAATAAACATATATTTTGCTAATGAAAAGTCTGTCCTTTGGTGGAAGATGGAAAGTACCACACCAGTTACGCAGTTTGCCTCAGACAAAAGTGCTGCCTACAAACGAGTCCACCAGGCCTGTTACACACCTGTGTTAAATGGTTAATTTTCATCTCAGCTGTAAAAAAAATTCTAAATTGTACCCTTTCAAGCATTTAATTCTGATATTTCAGCACATCGGCTCTATGGTGTCTCTGCATTCCCAGTGTGGACATTTTAACATTTTAGTTGCTGCTTGTTCCTTTTTTGGGTTTTGTTTTTGGTTTGTTTTGTTTTGTTTTGTTTTGGTGGGTTCTTTTGGTTTTGGGTTTGTTTTTTTGGGGGTTTTTTTGGGTTTTTTTTGGTAACGGAATCAACATATTCACGTTAAACTGACCACATTTCACTCTGCAGTGCTCTCTGTACACAGGCACGGGGAGCTGTTGCCATTAGAGCAGATGATGCTCTAAACCCCTCAGGGCAGCGGTAGCTCCTGCCACGCTCCGGGTGCAGCAGAATCACTCGAGAGTTACCCAGGTGGGGTCTGCCCTGTGCTGTGCTTTGGCCAGACCGGCTCGAAATGGCATTTTCTCTGAATGAGGAAAGGGAATTGTCCCAAAAGCAGGGCAGCAGTGCCCTCTCCCGGGCAGCTCGCGGTGCTCTCCTCCCCTCGCAGGTGGAGGAGGCGGGCAGGGAGCTCCGGGAGGGAGCCGGGGGGTCCCTGTGCCCCGTGTGCTCCCTGCCAGTCCCAGGGGGATCCCTGTGCCCCGTGTGGTCCCTGCCAGTCCCCAGGAGGGTCCCTGTGTTCGGTGAGATCCCTGCCAGTCCCCAGGAGGGTCCCTGTGCCCCGTGCGATCCTCACCAGTCCCAGGAGGGTCCCTGTGCTCCCTGCGATCCCCGCCAGTCCCCCCAGGTCCGGGTGCGGGCACCTCCCAATATTCCATCTGCCTGACTTTCCTGGGATTTCTTTTCTCCCAGGCACATTGGCAGTCACCTGTCAAACACCCGTTGGCTTATCCCCGTTAGTGACTTCAGTCCCCTTGAGTTTCCCCGTGGATACACCAAGTTCAATGTCATGTGCAGGTGGGCAGTGTGACACGTGCCATCGCTGTCTGTCAGTGAGGCAGATACTGAGCAAGACAGGGTTTAACTGGACCAAGAAACAAGTGCAAAAAATGCAGACAAAACTCAGAGCAGTTGCTTTGCAGTTAATATTTGAAATTTTATGTTATGTTAGAGAATCATACAGTCAGACTAGGGGAAAATGGGATACCTAGGCACCAGTCACAGCTCAGTTTATAGTGTAAATCCAAAAACTCAGTTTATAGTGTAAATCTATAGAGCACCCTCTCTTTATTCTGGAAAGGATAATATGAAGGTTTGATCATGCTTTACAGGTACATATCAAAAACGCTGCAGAAATTTAGGGGAAGTGTCAATTCTTCCTATTTTAAACATTGGTGGTAACATTATTCTATTTCCCATATACCAACAGCCCTTACTGCCATCACTGAAATTTATCTGGAAAGTTTGTAGAAAGTTCATCACAACCATGATGAAAAACTATCCTAAAGTCAGTTTGTTTAGATGAGTGAAATTTAGTTTTTTACCAACAGTAGATGAACAAGGATTGGTAGCTTAGTAGTAAGTGCAGAGGGAAGGTCATAAGGAGCAGAGCATGGTAATAAGGAACAGAGCATTCAGATATCCCTGATTTTTTAAGGGAGGTGAAAACTCAGATGCAAGCACTGAATTCATGGACACTTCCTGACCCAAAATATAAAAAATGCAAAATCCAGTGCTCTGTTGAGCCTGCAATAAAAACACACTTTTTTATTGTGCCTAGAGCTCCTTGACAATTACACAGGATTAAGATACAACTTGAATTAAATTACTGCTGTTCCAGACTGATGTTCTAATTATGCAGTTATCTCTATAATGCAGATTTGTGATATTTCTAATATTTAATTTTTTTTTTAAAAATGTAACACCTACAGTGTTATTAGTGCCATTGTATATTTAGATACACTGATAGATGAATATCTGTGTAGATATTTTGTACCCTAAAGAGTTTTCCTTTGACAAATGTTTATGTCAAGAAGATGGAATCATGGCAAACTAGTGAATTCTGCTTGCCACTCCCTTAGATCTATGAGGCTGTTGCCATGTGAGGTCTTTGAGAACCATGCTAGCTCTAAATGGCAAGAAACAGCTGGTGCCAAGAGGACCAGATCAACGCTTTGCCATTGTGCTTTAAGCTGTGCATTTCCGTGCTCCAGGAAAACATTAGTGGCAGGATTTCACATGGGTTTAACCACATCTTGGCAAATGCATGGCAGACAAATTCACTGAGAGCTACAGGTGCAATGATGCTGCTGCTTCTCAAAAATTACAAAGCACTGGAAAAGGAGCAGACACTCAGAGGAGGATTAGCATTATATGCTTGCTCCTCTGACCTCCTCCAAGCTTGTGTTGTTGGCTACTGGAACCCAGAGCAGA
Source organism: Pyrgilauda ruficollis (assembly GCF_017590135.1). Taxonomy (NCBI): domain Eukaryota; kingdom Metazoa; phylum Chordata; class Aves; order Passeriformes; family Passeridae; genus Pyrgilauda; species Pyrgilauda ruficollis. The sequence continues at coordinate 7,635,410 of NW_024508100.1, read as the reverse complement.
TGGTCATCTGACCTGGTCTAGTCTGAGATGTTAGTTCTTGAAGACAAAGACCAGTATATTGCCAAGGGAAACATTTAAAGGCTGGGACAGCTGTCAGTTTTGGTACAGTCTTAGCATCATAATTAGCAGGCTTTGCTATGAACTAGAATTTAGACATGTAACTGCATTGCTCTGGTAGCAGACAAACTGTAGCACAAGACAAACTGGTCCAAAATACGCTCAGAAATCAATCCAGCCTTCCCTTCCACAATTAACAAAGATTGTTCCCAGCCTGGTCATAGTGACTAATTTTAAGCAGACCATTGCAAATAGCAGTAGGGAAGAGCAGCTTTACATCATTAGAGCTACATCAGGTATTGAAAGGTCATAGCCTGCTGCAGATTTTTAGAAGTTTGACTATTCAGAAAGCCTGTAAGCTCTGCACTGCTTCCAGGTGTAGTTGAGATAAAAGCAGCTCCTCACCAAGTTCACATCTCCCAGCCTGGTGTTCCTGCAAGGGAGCAAACTCAAGTGCAGTTTCCTATTCTGCAGCATGCATTCAAGAGCACATCTAATCCACATTTTCTTTACTGGTAGTGTTTTATTTTCTTAAGGACAGGTTAGTGCTCAGGAGCACCAGCTAATCCACATTTTCTTTACTGGTAGTGTTTTATTTTCTTAAGGACAGGTTAGTGACGTAGGGACAGGGACATTGCTATGAAATAGACTCCAGGTGGTAAGAGAAGCACCCCTTGCTTTGTTTTGCCATCCATGGGGAATGGCACATGCCTCTCTCTGGTGGAATGACAGTAACCATCCAGGTGAGGCATCCTTCACCTCGCCTGGTGAGGTGCAGCTCAGGATCCACACCTTCCTTCAGGCTGCCCCTCAGCAGTGCCACAGCAGGAGCAGGGGATTAGGCTGCTTCTTCCTGGAGGCATCACAGGAGAGCCACATTGACCTGACAGGCAGAGTCTTGTTCACAGAGGAGCACTGAACCATGAAATGCCTCTCAAAACACCCACACGTATTTATTCACAGACACTTCACAGTGAAAAAATAAATGCATGTTAACAGTGAATCTTTGACCAGCTTGTAGGCAAAGGGCTTTTGGTTTAAGATGCTGTTAAGTGTGTAGGAAAAGTGGAATCTCAACACGAGTTACACAATGATCATTTCTGCTGTCACCTCAAGTGTGACAAGCCTCATACATTGAGTGGAAGCTTTATTTGAAGGTGAGCAACCATTGCTACTTGCACAAAAACATGCAAGAAGTGCAACAGGGAAATTGTAACCAGCAATTTGAAAATTTTCACGCTGTCAAATTTGCTACATAGCTTCACAAACCAGCTGTATTTCTACTGTCAGGGTTACATCACCACAACTGTTGCTGGCTGTCAACACTCACAGCAAATGGGTTGGAATAGGACAAGGCAGATGGAGACTTGACATTTCAGGATTGCCTTACCTGCTAGGCTATAGGTTATTCCAGGGCACACTGTCCTCAGGCTTCTCTACTAGTGTTATTTTACTTCCTTTAAAAAACTTGAACCACAAAATGAGCAATTTATTTTAATTCATATCATATAAAATATCTGAACCACCAAATGAGCAAAGAAGCCTGAGGATGAGGGCATTCTCCAGGCAATAGAAAATGTGAATTTGAATTCTTAGCAGAAGGAATTGTTCATGAAAAGCTTTATTTTCCTTTTTTTGGGAGCAAGCAATTCAATTCACTGCAGACTGAATTGCAGTGTTTCTGCACTGGTTCAGCTCAAAGCCAAAGGAAAAGCTGGCTCTGCAGACCAGTTGTGCTGCCAGGTTTCAGACCAAGCTGACCAAAATGGATTTTTCCAGGGTACTGGTTCCTTTCCCAGGCAAGCTGGAGGTGACAATGTACTAGTTTCAGAATGACAGGCTTCAGGTGGGCTACTTCCCAAAACTGTTATGGCTCACCTGCACTTGGCATGCCCCACACGAGCTGTGCCAACCCAAGTTACTGTGGCATGGGTGGGATGGATGGGTGCTCAGTGGTCAAGCAGCACAGCTGATAAAACCTCTCCAGTGCTGCAAGACTTTTCCTGCTGCAGCTTTGTAGTGTGGATGAAGGCAAAGTAGCACAAGAGGAGGGGTTTGTTGACCTGCTAATCACACCCCACTTCCACTGCAGCCCACACCTCCCACAGCATCTGTAACATTGCCAGACAAGCAAAAAGTGACAGGAAACAAGGTTTCTTTACATAGTTTGTGAGAGAGTCAGAAAGACAAGAAATACTTCTTCACTCTCAGAGAATTGAAGTCCTCTTCCCTCACCTTACCTGCAGCATGTTCTTTTCCTGCCATGCCTGGACACAGCTCAGTCAGTAGAGAAAACCATAAATGAAGTCAAATATGGCTTAGGTCAAAGTGCAGCACTGGGTACTGGTTCTGTACTACAGATGAAGATGACAACACTGAATTACCCCTTTTTAGGCAAATAAGACATAGATCTAAGGTCTTTGGGAGAAAGTTACTTTGTGTCTCATTTGGGCAAAACTGAGGCACCTGCAATGTCACAGAATCACAGACTTGTTACGTCTGTGAAAAGACTTGTTAAGTCTCATTAAGTCTTGTTAAGTCTCTTGGAAAAGAACTCTTAAGATCAAATCCAACCATTAGTAAGTACATTTTAGTCAACAGTAAGTACAATTTTTAGTAAATACATTTTTACTGTGAGCACTGTTTAATAAGACATACTATATCATGCTATAGTATGCATATACAGACCTATATACTTCCCAACACTTGTGATCTAAGGAGGTTCCTTCTATTGCATGATGTCAACCTGAAAGACAATTTCTCTTGCATTCCTCCATCCAGATTTTCAATCATTGAGTCACAGCACTGGAAAGCAGAGCAAGACGCTTACCCATCAATTAATTTCCTTTATTTCACAAGCTTTGAATTCAGAAATTGAACCACAACTAGTAGATCTTGATACGGTAGAGTAAGTAAAAATGCATGTGATTACAAAGGAAAAAATTTGTACAAAAACTTTAAAAATCTGACAGCAACTTGGATTATCTGTAAGTACCAAAAATCTCATGCAGAAGGAGAGCACTACTGCCCAGGTGGAGAAATCCCTGCAGGGGTGGCAATGGCATTGGTATGTAAAACATGGCTCTGTCTAAAATGGAAACAAGAAGGACACAGACTTGGAATGTACCGAGTGGGAACAGACAGGTGCTACGGAGACCATTTGTCATTACGTGTCCCAGTGAGTTTCTGTGTCTTGAGAGAAGTGCTTCTTGGGTTTATAATAAATTAAAGATTAAACAGAAGCTGCCTATACTACTCTACTGCTTACTTTCCAGATGGCCATTTTCTTCCTTCATTAGTGTTTTTGGTGGTGTTTCTCAAATACAGACATTAATCTTGGCATTGTGTCTAGTCAGTTGTTGGCAATGTGTTCTAAAGGGACTCACTCACAGAATGCAACTTGCATAAATAACTCAGTAACATGCATTAACTACTCTAATACAGCGAAAGGGTGCAAAGGAACCATCATTCAGTTACGAGACAAAGCTAAAACCTGTAGTCACTAAAGGGGCAATGGAAGCACCATGCTTTAAGGTGACTATGGCATGAAAGCACAATTGTGAGGCAAGTAGTTCCAAGCAAACACACCACACTATTATCACCTCTTTCTATACAAAAAAAAAAAAAAAAAAAAAAAAAAAAAAAAAAAAAGAAAAAATAAAAAAAAAAATTTCATTTTTTATTTCTGTTAGTACCAAATAAAACTGTGGGCTCGATAACACAGATACTGAAGGGAATGGACATTATTCCCATGATCCTTCATCCTTGTGTTTCTGTCCATCATGATTTCTCAGCCAAGACTGGTAATATTGGAGCGCCCACCAGGAGGTGCCACAATGCGGTGGCCAGTACGACGTGGGTTGTTGTCATCAATCTGAGCTCCTGCAACAGAAAATGAGAAAACAAAGCTGTGAAAGAGATTAAACCATCAGTCGTGAGGTTTTACCTGGCTATGCCTCCCTCACACCACAATCAGCTAGTTTCTCTTGAGCCTGACTGAAGTGCTGAACAGACCTTCAAGGCACATTTCTGTCTTCGACGAGAAGTAGGGGATTATATGCTTAGGATCAGACTAATGCTCACCTTACATGGAGAATTGTTTTCCACTGACTAGAAGGGACTTTTCAAACCTGCCTCACTGATTTAAAATAAATGTACTTCACCTCATTAGAAGGGCTTTTTAAATATTTGCTCTCCTAGGACTTTCTTAGACAAGTTTCATTTAGTTTCTGAAGAGAGGATCTGTAAAGTAGGAAAACTCCACCATCAGCTCCCACAAGGGAAAAATCCAATGACTTTCACAACATCATATGAATGTATTATTCACCACTGGGGCTGTAGACTTTTGAAGAATAGGGATTACACACTTGTAATTGTCTTCAGAGGACAAGAATTATTTCCAGCAGCCCTAAAGGATAATTTTCCAGTCTGTTTCCTATGTACCATGGAAAATGTTTTGGGCACCAAGTGCAGAGGACAAGAAATACTCCAGTCTGCTTATGAACAACTTCTGCACATAGTTTATGACCATGGACAAGGACAGTTGAAGTTTCCATGTCTAGATGCTGGTGATGCAGCCTGTGAGATGTCTGAGACCCACAGATTGCACCAGAGCCAAGTCCCGTTAGCTGTGCACAACACCAAGGGGCTTCAGTCACATCAACCAGAGAACTCAGCCAATTGCAATGGGCCAGGGAAATAATAGTGAAAGACTGACACAGAGAAAATTTCAGATTGAAAACAGTTTGAATATTGGCAATATGTAAAATATCGATAGGCAATGAAAGAGTAAATACATGTATATATTTATATATATGTAAGTATATGCATGTACATGACTATATACAGTCCTTTTATATTTGACTAAAGAATTATAATTGAAATTCATCACCAGTAATCCATACTCACAGCTTTAAAAGGTTTCTCATTAGTCAGGCTGACTTACCTGATAAGCTGAAATTGGATTGATGGAGGTTTCTGATTGGTGGGGGCTGGTTTTTGGCAGGGGAGGATTTAGTTGAGGGTGCAGGAGTTGCATATTTTGGCGTAGCTGGGATTTCATACACAGGTCCATCATACATTCCTCTGGAGACTCCTTGCAGTCCTCCCACCTAAAACAAGAGGAGAGTAAAAATCCAGACACTGAATGCTCAGATAATGCTGCCTAATGACCCTGTAGGAAGAGAGCAGTGAGCACAAAGCTATATTCTGCACTGGCTGAATTAACAACACATCTATAGTTTATATATAAAGCAAAGTGCAGTCTGGTTTATATATGAAGGAAATTTTAAAGCTTGCTCCCTCCATTTATATATATAAACTACAAAAGAGTTCCTTATCAGGCTTCCTTCACAATCAAAGGGGAGAAGTGGGATTCAAAAGAATAGGTGTGACCTGTTTATTTTACATAAGATCAGTCACAATGACCTCTTCTCTCTCCATTCAGCTGCCAAGTCACACTTGTAGCACAACTGATACCCACTGTACCAACTGCAGCAATTTCTCTCCTACCTGTATTTCCTCTGCTCCTCCCCTTTGCAGGTCTCATTCTCTTTATTAGAATTCACTGAAAAGGAGTGGCAATTTTTACATTAAATTTCAAAAGTTTCTACTTCCTGTCATCAACTAGAAAAGCGATTGTATGCTGGACTGTGGTAGGGGATCTATCTTACAGTATTTGTCAATAAAGTATCTGTCATTTGAGCTCTGATTTCAGTTTGAAATCTCTAGATTTTTTCCCTGTATGCTTCTTACAAGGACTATTAGAAAAGACAATCTAAAAAACTTCACTGGCCTTAAAATCATAGGAACCTAGGAAATAATATTTTAATAAGAACAGTTCCAGTTTTCAGAAAGAGCCTGAAGCCATTGAATTCAGAACGCAAAGCTCATCAAAGACATCAGAAATCTGTGTCTTACAAGATTATGTTTTCAGAGAAATTTCCCCAACAGGTTAAAAGTGAAATTAAAATACTGTATAGGAAGACACTATTCACAGGGGTTTGATCCAGCTCTCAAAGCAATCAGTGCATTTTCCTTGCTTTTGATGACAGGGACATCAGGCTCAGAAGAACCACTGTCTTACAGGCTGAGCCAAAACTAATGCCCAGAAGAGAGTAGCTGCCAATCACAGCAATGAATCCATCTTCCAGGGACCCACAAAGGCATGAATTTATACTGCTATCCCTGTTCTAGGGATAAGTTTATACTGCCAACCTGTGCCAGTTCAGTTTTGCAGTCCTTTGCTTGAAGAATTTTTATATACTCCTCTGTTGTGCACTGACATGTTCATACAGCAGCTGATAAAACCAGCAATGGGTTTTTCTGAATACTTCCAGTGAATAAAATTTGATAGTGGGAAAAGAAATTTAGGCATGAATCTGCTCTCCTTCTTGGCAGGCAGCAGAGGGAGCTGCAGGAGCAAAAAATATCAGTCCCTTTGTCTGTTCGCAGACCTTGCTCAAGGATCAAAGGTCTCCCAAAATCTAGGCTCACTTGCATGACACAGGTCACTTTAATCCAGGTAATTTTGTTCAAACTCCTGCTACAAGACACTAATCTGTGATACTTGTTTCTAAAGTGCTGGTTTCACTATTTTGATGGCTTTGTCACTAATTCATGTGGAATTCCTAGGCACAGAAGCCTTAAGCAGTGAGTGTGAAGAGAAGGCCTGTATCATCTACATGGACAATATAAAAAGATGTAACACTGATTGGTATTCTGCAAAATTTTTGTGGGTGCATTTGCTTTTTACAATGCCTTTTCTTCTAAGAAGTGCAGGCCTTTCTTCTGCAGCTTGATAGAATTTGTATAATAAATGATGAAAGATAAAAGCTATCACAGATAATGGTAAACACTTGGCTGAAGAAAACATGAGGTTTAGTCATTTTTTCTCATTACCTGTGCTCACACAGTGACTTTCCTGCTCAGTGACAAGAAGCAATTTCCAAACAACTCCAAACTGGTGTCCAGCCAATTGGTTTTCAACAGACAAGCACTGATATAATTCAAAACCAGAGGTGACACAGAGGTGGAATCTTGGTCATTTCCCAAGCTTTTTATTAAACCAAAGAGAAGAGTTTTCTGAACCATTAATGCTGCTAATACACAGCTCAGCAAATGCACTAACAATAGTTCAGAAATGCCCAATATAATGAGAATCTCTGGCTGGCATGCTTTTCTTCTCTGCAGTGTAGCAGTTCAGTATGCAATTTAAAATTCTGTTTTTACTCTGTCTAACACTCCCTCACAAAAATCTTTCTCTTTTCCTGAATTTTTAACCGAAAGTAAATTCTATCACTATTCCACCTCTCTTAATAAGGCATTGCTGGACATAAGGCAATTATGTCAGCTGACAATTATATGTTCTACCTGCTGAAGTGCTAATACTAAGTTAGAAGAGTTCACAACTGCAACCAGTTTTGAGTAAGTCATATACAGTCCACCTGATATGGACTCATAATAGCACAACAATATTAAAAACAGATGCTACTGTGCTTCCAAGAGGGTTTGGCTGCAAAGAAGATTCAACAGGATTACCTTATTCCTGATTTTGATGCGCTGGTAGAGATACTCAGGAAAAGGTTTGCGAGGGATGAAGCGGCCCATTCCCTTATTGACGTGCAGATTTCCATCCTCAAACACAATCTTCCCTTGGCTTATGACCACAAGTGGGGCACCATGGCACTCCATTCCTTCAAAGATGTTGTACTCGATGGCCTGAGGATCAACCAACATATTCACTACCAAGACCTCTTTACATTAGTAATTTACAATATGTACATTTGTAGTCATAGTTTTAGACAACTGCCATTAAGAAGTGTATACAATTGTTTTGTGTGAAGGAAAAACAATGCATTTTGATATGAAATTATTTTAAAGGATCTTTCTGATCAGACTCTCCTGGACTAGACATTTCCTTCCAGTTTTTCATTTTCCATCAAGAATGGAAAATGTTTTTGAAAATTTGCTGTATCTAACCAGAGCATTGAGAACATTGATAACCCTAATAAGAAGGAAAATTGTGACTCAGGTTCTGGATAACCAGAGCACGTGGTTCCACCGTGCATCTGTTGTTACTGTGCAAGCAAATTTCGAAGAGGCCAGCACACAGATTTCTGTCTGAAAAATCCCAGAAAAGCCCAGGAAGGTCTTGATCTAAATGGGAATGACAGGGCAGGTGGTTATTACTTTCTTGAAAATACAGAGAGATCCCAAGACAGAGAAACAGAAACTGAATCACCCAAATGTATTTTTAAAGGTTTATAAATGTATACGTCTGCCACAAGCATGCAAAAAACAAACAGTGCAAGGTATATGTAGAGAGAAAATAAATCCTTCCTGATCACAATGCTTCCAACACAGGACTGCAATACTCTCATGTCCTGAAACATTTACCCATTTCAGAACAGAAGTAGGCAGTTACCCCCTCCTCAGCATCCTGTGCTATTGGTGTTCACGTGATTTAGGTCAACAGCTGAAAAACAACAGTGACATTTCTTTTTTGTTTTCATTTCCTCCTTACCGATTTATGGCTTTTGGCTGTTATAGTCTTCACCTTGTCAGGGTCCCAGATAACAACATCAGCATCGGATCCTACAGCAATCCGGCCTTTCCTTGGATACAGATTAAAGATTTTGGCAGCATTGGTGCTGGTGACAGCTACAAACTGGCTCTCATCCATCTTGCCTGTGGCCTAAAAGACAATGTGGTTTGAGCAAAACATGCTTATGAAATAAGGACCTACTATTCAGAGTACTGAAAGGTCAGGGAGATATTGGAAGGCATCCCTTTATAGATATGGTGATCTTGCATGAACCAGAGATTGTATCACACAGGACTTTCTGTACAGCTCTTTAATTGGAAGTTTTAAATAAATAAGTGTGTTACTGTAGGCATTGCAAAGGACAGCCAGTGAAACTTAAGTGCACATGATAACACCAAGGTGCTCAGCCATCTGGTGCTCAGCTATCAAGGTGCTCAGCCACCCTTTCTCTACACACTGAGGCCTAACAGTTTTGTTGCTAGTCCTAGTAATTTCTAGTTAAATATTTAAGCAGTTTTAAATCAGAGAAATTCATATGAGTGTTACGAGATGTAACAAAATATCAGATTCCAACACTTTTGGGAACAGTTCTTGCAAATTAAGTCCATTCTATTATCATTATTGTTAGATCTATACATCTAAGTAATATAATCAGTTATAAAGTCCTTGCCTGGAGAAATGTCATCACCAATAGCACTTGGCATACAGTCAGTGATAGTAATTGCAACTGTACAGAACAGCATTTTGATTTCTCAGTAGAGTATTTTGGGGTCTTCCCTGGTAATGAGCAAGAACAATGTTCTAAGGAAGAACAACAGTGCCAAGCCTTTTATTAATAGATAAAAGCTTACTTCTTGCTTGCTAAAATATAAGGTTTGTAAAGTATAAGCTACTCAGTAGTGCAGAACTGAATGTTATCACCTGTAAATCTCATGTTGCAGCCTATCCTGCAGTTCCTTCCCATTGAGGGAGTAACAAAAGAAAATATCAGCAGCTGGCTGTGCTTTGCTTGCTTCCCTACTTTGCTCCTACATGGCAGGTATCTGAAGCTGCTTCTGTGCTTGGAATCTCAATAGCTGTCCCTGAGTTAAGCGGTTATGAAATAGAGTCTGGGAGACATGCTTGTCACAGCACTGTAAATACTGCCACTTCCCAGTCTGCAATGTACATTTGACACAATGCAGTGAGTGTGTGTGAGTGTGCAGGGTGTGCACGTGGAGACAGGCAGTAGAGGGAGAGTATCATGGTACATTAGAATCCATGGAACTGTCAGAAATTTCCTGACTTACACCGGCACTTCACTGCAAAGTATGCCAGTATGAATTACGTGCAACGCTCTCCTTCAAAGCATTTCATCACTTTGCCTCAGGCTCAGCTGCCATTTATTTGTAATTTTTCAAAAACGATGAGACACTTCCCAAATTCAAACAATTCATTCATCACGTTTATATGAGGTCCACTTCAAAACCTTTAAATTGCTCCAGATACCACATCTCTCAGAAGCATCCACTCTGACACTAAGGGAAAATAGAGCAATGGAGTCTGGGAAGCCTCAGGTCTAATGAAAGACAATACTATTGCAGTATCACAAATGAAACACAGCCCTGAGTTTAAAAAACTGGAAGAGGTTTTTGAAATAAGCAATTCACCTCACAGTAGCATTCTCTCAGGGAATTCTCAGAAATATATCAGAAAGTCACTTAAGCAATGGCCAAGAGTCTCTTGGCTTACATTATTCAGCCAACACTCAATTTCCTTTTAGTCTATAAAAGTAAGTAATTACTTACTACAGCCTTGTCCCAGACAACAGTCATCCTTTCCTCAATTCCATTGACCCCTTCAGGAATCATAGTGAAGTTGTCCTTTCCAATGGCTTTCTGAGCAGTGCTATAGGGGCAATGTCCACTTCCCGTCACCTGCAGGTCCCCACTGTGGAGTTAACACACAGAAGGTTTAGACCAGGCATCACCAAGGTGACCTTGGTCTCAGACAGGCTGTGAATGGACCGTTCAAGCCTTTCAAGCCACCAGAGGCACAGGCTGTAAATCATGCCAGCAGCCTTTCTGTGCTGGCTACAGATCACTGGGAGTAACAATGGCACTGGACATCTCCACTTTCCCCCAGGAGCACCCTGGACTCCAGGATTACAGCCCCCTCCAGCTCCAGGCTGCTTATCACCAGAGATCAGGCAAAAGCACACTAACCAGGACTAGGGATTACTCCAGGATTAAGGAAATGATCAGAAGCTTCTATGAAATGTCTGCCACTCTCAAGATAAATTAATTCACAACCACATTAAAAAATAATGGCAAATTTCACAGTGCAAAGTCATGAACTTCAAACTCCTGCATTTCTCTCCTACACATGTATTTTTCATGCAAAACTTACATGAATACTTCTCATCTGACCTTCCAAAACAGAAGCAAGAAAATAAAAATATTTTTATCAGGTAATTTTGTAATTAAACAACAAAAGACATAGTGCAAGTCAAAAACATGCTCTGGATTTATCTGACTTAAGAGTCTTACACAGAAAAAGGCATGGAGAAAAATGCTAAAAGAGCTATGATCTATAATGCTTTTATTTAAAAGGTTGGGTTTTTCAGCCTAGAGGATTTTATTTTTTTTTTCTTTGGCACAGAGCAGAACTGGATCACAGCTGCTCCTGGAAATAAGGAGGAAGAACATAATCAATATGCAGAATCTTGCCAAAACAGAAAGTCAAAAAAGAAAGTTCTCCAATATCCACAGGAAATATGGTATTTTTAGCTCTTGATTAAACTTACAAGAGGTAAGCACATTAGAACTCACTATGATTTCCCTTCCACCACTCCATAAGTCCTCAAGAGCCTGTCATCTTTTTCTTTAACTGATAATGTAAATTCCAGCTCTAAAACTGAATTATTCTGGTCCACAAATCTAGATCCAACAAGCTAACAAACGGACAAGTACAGAAGAAAAAAGTGTCACATGTGAGTAATTCTAATGCCATTTTCTAGGCTGCCAGCCCTAATGATTGCTGACAGAGAAAAGTCCTTGGCCTCTTTTCTGGTTCTTCACCATGCTCACAAACCATCCATCCAGTTTTCAGCAGAAGCCAAGCCCATGAATTCAGTACAGAAAAGGCTGCTATGCTTTAGCTGGTCCCGACTGTTAATGACTGCCTGGTGTTACTCCACAGGATTAAGCCAATTTCATCAGTTAAACATTCATTTAATTTAACAAGACAATAAAGTCAGAAGGTTGCAATGCCATTTCTTCATTTTTAATGCTTTTAAATCAGCAAAGCTTCCTGTGGCATCTCTCCTTTCCACACACTGATATAACCATGAAAACCTGACTGTCACAGCCAGGCCCTGTATCACTGTCCACTTCTCTGAGGTTATGCTGTACTTCTAACACCACACTACAAATTCCTACACCTGAAAGATAACAAGGGTTTGCTTTCCTAACTCCATATTCCCTCTTCTCTGACATTTAATGACATTATTTATATGAACTGCACTCCCCAGTCAAATCAATAGAAGGCTTCTGAAACTGAAGTGTGTCACTTGAGAGCGTCCCATCCCTGGTTAACCCACAAGCGCTCCTCCTGTGCGGACACACTCTACTGTCAAATGGGGGATAAGCATTACATCAACTAAAAAACTGAGAGACAGGAAGGGATCACCATGAAATAAATGCCAGATCAATACCTTGTCATCTTATTCTTCCCCTTAAACAAGATTTTCATGGCAAGTTGCATCTTCTGTGTAGCACCAAGATCGCACATCTCTGCTTCACAAGAGGTGGCACATCACAGCTGCAGCAATGCAGCAGCACACCATGCAAGATCAAAGCTAACTCAAGTGCATGGCCCACAGACGACACAAGGACCTAATCTCATGAGGCAAATTCAATCTGCAAATCCCATGAGACATGACGGGGTTTTATACATTCTGCTCTTCAGTGGAAAATCAACAAATCAAATCATTCAGCTTTCTGTGGAGAAGAGCACAAGCAGTGTGCTGCATGCTTGCAAAGGAAGGATGCTGTAGGGATTTTTTAATGAATGTAAAATATTGGTATCCAAATCAACAGTGTAATAGAAACATGAAATACTGTCTTTACCATCATCCGTGCATAAAATTCCCCACGAATGCACAGCAGACTGATACAATATACAGTTTTTTTTTAGTTTCACAGTATGGATTTGAAGTATTAAAACTGAAAGCAGGCTAAGCTGCTGTCATTTAAGATCTAGGACTTTAAGCCACTAGGAAAAAAAAAGAAACATTTTTGCATGCTTGGAGAATAATGAAAACTTCTGTAAGTCCTCGTTTTTCTTTCTGATGTTAGTTTTAAAAAGTCATTATTTGGATTCCAATTCTAAAAATGTTCTTGCTAATCTGCTTTGACCCACATACTATTATTTTGGGACTCTCTTCTAGAAAGCATATATAGCCACTCTAAGAGAGTAAGGAGTCAAACATTTTGATACACATTTACATGTGCTGGCTAACAGCCTTACCCTTACACAGTGAGCTTCACCCTTTACAGTGCTGATAGTGATGAATCAGACCAAGAAAGCAATTTTTTTCTGAGTCTTTATTTGGAACAGAAAGCTCAGCTATGGAAAAAATATTTTTGCCATCAGACTGTTGTAGACTGTCAGAAGAGAACTGCTGTGAATTCTTACCAGAGCCACACGTAACTCAGATCTCAACTGTGGCATCTTTAGAGCAGTTGAGTTAAAGCCTGGGTGGGCTCTGGGCTGCACAGCCTGACCATCGTGTGGCACTGTGTGATGGCATCTTCCTGTCACATGTGTGTGCCCACCCAGCTCCCAGGCAGCTGCTCTGAAGATGATCACTTTCAAGGTTCAAATTTCACTGTCTGGGGCATTGGAAACCCCAGAAAGGGGAGGCTGGAGCTGAGGGGGGTGCCACCACATGAAGGTAAATAAGGATATGAATGGTAAGTTGAGTTCCTCACTCCAGCCCTAGCAATCTCTCCTGGTGGGGCTTCAGCTGAGAATTTCTATATCATTTCAGAGCAGATGGTCTTCTGCTTAAGCTAAAGACCCACAGTTGGCTACAGGCAGGAAATACTTTCAGAGATGGGTTTACAGTCTGGGTTTCTGGCAAAGCATTGCTGCTATCTTCTTTTCTATGTGAGAAAGACACTTCTTCCTCTGCTGTCCACATTCCTTTCACCTACCTAGTGATTAAACTCTCCCTGCCAACCTGAAGGTAGTCAGCTCACATCCCTATTCTGTCAAGAGACGGCCTTCAGTCTCCAGCTGTCTCCACCCAAATCCCTCACAGTCTCCTTTGTAATTCACTCTGGCCTCTTTCTCCTGACATACCTGCTCGACATGTACCACTTATCTTTGCCTTCTTCCAGATGGAGGACCCCAGAGCCCATAAAGACACAAGGCAAGCTAAAATAAGAAGCCTGCAAGAACTGGACACGAGGAAACTTGTATGATTTTGCTCCCTCCCAGATGAAGGCAAACGACCAAGTCAGAATTTTTCAATATGCAGGAGATAAACCCACCAAACTCTGCTACTACAAGTTAAAGACAAGCCAATTTACAAAACTCACAGCTGAGAGCCCTGCACCAGGCTTGGGACAAAAATTGCCCCAAGAAATTTTTCTTGGTTCTAGGTATCTCTGCATTCAGGAACAGACCTGATTTCTGGAGCTGTGCTTGTCAAATATGACTGGGGCTTAAAATTGAGTCTGTTCTCAAAGATGAGGTATGTATATCCCCATCACAAAGATGGGGATATGATGTATCCACCAGGCTTTTGCTTATGGTAGACAGTGAGGATGCCATCCCATCATATATCAACAATTCAGCTAAAGAAAACTGAAAACTAGGGAGAAGGCCAGTTTGAAATCCTGACAATCCAGTTGTACAACTAGGAATCACTTGAAAAGCAGAAATAAAAAGAATTAATTCCTGAATAGCCAGCAATTGGCTCTTTATCATGACAACCAGCAACTGGAGTGTCCATGACTGCTCACTTGACTGACAGCCTAAGCATAAGAATATAAATATCCCTGGTTTTCTATATCCTTTCTCTGCTGTTTCATGTGTGAGTCTGGTCTAAAGGAAACCAGGATGATCCCTAGATGCTTCATGCCATATGGCTTTTGCACATGTCTCACCATCATACTGTTAAAAAAAAAAAAGGAAGTCTTACCATGCTAAGAGCGAATTTAAGTGGTCTGGAGTGGTAGGGTCAGGGCTCAGAGGTGGTGAGGTCACAAAAGCTGCAGCCTTGGCCCAGTTTTTGCTCCAGTAATGTGTCCCATCTGTCCCCAAGCTGGCAGTGATCGGCTCTCCAAAAACAAGGGGACCTTGGAGAAAGCAAGGATATACAGGAACTATGTACAACCCACTCTCTCTTCAGCATAACACTGCTTGCTGCATGCAGCCATGTATAATTCACACATTGCTACATGGCTAGCACAGCTCCCAGGAAATTAAACAGCCCTGGCTTTGTGTGTATGATAAAAAATTAATCAGGAGTCTCTCTGAGCTCTACATGCTTTTGATCAGCCTATTTACAAATCTTTCTTTCTAATCCAGAAGGAGACAGTTCAGACCCACTTTTAATTTGTACTGTTTTAATCACAGCCACGTTGCTCCAATTTGGAGTGCACTGGATGGTGGATCACTTCAGCAGGCAGATGCCTTTTTACTACTCCCAGGTTGGGCACAGCACCAGCAGACAGCAGCATATGGTCCCCTGCACCACACTCCAAGTCTCCAAGAATACAAACATCAAGACAATAATTTGCTCTTTGGCTTCTCCATATTGCTCACAGGCTTTGTAGTCCCAACCAGCAGAACAGTCCTGACTTGCAAAGGCAGCTTCAGAAGCAGCTGCCTTCAGGCTCACAAGGCCCTTTTGGGTGCTTTGTAACCTGGATCCCACCACGGCCCCAGCAAGCAGGGCTGACCTGCAGTACCCATCAGAGGAGCTCAGCTTCCAGCAGCAAGGCCAGGAGTGAGCTCTGAGCATCTCTGACAGTGGGGTCACTGCCCAAGCCATCTCTCAGAAAAGCCGAAATACTGGCATAGAGGATGTGCCGTTAGGAATAAAGTACCTCCTTCCCATGAACAGAGATATAGCAGTCTAAGGGAAAAGTAAAAGGGAAAACAGGATAGAGAAGAGTTACAATTCAGTCTTCAAGAGGACAGTTTGTGGGGAGGGCTTCTCAACTTAAAAATATAAAAGGATTTTCCCTCATCCTTCCCAGCCATAAATATTTACTCTGCAATGGTTCTGCCATTCTTTGATAACCTCTCCCTATAGCCTGTCATTTGGGTCAAGGCATACAGGTTTTTTCACTGAGCTTCTATTCAACAAAAAAAATGAGTTTGGGGGAGCAAAGGAAATCACTTACCTCTCTTCCTGGCCTGTGCAATGATATCAGCTGCACTCTTACTCATCACCTTGGTGATGTACACTGGGCAGTTTATTCGACTGGCAATCGTGATGGCACGGAAAACTGCTTCTGCTTCAAGCTGAGCAAAACAAGGAGGGAAAAGTTAACTGCAAATGCAGCCTGAAGAAAAAATCAGCTGGAGGACTGTGCCATATTTCTAACTGTTCAGCAACAACTCTTCAGGGGTTGATTCTACTTTTTCCATACAGAGAAACACAGTGCTGGGAACTGGGGAGCTAACCCAACCCCAAACACCCGGCACTAGCAGTAACCACAGCCAGGCTGTACTCACTAGCAGGGTACAGCTGCCCCAGCACAAACACAGCTCCCTGGCTCCCTGCACCCCAGGAAAGCTCATGCCCAAGCATCTGATGCAGCTCCTTCTTACTTTCCTCCCACCTTCCTGTTTAAGACTCCTACCCTGCAGCTGAAAGGAGAACTAAGCTAGAAAACTTTGGCCCTGCTTGGAGACAACCTCTGAACTCCCCCAGCAGCTTTCCCTAATCTTTACATAATGGTGACAGTGAATGTAAAGAATTCTCAAACAGCAACTTCAGCACTACGGACTGAATTTAGCCCATAATCCACAGAAGCCTTTGAAGCAGTGCCCAGCAAGTCCCCTCTGTCAGCAAGCGTAAAGGCAATCTCCTCCCAGGGAGCCATCTGGGACGTAGGCACACAAAGCAAGCATCTTCAGATGGAGGAGCAGTGTTTCCCAGCAGCTCTGGAGACTCCTTCCCCCAACCATTGGTTTTATACCAGATTCTTCCCAGATGGACTCACAGTATTGGCATTTTAATACGAAAAACCCTGTTGTAACTGAAAATAGTGACTTAGTGGTACAGAAATTTCTGTGCAAGAATTTTTCTAGAAAAGTTGAGCTTCTTAAACCTTCCAAAACCACATGGCTTAATCTTTTACAGTTTTATAAAATATTTTTTCTTTAAATCAGACTGCTCCAGTTTGTCCTAGGACTTGTATCAAAATATTTCCTCTGGAAACCCCAAATGCACCTTTAGAGAGCAGGGAAGGAGGCACAGACTCTGCACTGCAGCACTAAAGCTGAGCAAAATTCCTTTCTGAAAATTGCAAATGCAGATTTTTCTTAGGCCCTTGTTTTCATTAAAAGGAAACAACCCAATCCTTTTAGAATAATTTTAGTAGAAGTTGAATGGCAAAATGAAAAAGTACATAAACAGTTCAATAGAAGAATGTGACCAATTAAGCTGATTCCTTTTGCCTTGGGGAGAAGTTAAATAAAGATCTGCAAACCACAACAATCTCTTCAAGTTCAGCCTCAAACCCCCAGGACGTCGTCTCTTTAGTCTTCTAGGAAAGCAGCCACTTCCCACTACCGCCCTCCACATCCCATTAACGGTCTGAGCCGTGTACTTTAGGGGGCATTCTCATGTCTCCACATTTTCCTTGGCATTAAATAAACCCTTTCCAGATGCCTGAGATGATCCAGACCAGAGCTCAGATTTTATTATAACGGAGTTGTTTAAAACAAGCTGCCTCACAGCAACTTTCCATTCTCATGTATTTGCATCTCTACAGCCTGCATTTCTGACACCATATATCCGCCAGCATGAAAGTAGATCTATATATGGGTGTATGCCTATGCACAGTATAGATGCTATAGTTTTCAGCCAAAGCATTTTAATAAATGCAGTTACTCTGAGGACTAACCCTCAAGCTGCACTGCTGGTTTTTAGCCTGATAAGCCTATTTTTTTGTCATCACAAATCAAAACACAAAGGTCACCCTTAAATACATGGACATCCACGCCTGGGGCAGCAGGAGCTGAGACTCCTGAGTGTACAAGGAGTGTACATGCTTATCCCTGGACTAAGGGAATGCACCTGGCTGCAGCATCCAAAGGGCTTTTCAGGCAAACAAACATGTTGAAAGGACCTGAACTTTTCAGACTTTCAGTAATACTGGAAAAGGCAATGGGAGAAGCAGACATCTGGCCTTACCTCTTCTGGCCTGCTCAGGGCATGTCCCTCAGGTCCAGTGATTCCCATCTCCAGAATACGCTTTTGTTCCTGCAATGTAAGAGATAAATGCTGACCCAGCTCCAGGATGAGACCTGTGCACCCAGCATCCTCAGGGAGATGAACAGCCACATGGTCTGACTGCCCCTTTCAGTCAGTGTAAGTGCAGCTGCAAAGCCCACTGAACACTGAAAACACTGGTTCTAAACTGGTGCCACGCCACACCAGCACAGCCAGCAGTGCTTTCTGTTGTGTGATTGAGCATATTTGTGCCCCAAGCCATTGGCCTGCACCATCAGAAACCTCCTCTGTCCTCCAGAAAGTCCTACTTGACACCACAACACCAGCCCAGGAATGGGCTGCAACCAATACACTAAATAGTAATTATGGGTACTTCCAACCTGCCACTCCCTATTTACTTGCTCAAGTTCCTCTCTGGTTGCAATCCACAAAGCACTTTCTTAAACCTTGAGCATTGCTGACACTTTCAGTTTTCTGTAACACTTTCTTCCTATACAGTGAATCACTAAAATTATGCTTTTATAAAACAGAACAGTACCCTCCAGTTGCAAGAGCACTGTGTCCTCATCAAAGACCCCATCTCAGGACCAATGGGGACTTGTCAGAAAAATAATCTGCACTATCCAACTTCATAGCCATGAGATACTTTCTTTTAAATAGAAAATTAAGGCCAAGCAGTGTGATTGGAATAAATTTCCCTTTTGCAGAAACTGCTGGTCAACCCCTTTTTCATCTGAGGTTGGTCCAGGCCTGACAGCAGTGCAGAAGTGGGACCAGAGCTGCTACTGTACCTCTGGCCCTGGCCTGGCCTGGCCTGACCACAAGGCTCTTATGAGCCCAGCTCAACAATGTAATGGCTCTGTGACACAGAGAAATGTCCCCTAGAGACCAGGATGAAGTTACTGAACATATTTGAATGCGTCAACTAATAAATATCTGATCCCAGGTCCCTGAGGGTGAAAAGCCCACACATTACCAACACACTCTAGTAAAGCTGAAAAAGTTAACATTCATACATGCTTTAGCCTTCATTGCAATCAATCAAGACTGAAGAGGCATTAACAGGAGCACATTAATCTGACTGTGTAAGAACATTTTGGTTAGAAAAACATAAGGTTTCATAGGTATTATTAAAAACAGCTGTTCTGGATCATTAACGCACCACTCTGAACAGCGCCAGTTAAAGACATCAGATAATTAAAATACAGCAATAAAATGATGTTACAGCTATGTAAAAAAACAGCACATTGGCACAGAATAGATACACAAAGTAGGACAGATTTGCATCTTGAAGGAAGTAATAAAATCAGATCACATGATAAACTACCCTCTGTAAGAGGACTTGATAGTGCTAATTAACCAGAATATTTGTTTGACAAGATAAAATTTGTATTTTCACACAGGACAGTCCTAAAAAGCCCATGTGCAGGCAGCTTTCTTTTCATTATCCAAACAATTCTTCTACACAAAAGCATAGAGAAAGGCTGATTTTATGAAACATGGCAATGGTGTACAAATAAGTTGATGTATAACATAATATGTGCAGGCAGCTTTCTTTTCATTATTCTTCTACACAAAAGCATACAGAAATACTGATTTTATGAAACATGGCAATGGTGTACAAATAAGCTGATGTATAAGATAACTTACATTTATTTACTGCTTCCTCTTTACCTAATAATTTTTCTGTCCTGTTTGTTCATATTCAATGGCTGTATATTAAGGCTGATCAGAGAAAAATGTAACTGAAATAGATTTCTATCAAATACGCAATTCCATGAGTGCGCCTTGATTTTAATGGGCAATGTATCAAAACACCACAGATGCCATTTGATTTGTTTTATTTTGCCATTCCTACAGTAATATTGACTTAATCGTGCTTATTAATAGTCGTTTTAATTCTACTAGATATTTTATGCTGTATTAAAACTATAAATCATGTATTTAGTAGTTTTTAGTCAAGCTAAACTTCATGAGAAATCAGCTTTTCCTCTCTTGAATTCAAACGGGGGTTGTCACCTAGTTTCAGTGGGGGAAGGACACAACCACACTGTATGTGCCTACTGACTCCTCACTAGTAACTTTTGATCCCAGTGGTTATTTTGGTCAAAGTGAAAGGCAGATCTCAAAGGGGGTAAATTCTAACCAGGCAGATGGAGATGTGTTTTTCTCCCAGAGAGAAAAACAAAATACACCCAAGGCAAGAGTTCTTACACACTGCCCAACACCTCAAACATTCCCTTGATGTTCTCCCTTAGACATGAGACAAGGTGGGTTGCCTTGTCCAGATCTGAAAGACAGCTTTAGCTGCTGTAATTTCCTTGTCAGCTCTGCAGCCCAGTCCTTAGCAGATAAGCCAGCAGATAAGCAGCTCAGCAGATAAATCAGATGGCTCAGTCAGAGCCTCACCGACCTAAGAGGGGCTCGATGCACGTACGAGAGATCAGGGGAGTGAGACATCTCTGCAACAGCCTTCAAAGATTCATCTGTCACAAATGCAGCGTCAAAACAACACCCACCCAAACCTGCCCCTTCTGTTTCAGAGGGGGATCCTTGGCCTCTGAAAGACCATGGGAGGTTTACTATCAACTGCTGTCCTTGTGTTGCCTCTTTCCATGTGTCGTGGCACTGATCAGAGCCATGGTACAGTCCAGTGGGAGGACAGCAGCTCCCAGGGCGCTTGACTTGCAAGGACTGCACTGCAGGTGCAGGGCACTTTAATGGAACATTGTGAACTTGAGCCCAGCTTCCTGGTTCTGAGATGCATCTTCTAAGAGCATAGATTATACTTAAACACACATTTTTGAAATGTCTACAAGATCACAGTAGTTCTTATTCTCAAACTTCAGAGATTTATAAGAATATTCTCAAAAATAAATACATCTGTGAGCTTTAATACCTGCTCCAAACTCACTGTGTTGCTTATGCTGATAGCTGCAGCAAAAGACTTTAGTATAAAGCTTTCAGATCCTCTTTTTGTACCCAAAATCTGTGAACAAGGCTTTACATTATTCTGCTTCACTTGTGTCTGCAAGATTCAGAAGAAATCTTCTTGCTTCCTTCTGCCCTCCTTATCGAGTCCTCATTTGCAGCCAAGGCAAGGAGCTGCCTGGACCATTGCCCTATCTCAAGGCTGCTCTGCCAATTAATGCAAAAGGACCCCAATTCTCTCATCCCAGACTTTATACCAACAGTGTGCAGGGCATCAGGTTCAATTAAGTCTCTTTCCAGGGAGTTCCCTTCTTTCTACCCATTCTCTGCCTGGCCTATTTAGTTTCTCCTCTCTTATATCTATCATCTCACAAAGTGAAGCAAAAAATGATGGTTCACTCACCTGAGCTATCAAGTCTCCATTTTCAGCATGGACCAGGATAACAGCCCCAAGACTCTTTAGAAAGGTAAAGGCTTCATAAAGCTGCAGGTAGTACAAAGAAGGAAACACTGCTGAATAAGGAAAACACATTACTTAACACTCAGACCTCTCTCTTCACCTCAGTTTTGTACCTTCTATGCTGGTAATTATATTGGTAAATAGTAAATGATCTCTTTTCTACACAGAACCTGAGCTTCACTGATTGGTGCTGACTTACCCACCCCTGCAAACACCAGCTGCACCAAGACAGGGTCAACAATCCCAAACAGGGCTGAATTTCCCTGGGACACAGAGTCTGCCCCAGCCACTGCACTGCAGGGCCACCGCCCCATGCCCCCCCCAGGGCTAAGTTTAGTAGCCCTTTAGTTCTGTAGTTTTAGCAAATGTAGAATAGAATTATTGTCATGTACTACAGGTACTTTTAGTATGGCTAGAACATCTCTTTTCTGAAGTGCAGGCCATGTACTACAGGTACTTTAGTATGTAGTATGGCTAGAACATCTCTTTTCTGAAGTGCAGGCATTTTGCACCATCTTCTTAGAGCCATCACTGCTGAGCTTTCAGCAACATCTTTAATTCAGATATTAAAAGTTGCAATATTTTCTCTAGAGCATACTTGGTTTTTTTTTTTTTTAATGTATTCCACTTGGCAATGCCAACAGGGATTTGAATTTAAGGCACTGCCTGTCAGAGAATATTTATAAATTTTTATGTCTAAAATTCCAATTAAAACCACATATATTGGAGGTGTAACAACAGTTATTTAAGAGACCAAGAGCTGTAGCTCTGGGAATAAGTAAGACAGAAACATTTTATCAACTGAATAAGCAAACATTATTATTACTAACAGATGCCATTGTCCATTTACAGTGGCCTGATACGTATGAATGGGAAAGCTGAAGAGTCTGGAATCTGTAATGAGCTCTGGACAAACAAGCTCATTGTTATCTCCAGCCCTAATGAGAAAAGGCCACCTCCCCCAAAGAGCAACTCCATTTAGCTGCTTACACAACCAAGAAACTCTTGAAGCCTCAGAACTGCCACTGCCTCGAGTGCTTCATCTTTTTCTCCCTCTCTGACCTAGAGTCCTCGAAAGGTTACTGCAAAATAAAATGAGTGAAATCCTGAGCAGAGCTGAGTGGCTGCAATGTTGGGAGACACCAGAAGATCTCTACAGAAGGTGAATGTCATACACTTGAAGAAACACATGCAGGTGTTCTGCACAGCTCAGAACTGACCCTCCAGAGAGTAAACCACCACTGCACATTTCTCCCAGTGCCAATCAGGCCAGTGAGAATGTTTCTCTGGGATTCAACCTTAGCAACTCCTCAAGTGTTGGGAGATGAGAAAAGAGAGGACAGATCACAGCAAAGAAAAGCATTCAGAGCAATACCTGGCTGTCGGACATTTGGTAGAGATCTTTGTATGCCATGTAGACTTGAAAAGAGTTCACACCTGTTACAAGACAAAATTCAAAGGTGTTGCCATGTAAGCATATTCTTAGATTGTATTTGAACAAAAACTTCAGGAAAAGTAAGTAATAGAGTATGTCTGGACTAAGCTTTTCACTAATGATTGCCAAAACTCAAGCATGGCTTCACAGCTGCATTACAGCTGCTAGGACTAGAAGCCTGGATGCCCTCTATGCTGGGGGAATTTTCTGGATGCTGTGGGTAGCCTGTGTTCATCCCTGGAGTAACCCAGCCACCACTGCAAAGAGGATTGCTTGTAGCCACATCACAGACAAGCAATGGTGGCTAAAGCAAGCATGTAAAGTTTGTGAAGTTTAAAAAACCTTGTGTAAGGTTCTGTGAATCAGTGTTTTTCTTTGTAGGTTTCCTTAGCTACTCAGGAAAACATTTCAGCTTGATCTAAACTGTGCTTTTTGGTAGAAAAAACTTCTGGTTAGGTTCCCCCAAAGTGCTGAGAACGTGTAACTAAGCTTAGCTGATGGTAGATACTGGGAAGGAGTGGAGACAAAGCCTGAAACCAGTTTCATATGCAGCTCACCACACCTTTTCTGCCTTCCAAAAAAGGAAGGATTTATGCTGGCAGCCATAAAAACCAAGAAAGACAACAGTTTCAAATTTCAAAAAATCCCTAAGAAATGCTAGTGTTGAGTGTCAGTTGTCAATAACCCCCTGTATTCAAATCCCCATAAGTGTTGCTATTTATTTCAAAGATTTGGTTATTTGCATGGCTTTGTGTTCTTACAGAACACAACTTACAAATGTTTTCTGTTCACAATCTCTGTACATATGAATTCATATTAGTGTATATATTTGTCTTACCTTTTAGTCTACTGCCAAGACCCCCAGTTTGGTCCAAGGACCAGTATTGTACTTTTCTAGCTCAAAAAAAAAGAGTAAATTCTAAGCTACCTAAACTGTGTATGCTGCATTTCAAAATGGCTGTGATGAAAACTGTTTCCTGGGGCAAGAAGAAAATGTTCCTGTTGTTCATGTTGTCTACATGAATGAATAAAATGAATAAACCACTCTGATGAAGATATAACTCCTTCATGAGTCTAGAATGAGTAAATACATCCTCAAGCAGAGAGTATGACTGCTCACACACACATAGACACACAGAATTCATTTGTTTACATTTACAGGACTAAAATACCCCAGGATACAAGATAAAACATTGAAATGATCCCTGGTATTATGTCTTCCTGCTAAGTCCAGGCAGCTCAGAGAGAAACACAAAGCAGGAGCTGGCCCCTCCTTGCTGACTTCCACGCTGAGCAAATCCAGCCTGAACGGTGGAACCCTGTCAGCCTGTACACCCATCCCTTCTTCCCATTTTCCTATTTATCATGTTCTCGGAAGACACATATAGCCTTTACTAACTGTAATCCCACCCTCTACTCCTGATTACAATTTCAAAGTACTCAGTACTTTCTTATTTTAAAACCTAAGCTTGGCTGGGCCTGCCCTGGGGTCAGTGCTTGCAGTCTCGCGCCCTGAGCCCCTCTGACTGCTCACAGCAGGGCCCAGCACACCCACCCCACCTGCCTTAGAGCAAAGCTCAATTTTCTCTCCACAAACCCACCCCACGTGTCAGATGTCAGCTGCACCCAGGAGCCAGCTCTCTGCAGGGGTGCCCGTGCCCACACAAAGCAAGGAGGACGTGTCGGGCCTGCTCCAAGCCACGCCGACTGCCTCGGTGACAGCACGGGACTGACGCCTCGCACGCTGTTCTCTGCAAGCCGAGGCCTGGGTTCCTACTGCTCTCCCTTATCCAGCAGGCTCTACCAAAGGTGATTCATTTCATCACAGTCCTGCAGGAGGTAAGGCAGCTTTCCCTGACTGCTGTGGGGGAAAAACACATACCCTGACCCAAGTAATACATATTCTCATCCTCTCTCTTTTATTGCCTTGCTATCTTCTTAGGCCCTCTTCTGACCTTGGCAAAATGACTGAGTTTTGCTTTCACTCTGTTTAATGCTCTCCCTGAAATTAAAGGGAGCAGAAGGGATCCCAGTAGGGAACCTGCCATAGGATCTTGAGCCTGCTCCTTACAACAGTGCAGAAGCAGAGTTCTCCCATGTAAACACACATTCACACCCTCAGCTGCCACCACACACACACTGTAGAAGAGCATTCCAGGGGCTGCCTTTACAACTAACAGGAGAGAGGGTGTGAACAATCCTGCCTTGAAAAGAGAGCACATATACCAGATACCAAGACAAATAACACAAATTTACATATACAGGTATCCAAGATTAGACTCCTTGCCCTGGCCTGGTTCCTTGACCTACTCATTGGAATTATGCAGCTTTTCAAAAGCCCTGGTCCGTGGCCTATTGACCTGAATGCTTAACATCTGTTACACACTACGTTCTTGTTAATGTTCTACTTGCTGTCACACCAGGGGTACTCAACAGAATCCCCTCCAAATTTTAGGGAGGACTACAGTGTACTCCTGAACTTTCTGAACAGTGACAAAGTCAAAGTAACCAGTGAGGCCCCTGTCAGCAATTTCAGGCTCTTGCTCCTTTGCATATAGTGAAGAAGCTCAATCCCAAAATAGCTGCTGAAATTATACAAGTCTGAGTGTTTATAATCAATATTTGGCTCTACAAAATCTCCAGGCACTTCCAAAGCCTGTGTCTCCTTAAATTAGCATTGTATTGATTTAAAACTGATTAATTGTTCAATTATACCTCATGACAAGGCATCTCAACAGCCACTCTGTGAGCTCCCCTGTTACTCATGCTGATTGCATTAGGCACATGTAGCTCTGAAACACACTGAGCTGAGCCCTGTCACTCAGCTCACCCACCTACAATCAGCCGAGAACCAATTCAATCCAGATTCCCAGCTGATGAAAACCAGGGTCACTCCACTGACATCAAGTCTATTTGCACCAGCTGGCTTAAATGTTTCCAATTATCAGGAAATATTACCCATTAATTTGAAAGCCCTTGCCACGCTGAATTATTTCCTATTGTGCTTGTTCATTCATACTCCCCTTACCTTGTGTCTCCAACACGTGAGAGTAACTCACACTGCCTGCCTGAGACATACATGAGAACAAAGGTGACCTAATGCTCTCACACTGAAGAGGCCACCAAGGCTCCATCATAAATCTCAGTTCAGGAACCAATGAACAGATTTCTGCTTCCCCTGATGACTCAAAGGCAGGCCAGATTTACACAGAAAACTCACATTTCAATAGTTAGAGAAAACTATTAACCTAACTGTCTGCCCCAGGCTTTTAATGTAAACCCTTGGGCAAATTTGGGAGTGCTAAGCCATCTGTGGTCAGGGAGCTCTGGAAAACAATATCCAACCTTTGAAACAAGGCACAGTATACTTGTCTTGAGAGTACAGTCAGCTAATGCACAGCAGCATATTCATGTTAATGCTGATAGCAGGGAAACAGCACAGATTTAGCACAGCTTGTGTTGACAGATGTCATCACCTTGTAAAAATCTCCTATACTAGAGACCTATGCAAGACCAGCTGCAGTTTCTCTAATTATGTGCAGTCTTGCTGATGGAAGTGTTTTGTTGCCTAAAATCTGGTAATACAGCACATGTACTGTTAGCATCCTGTGACATGGAATAAACTCCCCCATGCCCATAACCTCCATGGCATCTCAGCAAACAACTGTTCACTCAAAAATAGCATTTTGCTTTTTTTTCTACTTTGATAGTACCTGTCTCTATAAAGAGAATCTTTCAAATCTAAGTCAACACTAGCTCTATGCATTACAAAAGATGCTGCATATACATATCACTTAGGTTTCCCAACAGAAGAGTCATTCTGATTTGCCCATGGAAACCACATGCCATTTCAGAAAATATTCCCTAATTAACATCCATACATTTTCAAGGAAAGTAGAAAATAAAAAACATGTGAAAATATATGATTCTGCAAAGAAAATACAAGCTGTCAGGCACAATTTCAAGGAACAAGATCTAAGTTAGGATCTTCTGAAGGCTAGATCCCATTGCCCACACAGAAGTATCTGGTGCCACAAAGATGCCCTCCATATATGAGACTGCCACATTGAGAACTGTGTGTGTGGAAATGCATTTAGGAGAGGTTTCATCTGTGCTCTTCTGAAGTGGTAATTGGAGTCCAGGTAAGGTAACCTCTTATGATAGCATCTCACATGATAGTAGGTCTGATAGTTGAACACCATGGAAGTGTCAAACCCATAGAAGTGTCTTAGATTCCTAAATAAGTGACCATTTTTTTTTTTTTTTGCAAGTGTTGAAACATGGCATCTTCTAGTAATTTCAGGGAAAGCCAGCAGAGAGAAGCACTTGAGAAAATCAGGGCATTTTTTCAATATTAGATACCTAACTTTAGCATATTTTTTTCTAATAACTGGATTTTTTTCTAAAAATACAGGTATGTTTTATTTACAAAATCAAGTCTCAGCAAGTAAATTATTCCAAGTCACTGCTGTGAAATGAGATCTAGCCTGTAGTGACATTTTCACAGCCCCATGTGCTCTTCGTATTCGGATTTCATTTGAGGCAGCTGAATCAAATCTTTCAGTCTAGTTAAAACCTGAACCACTACTTTGAAATGTTTCATTTTCTTCATTCATTAAACAGAGAATCTATGGTGACTGGGCTGATTATTTAGGATAATTTGAGTTTTTAATAATTTGATCTTTGAGTTTTACCTTCAAAAAAACCTACCTAGGCAATGTCTTATTTCCACATATACAAGCAAGGATAAAGTAATACATTTCTTTATGACAATGTAAGCATCTTAATCTTCCATGTCTATACTGGACAAATTCATATATACACACAAAGTTTTAGCTCAATTTTACACAGCAGCAAGTGAAAATACAAGTTCAAGGTAGTGAAACCTTAGCCAGCATAGCCAGTACCTATGCATTCATTAAAATACTTGAAAATGTAACCTCCATGTGATATTTCAATAAAACCAAAAAATATTACTACATTTCACTCACTAACCTTTGTCTTGCACAAGTACTTCCAGCTCTTCTCGAATCCCATCATACCAGCTGGTGATGTCCACATGGAGAGCATAATCACAACAGGATTTGGTATCAGCTGCCTCATGCCACTTCTCAAAGGAGGTCAGTAAACTAGATCCAGGTTCTGGAAGCACATGATCAACTGAAAAAGAGATTGAATGTCTGTTAGCAGGACAGTATGCACACTGTTCAGATTTTCCGAGTCAGCGGTCTTCCAGCTCCTTAGCCAGAACAGCAGCCTTGGAGGCAGTCTGTGTGCTGACTGTAACATTGGGGTGTCAGGCAGGTCCTGCTGCCCCAGACTTTGTGAACAGTCTGTACTAAAGATGAGGCTGGCAACCTGCTTGGTGCAGCATCAATAGACACACAGAGGGGAAGCCAAACACCTCACAGTTCAGGAAACATTTGTGTTTCCCCTTACTGTATTGTAAGAAACCATAGGTTCTGGCCCTCACTGTAGTTCTTGTCTGATGTGTCCATTTCTATGTATTTCACAGTAAGCACAATAATTATCCAGTGCCTCAGTCACTGAACTGGCCCACTCTGCCCTACCAACACATCAGTGCAGATGTTCAATGTTTTCTCAGCAGCCAAAACTGGGAATACAGCCAAAGGTTTGAACTGGGGTGACATTGAGCACAAACACTGTGACACTATACAGTCCATTGAATGCCCTGCCTCTCCCTTGCCTCAAGGCTTTCTGCCTCTAATGGTGCCACACCATCCACTGACACGAAGACATGACTACTTATGCATAGGTACTCCTCTCTGCAGGGCTAGTTAGTATAAAAACAAATCAAGATGGGCTTACCAGTGCCATCTGCAAGCCTAACTCTGCACAGGAATACTCAACTGAAGAACACAGACTGAAAAAAACTATTCACAAAAGGAATGAACAGCAGTGCATTTTGTGCCTATGGCCAAAGAGTCTTTCAGGTGATGCCTGAATATGGGTAACAGGTAACAGCAAAAAAAAAAAAAAAAAAAAAAAATCCACATCCCAATTCAGTGGGAGTAAAACTCCACTGGGAAGCTCCTCTCCACAAGGAAGCTAAGACAATTTATGGCACCTGAACAATTGCCTCACAACATCTAACCAAAGTCAAGTCACGGCCAGAAGGAAAGAGATAAATCTTGTCCCACCATCTGTACACAGAAAAAGAGTCTTTAACAACTAGAAACACTTCTTCTTTTCACCAACAAAGATGTTCCTCTGGGACATCTCTGTTAAGGTCTTCCTCAATTCCTCCTGCCAAATCCAAGTTCATAAATAAGCATATCTTCTTATTTCCAAACCTCTTGAAATGGCAGTAGGTGGGAAAAGCAGATCTTTGTCAGATTTTCTGTGCATATACTTACAGCACTACCTACACTGCTTTCCAAAAATCCCAAGATTACATACATTATCCCTCAGTTCTTGTTCTATATTTCAGAGGAAAATCCAGGAGACAATTTCACACATTTGTATTTCTTTCTGAGGATAGGTTCATTTTCAGGCCAACCCTGGTTAACAATGATGAATGGATCTCAAACACAGTGCCCAGAAAATGTGAAGATTCATTGCAGAAGAACTCAGAAAATCAGAATGAAGCCTCTGGTACCTATCCCCACATAGCTCTGCTGGTACTCACTGATCATGGTGGTGCCCCCTGCTAGTGCTGCTTTTGTGCCTTGATAGAAGTCATCAACAGCAGTCATCCCTTGGTAGGGCTTTTGTAGATAAGTGTTGACATCTATTCCCCCAGGAATAACCATGCGCCCATTAGCCTCTATGGTCTTGACTCCTCCAGGAACAATCAGATTCTCTCCTATTTGCCTGCACAGCAAGGAAAGGCAGTATTACTTTACTGGAACAAGCACAGAGGACAAAGCTATTTGAGGCATGTAGGGGAGAGAATGCCTGGGCCCATACAGCAGGAGGTGGGTCCCAAAGGCAAGGTGAAGCTCAAGCACACGCTCCCTCTGTCCTGCCCAGCACAGCAGAACAAAGCAGAGGAGAGCTGACTCGCTGAGCCGTGAGCTCTGTTTGCTTTGCATGGCTCCAGTGGCCAATAAAGGAGCTGTAATGCACCAGCATTAAAAATTGATTATTTTTATATGATTTCTATCTTTAAACAATTCAAATTATGTACACTTAATGCTCTCTTGGGGGCTCCAGTTTTGTATATTAAGTTCTTAAATGAAAATAGGAAAACATAGATCAAATATGGGAGCAAGCTGGAATTGTAAAAATATATGGTAGAAGCAAAAGGCATATCAGAAAATTTTATAATTACTTTGTCATCATGCAATGCAAATTTATCCTTAAAAAGAAATCTAAATAACCTAAGATACAGAAATACATATCTAAGAGACCTAAACATGTTTAATCTACCATGTCCCATATTCTTCATCCTCCTCTTGAAGTTAAAAGTCAGT
This sequence comes from Pyrgilauda ruficollis, assembly GCF_017590135.1. Lineage (NCBI taxonomy): Eukaryota > Metazoa > Chordata > Aves > Passeriformes > Passeridae > Pyrgilauda > Pyrgilauda ruficollis. The sequence goes on along the minus strand of NW_024508100.1, from coordinate 7,605,086 downwards.
GAAACATTCTGCATAACTGTGTGGAAAAATTATAATTAGCTGTTGCCATCTTTTTCACTTCAGGTCTTCAAAGCAGGATTTTTTTTGTTGCTATTAAAAATATTAATCTGTCCCCCACACCAACATCAAACTCCAGATACTTATGATCAAAATACTTGTATTATTCATGGACTCAATTACAAATAAATTAAACTTTAACTTTTAAAGCCACACTAGAATTTATTGTCTACTTTGCATGGTGCCAGACAGGGAGAAGGGTCTATGTGGAAGCCATGTCTCTGCACTGTTACACCACAATATATCTGGGCTTAGAGGTAACTGTAAGGTAGTTAAAGTTCACACAGTTTATCTCATATTACAGACACAGAGTCCCTGGTCCTAATTTTCTTTTGTCTGGATAAAATAACTTTTATCCACAGCTAAATAAATACCTCAGACATCTGAGCTGCTGAATTTGTTTCCCCATATTAAAAGGCAACTCCCACCTACAGTTCAAAACACAGCAACTGATTAACAGCCAACTGTGATAAGGTAGAACCAGAAGTTAATATAATTGTTGATTAAAACCAGTGGGAAAAATTTTTAAAAAGGGGATAATTATTCACATTGGAATCTGGCCAAACTGGCAGAGTTAATAAATAGCCCCAAGAGGTCAAGAATTTGTTTCATATGCTATGCAAAAATGTCACCTCCAGCAACTTGTCTCCCCTGGTGCCCTGGGCTCTGGCTGGAGGGAAGCACAGCCATTCCATGGGCAAACTCCTCATGGGCATCCCAGGATGGGGTCACAAGCACGGAACAAATCCAGGAGGGCTTACTCGAGAGAGCTGGCACCTAATGCATGTCTGGCACCTAACAGGCATCAACATGTGCAGCACTGTCATAACCTGTGTGCAGCTGCACAGTGTGAACAACACCCTGAGAAACAGGGAACCAGCCTGGATGCAAAAACCAGCAGCTGCCCAGCACATCCAATTGCACAAAAAAAGCTGCAAGCAGCTCCTCTGTTTTAAAATATGCCTCACAAAAGCATATCATAAGGCACTGCACCCACGAACAGACTGAATGCCTGCACAAAATTAGGTAGCCCCATGTGTAGTAATGGTGTTGCACTAATTTTCGTTAGTCAAATCTATCCCCAAGATTTTAATCAGAACAACCCTTTACCTTTGTAGAGCATTTATGTGGCTAAGAAATGGAACTGGGAAAAAAATTAACTATGACCCACCGCCTTTGAGTATGCCCAAGAAGTAACTGAACTTCAAGTACTAACACACCTTCTGAGAATAATATTAATGAAAACCTTCACAAAAAAAGCAATTCATTTTTATTTTCTTCCACAATCAGTATCTACCAATTTCCTCTTCAAGAAGACACGTCCTAACAATGAGAAAGTGTGCTAACCATATATTGATTTTTTTTGATGACTCAATGCTCATTATTTTCAGTGTATGGTTGAGTAACAACTTACTCAGCTGAAATCATCCATGTTGAAGTGACACAGGACCAAAGGCCTTTGTGGATGATGCTGCACTATCTGTCAGAAACCTGTCTCATCTCTTGCCCTGGCATCAAGATTAAGGCTGGGAGAAGTCTGATCTTTGCTGCTGCTCAAGGTTATTTTTATTCTGTCCAAGTAGAACAGAGAGTAGGAGATAATGTGACAGGATTCCTGAATTGCTCACTCATTAATGCAGAGTGTATGTGAGCAAGAATGGAGTTCTATTACTTGTGGGTGAAAAAATACAACAGTGCAAATAACTGCATTCTAGACACGGTACAAATGACTGAGCTGGTTTCCTCATATGTCAGCAACCAGAAAACTCAGACCCACAGAAAGGTGATGCTGTCTGCCATTTTCAGTGATTCTGACTAAAGCACAACAGAAACAGCAGGCTTCAGCTCTTCCTAAACTTCATCCAAGGAAGCTGAAAACCTCCCCCAGAACTCTGTGGTGGTGCTTCTGCAGTTATCAAGCCCAGATGTTTTTTAGGCATCTGAGGTTCCCCATAACTTGACTCATCACTTGCCCAGCTCTGGAGACCATGCCCCCACCCTGCCACATGTTTGTCCCTCCAGCCCAGAGAGACCCAACCCTTTCTCTTGGCAGGGATGGAGCAGAGTACATGGAGCACCAGACCATGACCTGTCACTTGGCACAGGGCTCACTTCCTCATGTGATAACAGAGGCAGGAGAGATGTAGGCAAAATACATTATTTATACACCAATTTAAATTACCAAATATTTTAAATACTATTTAGATAAAGGAGAACTGCCTCTCAGCTGCCATCTGAGTGTGCAGGGCTTAAGTTTCAGGTAGGAAAAATCCACATGCACTGCTGCTCCTTGTACCTAGGGAGCCAGTTTGAGCATTCACTGGCAGGAAGAAATATCGAACATCCTCCAAACTACAGCTGATCTTCAAACATACTCAAGGTTACATCTGCTTTCCTCTCTGCAGAATGATCTGCATTAAAAGCATTAAAAGACCCATATCTTTTCATTAGGCTGCAAGAGAAACCCAACCCTCTCTTCTCCAATCAGTTTTCGTTTCAGAGTGAGAAAAATAACCCAGATCTTTTATAGCCCGGTAAAACCAGGACACTACTGCCTATTCTAGGCTGAGTGGTTTGGTGTCTGCTCCATTTTGTGTTAGAATTCTGTATTATCAGCAGGATCTGCAGCTGGAAACTTGTAGCATCAACTGAAATGAGGATGACTGAGTTTCAAGGTCCAGCTCCAAACAAGTTTGAGCCACATTTAACAATGATGTTAAATATTCGGACACAATGGGCAGTTCCACCTGAAGAAACTGAGAGATCAAACAAACCCAGAGCTTTCTTAGGTTGCAAAATTTATCATCTGAACACAGTAAGAACCCAACCCCATCTCACAGCAGGTTGCCCTCACAAATTATTTCAGAGCAGGACTTCTTGCACTTTTCAAAGAAAAATCTTGGGTCATCTAAATCTAGGGCATCAGGCATAACTCAGGGTGCTAAATAGAGAACTTGCCTCCTTGGGCAAAGATAAATGCTTCTTAAAAATTAAGATCTTGCCTGTCTGTTCATTATTAACCCTAATTAGCTTGGGCAGCTGAGATACTTCCTGGAGGTTCGGATCCACACATGGATTTCAGAGGGAGTCTATGTACTTAATAAGGGCAGCTGAAAGACTGGCACTGCTGACCTGCCTACTAACTACCACTGCATTTCTGGAATCAAAGCCAAAATGTCGCAGCAGTTTCAGGCTCTCAGCATCTCATGCATTTAGTTGTTTAAATAGTTCTGATGCTTACAAGTGTTAATAGAAGATTTTCACATGAACTAACAAAACCACAGAAAAACTCAACAAAAACACCCATCAAAGAGAGTACAACTTGGCTAACTATTGCTTTAAAAATAGATACATGTTCAAAATTGTGTGTTCTCTCCACTTTTGCCACTTCAATTAACACTACAAATGGAAAGGCAGAGCAAAGTATTAAAAAGAAAACTGCACAGTCCATGGATGAAAGTATTCAGTGATTCTGTTATAATAACCTGAATCATAATAACATATGCAGTCACAGATATATAAAGAATTGGACTTTTAATCTGATGTTAAAGAGCTCTGAAAGGAGCTTAAGGAGCTCTGAAAACAAGTAGGCAATTAATTATTTACCAAATAACCATAATTATATTTCTGTGCATCAAATTGTAGCCGCTGGAGACCAAGCTTCTTAGGTCACTAGTGAAAGTGTTTAGCAACCATGAAAAAGGCTTTGATCCTTGTGTACATCAGAGTGCTCACACACTACATAACTTTGCAAACCTTAGAGACCCTCATCTCCACTAAGCCAAGGCAGGACCAACAGAGCATATGGACATCTCTGTTACAGCTTCCCAGGCTATCAGTAACACATACTTCGAGTTTTTCACCTAACAGATACTTTCCCAGTTCCTGTATTTTACAGCCTGATAAATCAGGACCTTCTTTCTAATTGTGTAACAATGCATAACAACATTATAGGAACAGAACATGCTGTGGTTCAGCATTAACCAACAGGCAACTGAGACACAGAAGGTCCTCATTTGCACCATGCAACATGGGGCATATTTCAGATTTCTGTGCCCTACAAGCCTAAGAGCATGGCTGCAATTGCACTGATTAAGTATAGGGAGAAAAGCTGTAGAGAGCTTTCTGCCATTCATGGACTTAAAAAGTTTTCATTGTCCTTACCATTACTTTTTTTCTTGAGAGTGCCTACTTGCCTTAACTATTTAGGAAGAAACTGTGATTGAACTGTTCAAAAAGCAAATATCTTCAATTTACAGCAAAGATATTTTCTACTTATCTAATCTTAGTGAAGATAAAATGGCAGAATTTAGTAATTAAACACTCCTCAACTACAGTCTCACATTTAGAGGTCACTGAGATTCTGCCCACAAAAGATTTTAAGTCAGCAAAAGATTTTAAGTCAGCACTATGAAGAAATCACAGTAGTCTATGTTAACACACATGCAAAAAAAGCAGTATTTAATAAAAACCAACTTTATAAGTCCATCTTCAAGGTACAGGTCTGCATAGAACGAGTGGTCATCATTGATAATTCTTCCACCTTTAATAAGCAGTCGGTCGCTCTGGAGGAAAAAAAAAGGGAAAATGTGGGTTTATCAAAATAAATAAATGTAATAACGTACATATGATAACAAATATGCTCATAATTTAAAGAAAGCCATTAATATCAAACACTACTCTATATAAAGGTGAGTTCATGTGGGTACACAGACAGTGGACAGGATAGTTTCATTGATCACTTCAGTGGATATGATGGTTTCATCGTATTTCAGGAGAGTTTCAGTTTATTCCTGACTTTCGGAACACGAGACCTCATCGTCATCAGAGTTCATTTTGCTCAAAGCAGCAATCACTGCACATAGAAACACCTGAAACGCCACTACATCCCCCTTTTACCACCTCACTGCACAAGGGCCAAAAGGGAAAGAGAAGCCCCCAGAAGAAACTGCCCAACACTGCAATGGTCAGGCTGAGCTCACTTGGCGCCCTTGGCACCTCTGGAAAAGTAACAAAGCTTTGAATGGCGAGCAACAAGGTCCTAAGAGGCTGCTTAGCCCTGCCACTTAGAAATTCCTCACCAGGGAAGCTCCTTCAACACCAGCTCAGCAGGAACAACTCCTGTGCAGCAGCCAAGTGACACAGCCCACAGCTCATGTCTCCTGTACTGTGGTACAGACCCACAGCTGAGCACAGTTTCTAGTGAGCATGAAGAATTCATTGTAATCACTTGTGACTTCTGCAGGGCACAGGCTGTTGATGAATTGGGCACACTCTGTGCTAAGACTGTCCATGTCCTATCTCACTCACTCCATGCATGAGAACAGAATGCAGCCCCCAAAGTTTGGTTCACCTGAAATATCATACAAACAGCACAAAGACCCACCACACCTCCTGGTATTTTCTAAAGTGCCAGGAAGAAAACTTTTTTTCCCCAAGAAGGACTGTTCAAAATATCAAGTCTGCAAGAGTTACTGTTCACAACAATTGTCTGCTTATATTCTTCTCTATTCAAATGGTTCTATTCTGCTCTCAAAAACTACATTTTATAGGAAACAGATTTTACCAGAGCATATTTCAGAGAACTAGTACTTAAATTCTCTCATTGAAGATGTCATTCTGGAAATGCCAGCCTCCTACCACCTACCCAAAGACAGGGCAAGACCATAACTTCAGTGCTCTTCTGACTTTAGCAGGGGTAGTTAATCTTCCTCACAGCAACTATGGGGCTGGTTTGGACTTGTGCTGGAAACAGTGCTGATAGCACAAGGATGTTTTAGCTGTTACTGTGCAGAGCTTAGAGAGTGAATGTCTCCTCTGCTCAGCACCAGGAAAGAGGCTGGGTGAGCACAAGGAATTGGGAGGGGAGATAGCTGGGACAGCTGACCCCAACTGACCCAAGGGATATTCCATACCATATGGCATCATGCTCAGCAATAAAAACTCAGGAGGAGGTTGCTGGAAGGAGCACTGCCTCAGGACTGGCTGGGCATCAATAGGAGGGTGGGGTGGTAACCAAATGTATTGTGCATCACTTGTCCTTCTTTGGTTTTATTAATCTCTCCTTTTAATTTTCCTACCAATTGCATTGTTATCATTACTATTATTATGATTATTCTATTTCCATTATCAAAGTGTTTTCATCTCCACCACGAGTTTTTTCACTTTTACCCTTCCAGTTCTCTCCCCCATCCCACAGTGGGGTGGGGTGGGGCAGAACTGAGCAAGTGGTTGTGTGGGGCTGAATCGCCAGCTGGGGTTAAACCATGACAAGTACATAACACTTTTGGAAAGAATTTTGCCAAGTGACTGTGAATGCTGGAAAACTCTTAAAGCAGTCAGAACCATTTTTTCCCATTCATACATAAAAATAGCCATTTATTATAAATTATTTCCTTGGCTCACCAGACAATAACTCAGAATCTCCAGTTTGTCCATGTTTTATACTACTTAGTCCAGATTCAATTCCTGCTTTAATTACAGCATGACTCAGGCATATAAACTACGAATGTCCTGAGTTCCCACTTTAGAAAACAAACAAGTTGATATATTCTTAATCTATAAAACCAGAACAACAAAACCAATAAATTTCTAAAAACAACTGTTCATGAAAAAGTGCTAAAGCAGAGCTAGAGGTGTTACAATGTAACCTCTGTTATACAATGCACATTTACTTTTTAGCTTGTACTTGAACAATTTTGCAGGTTCAAAGCTTTTATTGCCCTCTGTATGATTCTAGAAAAAGGAAAAAGGGAGAAACATACACTTTTAATGGAGGAAGAAGGAGGGGGGGGGAAGACATTTTAAATACAGTGCACAAAGAAAGAGTATGCACACAGCAGGTCTGAAGCTCTTCTCCATGTGCTGCAGAGCACCATGACCTTGGGGGGAGAACCAAGGCACAGAACTATGATGTCCCCAGGACCTGCCTCAGACACTGTCACCCTCTCATTAGAGAACAGAGATGAATGCAAGTCCTCCATCTGCAATTTGCCAGAGCAGGCTCCCTGTTTTCTCCCCAGCCTCTCTACTGTCACTTGTAATTGCAGCAGGACTTGTGAATCAGCAGCAGGAATAGTAATAAGTTACTTTGCCATGCGCTGGCAGTTGCACCTCCTCGCTATGATGATTTACTACGCTGCCTGCTGACCTGCAGGGACCACCATCTTGTGAGCTCTTTTTAAGCTCATTCAGTTGCCTTCCTAAACATTAATACTGTCCAATTACAAGAGGCACAAGCTTACTAATAGAGGCAGGCAGTGTTCCCAGAGCACTGCATCTGTCACTGCTAAGGAGTGAAAAAATCTGCACCCTCATCAAGTTCTATATTTCATTTCTTTTAAAACAGGAGAAGATGCATAGTAAGTAGAAACAAATGTAACAGGCAAGGAAAATAAAACAGACTAAAAGCTGAAGCGCAGCTCCAGAAAAATAACTGTAGACATAAGGATTTTAAATGTTTTTACATACAGATATAAATATGTAAGTAACAAAATTAGGTATTAGAATAAGCTAATTTGTATCTAAAAAACGATACAAATGCAGTCTTAAGAAAGAACTCAGCTATGGAGCCAGCCATTAAATTAGGCCTCGGTCTATAAAGCTACAAATTTGTATTCAGCTACAAATTCTCACCTTGTTCAGAATTTTGGAGTGTGTAAGAAATTCCGGTAGAGAATAAACACCTGCACTTCATGGAGACTTTGAAAATTTTAATTCTTTACACCTCAGAAGAAAATACAAAAAATTCAGAATTGTTGCAAGAGCCGTCCTGCACCTGAGGCTAAGGTTCCCCCAGCTGTGTATAGGAAGCCATGGAAGACTAGGCTGCCAAAAAACCACACAACCCCAGGTAGACTGACAAGCCATTGGGGACAGTGCTGTGGAGCCTTGCCCGGCTTTCATCCGAATCTGAGAGCTGTGGAAACATCTCTAGCATGCTTCCATTCCAGCATATCAGCAAACTCAGAAGACAAATAGTTGCATTGGAACATCTCCCAGCCAGCTTGATCTGCCAAGTGTAGGACACATTACAGATTGCTGTAAAGCAGAACACCTTGAGACAGATGGTGTTGATGGGCGCCAGCAGCCCAGGTGAAGTCTGGGTGCCCTGTGGACACCTCAGCAACACACTGTGCACAAGCAAACCAGCAGTGCCTCAAACACCCTGCCCAGACCAGGGCTGGCTTGTCCTTAGACAAAGCAGCAGTACCCAATGCCTGGATGCACAGATCACAGAGATGCACTTTCATGAATAGGCTGGAAAAATGACACAAAAATAAATTACTAGAAAGGAGGCACAGATTAATATTGACAAGCAATTTGTTGTATTCTTTGTGAAACAAGATTTCATACAAATGTTTGGTTCACGTGCAGTATTCATTCCCTGCTACAGCCTAAGCACAGGCTTCAGGGACAGCCACTGGAGCCTGGGTGAGCCTGCACTGGCTTAGGTCACTGGTCCTTGCTGCAGTGAAATCCTGAACAGAAATCTGGGCACACACAGGCTCTGTGAAGTGCATTAACCTCCTTGGGCATGCAGAAGGCTGTGTGTGACATGGGGCCATTTATTTAGCAGGGGCATGATGTCAGGCAGACTGCCTGCAATTTTCTTACCATGTGACAAATGTTCAGGTAAAGTAGGGACCAGAGTCCTTTTCTCCCTGTTTCAGAAGAGAGACACACTCTGCAGTGCCCTGGGGAAAGCAGTGAAGGAAGGGAGGAGTGACCTGAAGTTCCTGAACTAATCCTGGCACTGCTGGCCTGTATTTTTCCTTCCCAGCTGTAATCTCCATGAGGAAGAACACCCAGCTCCCAGAGGTACCCTCAGCCAGTCACTGACCCTCAGGTGCTCATCACTCAGCTCAGGAAGTGACAACACTGTCAGCCTTTCTAGGGTGGCTGCCACTTTTCTATTCAGCTGGCAGGTGCCTCAGGCAATGGTTCCCTGCCTGCTGAGCTCCAAGGGCTCCATACCAAGCCTTCAGTGCACTGCCTGGCACAAGAAGCTGCCAGCCCACCTCTTCCCACAGCAAGCCAAAAGAAGCTGTCAGGACCCTCTCCTCCCTCCAGGCTGCCAAAGACAGACAGCAGGAACATGGAAAAACAGAGAGGGAGCATTACATTGAACAGTTAATGGGATGCCAAGATGCAAGGGGTAAAAAGGCCTGCTCTCATTGACAAGGGAGATGCAGAAAGCACACTGTAAACCCACGCTCTGCAGCCACTGCTGGGTGTGGGAGCCAAGGTGTTTCTTCTCCACCCATCGCTATTGCAATGATGCAACTGCATTACTGCAATGCTGTTTGCCTCTGAGTTCTGTGCCTGGCCATGACACAGCATCAGCTCAGCCACGATGCATGTCTGCTGTGTCCCCTGCAGCTCCATTTCACAGGCGCTCTGGCACCTCGTGCCTCAGCCCACTGCTGAGTATGATACAGCCACTCCTGCTACTCCCAGCCCTTCCCCTTCAAACCCTGCACACTGCTTCCCTGGGGATCTCTTCCTAATCACAGTCTAGCTTCTCCTGCTTAACCTGGCAGCAAAGCTGCAGAGCTTAGTCTGTGACATGACAGCAATTTTCATGGCAGCAGAAGGAGATGCCACAACCGCGGCTCGTGTGCTGCAGGAGGAAGGGCGGGCTGCTCAGACTGGAGGCGGCGGCTGTCGCTCCCTCACAACTATTGTTTCCACTACAGCAAGAGCAACACGGAACATCTGTAAGCTGGTGACTGGCACACTTTGTACAAACTGCCTGTTTTGCTGGGGTTTGAATCAGCTTGGTTCAGCTCTTGTGAAGCGTGTCCACATTTTCATGCACACCAATGGCAAAAGGCCAGCAGAGAGAAGCAGCATCTGACCAACCTTCAGGACCACGAGCCTGAGCCCTGCCATGGTCCCCAGTCCTGCACAGGGCTCCATGCAAATACAAATGAAACCAAATTCCCTTGGGCAGAAAATCGCTTTGCTGTGGATTATTCGAAATTACAAATCAAATGTTAGAGCAAGAACAGTTGCAAAGAAATTTAAAATTAGCCTTTTCCCATTCACCCACTCCCCTCAGAGCTGGTGGTATCTAAAAATACACAACAAAATTCAAATAGCTTTTAGACATGCAGTTCTCAAATTGCTTCTTGGGACTACTAAAACACAGTAACAGAAAAAATAAAACTGCCATAAGATTTACCAAACATTATTTCAAATTGGTGCAGTGTGTCAAAATACAATGCAGCACAAGTTATAGAAACCACACATTTTCTCTACAGCATGGGTAGAGACCTATGCACTGGATCTGCAGGAATCTTTCAGAGAAAACCACGCTTTCATCATACAAGATGGAGCTTAAAAAAAAAAAAAAAAGCCATTATGTATTCTAGCCATACAAAAAGATTCCAAGAGATTCCAAGACTAGTGTTTCCATCAAATAGCAGCATCTGTCCAGACTGCAATTCCAATATATGCAATTACATTTTTCCTTTTCTTCCACAAATTGAACATCTTCATATTAGATCTTCATCTCTAAATCAAGTGAACCATATATTTTTAATTATTTACAGTTTGCTTTACCATTTATATACAACTGACTTCAGATAACGTATTCAGCACACAGGTCTAAGTGCTGTGCTGCTTAATTCTTGGTTTGGACCTTTACAATTGCTGCATTGCAGCTTTTGCCAACCAAAAAAGTCTTTGCAACACTCAAACCCAGATCTTCCATGCTTAGAGGATGAGGAAACACTCAGTAATGATTTCATCCTCTGTGTAATTGTAAGGACTTACTAGAATATAACATTGTCCATACATCTCCAGACAAACAATGGCTGTTTTCTCTAAAAGCCAGATTAGTCAAGAGCCCTGAAGATGACTAAGGATTTTATGCTAAATAGCCATTCGAAAACAGTTTAAATTCTAAATCCACCTGCACTTCAGTTCTCTGTCTATAAAGGCACGTGGTTTAAAAGACATCAGATCAAATGCAATAGACATAAAAAGGCATTAAGCTATGTTATCACACTTCCAAGCAAGACATTACTTTTTTAGCATCTGAGAAGCAGAATTCTTTGTTACTAAGGTTTTAAAGAGTCCACCGAGAGTTACAAAAGACACAGAATTCAGTTCAGAGGGAAGGTGCAAGAAACACAGGCTATTTGTGATATTTGTGTTCTCCTTGATTATCCAAATCTCCACAAGAATCTTTGCAAGGAAGTCATTTCTCAAGGGCTGAAGACCCACTGGCAAACAGTGGAAGGAGACACTCAGAGCCCCTCTGTGCTTCCATGCACTCATTCTTGCAGACTTATTCCCACAATATACAAGAGATTTACTTTTTTTGAGTGTGCGTGGATATATTTTGTTGTCTTTTGTCAGAGCTGGTCAGATTCAGACCCAGCTGTGATACAAAACAGTTAAATTACCTCACTTTAAGCAAAGTACTTACAAATAAGGAACATTTTTAAACTTAATAGCAAAAGAATAAAGATATCCTTCCCAAGAGGAATGTTTGCTTAAAATCCTTTCATAAGGATCAAAGAGCTGTAAATGGGATTTCATGAAGTACTGTCTGCTTATAAAAGATCTGCTTTTAATCAGCAATATCCCTCCTTTTGAATTTCACATCTAGATTACCCTCCATAGGAAGTGGCTTTTAGCGAAGGTGAACCCTGAATCAACTCTGGGAATTCCTTGTAAAACACTCCATCCTTGAGGCATCATTTCCGATAGGCCACTAATGGTGAATCCTGCTTTTAAGATTCTTTTCTTAACAGATGCACTCTACTATATGGCAATTAATTTAGGAAGGATTATGCTGATTGTAGTAGTGCTGTATCTTGGTCCATAGCCAATGTATTCATTCATCTTTATTCATTTAAGAGATCTGATGTTCTTTTGTTTCCCCTTTTGAGACCTGGCTTCCTATTCAGCTGGCAGTTCCATTGCTTAATCACCCATTCTAAAGGGGCTACTCCTACAGCTACCGACTCCATGGGGATTTCTTCACTGAAAATGTCATCTTTGCTTTGCTTTTAGAAGGGAAAGACAACAAATATCTTATTGATGACAATATTCATTGGCATCAGCAGGGGTTTCATCTATGCAGGGGCTGGAGGGTTGGAACCATTGCATCGTATGTTGCTATACCCATCCCTTGGGTTACACACAGGTTATGTCAATTAAAGGGGATCTCAAAATCCCAGCAAGCCATTCATAGGAAAGCATAAACTTGGGAAGAAAGTAACAGTCATTTACAGCGTGGCTGACTTCTCTAGGCCACTGAACTGAAAATGTATTTTATCTAAGTTCTAATCAGAAACCTGCATCAGGTTACTGGGACATATCTGACTTGGCACCAATCACAGTCAAAATCCATCAAAGAGACCATATGGAATCCCTTCTCTGACAGAGCAGGTGGATGCAAGCAAAACAGAATAGTAGAAAATGCCTTTAAAATTATGTTAGCAATGACAATTCATGATCAGCTAAATGCAGTGGGTACCATGAGCATTGTTTGCACTCAGACACTTTGTGCTGTCATGTTGCGTCACATACCTTCTTTTTCTGCCAGTGAGAGCAAGTTGTGATGCTTGCTGCCTCACCTCACATGGTATCAGCCCTGACTTCCCTTCCAAGCCTCTTCACTCTGAGCACTGCCTACTCCTCTAGCCAGTCACCTGGGTCCTCACTATTATACGTAGGAGATTTTACAGAGTGTAGACTTCACTGAAGTCAGCAGGAACATTTATTATTCATAAACAATACCTTACATCTTAAAACTCATTAGGACATGCGCTACAGATGAAAACTTTTGTCTTGTGACAAGCAAACATAATCCCAATCTGCTTCAGGGGACAAGGCCACCATCTGCATATGTAGCAAAATTAGAAACCTGCAAATTATTTTGCTGCTCATCTCTATTCCTTCTTTCTCGTACAAACAAAAGCATTTATCTCTCTCATATGTACAAACCCCAAGTTTATCTCAACTAACTCCCAAGTGCTTCACAAGCCAGTGGTCTCTGCTGGCTCCTCCAAATGAAAATGGAAGTTTCACGCTTTTACCACTCAACTAATTCTTGATTCTGAAAGAAATGGCAGCAAAGAAAACAACAGATCCTGATCTCTCATCAGAAAAGTAGTTCATTGGCAGCAGTTCTCTCAGCACTTGCAAGAAGATTCAGACAAGCACCCCACTGCATCAGATGTCTTCCCAGACAGCCACTGTCCCCTTTCCAAACCTGCTTCCAGCAAACCACAGCTCAGTTCTCTGTGGTGGCACCAGCTATGATGCTGAAAACACTGATGCCCTGCTGAGGGCATTGACTGATGAACTTGCTTTGGCAGTTAAAGGAATCACTGCCCCAAAACCTTCCTTCTGTCCCTGTGCCAAAGGTTTCAGTCTCCATAGAAATGTCCCCAGAAGGACCTACTCTGAATGTATTTTAAGTCACCATATGGAACTGACATAGGAAAAAGCAGCCACTTTTTCTCCTATAGAAAAAAGAAAGGGAAAGATGTGTCACAGAATCATAGAAATGGTGGTTGGAAGACCAAAAACTTATAGTGAAGCAGCTAAAGCATCCCCAGAGCTGCCAGGCTGAAGTCCAGTCCACTACACAATGTGAATCCACATAAGTTCACTGACAGATGAGTAAACTGAAAGGGGACAAGTCTGTTAAACAGACACACATGGGATCATGTAATTTTGAGGATTAAGCAAATGTTCAAGAGTAAGAAGGCATCCAGAAGTCCCAGGCCTTGGTGTTTTAAAACAGGACAAAAAGTGTTGTCTAAATCAGCCAAAATCTTGCACCAAGAACATAATAGTAACATGAGGCAATGTTCCCATGCCCAGCCCTCAGTAGGCTTTTCAAACACTTCTGGCAAGTAACAGAGCAATCTGAGTGTAGCTTTTATGTAGCTATGGACCAAGGACTTTGGTCCACCATTCCAGGTACTCACCATGTCCTGCATTTGTAGGATATGTCTCCTCTGGTGTCCAAAATGAACTGGCTGGCAGCTCTCACACCAGAACACCACACATTATCCCAGCACTTTGTTCAGACCAAACAGAGTTTCCATCCTGAAGCAGTGTGTCACACAGCAGAAATCCAGATTAATGGATTTTTTCTCTCTCTCTCTGCCATCTTCAGCTGAAGCCTACTTCTCATCTCTCTTCATACCAATTCTAAACGTAACAAGCAAAATTATTCTCTGTGCCCACTCCTCTGAATTTCTTCAGTCTCCCCATTTTTCTGCATCTGTTTTTTTGTTTGGGTTTTTTTTTTTCTCATGTAGTGCCAGATCTTCTATTTTCTTTTCTTGTTATGCTCAGTAGTGAGATCCTTCCTCTTTAACATCACATTTTTGTGCTCTCTGTCTCCCTGTGCCTTACAGTCTGTCAGCTCAGGACCAGCAGTGTCTTTCCCCACTCATATGCCAATCCTTGGACCATACCCAGAAAGATGATTCCCTTTTTTTTTCCAAGGGATTCAGGCACCATTTTCCTCTCCCAAATGCCTCCTTGCATTTGCTTTGGTGACTAGCTATTCTGCCTTTGCTCAGTAGAATTGTGTTCACACCTCCTCTTCACTGATCTCACAGAGATTATGTTTTAATGGGTGCAGTTGCTGCTGGAACAAACACGTCCTGTCACAGGCATTTAATAGGCCACATTGTTTAATAGGCCACCATGGTACAATTCTGAGTTCATCTAAGCTCAGGCCTTGCTTGAAAATTGCCAACTGCTACCAAAACACAGAAGCCAAAATAATTTGCAACAGGTATTTCCGTGTCACGATCTCCATTGATTCCCTGTAATATATGGCACAAGGAGTATAATAATGATGTTAAAAGCAATGGGCTGGGGGTTATATCCTGAAAAATCTGATCTGCATGAGAACATCCTGCACAACCGAAGCACAAAAGATTGCTACCTCATGCAGAAAAACACCTCAGCAATGGATGTGGTGGCTGTCCATACTACAAGGACTGGGAAAAGTGCTCCTGCACTCCTAGCCACCCTTACATCATTCACACCCTGCTCCATCTCCAGCTAATACTCCTGAACCAGGGGTTTGAAACCCACCTGCCAAGGACTTCAACACAGCGCAGAAGACATGACTGAAGTGCTTACACTCACTGGTTCAATGCATTTCTATTATACATCCCCAGACTGGTCTGGTGCTTCAAATACAGAGGTCCTTCCCCTCCCACTGTAGTTACACACAAGGGCCCAGTTTCTCCAGTCTGGCTCACAACTGAATGGCACCTTACACTGGCACAGTGCTGGTGCTCCACTAACAGCAAGCCTGGATGCTGCATGGGATGCGTAACAGGCAGAAGGACAAATGAGATAAAATTCAAGAAGCATGAATTTTCACACTGAAATTGAAAGAAAAAAAGAGGAAGGTGAAATGAAGACAAACCATGCAGATTGGTAAATGAGAGCAGGGAGATGCCCAGTGCCAAAGAGGGCTGTGTGCAACAGTGTCTTTACCACGAGCAAGGGGAGAAGGGAAAGCAGGAATAAAGCTGCTTTGGGTAAAAGAGGTGCAGGGGCTATCAGTCAGGCGCTGCTGTCTGAAGGAGTCAGGAGGCAAGGCACAGTCAGACTAACCACAAGGAGGAAGTTATGGCCACATGCACCAAAAACAGTACCCAGACAGGATATCACAGGGTTGTTTCCCCAAGAGTGGTATCTGCTTCCCACCGATCAGAGGTGAAACCAGCTGCTGCCTCTTCCTTCCCAGCTCCTGATGCTGCAGACCTGATCCCAGAGGGAAGTTTTGGCCAGGTACTGACTGCTGATTGCAATGTCTGTGGCTGGATGCTGTTGCTGGGTGTTGCTGTTGTGTGCTCAGGACAGCTCCTGGCCCCATGCAAGTAACACAGACTTGGTACTGGAAAATCCACAGCAAAGTATCAGCACCCAGGACACCAACAGAAATTAGTTTCTCACTTCTCCAATGAACCCAGGAGCCAGTGTAGCTCCAAAACCCAGGAGTGTGAGTGGGGGAAATGTTAAGAACAGTAACAAATGATATTTTTATATTATTTCATCATCACTGTTGCATACTTCTACAGAGCTATCATATTTCTTTAGAGCCCAGAAGCTACAATGTATTTCCTTAGTGGCCGGATGAAACACCTAATTTACCACACTGGAATGGGGCTTCAGAATATACACACAAATAGACGCTGAGGGTTCTTGTGGGACAGACAGTGTGTACAAGGTCTGACACAAAGTGCCTGATTTGCTTCTGCTGGAGGAGAAGGGCCAGAAGTGTAAAAAAAGCTCCAAAAATAGTCCAGCCCTGATGCCTGCCAACTTCACTAATGTTAATTTATGCCTTTGATTTGGTCACAAAACTCAACAGTAAAGCTAACGCGTATTAATTTATAGAAGCTTCAGCACATCCCATTTCGAAGAGAAAAGGCTGAGGTTTGGGCTTTCTTTTTCACAGCAATCCTCTCCACAGCACAGAGAAAAAAAAATTCGTGAGAAGCGATGAAATTAAAAGGAACTGTTGATTCTGAGGCAAAGACTCCTAATTCTTCCAGTTTCTCATTCTACTCCAAACTGGAGAGCAAAGAAC
Source organism: Pyrgilauda ruficollis (assembly GCF_017590135.1). Classification (NCBI taxonomy): domain Eukaryota; kingdom Metazoa; phylum Chordata; class Aves; order Passeriformes; family Passeridae; genus Pyrgilauda; species Pyrgilauda ruficollis. Next base: position 7,588,438 of record NW_024508100.1, on the reverse strand, counting down.
TAGCTATGGGTGTGACCACGTTACACTCCGGGTTCAAATGAAGATTGAGCGATGCACAAAGCACCTGACACCAGAGGGTAACCGGGGTCTCCCCCGACCCAGACACGCCCTGAGTAACTGTAAGTCACACAACGCACTGAGGAACGAGGCAAGAGGAGCCATCACCCAAAAAGCCACTGCAGCATCCAGGTTCAGCCCTGGCCACCAGGCACTGCTGCCTATTGATAGTGGAAACCTGCATAAATGCGGCACTTCGCTATCATGAAACTCAGCTTTTAGAAGGATGTTGTCTCCCTCCCGAACAAATATTTTGACTGAAGGATGTTTTTATTATACAGGGAGAAAGCCGCGAGGAGCTTACAAGCTTTGTAGCGCTGGCTCCACTAACGCCGATGAGCACCGGGCTCGCTCAGGAAGGTGCCACACCCACCCGGCAGCCCGCTCCTCCAGACACCGAAACTTGCCCCGCGACACACCGTGCCGGCTTTCCAGTGAAAGCTCCAGGAACCCAAGCAATCTGGGAGCTCACCCCGTTTCCCCGCTCATCTCTGCCCCAGGTGCCACAGTGACCCCATCATCCAGTGATCCAGTCCCCCAAGAGGAAAGAAACAACCTGGAGTCCAACACCTGTGCTGGGGAAAACCTCTGCCGTGTGGGCAAGCTCCGGGTGCGATTTTCCCCCACCACACCCCTATGCGCCACCTCTGCCTGTTCTTTATCTCAGCCTCTATATACGCAGATCGTGTGTATTAAGGGAAAGCATAAACTGTATGAAAGAAACCAAGTCCTTTCTTTCTGGCATGGAAAGCATACCCTATTGTAGCTCTCTCTGCTCGGGTACAAAAGCATCTAGCGGGAGACAGGCACCGTTAGGAAGAGGATGGTTATGATTAACTCTTTGACTTCTGATTCCCACCACGCCTGATGTATTAATAGCGCGCAGAGGTGTTGGTGCCGGCATCATGGCGCTCTTTGATTTTCCACGCTTCCCCCCACGCCCACGCTCGCCCACCTCCCATTTCTCCGCACCCTGTGCCTCCCCCCGGCCCACCGCCCCTGCCCCGCCGAGGCTGCGCTGCCCCTGCCCGCTGCGGGGGGCGGTGGCAGGGGCACGTTGTGCTGCGGTGGTCCCCTCCCTCTTTTGTTCTGCCTCGCCCGGCGGCCGAGCCTCCCCGGGCCCGGCTCCTCGGGAGGGCGGTACCCCCGGCCCCGGCCCCGACAGCGCCGGGACGAGCCCCCCGCCGGCCCTCCCTCCCTCCCCGCCCCGGGATGGAGCGAGCACACAGCGCTGAGCTCCGCCTGGGCGGCGGGCGAGCAAGTGGAGACAGAATACAATAAAGAAATAAAATAAAAATATAATAATGAAATTCTAAAATAAAATTAAATTAACTCAGTCCTCGCCCAGAGCTCCAGCGGCAGGAGGACGGGCGGCGGCGCCCGCACCCCGTCGCTCCGGGGAGCCCCGGCCCCGCAGTCTGGGGCTGCCCGCGGCCCCGGGCACTGCGCGGCCGCCGCACGCCCTTCCCCGCCCCGCGAACAAAGGAGCGCGGGCAGCGCTCGCTGCGCCCGGGGCCGCTTACCGTTATGTGCGGGATGCTCTTCTTGCCCTGGTAAGACATGTCGGCTCTCCCTAGCGCCGGGAGCACGCAACGAACCCGAGGAGCGAGCCGAGCCCGGCGGAACAACACCGGCGGTGCTGAGACGAATAATAATACGAAGCCCGGGCGGGTGATGGGGCGGGGCGGGGGCGACCCGGCACAGCGGTAGAATGGGGGCGAAGTTCCGTCGCCCAGAGGAAGGGGAGCCTGGCAAACCCGGCACCTTTTTTTTTCCGGCTGCAATCAAACAGGGACGCGGCTCCCGGGGGGGTCGGCGAGCGCTGCCTCTGCCGGCGGCAGCAGCGCCCTCCCGGCTGCAGGTCGGAGCAGGATTCGCTCAGCGCAACCCAGGAAGCGTTTCCTTCCCTCCTGTCCCCCACCCCTCCGCCTGGCCCCCCTTCACAGCCCATCAATCCAGCCGGAGCCTCCCTCCCTCCCGCACCGGCGCTGGGAAACGCCGCCCCACCAGCTCCTCCGCCGCCCCGCTCGCACGCTGAGGTCACCGGCAGGATCCCACGCGTGGGTTGCCGCAGGGTGGGGACGGGGGATATAACCCCCGGCGGTGGGTCCTGCTGTGCTGCACATGGCAATGGCACTGCCTGCTCCGTCCTCACGGCATGAAGCCTGATGGCAGTCCGCACGGCACTGTCCCCATAGCACTGACCCTAATGGCACTGCCCTGCGCTGCCCCCAGACCACTGATCCTGATGGCATTGCCTTGCACTGCCCCTGATGGCCCTGCCTGCTCTGTCCCTGATGGCACTGACCCGGGTGGCACTGCCTGCTCTGTCCTCACCAACGTCTCTGACCCCAACAGCACTGTCATGTTCTGCCCTCCTTGTCACTACCCCATTGTCACACACCAGCTCTGTCCTGAGCTCATGGAGCTCATGGGGGATAACACAACCAGGCCAAGCCAGGCAGATGCTATATCAGCAGTTGCTGGAGAGGTAAAGTGGCTTCTATCTTTTCTCTGTCTCACAGAATGCCTCCCTCCACCCATGGTGCTTGAGGGTAAAAGGCACTGCAAAGCTGTGCCCAAGTTAATCCCGCCAAGGACACACACTCTGGGGCTCCTAGCACACCCACCCCTATGATACATATATAGATAAAAACCATTGAGTGCCCAGACCACATCCCTGACACATCTTCCCAGAAATCATTGTTTGAAACTTGTAAAAACTCTGGATGTCACTGTACAGGGGTCACATGTATCTGCTGCTTACAGTGCACTTTCCTAAGCCAGTGGCCAAATCTTGCCTGCTTTACCAACGTCATCTTCACCTCGCTTTGATCAACTTTGCAAGCACAATGGGATCCAGAGAAGCAGTGTGCAGTGTGTGCTCACTACCCTGAGTCCCAGGCTGACTTAGGAAGCAGGGAAAACGGGGATGCAGCACCATGGATGTGCCAGAAGATGGGGTGTGCTGTGCCCTCCCACTGTCCCAGAGCCCTGATCAAAAAAACTCAGGAGTTCAGGTGAGCTAGAAAAGAGAAGATCGCACTGCAGCTGGCAGCCTCTGAAGGCAGCCCTGGGGTTGTTGCAGAGAAAGCAGCAGCATCCCAGGCACAGTGTCCCACCAAGCCCTGCTTGGTCGCTGCAGTGTCCCACCACAGCAGACACCCGCTGGACTGCTCGGGAGGCCATGTGGCACCTGCACACAATCCCCTGGCCAGAGCAAACCAGCACCACATTCATGCTCAAATTGAAGAGGAGTGAAGAGAGTGGAAACTCTCAATTCAGCCTGTGGAAAGAGCAGAGTGTAGACAAGCCACAGAGGCTGCAGGCTGGGTACTCAGGAACAGGGTGTATCCATGCAGAAGCATCACTGCAAGGCCGCATTTCTTTCTAAGGGGAAATCAATGACAGCCCGGGATCCCATGAGAGCCATCCCCCCGGGTCTGCCTCCAGCCTGCATGCCACCGACAGGGCTAAGATGGAGATGCACAGCCGTCAGGGGCCGGCCAGCCCACCGGCTCACTTCTTCCTTGAGCCACCAACATCAGTCCAGGCTGCAGAGCCAGGGTAGAGGAGCCCGGGTCAGAGGTTTCGGATCCTCCCGCCTTCCGCGCTCCCTGCCGGGGAGACAATGCAGGCGCAGAAGGAGCCGGGGGGAGCAGGGGCAGAGACAGGGCGGGGGTTCGGGGCAGATCCTGGAGCTGTGCCTGGGACAGGCTCCGCGGAGTTTCCCCGGCGAGTTCGGGAGTGCAGCGGGCCCGGCTTTGTTCCGGGGGCGGCGGGGAGGCGCTGAGGGACCCGAGCTGCCCTCCAGTCCCCCGGCACGGGCAGGAAAGGAAACGGAGAAACGGAGAAACGGAGTCATCGCCATCACTTACAAAGGAAAAGGATTTCTGGGGTCGCCCCCTCCCGCCCCCGCTAAGCTCTGCCAAGTTCGGGGGCCAGCCGGGCTCTTCCTAGAGCATCAGCGTGCCCGGGAGCAGGGGGCCGTGCCTCCCCCACCTGCCGTGCTGAAACTCCCCCGCGAAGGCGGCCCCCAGCCTCCTGTACCGGCGAGCGGGGCTCTGCGGCACGGCTCGGCACGGCTCCGCTTGGTACAGCAATCTCGGCTCGGCTCGCCCAGCGAGCGGGGGCGGCGGCTCCCACCTCCCAGCCCGGGCCCCGCTCACCTGTCCATTGTCCTGGCCCTGCAGCAGCTCCTTCCCCGTGGGGTATTTGATCTCCACGCCCGGGGTCTTGTCCTCCCGGTCTCCCGGGGAGCTGATGACGGAGCCGGAGATCTCGCTGATGTCGCTGGCGGTCTCGCTGTAGTTGTCCCCTCCGTCCAGCATGTCGTGCCGGCTGCCGCTCCGCGGGGTCCGGGACCCCTTCTTCCCCACGCTGTAGGCATCGAAGTCGATGGTTTTGTTCTCATAGGCCCCCTCCACAGAGGCGAACATTCCCCCGTATTTCTGTCGCGGTGTCTGGGCTGTTGTGCCCGGCCTAGCTAGATACACAGGCAGGTCATCTTCTTTATTCCAGTTCCTCTTTCTCTCGGCCATTCTCGCTGTCCGGATCTCTCTCTCTATCTCTCTCCCTGCCTCCCACTTCTCTGCACCTTCCACTACCGGGATAGGCTGTTAGTGACCATAAAAATGAATGGATGGATGCAGCAGTGGCGGAGCTGGGTTGGCTGGTGGGATCTTTCCGTTAGGGACCTGCAAACGTTTACCTCCCTCCCCCCCCCCCCCCCCCCCCGAAAGAAAGAGAGAGAAATAAATCCGAGCGGGATTTAAAAATAGCCGTGTTAGTAAAGAGCACGTGAAAATAAAGTACAAAGAGCGGAGCGGAGAGGGTGGCAGAGGCAGGTGATTGGAAAGCCCCTGACGAATGGGAAGAGCAGCAGCGATTCCCCGAGCAGGGACCGCAGTGCACAGCTCCCCCGGTATAGAATGATCCGGGGGGCGGGAGGCAGGGGGCGGAGGCAGGGAGGGAGCCCGCCGCATGCACACGCGGCCGGTGACAACGGGGTCCTGCCCTGCGGGCGGGCGGGCGCCGGTCACCCGCTGCTGCGTGGCTTCGGGGCTGGAATAAAAGGGAGGCGAAAAGAAAAAGAGAAAAAAAAGAGAAAAGCTCCGAACCTCCCCTGCCCCCCCCGGGCGAGCCGGCGGGAGTTTCTCCCACTTTGCTCGCTCACATTGCCCCCGCCCCTCTCCGCGGGAGAGGCTGCGGCGGTGCCCGGGCGGGGCGGGGGGCGCGGCCGCGGCAGCCCCCGGTACGGGCGGGGGACGGGCCAGCGTCGCTCGGAGTCGGTCTGCGGCCGCAGGGGGAGCGGCGGAGAGAAGAGCGAGGGGTGGCCGGCGTGTGGGGGGAAGCAGAACCAGCCTCAGGGCAGGGGGGCTGGCGCTGCCCCTGCCGCAGCAGCTGGTGCCCGCGGGGGTGGTGGCGGCTCTGCTCCGCCCCGCCGCCCCCGGCTGCTGCTCCCCCGCTGCGGCGGCCTGGAGGGTGCCCGACCCCTTCGCCTGCCGCGGGGGCAGGGGGCTGCAGGAGAGGGCTGCAGGAGAGGGCTGCAGGCCGGGGGCTACAGGAGGGGGCTGCAGGCCGGGGGCGCCGGCCCTGACACGGAAGTGATCGTTCCGAGCGCTGCCTGAGCTGCCAGCGGGCATGGGGCGCCGGCTCCGCGGGCCTGGGTGTGCGGCCCACGGCCCCTGAGTGTCCGCCGAGCCCCCAGGAAGGCGGGGAGCCGAGCGTGTCCCCGCGGATCCCGCTCGAAGCGGCTGGAGCGCGGCTCGCCCCCCGGAGCTGTCCCTTCAGCACCCCGGGAGGCTCCCGGGCCCGCATGGTGCTTGCCTGACTTGGCCTCGGCAGGAGGAGACAAACCAGGGAGGGCTTCGTTTCACTATGAGGGATCCAAGTTGCCAAAAGCAAGGGCAGGAGTGGAGAGTGTGCTCCCCTCAGCTCTCCACACAGCCCGCTTCAGAAGGTCCATCCTTACAACCCTGCCCTACAATCATCCTGAGATTTGGCGCCTGAGATCATCCACACCATTCACAAGTCCTTGGACACTCCTCTCCTGCACCTGCAGACAATCTCTGCAACTGTCACAGGCTTTGACTGCACCAGTAGTTACATAAGGGACATTTTCAGTTGCTCTGAAATAATATATTGTAACAAACTGGTCTGAGATTGATTCGGTGACTAAGCAAGTTTGAAGCAGTGGATCAATCACAAGGCCTGTTTACTGCTCACATACAAAGTGATGTTTGAATACAAGCCCAACCACACTGCACTGTTGTCTTTGGTCCACAGGCATACCTGGTGGTCCCAGCATGAGAAAAATTGCAAGTTACTAACTGGAAATCAAGAAAAGTGGGAGGTTAAAGAGAGAGGTCCCTGGGATTTCATCAGAAATTAGTCCAGATAATCATCTTTCTCATTAACAACTACCCATGGACCCAAACCATGTGAAAAAGCAGTGATGTGACATATCTGAGCAATGCCGAAATACATCCAAGGAAAACATCTTTCTTTTCTGCATTTATAATCCAGTGGGACCTGCTGTCTTAAGTGCTGTGTGTGCATCAACACTATAGGTGTTGTTCACATGAGGGGAGTTGGTAAGATAGTAAAAACTTCATTTATTATTGGTTATCAGCACACTGGTTTTATTCTACTGCCTTTTCTGAGCATGTATCACCCAGGATTCTACAGCTCACTTAATAAACCTTATTTCCACATTAACACGTTAATAGCATACAGAGGCTTCACTGGTGCATGTGAAAAAAAAATAGCTATAGCTTGTAGGGCATTGCTTCATTGCTTCCTTAAAGTCCTCTCTTGTATGGACAAATATTGATTTTTTGTTCCTGATGGTAGCACTGAGGTTTATTGATCATATTGGGGGAGGGGGGGGGGAATAAAGTCAGTGATATATGCAGGTGGGACATTGAGTGTGATGTGTGACTTTCCTGTCTTTGCAAGTACTGGAAAAATATTCATTTTATGAGTTATTTCTTTGCAATCAAGAGATTAATTTGAATTTCCAGAATAAAAACATCTGAAGGTCCCATAGTAGGTCTGATATGTTGCATAGTGCATACATCTGCTAAATGAAGAGCATTTTTATTTATCATCCATAAAGCTAAGAAAGATGGACTCTGTTTATACTTGGGATCTTGGGATCTAGTTAGACAACACTGTTCAGGTTTCCAGAGCACTAAGCGTTAAAAAAAGAAAAGAAAAGAAAAGAATAATGCTATTTTTAAGTATTAAGTCAGGAGATTCATATTAATTCTGACACATAAGGAGATCACAAGACTCAGAGAACATGTCAGATCAATGCTTTAGAAAACAGCATTAAACTTTCTAGTTAGAAATAAACATAAAATAATACCAGAGTCTGTCTTTGCTTTTAAATGTTTTGGGTTTTCTTCATACCATAGCCCTTAGCTTACCAAAAACTATTCTCAGTCACCAGATGCATACTGTTCCTTTGTTAAGTAAGAGATCAAATTGCAGTTTTAGGTGCTACAGAAGCAGCCTCAGATGCATCCTGATGCCCTGGCATCCTGTGAGTTTGAATAAAAACAAGTATGCATCTTTGGAGAAATATATTGCTTTGGTATATTCTCTTGCAGACAGTGCATCTCATCCTGTTTTGACACTGCTTGATGAAAAGAGGACTGAACTTGATTGAAAGCGCACCATCTTCCTATAGGACCTTTATTCCAAATAGACTAGATGAGTGATAGCAGCAAACTTAGAGACATACTTGCTTCACACTACAAAACCTACTGGATAAAAGCCCAACAAGAAGGGTGTCACATACCTTGGCTTCATTTGTAGCTGAGCTCTTCTTCCAACAGCACGAACATCATGAGTTAGAACAGGACTTCCCTGGTGCAGGGCATTAGAGAATGTGCAATGTACATTTTGCACTTATTTTTTGTTATTGTGCATTTTACAACAGAATCATTGGACCAAAAAGGCATGAACAATCCAAAGGGAATGCATGTTAGAGACACGAGTTCTCCTTCTTCCAGAGGAGTGACTGGAGTTGCCAAGTCACAGTCAGTCTCCCTGTGTGCTCTGTGGGACTGCCGCATCTCTGCCAGCAGTGTCCTCCTCCCCCCACAAAACCCCATCCCATGGATTGGTGATTTGAACTGTCTCCTGACATATAGGAACTGTGAATCCAAAACACAGCTACGAGCTGGGGATGGCTCAGGTTACCCACTTCATGAGCAGTGATACAGCCCATAGTATTCTGCCAACTCATACTAATTCCACTAACTCAGCAGAAGCTGAATGGCAGCTCCTCCACCAAAAGGAGTAAGAGCTCAGGTGTAACAATTTCCTTACCCTGTTAAAAGATCAGGTCGCCCCTTCCTCAAAACTGAGACTTCCTGGGTTGCTATCCATGGATACAGTTGTATATAAAACTGTATTTCAGAAGCTCTGTCACCATTTTAAAGTTAAAATAATAAAATTATAATGTTTTTAATTTAAAATATGCATACATTTAATATACAAAATTATACAAATTATACATTTAGCTAACATAGAAAAATACATCTTGTTAACAAGATAAAATGTCAACATATCTTACATAATTTGTGAGAGTTACAAATCTGTGATCATCAAGTAGACTTTGTGACTTCATTACAATTCTGTATCCTCCTAGTTACACTGAATATTAATACATATGTACAGTTGATATCAATGGCAAATGTCTTAGAGTGGAAATCTTTGCTGAAGAGTTATCCAGAAGGTTTTAATCAAACAGTTAAAATACGAGTGGCCTCTTTTATACTATTGAAGCTTCTCACATAGCCAGAACTAATGTGACACCCAGTGGCTGGGCGGTCATGGGTCAGAGTTTAAACTTTTTGCATTTATTTACAAACACCCCTCCCTCCCCAGTCTAACTGCTACACCTGCTTAATAAGTATCACAACATAAATCCCAGCTTTTTTGTGCATTCTTTGGTACCTCTTCAAATGGATCCAAATTTGTGGCCCTAACAACTGCTCTTCATGACTTCTGGTTACCACTCGTCTGTTGGCTGTGCAAGTGTTAAACAGTTGCACAGCACTAGAGCTCAAAAGGCAAGAGCTCCATACATTATTCATCCCAGATTAGTCATAAATACCTCAGGAGGTGGGGAAATATTTTTGTTTCAGTCAACAAATATGTGCAGTAAGTCTTCACTCCTTATTTAATTTACATGGTTTCCTTTTCCAAGTTCCAAACAAAAGACAGAAGTGTAAAGTTATAAATACGCTATAAAAACCTGTTTCATGCTGGGCCTTGTCTTACATACTGCGAGCCACATAATTATTTTCTTTTAACTATTTACAAATTCTTTAAAACTTGCTTGTCATCACAGGGAGCAAAACAGAAGACCAAAGACCACCACCAGTCTGATTTTCAGACCTTCTTTTTTTTTTTCTTCTTCTTTGTCTTTTTTTTTTTTTTTAATTTAGCTCTGTACCAACAAATTGTTCTCAATTCCTAGAAGATAAAATTCACTCATGAGTTAAAAGCTTATTCAGCTTTTCCTAAGAGCTGCTTAGGACCATCAGTGAGTGATATATGAATTGCCTCATGCAGGCTTTTTTGGCACTGGAGTGGTTTTCATCTGTTAGTTGTATTTTCCCTCTTTTTGAAAAAGACCACAGTTCAGAGAGTAGAGAAATGTAGTTTGGCATCAGCTCATGCATACTGCACAGGAACCTCTCACACTGGAATTTACATTTGCATATTCATATTCCCAAAGCAAGAGTCCATGTTACACAGAGAAACAATAGTGAATAGAGATTTATACCACAGATCCCAGCAACTCCAAATCAAGGCAGGTGTCCAAAACTACTAATCTCTCTTTTCCTCTCCTTCAACATTAAAGAGAACATGATACCCACATATCTACCACATCTGAGAATTTCTTAAGCCAAGTAGAAGCAAGCATGAAATCTTGGTCCCCAGAAACCCGTGGAAATTTGCCAGTCACTTCAATGATAAAGCATTTAGTCCAGTATGTTTAAACTTTCTCCATTTTTTGGGGTTTTTTTTCTGCCTTTAATTGCAACTTGCAACTTTCCTAGTATGGATCCCAACTGTAGAATTTAAGTCAGCTATATTTTTAGATGATATCCTATACAAGAAATAGTATACTGTCTTTCCTAACATTTCTACAGGGGCAAAAATTCCTGTCCATAATCCCATGGCTACTGATTTCTAATGCAAATATATTTAGAGCCAAAGGCACAATATATTTTAAAGGAATTCTTCTAAAGCAGGAAAGAGGTTTGAACAAGTTTCTGTAATCCTAGGGCCTGTTACCCTTCTGCCTCCCTAAGGCACTAAAGGATTTCCAAAGGATTAGTGGCAAAACCCAGCATGCACATGTCCCTCCCTCCACCCCATAACCACAGTAAATTCAAATATTAAAAACCTTCATCTACAAGTGAGAAATACAGGTAGATTTATGAAACACAAAAATCAGAGTTTCCACTTTTCAGAAGGCCACAAGGACAAACATCAGCCATGCTTTAGCAGGCAGCTTATCCTGGGAACTCTGCTGTGTATGTGACACATTTCCCAGCAACTGCATTATTCTGAATATAACATGATTATCACGCCAGAGTCAATCATTGTACTTGCAGCATTTGCCAACCATAGTGGTGTGAAGAACAGAATTTGGGATTTAAAGGTCATTTAAGGAGCAACCTGTAAGCTGTATTTTCAATATCGTCCAATGGTCTATACAGTAAAGTATACATAAATAAGTGAACTGCCAAAGAAACCATATTTCCCATGTAACATTGCCCATCTTGTCTAATTAGGGTGACAGAAGGAGATTGCATTTACTCACAGAACTTAGCAGCATCTTAATTTTGACTAAAGAATTTGGCCAAAACAATGTTGTGCATATAAAGCAATCAGAACAAAGCACCCAATTTTTCATTCTCTGAAGGTTTACCATGGAATGACAATACACATAAAGCTCTGGTAACTCTACCATAGACAGCACATTAAAGAAGTTAACTTCTGCTTAGTGAAAGAAACTCAGACTCTCTAACAAGTAGACAACACTTTTCACCATAATGCAACTAGAAAAAAAGAACTAGGCTCTCTGTCTTAGCTAGCAATCTCACATGAAAAGTTTACTGCTTTCTTCCAGTGATTTGAGGTAAAGTTGGGGTTTTAGTTCCCAGTCCTCAGGCCACATGAAACACATCCACTGGTCTATCAATGTAATTAATAAGCAGACTTTTCCAATATTGGTTGGAGAATTTTCGTATGAGGAAGTGGTAGAATTTCAAGATCGATGTGGTACAAACCACAAAGAATAAAGAGTGCTCTACATTCCTTACACTAATTTTTCTAAAATGAAACCAAAAGGCAGAAAGCTTAAGATGTTACAAAATGGATGGCTTCATTATCAACATTTATAATTTATAGTGGGAGATTTTGCATAAATACTAGGAAAGAGGCCTGATATTTTAGTTCAACACTTAATTCAGAAGAAAGAAGTAGGGTTTAATTGCCTGAGTGTTGTAGAAATTATGTATGTTTTCATGTGGATAGTATGCAAATGGATAGAAACCTACACATATGTCATTGCTTTATTTTAGGAACTTGCAGTTAAGCTTCACATGTTACCATGGCAACATGTCATCCTGTTACTAATTGTAATCTAGAAATGCACATTATATTAATCTGATTTGGGATTCCACGGTTTATTCTTCTTCTGCTTCCTTTCAAAGGATATCTGTAATTACTGGGCAACTACGCATTGTAAAGACAGCACATCCTAGCAGTTAGCTCAACATTGAAAAAGAAAAAGGGAAATACAAGTCATAAAACAGTTATCAAAGCTGAAAGTGCATCACAATGTAAGAGTCTGAGAGCAGCTGCTGCCATTCAGGTCAGCACAAGTATTGCCACTGACTCAACAGTGCCCTGTGCCTCTAGTTACAGAACGGATCCACAGGACTCCTTAGGTACAGGTCAGGTGCCTGCACTCCCATCTCCTGCCTTCCCAAAGGTGCTCAGAGGTGAACAGTAGGGGCTGTGGAGTGTAATCTGTATTGGGCAGCACAGTTGCAAAATGTTTTTGCATCATACGTGCTGCTGCCAACCAGAGTGCACAACTGGGCCCGTTTCAGGAGAAGCATGTGTGCCTGCAAGTGCTTTATCTGAAAGTTAAATTCAGTGTGGCCTATTCATGTGGTTTAAATACTCAGAGTATTAGGACAGAGCACTTTGATGTTCCAAGTGCCTCTCAGCACACACAAAGATCATTCCCAATTCCAACTTACCCTTGTAATAATGCCATTCTGTCTCATTTGCTAAACAAGTTTGTAGCCTCAAGTATCACATCCTCAGATATACTAAACATCCCAACTCAGATCAAAGGCTCTTTCAGGAATGCTCAAAGCCACACAAGGCTGAAGATACCACATATCCACATAAGCAGACCCATGAAGATGGAGATTGTGCTTAACTTTGTAATTGCTTTAAAATGCAAATACTGAGATCCCAAGAAAAAACAAAACTCAGACTCAAACCACACATTGGGTTGCTGTGCATGGCCAGCTTCCACTACAGCAGGTGGCTAAAATGGCTCAGATGGCAACTTAGGACAGCTTCTCACTTTTTCCCATGATGGAGCAGCTGCAGTCACCTTCAGGCCAAACCGCATTTCATCCATCCTTCAGAGCTCTACTGCTTCTTCTGTGTGACTGATACATTCTTCCCTGGACAAGAGGAAGGAGGAGAAAAATAAAAGGAAGTAAAAAAAAGACAAAAGCGTATGGTAAGTGTCTGTATTTTCACAATTTAAGGAATTATGTGTTATTCATCCAAGATCAAAATAAAGCATTTGGGAAACAGTGTGCCCAGGTGCTTCCATACAAACACAGCATAATGGCAGCACATTGTAGAAACTGAATATGTTGAGACATTCTTCTATCATTTACTGATTTGGGTGAAAAGCACATTGCATGGTTTTTTTCCCTTTTGCTACTCCTTCTTGTACACAAGACAAACTTCCCTTCATCAGTATGGAAATAAACATTCTCTGCCATCTTCCCAACACCTTTGCATAGACAGGGATCTACAGAAGTCTCATGGATAAAGTTCAACTCATGGGATGACAGCCATCACAAATCCAACTTTCCAAGCAAGTCCTGTTTCTATGACTCTTCTCAGAGAAATACTCAACATTTTCATCCTTCCTCAGATATTAAATTTCAAGGCCTGCAAAACATTTTTTCAGGCTTTACAACTTCCAGTGAGGCTGTCATTATTACTGTTAAACATTACCAGTGATGCACTGCTTGCATGCTTAACTGGCTAAAACTTGATATCTACTGGAGAAATACACATCTTAGTACATCAGGAGTACAGGAAATGATGATAGCATAGAGAATTTTGTTAAAAATATTATATTGCAATTTTTATTATAATAAATGGCTGTGTCATTACTAAAATGCATCCCAGTCATCAACATGCCCCTCAAAAGAGAATAATTAAAAATCAATAAAAAAGGAGAGCCTTTATGGCTTATACTTCAGGATGGAAAGATTGTTCCAAGCATGAAGAACAGAAATGAAGAAAAATCCTGAGGAGCAAGGCAAAGTAATAAAGGGGAGGACATTATTTTTGGAGAAGCAGCTACACTGATTATTGTAGGACATAAAACCAGTGAGATATGCAAGAGTCAGTCACTGATCCAGTGGAGTGTCAGCTGGGCAGGAGGACATCAAGGATTCCTAGTGATGAGAGGCATTTAGAGCCCTTGCATACTCCCTAGTTCAGCTGTCCATCCTGGATCAGAAACTGGTAAATGTTCAGACTTGCTTTTCACTCAAAACAACACCAGAAGCTTTCTGCAACCTTCCTAAGACATTATGCATTAATTCTGCTTCTGTTGTAGGTGCATCCAAACCAAATTTGTTTTGGAATTCCTTCTCTTTGCATCATTTAGGACAGTCCAGGCTGTACTGCAAACAAAGAAAATCCATTGCTGTTCATTCTTATCTCCAGGTAAAGAAAGGGAACACTACTAGAATCTCCATAGATCACCTTCTTTTTGATTCATGTCTTTGTAGCCTAAGTGCAATCAAAACAACACTCAACAGAACACACTTTCAGCCTTTGCTATCCACACCTTCCAAGGATTTTTCAGGACAGCGGGTACTTTTCATTTCTAATTAACATTACAAAAAGAAATATAGCTTAGTACCAGCAGAACTGGCCTTGTATTTTGGGATAGCCTGAAACACATCCCTGTCTCTTCCAGTCATACATAAGTCTCTTCTCTGTGATCCTATTGCTGTGCATAGACCCTGGGGAGGATCAGGAGGGTGATTCTCTAGGTTCTCCTAAAATTTACCTTCATTTTAGAAGACAGAGAGGTTGCATTTTAGTTCCTCAACTGGTTGCACAGGAGCTAGCCACTGTTACCAGTCGTCAGTTTATTGACTTGTTCAAAAAGAAGCATGTCCCTAAAGTATCAGGGACAGTTGCCATGGAAAACTATGCTTGAAAAAACTATCACTGAAAACTGGTGTGGCCAGAATAATGGAAATCTGATTCAAACTTTATTAATTCAATGAACTTACTTTTTTTTTTCACTTTAGTGATCATAACTTTTGTTATCCATCAATTTAAATTTAAACTAAGTTCTCTAATTTTCCAAAATTGGGGTTAAAGAATATTTGTCAAACATGCACTGCTAGACTAAGAAAATTTACAAATGTAAAATCATTATTTGCATAATATTTCCTTCAATTTTTATTACATTTTTCTTGAAACATTAACTGCCAATTATTCTGTCTCATTTTGTCAGACTCTTCACTTTCTCTTTCACATTCTTTTTATCCTCTTTTTCTATTCTTGCTCCTTATGTGAATTATTCACCCCCTTCTTTCATTGTCTATTCAGAGTCTTTATGAAACCTTGTGCTCCTTGCAGTTTTTATTTCTCTGACAAATTTATCCTCCACCCTTCTCTTATTAATTTTTTTCATATCACTTATCTAACTAAGAAGTGTGGAACACAAACCACTACTGATCTGTTTTGTAGTTACTCTGGTCAGGGAGAAATTCTCTCTTGTGAAATGCTTGAGGAAAATAAGAAAGGTTTTCATGATGTTACTTTACCAAAGAAAAGTATCGACCAAGCATTTCCAGGCCTCGAGCACAAAGGTGAAGTTTCCAACCATGCATGACAGAGATTAAAAACCAGCTGAGTCTTTACCAATACTGTACCTAAGAGTTTCAGCATGGGTATTTCTGATGCTCAGAAATTTGCTGTCCTCCCATTCTTTGGTAGGACTGAAGCGCATGGCTGAGCAATGATGTGGAGGCTGGGTTTGTGCTCCTTCACATCCCAAGCAAAATCAATTTTAGTCACCAACACAAAAAACTGCTAATGTAGAAGGTCATTAAACAAAACTGATTTCTTTGTGACATTGGAACCTCAAAGGAAACCTTGAAACATAAAAGTGATGACTATGCACTGCTCTCTAAGCCAGGACCAAATAATTTCCAGCATAACAAAGATCACTGATCCATATTCATGCACTCACTTGACGTTCCCCAATCTTTTACCACCTCTGGGAGGCACCAGCATTTCTTTGTTCTAGGTGCTCCCAGTCCATCATATCTGTACTTGTTCATCCTGTGCTGAGTATCAGCAAATTGTAAAACCACAGGAAAAACCTCAGAAGGTCACTTAGATCAGCCTACTCAGAGCAGAGTCAGTTCCAAAGTCAGAGCAGTTTGCCCAGGGTTTACCTAATCAAAGCTTGAAAAACTCCTGGGGTGGAGAATGCACAGCCTTCCTGGGCAGCCTGTCCCATGGGTGTCCTCATGAGGGAAATGCTTTTCCTATATCCAGTCTGCACTTTTGTTTCATCTTATGCTCACTGTGTCTCACCCTCTCACCATGCATCACTGTGAAGGGCCTGGCTCTCTCTGCTCCATGGCTCTGTGTTTCTCAGTTGCTTCCTCACAGCTTCAGGAAGGCTGTTGTGAGGTGCCCCCAAAGCTGGCTCTTCCCCAGGTGAACCAGCCTGGACCACTCAGCCTCTTCTCACAGGACAAGCAGTCTGCTCCCTCAAGTATCTAAAATACCATTTTTAAGGAAGCTTAGAGAGCTCATACTGGTGGAAAAAAACTAGTGCTGACCACCTCCTAAAGACAGCTGTCTCCTGGACTCCACTCCAATCAGCTCCCTGGAGAGCAGAGCTCTCTGCCCACTGCCAGGGTCCGTGGTATCCATCCCCTGCAGACCACAAGGTGGATGGATGTCATCTTCCTCCCATTAAGAAGGCACAGCAGTAAAAGCTTTGCTAAAGCTTTCAGAGGGTACACCAAAGTCATAAAGGAACGAGCCAATATAGAGACTTTAAAGACAAACAACATCTGGAAGGAAGACAACTAAGAGCTGCAGTACTGTACACACAATCCTAAAATCTCTGTGGCATCTTCAGAGAGTGCCTGTGCTCATTTAGATTGAAAAAGTCTTTTCAGATAATTGAGCCCACCTGTAATGAAGGCACACAAAGGATTTGAAGTTAAATAGTTCCTTCCATTTAGAAGACAGAGATAGTAAAAGAAGGTTATTATTTTATTTTGATCATCTGAAAGAAGACATGAGACATGGTGATAGCACTGTAAAAACATGCTTAAATGATGCCTGATATGTGAAGTTTGGGTTTGGGTGGTGGACCATCATGCACTTCCAACTGCCCAAGTGTGACTTCAGAATATCAGCCAATGCATACTGGGGACATTTCCCCAGTGTAGCCCAGCATTAAAAATCTCAAGTCAGCAGTGGCTGCTCAGTACCTCAGCCCTGATGTGCAGGGCCAGAAACACCACATTTCCATTGGTTTGTAGCACCAGAGGTATTTAAAGTAAAGAAACTGCAAAATTCAAGAAATTAATAAAATTTCTCTATATGCAACAAAGAAATGCATATTTTTGCAAAAAATATTTGAAGAAGATCCTATGCAACACCTAAGAAGAATTTCTGCTGTAAATATAAAAGAAGTACTCTACTGTGCCTCTGCCCTTATCAAGGGTCACAAATTATCCTTTCTTTAGAACCACTGAAGCACCACTGGTTTCTATCACTATATAGGAGCTACAGTAGCACAAATGAGAGAAAATGCCAGGCAAGAGGGCTTGTGCTAGTCTTTAATATATTATAATGTAATTATGGATATTTTACTTGGTCTGACTTATATCATCATTAGCATCCAGTAATTTTATTTATTTTAGTACAAATTAATTACAGAAAATCAATGTGCCTGCGGCAAGCACACACTTTAATAGAACATTATCTACCATAAATTGTTCAATATGTGCTTTATAGTACCTTGTTTTAAAATATAAACATCTTCATTTAGAAAATTTTGATTACTTGCAAATAGGAAAACTGGGGGAAAAAAAAGAGTTTACAAGAAAGGAAAGGTTGCATAGCTGCATTTTGCAATAATACACATGGATCCCTCAGCTGTTTGGTAAAGAAATGCAATATAACTAAGAGCATGGTCTTTACAAAAACATTTGATTTTTGTGTTTGGTAAAAAAAAAAAAAAAAATCAAATAGTATTCAGTGTCATCTTCCCATTCACAAATTGCTGCTTCTAAAATGCATTTCTTCTTAATGTATTCACTTTGCAGCTCAAGAGGTGTGAATCTCATTAAACTCTCAATGAAGACATATCGATCCCAAGCATAACCAATGGCCAACAGAGCTTGCCTATATCTCAGAGGAAAGAAATTGCATCCCAGGGGAAAAAAACCCAACAACCAACTAACCAACCGTGAATGCTGAAAACCACAAATAAATTATGTTCTCTTCTGTTAGAAAAATTATATTATATATTTCTACATTCTTGTGCTTAATAAAGGTATTCAATACTAGAAAAGGTTACATATATAGATCTCATTCAACATAATTTCTCTGGCTTTTTGTCAGTTTCTTTGATATTAAACTAATGGTGCAATTCTGGAAAAATGCATTCATGAATGATAAATAGCCTTGTCTTACTCAACTCTATGGAAAATACATTATTTTCATTAACAGTAGAATATGGGCAATATACAACAATACAAGCAGTGCTGCTATTGAATGCTACAGAGCTCTTCATAAAAATGTCACACACACAGAGACTCGTTTTCACATGGCTTGGAGAAGAACAACTTAGGAGTCTTAATTAAGGCTGGGTAGCCACAGTGAAGAGGACCTGCAAATGTGAATCTTAGAAATGTGCATGGACAGTTGAACTCACTGTTGTTATGAATGTCATTCTGAGAGTTAATTTCTTCTGTTAATGGCCTGCCTATCTATCTATCTATCTATCTATCTATCTATCTATCTATCTATCATCTATCTATCTATCTATCTCTCTATCGTAGAACAATACGCTTGCAATCCTTTGCAGCTCTGAGATGCAAATGCTTACAGAAGATCCCTGATGTCTAACCCAGCTCATCAAATATTCCACAACTTTGCAGGCAGGCAGCAGTAACATACATACACACTTCTGAGATCAATTGCTAACCCAAAATCTCCAACATGCAGCCAAGGATAGCTAGCTTGCCAAGAGGCTTAGGGTGAAACGTGCTGATATGAAGCAGTTCAGCAATTTAAAACTACAAACTAGGAAACCTTGAAGACTGATCACAGATTGTTGGAACACACACATAAAAAAGGAAAAACCAGCTGGATTTTTTTTTACGATAGTCTTCACCCAGTGCTAGTCCTTATCAAAGAGTGGCCTTATTCCAATTTAAAATAAGAAACAATTAAAACACCTTTGTATTCAAAGGAACTTCCACAGGACTCCATTTACTTTGCTGATCTGATTTTCCTATAATGGCACTGCCTCATTTAGACAGCTCCAAGCCTTTATTAGCCTTGAAAACATAACAGCATTTATTAAATGCAGGCGCTTTTTTGTGGTAAATTATGCACATGAACTTAATGTTATTTACATTTCTCCCATTAAGACAATCATAACAGATTTAAAGGCTAATGTAAATGAGTTAACATCATACTACAGAGGCAGTAACAGCGTGACATGTCCAAATACAATGGCAGCGGCACACCTTTTGTGCATCAGGCACATTGCTTTTGAGAACCATCTCCCAACAATAATGTAACCCAGTACAATGAAAAAGCAAATTCCAGAAGGATTATCTTATCAAGTCAAAAATGAAGAAAACCTCCATCATGCACATGTTTTGCTGAGGTTAAAGGAGTGATTATTATCAAGAAATTACCAACAGTAACAGCCAGAAGGAACAACCCACAACAAATACTTCATATCTAACATAATTCACTGTTTGCTTTAGTACTGTAATGCATCCAGTTACAACAAGGTGTTCTTCCAGTGCTGAGAATGTAACAGACAAGGCTGACCCAGAAGAGTCCTACAGCCTCCCTCTCCTGCAAAAAAATCCAATAAAAGTGTGATCAACTTGGTTAATTTGACATCCTTCCCCATTCAGTTTCTCAGGGAAGCACCTTTAACACAGAAATCACCATGATAAGATGTGTACAAGACATCTGGTGCTTCCATTCCCCAAATATACGGACTGTAGCATCAGTCAGAAGACTGATCTTGCATCATATTAACTGCCTCCTCTCCTATGTGCTGGCAATGTGCAGTATCATGCTCACAGAGCAGCAGAACACCACTGGAACAGATATATTTGCAATAGGTAGCAGCCGTGAGCCTTGTAAGTACAGCCATGATAGCATGAAAAACCTGCTGGGATTGAAGAGCACAAATTGTGAGCAGGACAAAATAAGGCCCTTGGAAGTGGAGGCTGTTTGAGCCCTTCAGTCTCTGGAACATTCCGCCTCCTTCCTAGATGAGCCTGCCAGGCACTTCTCCTCACATCTGCATGGCAACAGCTGCACACAAGACTGAGGGCTGTACTCATCTAAGGCACAGCACCCTTTGGGCCAGAGGGGCTATCAGTGATGCCTGCAAATGCAGACCTGCTCATTGTCCTTCAGGAATTTTAATTATCTGAAAAGCACTGCAAATATCCTACAGAAAACCATTAATTTAAATTATTTGACTTAGGGGAAGTCACAGGCTTTTTTTTTTTTTTTTTTTTTTTAAAGTCAAGGTCATTAAGAATAACTCACTCAATATGAGACAAGATTTTATGACTCACAGGAGACTGGAAAAATCAGCAGCAACACTGCATATTTAAAGTATAATGTTTAGTCATCAAAGACACTTTCAGAGTTATTGCCTCCTCCTTAGACACATTTTTTTTAATTGCTACAACAGAGCTGCAGCAGTAACAAAGAAATATCTTCCCCTAAAATGCACAGTCATAGGAGTAACTGATCAGCAGGTCTGCCTTGCTGCTATCAGCCTAAGAAAAACAGGCAAGTGAATTCACATTTCAGCAAAGCATTTTTTCATCTCACAGCCTCTCCAGGCATGCAGGGAATAATGATGTATATGCATCCAGAGCAGAATAAGCAGCATCCGAAGAAGAGCATTTCTAGATGCTCTGCATCCCACAGCAAAACCTTAGGAAGACACAAATATTTGAACATTACTGTTTTGCTTTGTTTTCCTTGCCTGATCTTTATAAAGTCCTGACAAATGCCAGAATAACTGCTAGAGTAGATCAGATTTTAATTTTTTAAAATAGTAATCAAAGCAGTATCATTACAAGTCTGTGAGCAAATCACAGGCTTTCTGATCCCAGATGAACCCACTGCAGATTCGTGTGTCAGCCTGCACAGCCCTGTCAGACAGACACAGAGGATGCACAGCCATGGCTCCAGGATCAGGAGGGCGATGGTACTTTTGAACGCCCCATGGCAGAGCCAGACACCCCACCTGTCACTTCCAAAGCCTCCAGACCAACAGTGAATCTTGCTCAGCCACAGAAATCTAAACACTGCAGAGTTTAATAACTGCAACACATTGCAGTTAACTTGCAGTTACTGCAACGTATTTTAATGTACCACCAACAGTAAAAGCCTAGATGGTTTTATCACTAATTAAACTCCTTGGAAATTATTCAGTAAAAGAAAAACATCTGCTACTCCCATTGATATTTACAGATGCAAATCAAGTTTCCCTGGTCCAGCTTTAACCCTGTGACGGAGGATTCAGCAGGCAGCATATGACCTACATAGCAGGAATTCGAACTTTGTTATAATGCTGTCCCCCTGAGCACTGAAAAATTTAGAAATCAGACAAGATGAACACAGTGGCCCAGATTCTCTCTGTCATTTGGGCAATTTTGCATTGCATCATTAGTCCTAATTCACCCTGCAGGGGCCACAGTCATGACAGTGAGCCACAGGGCCCATCATCCTCCAGCTCTGTGTCTAGGAAAAGCAAGAGGATGCTCACCTTCCAGGGCACCCCAGCTGCTAAAACATCGCTCTACAGCTGTAGATTATAAATATGAATTACAGCAACCTTTAGGATGCTATAACTCACATTAGCAATATCTACTGAATTTTGAGTACATGCTTGGGGCTCACGTGTGCCCAGAAAATTCTCCTGTGCACACTGTTTGGACCAGTATCTCTACTCAGACACAGACCTCAGGGTCAATCCTAAAGCAAGCATGGGAAGAAGGGAAAAAACACAGGCTACCAACATGTATTTCATCTACTTTGCCAGCTCCATCATTCTGGCCACTATGTCAGTCAAGAGCCTTCCTGGAATAATCACATCTTCCAATACCTTCAGGACAGCTGGGGTTTGTAGGCCATCTGACTACAGGCAGGCTAGTGCTGTGTGAAGGGCTGCAGGTGACCCACATCCCAACTTCAAAGATACTGGAATAGTGTAAATATTTCTTTGTCCTCTCTTCTGCCTCACTGAGCTTTATACCCACGATATCAGCAACAAAGGGGTGCAGGACCTCCAGGATCAGATGCTGACATGTTAGGATTTCTGTGTGGGGTTACTAAAAGTGGTCAGAAACATTTTTAATGGCACATTTGACTTTGATGACACTGCAGAAATCACACCAAATTTCCTGCCAGGTCCTCTTCCCTGTTCTTCAAGTGTATTCCTGACAAGTTGACAGAGAGTGGGAGTTAGAAAGAAGTTATTGCTCCAGGATTATCTCAGAGATTGCAGAGCTCCTAAGCTGCTGGCTCCTCTACAGTTCTCATTAGGCAGGATGCCAAGAAACTCAGAGCAGAGTATCTCTGCCCATCAACTCCAAGGCTGCCAGCTCTCTGTTAGCTCACCAGGCAGAAAGAAAAGAAGCAAGAGCCTGGAAGCCCTGGAAATGTGTAACTCCTTGGCACCCTAGGCAGCCAGAGGATCCAGACAGAATTCCTCAAGCTGGGGACCCCAGAGCCTGATGTCTCTAGTTCTAGATATCATTACCTTCAGACTAGATTATTGTTGTAGGTCCCTTCCAACAGAAAATATTCTATTTTATTCACTAAGAATGAAAAAAATACTAATTTTCATTTCAAATCAGAATACAGTCAAATTAAACAAATCCATCAAAATCCTCTGCAAATTGGCATGAACATTTTTCATGCTGCACCACTTGAATAATAGGCTGTTGTGGCTGGTGTACAACACCACTTGTGGTCCCACTCCCCAATTATACAGACTGTAGCATTAGTCAGCAGATGACCTTGCATCATATTAACTGCCTCCTCTCCTATCCTCTTTGTCCCAAGTATGTGAGCCCTCCCAATTTAAATTTAAAAGCCAAGGCCCTTAGGGAATAACATGTTTTGTGGAATTGCCCATTGTAAACATACCTGGATTTTCTATCTTTGTGTAAGCTAAATTGAATAGGATTTATTTTTCTGAAACTCCTATTACCACAAAGCTCTACATGCAGGTCAGCAGGCTTATGTAACAGTGATGCATCTGGCTCTCTGTCCCACATAAGTAAGGCACAATATGCTGTGACTGCTACCTAACCTTGTGCACTGCTCATCAAAGGCTCAGATCCATCTTTTTTTTTTCCTGTTAAGGGAGACCCACGGAAACCACAGTCTTCCAAAGACCAACTTTTCCAAAGATCTGTAATCATTACATGTTCCCCACAGGGTGCTTCCAAACAGACACACTGGATCATTTTCATGAGGCTTTTTTTTTTTTTTTTTTTTTTTTTTTTTTTTTTTTTTTTTTTTTTTTTTTTTGTAATTCAGTAGTGCTCACCCATTCACGTTAGTTTGTTTCTGGAAATAAGGTATTTTGATGTAATTAATATTAGTTGTATTTTAATATAATATTTTAAACTTAGTTGTTATCTTGTGAGTTCACTCCAGCACATATTCTTGCAGCTGCTTCTTGTTCTGCATTTTCCTTTGACCTTTTCAATTTTGTCACACATCCACCAGTCACCCAGTGAAATGCTCATGGAAGTGGTCAGGGATTCATACATGTATGTCCAGAGGGCACAGCATGGAATAGTCTATCCAGTCTCAGATGTTGTAAAAATCTTTTCTCCATTAAAACTAGGTCAAGGTATCTTGCAGGGAACAGAACACAAGTCAACAGCAAGTGCCCAGCTCTCATGCTGAGAGGAAGCATGCCCAGATCCATGACACACTCATACATACTTGAGAACAGCAAATTTGGCCTACTGCAGCAGGCACAGTGATGTGCTTTATTCAGCTATCACATACATGTAGTCATCTATGCATATCCCAGGTCTAGATCAAGCACATTATTCTAACTTGTAACTCTAGCCTCCAGCTAGTGTGGAAATGAAATCACTGACTTTCTGTAAAGATGCAAACATGGTTACAATGCAAGGTGATCTACCAGGAACAAGGAGTGCAGCCCACACCTGCAGAATGGTGGATGTGTCCAGAATGGCCCTAAAGAAAGATCAGAGGCTGTTCTAACAGACAAGTCAGCACATCCAACAAGCACAAACCAGAGAGACCAAACAGGACTTGGCACATAAACCAGCAGGCTGACTGACAGACAAGCCTTCGTCACCTCTCAGGGGTTCTGATGCTGAGAAGCATATGTGAAGGAGGACTTCCCTCCCATTACTCCCAAGTCTGAGATGTTTCAGAATAAATGGTCTATTCTGCAGATATGACTTTACACTTTTTTCTGTCTAATTCCATTTTTATAAATAAAATATTGTCACTAGGCCAGGATAATAATTCAATACCAAGTTCACCAAAACCAATGGTTTTCTCTGCAGAAGTGTAATACCAAAACTCCCTAAATCCACATCTGTAGTAACATCCAGAGCATGGCCTGTTTAGTTCATGCACAGAGCAGGCTCATCCATGAGCAACTGGATGCTTAGTTAATATATGCAGTGCTATACTAAGCCCAGTTAATCAACACTGTCTATTCTAAAAGCAGAAAAAAAATTCTGTGTGTCTATCACACTCCATCAACTTTCCCCACTCACTTTAAGCAATTAGTTTCAAAGACTTCCTGACTAAATTTACATAAAATGCATCCTTCCCACCTACACTTTGTTAAAGCATTAGGCTATAATTTTATAAGAGGTTCTTGGAGATCAACAGTGGCAGACAAGTATCAGAGATTACACTATGCCTCAAGCACAGACACAGGAATTTATGACAGCAGCAATTTCCTGGATCACCTCATCACCTTCAATTGATTTAAATACTTGTGGAGCAAGAATATTATTTATTGCCAGAGATTTTCCGGGTCTGTCTACAGAGAGATGGCTGTGGTTGCAGATGGAACAGGCAGATGAGAACAGCTATCAGTGGACATAAAGCTGCAGCTGAAAGGTCAGCAAGACTCATTGGAAAACCTCTGAAAGAATGAACTTCAGTCATTTACAATGGGAGAAGGTGGGATGACCTATCTGGGTTTGAGGTCTAGGCTTCTGATGGTCAAAATGTTTGGTTACCAGGGTTTTGGGTTTTTTTAGCCAGGACTCCAGCTGGCATAAATTCATGAGCTAGCTCAGTTTTAGACTGATGAATTAAGCAGGTGGTGATGTATTTGTGGCTTTCAGTTAATGACTTGGTCTTGCAAAACCTCCTCACATGGATCTGTTCAAAGTGTTGTAATGGGAACAGCATATTCAGGAGACTTAGAAGAAGAAGCCCAAAGTACTAGGACACAGCAGTTGTGTTGGCAACAAGCTACTGCAAACAGTTGCATAAGCTAAAGAGAAGCAAGAGCAATAGTTCCAGGCGTCTGCTTTTAGCATTATATTTACAGCTTCTCCCTGACTGTGCATATATTAAGCAGATTGCAAACTTGTAGTGAGTGGAAGGAACAATCTGGGTACTTAGAAGGCAGCTAACCTTTGGCAATGGCCTTTGTATTAACATTAAACAGGTCTGCTTCACTTTCAGAGGACCAGGGTTTTCATCATTTGGAAAAATGAGAAAATATCTTATAGCTACCTGTGGAGATAGGCAGAAAGACTTATCCTTGCACTGTGAAAGGTGCATAAAAGCTGAAACAGACTAAGTGAAGTCAATGCAAACCTGGGACAGCAATGAAGCACAAACATTGGCAGAGAGCAGTGACTCCAGAACACATGCCAGGCTGAGGGACACTTTTCACCATGTAATATTCCCCCTGACCTTCTTCTCATCAAAAGGAATATGCCACACCTATCTTTGTTCAGAAGTCATCTGCCAGCATCAACTGCCAGCTGGACTCCTCAACCACGTAGTTTATCCAGTATTATGATGGAACCAAAGAAATGGAAACAACAATGGCTGGCATGACATTTATTTTTCTGACCTAACTTCAGTGTTTTCTTGTTTCTAGGGCAACTCACAAAACCCATGTAAGAAAATCCCTGTAATGATGGGAAAAGAAGATTTTATTTTTAGATTTAGTAAACCCATCCATTAAGAAAAGGAAATTAAATGAAATTGAGAGCTGCAGTAACACTGCCATAGGATAAACACAATGTTGTCATTGACTACATCTGTGGAAACAATTAACTGAAAGTACAACACACTGCTGTTTACAGAGGTCCAGGGCTGATTTACTTGGGTTATTTCCAGCTTAGCAAGTAATGTCATAAAAATATTTCAAATATACTGTGTATACTATACTCTTGAGATGCATACTTTAATTTTATTGGCTGATTCAAAATTTTCTTTCTGATAAAGGACCACAGAAGGCAGAACCTGCCTTTCACTCATCTTCAGATACACAAAACCAGCAAAGCAACTTTTGGTTTTCTCCAGAGAGAACTTATGATGGTCCCTAATTGCATATTAATACCGTGAATTATTCAAATCACAGCAGGTAACAACAAACATTCCTTTAAGCGTAATGATACAGCTAAACATGAAAAACCATACAAGGAGTATAATTAACAGCTAGAAAAGCAGAGTTCAATTAAATAGCAAATCCCACTGTTGCTTATGCACTTCATTGGTGGATGGTTAATGCCACTAACTTCAGAAGTGCCAAGCTGCTGCAGCCCCAGGAGACACAAGGCTTCAAAGATTCCCTCTTGCTCCATGGGAAGAGAGACCAGGAGGTTTACAAGGACACCCACTACAACCAATCCCACTTCTCTTCAGCAAGAGAGAGAAGTCTCCACCTGCTTTGTTTGCTGTTCTCATTGGGAATATTTGGAGGGGAATTTGAGGCAGGCCATACTCCTCTCCATCCAGCACGTTTGTCCAGTAAATCTTGCCCCAGATGATCAGAATTCACTACATTACTCACTGTTACCATCAGTAATACTAGCCCTGTTTTCCAAATGTTAAAAATGAGGCTCAGGTTTAAGAAACACGTCCTCTGCCATTCAGCAAAGCACAAGGGTACTTCATGGGAAAGTTAGTACCCCTTCTACACTGTTGCCTGACTCAGTGTAATTTAAGGGGAGTTGTAATGACACATCTAGAAGAAAAGAAAAAATCAATTCCAATCCAGGAACATAAATATGAGGCATAATATTTTCATGGTTTGAATTGTTGAGATACAAATTGTGGAAAGTGAGATTTTTCAGAAAAAGAAAGCAAAGGGAAGAATCCCACATTTCCAGAAAACAAGAGAAGATCAGTAATTTGGCAAAGTACAGATCCCCTGCAACCTGTCTCATAAACTACAAGAAAAGAATGTAATTTAGGCAATCTAAGAAGTCATGGCACATGCTTCCTCAGAAAAGTATTGCAGTGGTTATGAGGAGAAAATTCAACTCAAAAAAGAGGAAAAGTTAAAATACAAGTACCTGCTGCAGTGCTCTTTAAAGATTACAGATGACCTTCTCTTTTGACTGAAGGTCTCAGGTTGGAGATAATGCATCTAACATATTACCAGCTATACCTCATTCATTTCCAATTTACATTTCCCATCTCCCCAAGCAATCATTATTTAGTGATACAGAAAAGACAATTCAAAGCTTCCTTACACCCAGAAGTCATTTTATTGTAAGTGATATGAATTAAGGGATGTTGGCAAGCTCACAGGGAAAACCAGAACTTTGCTGAAAGCATGAACTAACTTTTAAATAAAATGGTTTGTTCACACTTTATTTCTTCCCACCCTTCCTCACTCCATTATAAATAGATTTTTATGTGATGTCTTTTGAAGATTCAGCAGCAGCCCTGGGATGAACTAGCCCAACTGGTATGTTCCTCTGATGGAAAGCAGCTCCCCAAACCACAGCTTCTTCCATTTCTCACATCTGTGCACAGGCTGCAATGAGGAACAGAATGACTGTTCTTTCTCTCCAGTCATCCCCAAGCCAGTATTTAACTTGCAGTATTGGACACCAGGTTCAAAGGACAGCTCTCTGAGCCATTTTTAGCCAAAAAGCCAGAAGTAAATTGTCCCAGCTAATTATGCAGACATTCTGTATCCCACACCTTTGCTTGAACATACCAAGTCATTGGGATTATGTGGCTGATTATCCTGCAAATTCCAAAGACCTGAAACTGAGAAAGGGCACCAAGCCCATAAAGAATGACACTGGGCAACTTCTAGGCACCCTCACTTCACTAACATTTCTTATGGAGGCATTACACATTCTGTCTTCATTTCAAGATATGTAAACCACCCACTTTTGCAGAAGCAAAAGGAAATAAACAAATTCCTTAAAGCTTCCTCTATCATTGCCCAAGGGATTTAAGCACAGAGTCAGACATTCAGTTATCCATCTAATTTAGTGCCCAACTGCCTTGGATGTAGAAGCCATATCTATCCTCTTCTCTCTGGAGCCTAAACCCTGAAATGTGCTCAGCAGTGCTTGGTGCAAGGCTACATTTTCATAAGACTAATACACAAAAAACTCCCTAGTCTCTGACAGGAAGAAAAACAATGTGGATACTTCCCTAATCCTGCAAATCCTTGGTTACACAAGAAACCAGCAACGTGGATAAGACCTTTTCAGTGGCAGAACCTATTTTTTCAGCAGAGATTGATACACTATACACTGTAAGAGTGTACACTGGGTTGTATACCAGTGGGAACTATTGTGAAAATGTTTATTTCCATGAGTCTAACATTATGCAGGCTACTGAAGTAATGCCCATCCTGAGAAGCCTAAGTGAGTGTCAGCTGAAAGGGAAGTCCTTTTCTTCTCTCCCACTTTTGGCAGCACCAAACACTCTGAATTGAAAAAAAATACCAATGTGAGCAAATTAAAAACACCCATATATTCCCTGTGTCCCACCAGCAAGGGGGAGGCAATTTTTTGGTCAAGTTTTCTCCCATCTAATTACATCACAGAATAAGAAAAAATTATTCCAACTTATTAAATTACTTCTTCAAGGATTCAAACCAGCACTGCTGTCTCATGAGCTGCCCTGCAGCTGCGTGAAGTAACACAACAACCAGCTAATGCAACAGCCATCTCTAGCCCATGACCTGGAGGAGGGAGTGGGCACAAGTCTGTGTCTGAGGCTGCATGCCACATGTTCCACCCCTTCCCCTTTCTCCAGAGGAGAGCTCATTTCACGGCCAAACTCTTTAGTTGGTTCTTGAGCACAAACAAAACCACCTTTGTGCTGGGAAGGAGGCAAGGAAAGCAACACAAGTGGAATTTCTGATGCAGGATCTTTCTTTCCCTTGTTCCCCCTGCAGAAAGCTGCCCGGCCAGCAGCAGCCTCTCGGCAGGAGCGGGCTGACAGTCTCAATAAAGCAAGCAGCAAAACTGATCTGCCTTTTCAGGGCCAGACAAAAAGGAAAAGAGTTGGGACCCTTCTAAAGCAATGAGAGGTTTCCTTTGTAGGACAGAAGGCTGAACAAAGGCTCACAGGAGACCAGAATTTTAACTCCTCCCTTATTTCACTGGTTTAGGCTCAAGTGGTATTTTACAGGCTTAGCCAGCAAATTCAATTGGTAGCACAGATGAGCTGTGGCTACAGGAGTATTTTTAGGCTTGGTTTCCAACGAAAATGGAGTAATCATCATTACTCCATGATGTCTACACTCACTATTGCCTCTATTTGTCTGCATTCCTGCACTACTTTTGAACCCAGTGGCCATACTTAACTAAAACAAAACAAAACAAAAAAGCCTCAAACTTCCTACAAGAATTTCCTGCAAGAAAGAAGTGCTCTCTGAAAACTCAGAGGCAAGGTAAAAGCAAACAACTCTCACAGGAAGCTTCCTTGCTGTACAAAAAAAGTACACAGATTAGGATTTTCCCACTTGTAGAGTTTACGTGTGTCCTCTACATACCAAAATACTGCAAAGCTTCTTTGGGGGCTCAAGCCCACAGAGTAACTATCAGAAAGATTCAACTCACAGGCAAATCTGATTCAGAATTTTGTTGCTTCTCACTTGAAAATTCCCACTCCTTTGTCATCAAGACAGGTTCCCACGACAGACCAGCACTAGCATTTAGTGATGCTGGTAACAAACCACTCTGTAATCAGGTTGTTTCTCCTGTAAGACAAAGTGTCTGATCCCCACTAGCACTGGGCTGTGTCTTCAACAACTGCATTCAACAGCATGGGCTTACCTCAGCTTCACAGACAGCACCTTTTCTTGGTTTTCAAAACATCTAAACATCTGCATCCAGAGGGCAGGCTCCACACCCAGGATCCACAGCAGTCCGTCTTCTGACAATGTGACTGACAACTGGAACAAACATCAGCTGTGGTACAAATCCTGGGCCTTCCCAGGGAAGAGCATCTCTCTAATTACTGACCTGTTTCACAGGAAATTGCCTTCAAGTGCCAGCCTTTCTCATACTCCTCAAGGCAAGGCCCTAATCCATGCAGGACCAAGTGCTCATTCAATGGATCTAAGCATTACATTAAGCAGAATGCTGTTGCAAGCACCCCTCAATTATTTTATTTATCTAGATAGCCAGATCCTTCACTGTCTTTGCATTGGTAATGCAAGGTTACTATAGCAACATCTGTGACCTGCATGATCAAGATAGCAGAGAAGAGCTGATGCCTGGATTAATGTATTTGTAGGCTTAAATAGAAAGTCTAAAGATTAAAGATTAATAGTCTATGAAATTCATATGTACTCTACATATGGTGTCACATTTATCCCATTTCCTCTCCTTTTCCAAAAACACTTATCTCTAAATACTAGAGTATGACATGCAATATATTATGACAACACTATTTAAACTTGCTATTTATTTTCTGTTTTCAGTTTAGCACACAATTAAGCTGCTGCATGAGGTCCTAAGACTAATGTATATTTTATACTATGGTTGGCCAATTTATTAGCATCTTGGAGAAACTAGAGTTCTTGACCAGATTTGCAGATTATTTAGATCTCCACAATATTTCAAAAAGAAGAACATTCAGAACAAGTCAACCAGCTAATGCAACATTAAACACAGAGACATCTTCAATTTGCTTTTTATTTTCCTGTACTTAATGGGTTATTTTAAGAGTCAATGACTTTCATTCAACTAGAGATTTGCTTGCCAGCAGTCTGCCACAAGTTCATAACAGATCAACACACATTTAGATGCTTCCTTGAGAGCTCTTCTGTAGACAAGAGAAGACGTTGCTCTTGAATCCAAGGCTGGAGGAAAGCTGCTCCCACTAGGATGGTGACATGAAGGAGATTGGGCATGGAGGGAGGTACTGGGGAACGGAGGTAATTTTTTTCTTTTCTTTTTCCGGCTTCTCATTGAAATACAGGATTAGCTCCTGTAAGAATTTCAGCCAAAAAATATAGTTTTACTCCATGTTTTCTCCATTAATGTTGCACAAACTACCTGAGAGGGCACACATGATCACAGATTAAAAACATGAGTAGTTCTATCCAGTTTTAATTGCTTCAGGTGCAGGACAGGCAAAGAATTCTCATTCTAAGTAATCATTAAAGCAAAAGAGACAAACCAGTCGGCCCTCAAGGGAGACTTTAGCAGCATCTAAGTCATATGTGTGACTAAGTCATTTATGTGACTCTCCACAGCGTCACAAAATGTCTCCATGAGACAGCAAATGAGCGTTCATTGCTCTCTCTCAAAGAAGTTTCTTCTTTATTTTTATATTTTTTAATATTTCATGCTAATATAATTCTTCTCTGAGCCAACTTCTTCTCCCAAAGGCAGCAGGATTACTATTCTGTTTTCAGGAAGGAGGGGAACTGAGCTTCAAAGTATAGTGCCTCAAAGCCATTCACTGTAAAAACCTCCACCAGTATCAGTGGAAGAACTGATGGAGATGAACTGAATCCACTGTAAGAATATTTAATCACTGCAGTCTTGACACAAAATGCAGAACCTGTTTTGTCCTTGGAGTCTCACAGAGCAGAAAGCTTGAGGGATTCTTGGACTGGAAAGCTCTATCATCATATGGTCGGTTGCATTTGGGGGTTTTTGTTGATTTGTTGGTTTTTTAGCTTTGATTTCTTACTGTTGGTGATTTAGCTAACAAAGAGCTTTTGTATCTCCTGCATTTGGCCTTTTCTTTCTCATTGCTTCAATTGCAGAACAGGAAAGACAGGCCCTCACAAATCCAGTAAACAATTTTGTTAGTCCACAGCCATTTTCCAACACAAACACTTATTTCAAAGACATCCAGCTGAGGCTGCAGAGGGAAGAAGATGACTACATTGGGTCCATACATCTGCTTTCCCAGTATTGTTAGAGTTCTATTTAATTCCAATCAACTTGCATAATTGACACCAACCAAGAATCATTGCACCATATGTCAACTTCACACTTCCAACTTTTAAATTTACTTCTCTTTGATATTTTAAGGTTTTTGGCTAAGATTTTTAAAACTCACCTTCCCTAACCTCCCAGCTATAATTAAATGGCCTGGTTTTATAAAAGTGCTGAGTGTGTCACACCTTCACAGAGGCCTGAATGGTACTTCATGTTTCTTGGTTTCAGTCTCACATGTCACAAGTTAATCTTCAGAAAGTCTTAACTGCATTTTCTTGCAACACTCACATCAAGCACCAAGGAAAATTCTTCCTATGCTCCTAGCATAATAGAGGAGAGGAGGTTTTTTTTTTGTCCCATCATCATTGCAGTCCCTTGTGTCTTTGCAAATGAATATTACACCTCTCCAGCTAATATGACCATACATCATTTTTTCTCACCTCCTTGCACCCTCCTGTGTTCTAGACCTTTTATTTTAATTGACTTAAGAAAAGGTTTTATTAAAGAGGACAGCTCACTGGCTAGCAATTAAATTCTATCAACATCATTTCTGCAACCTCTCTTGAAATCCTAGCCTGTCTTTCTCATCTTTTGCAGAAAAGGGTCAAATAGCATCTAAAAACAACACAAAGACAAGGAAAAATATACATAGATGTATCAAAGGGATGATTGAAACTTTTAAAATTTATTTTTGTGTTAAAAGTTTCCCTCACTTTCATGGATAAAACTAGCCTAAAATATCTTATCCAAAACATCCATCTAAAAAGATGCTTAGTAGAAGCTCCTTGTGGTACAAAGACTGGATTTTTTTCTCATTCTACCAGGATTTGCACCAACAAATAGCAATGTTGGCATGATCTGCATTTTAGGGTGATTTTGTACGTCACTCTTGAGTCTAGTCTGGGCTCTAAAGCACAAGAAAATTTGGTTCAGCTTCATGCTTGTCCCCAGACTTGGAAACTGTTGGAGAAATCACTCAGGCTTTCTGTGTCTTGACCATCTTCTTCTAAAAACAATGATGTAACAACTACTCTAATGTCTAAACACCTGCCCAACCCCTCAGTTTATCTACACCTTTAGTGAACTGTGTTCTGCTATTGAAGTTCATGAAATTTCCCTAAACATACATTGAAGCAGTTTTGCTGATATGGCACTGTAGTGTACAGAGCATTCCCATCTCTGTGGTGATGCTAAAAATATCTGAAGCTATATAATAATGCATATTTTATACTCATGAACAAAGTCAATATTTTCTTTCTTAAATCCCAGGCAATCATGTTCTGCCTTTGTTAAATAATCCATGTGGCTCTGTGTGCCCAAATTGAAGCCATTAATCTCTCCTGTTTGTCACCTCCAGATTAAAGGAGTTTTGCTACCAGAGACAGTGTAGTGTGCTCCTGATGCTGGAACAAAGCTCTCTCTCTGGAGCCTCTACTTATGCACAAAGGGTGAAAATGGAATGCTTTATGAAGAGCATCACAAGTAAGAAGGAAATTGTGTATTCCTTCAGGCTTTGATCCTGCCTAACTGAGCTGAATTCCACTATTGACTTTAACAGGAGCTATTCTGTGCTACTAAAAGCACACAAGTAAGTATTTAATATACTGTTAGTATAAAAAACTTATTTGTTTTATAAATAAGTTTTATTTAAACTTATTTAAGTTACAACAGCTTTCAAGACTGTATTATTATCTCAAAGATAATCAAAGACCATATGTTTGCAACTGTATAAAAAGTATCTGATTATAAAATTATTTTTTGTTTTGTTTTTTTAGCAAATGTCTGCTTTTAAAGGCATTTCCTATTTTGTGAAAAATATTTGGGAGAAAGGAAATTTTTTTCTTTGGCAATTTTAAAATATTTTGGTAGAGAGCATTGAAAACAAGATTGTCATCATATAGCCTGACCTACTGAGGTGTTTTGAAGTTACCTTTAGTGACTACAGAAACAGCTAAAGCACAGTAACAATTTAAGATTACCACTAATATGTTGTACTTTGTCTAATTTAGCAATTAATGAAACACAATAGGAGCACAGAGAACAGAAAGCTGGTATTAAGGACTCAGTAGACATACTGGACAAGTTTTGGGCCTTCGTTTTGGAATAGCTTAGTCTGGTCTGATGAACAGAAAACCATCAGCATCTGGAAAGCATTTTTCAGTACACAGTCACTTAGAAGAAATTAGTTTTGCCTAATGCACTATTTTATCTATACTGCAGCAGAGGGAATGAGCAGGGGATTCATTTCAAAAGTGTAAACTAAACACTCAGGCCAACACATGTAGTCTGAGTGCAATTTAGGGATTAGAATGTGCATCAAATACTTCTTAAAAAAAAAACAAAAAAAAAAAATAAAAAAAAGGAAGTGGTGTCCATCAGCATTTACAGAATTTTTTATTTTACCCAAGACAACTAGTTTTATTCATCATTAGCTTTCTCTTCTATTGACTACAGTATGGTATTTGCCAAGGCAGTTTTCCATTTTACCTGAGGTAGATCAAAAGATACCTCTGTTAGAAAAGGTAGGTTGTTAAACTATATTAAAGATGTTCTAAAAATATTAAATCTCCATCTGTTGAATTAGCTATGGAATATAATCAAAGACGAAATATTTTTTTTTTGTGAAAAATTTCAAGTTAAGCTTTACATGCATTAATTAAAAATAAACCAGCAAGCATACAGAATCTACTGTATGGCAATAAACACGTAAGAATCGCTTCTTTGTCATTTAGATGAGTAAAATTATTTTGCCTTGACTAACATACAGCATAAGCAAGGAAGACACTCTCATTTGTCTAGATCAAGATTATTTCCTTTTACCTTTTTGTATCTGTCATCAAGACTAATCCTTCCAGAAATTGTGTGAAATCAAGATTTTACAACTTTTATTTCTAAGGATAAAAAAAAAATCCCAAATCAAACAAAGTTCTATCTCAAATGAGTAAATTTGTGTTGTCTGTCATCCAACAGGCTGAGTGACTGCATTTTTGTGGCACTGCCTCTGCCCTCCCTTGGACATGTACTGTGCAGGGACACGCGATGTGGGAGGCATGTCCTGGGAAAATAAACTGACAGATCTCCACCCTGGAGACACAACAGCACAAAGGGAACATTACCAAGCATGTTCACACATGAAAATTTGTCACTCTGATCTGGGTTAAAAAGCCACCTTTAGACCTAAGTACTTATGTTACAATATCATATTTATTATTTTAAGATGAGGGACCTGCACAGCTCCTGTGCTGAAGGGCTGGCTTGGTGGTTTGTCAAAACCACTACAAACCATTTCCAAAACTGAACCAGTAACAGCATTTAAATTTCTTACTGAGGTCAGCCTGGGCATGCAGGGGCCCAAAACAGCAGGAATTTATTATTTCCACTTGCATTCTAGGGCGTGTATAACACAGAACTGCTCATGTCAGGGAAATCTCTGGGTAGCCAGCGCTGTGTCATGCCTCACCCAGCCAAACCCAAACTCAGCTGCCACACCTTGTAGAACAGGCATTCTTGGTGAGAAACCCTTTTCCTTCACGCTGTGAAGGAACCTCCTTTAAAGGCATGTAGATTAACACAGAAAACCTAATTAAAATCTTTTTATCAGAGACCCTCTCTAGCAGGCCAGCATTTTTCTTCATTCTTCACCAAGACATAATGTCTGCCTCTTACTTTCTTCAGAAAGAGAAATTGTAACTTTCTTAATCAAGCTTCAGAAGATTCTCCAAACTTTGAACTCCCTGTATTTCTAACCCATAAGTCGTTACAAACTAGTTTTATTAAATCCTCAAAGCAAACTTTGCCATAGCTGAGTACTCTTTCACTGTGTCCTTACTAACATTTTTTCATGTTACAATGAATAAAATCAGGTCTTAAACAGGTGATCTGAGGTTGCTCTTTATCTCAGAGCTACAGTAATCTCCTTATCAATCTGTATCAAATCCAAATATCTCAGAGTTAACTGGGGCAGGAAGTTTTATTCTTAAAACTGAAACAAAACACCCTCAGCTCTCACTTTCCTTAACAATTAACCCCAGCTCCTACTCTATCTGCTGTCACTTGGAATTTGGTTTTAATGAGGCACTGAAACTGTGCTCTTCTCTGATACATGATATCTCCTCAGCAATCACAAACAGATGCTTCAGTTAAAAAAAAAAAAAAAAGCACTGAACTACTTTGTGCATTTCTGCTGAATAACCAATAAATGAACATAGTACTGACCTTCTATGGGTTCTTTGGTGTGAAAGTGCCTCTGTATTAGAATGTGTCTATATTTGAATTAAAGAGGCTTTTGCCACAAAGACAAGAGCATGGACTCAGCACAGACATGCTGTGGGGATGAACATTGGCATTAACTTTCCCACGAAGAGCACAACTGCTGCCTTACGAGAGCTGGTGACAGGCTGGTGCTTTTCAGAGCAGAACTGAGCTTCAAATCATGGGGCTGCTCTCCTACAACTGCACTGGACATTTGTCTCAGACAGCAAGCCAGAAACACCAGCAGTCTGAGCACTGATTTGAAATGGACACAGAGAGACTGAGCTTTCTAAGACAGCCTGGAAAGAGAAGAAATATTAATGGCAAAACAAATGAGTTCTGTACTGCCTTTTTAGCAATACTTTTCACTGCACAAATTTTTCTGATACAATGCTAGACCAAGCTAGTAAATGAGCACTGATCCTTTGCCCTGGAAGGAATTTTACCTGATTGCAGCAGCAGAGATTGCAGTGTGCTACGTAGTATATATATGTAATATGTGGTACATGAAATGAGAAAGGAATAGCACTGAGTTTTCTTTTAAACTGTAACACAAGAGTGTCAGAACACTTGTGAGTAATGCAGCTTTTCTTAAATCTTTACCATTTAAAGATTTCATTATCTTCTTTAGAATTTTTTGAAATATATTTTTGGCAAAGTACTTCACTGCGCTATGCTTTGGCATCTGCTAAAGACCTCATTCTGCTAAAGACCTCACTAAAAGTCCATAAATTGTTTATAAACTAAATTCTTTATTTTATGCTAAACATTATCATGGTTTCAAGTTTATGATTTCAATCTTTTAGGGAACTAAGTGTTAATGGCATTGAAAAATGTTCTCTCTTTCCTGTGGGAGAATACAATAATATCCTTGACATAAAAAATGCTTGTATTTAACAGCCCCTGAGACAATCCTACTCCCTTCACAGCACCTGCAAGGGAGCAATTAGTATCTGTGAGAATTTCACATGATATAGAAATAAATGGTCTTTCCTGTTGTAATTTTTATTGCCAGTTCCTAGGTCACTGGTGTGGGGTGCTGGAAGAGACCCCTGCAGCAGAAATTAGATGGACTGGGGACAAAGGGACAGGACAAACCCATTTGCCACACAGCTACACAGTTTTTCCTCTTTTTTCTCATACTTACATCACCTCCACATATAGTGGACAGAGAAAGGAACCAGTACCTGCAGTGGAAGAAGGTATGCTACTGAATTTCCAAAGACAGATGCAGGGTGTTGACATGAGAAACACAGATTCAAATGAGCATTTTTAGATCACAGACTGAATCAAATAATTCCAGATGATTAAGACATCTGGGAAAAAGGACACACAGGCAAAGCAGCACAGATAATGACTTCACAGAATTTGTTTCAAATAATATCCAGAGTTACCTCTAGCTCAGAGAAATGAACCTAATCTTGGTGTACTTAGAGTAATAACTGCAAATGATGCTCTTAAAGGGCTGCTGTAACAGACTCAGAAGCTGCCTCAGCATTCAGAGCCCACAAAAGATGGATGAGGCTGAGCAGGAGCAATACCACCAAGGGCAACCCCACCAAGCC
This sequence comes from Pyrgilauda ruficollis, assembly GCF_017590135.1. NCBI lineage: Eukaryota > Metazoa > Chordata > Aves > Passeriformes > Passeridae > Pyrgilauda > Pyrgilauda ruficollis. Next base: position 7,550,523 of record NW_024508100.1, on the reverse strand, counting down.
TCATCCCACTGCTCAGATGAGTAACTTGGTGTCTGCAGGGGCTCACAGGGGGGAGAACCACAAATCCCAGCAGAAGCTGATGTGTGTCTGAGAAGGCACATCACACACTCTGTGCTGGGAACCCAGCCCAGTGTGCCAGGAGAGCCCCTGAGCAGCCAACCAGCTCAGAGACACTGAGGAGCCCCCACAGGAATTTCAGAAAAACAGACAGGAAAATTTATGTGCAATACCAAGTACTCTTGGCTTGTTTCACACCTTTTTTCCACAATTTAGCGTTTGGTGTTTATTTGTTTACATTCCTTCTGAAATATAAAGAAAGTATGAGAGCATTAGAGGTGTTCAGGGAGCAGCTTACCCATCTCTATCAAATTATGCAGGTCAGTGGTTGCTCCAGATTAAACATTAATAGAATAAATAATGTCTTTCAGCAAAGACTTGGGTTACCTTAGTACTTGCTGAACTCATGGCATGGCAGACTTCACAGTTCCTTATCTGGGTATAACCATGGCAGAAAACAAAAATAGTTAAAAAGGGGATGTGAAAAGCACATGTTTATATGATTTAATATAGGATAGATAGCTACCTTTGGTAGTCATGAAGTTGTAGCTGGTTATTAAAGGGTGATCTATGTTTCATAGTATTTACTTTATGATTTATTATCAGATTTACTGATCTCCTGTCAGACTTGGAGACAAACATCACAGTCTCTCTGACCCTAGCACAGCTGTGGTATTCACATGGCTGACTAGAAATGGTCCTATTAAAGCTTTCTAATATCTGTTTTCAAGCTTATTCTCTGATTCCAATTCTCTGATCCACCAATTACTGCAGAAAGGCTATAAAATAAGTAATATATATGTAAACAAAGACAGTAATATATATGAAAAAAATGAAAAACCCAGGCTAAGTATATTAGGCCAAATCCTATAGTCATTATTCTTCTTCCCTCCTCCCCACACACATATTTAGCTAACTGACCTGCTTAAGTATCTTTAAATAATTAAACATCTTTAGCATTCAGGTAACTCTCAGGCTAATTCAAACAAAAGATACATTTCCAGGCTTTCACAGGAAGCTGCTAGCTTGGTCTGCCTGTACCTGTGCCACAGAAAGCCAAAGGAATCTCTCCAACTTCACCCAGTGCTCACTACATAAATGAAGTGGCACATATTCATGCCAGCTCCCCACTGCTTGTGGCTGTGCAGATATATGCAAATTCTCTTTTAAGTCGGTGTGTATATCTTCAGTCCATACAGCTAATTTGGATAATTTGGATTTAATTTCAGCTCTGCATGGCAAAGTGCAACTTAATCATTGGGAAGCAGTGGATTTTAAAAGGACTGCTGAAAGAATCAGCTCTTAGTTGATGCTGAGCAAGGGCTTCAGCCATGAAACTGACATTTCTGTTTGCAAAAAATTCTCCTGAATGCCACAATATAATCACTAACTAAAATACCTGGACACAAACATACAGCAACGGTGAGCCAAAAAATTCTTCAACTACTATCTTAGTCTGATGGAACATAAACAATTTAAGACAGCCTAACAATTTAGGCTTTAAACAATTTAGGTATAGCCTAAAGATCTGTACCTAAATGCACGTGTCTATACTGACATCTTAACCCATGAATTAATGTATGGATACCACATATTACTGTAAAATAATAAAGAAAATGGGACTACTATTATCATTAATGAGACAGGACCAAGGCCTTGATAAGAAGATGGAAACAACATCCCTTTGAAAGTTCATAAGTAATTTCAGATAACACTGGCATAAATCCAAATGACAAGATGACTAGGAGTAGTGATGTTACACTCATGGGGACTGTGTTTAGAGTAATGGCAAGGGCAGCAAAGACATATTTAAAATGAATGTGCACAGGAAGATGTTGAAGAATTGCAAAGGGTACATATTTTAAACTAGAGATAACAGTACTCTTAATATTGCCTCTATACCAAAATAATATAAAGAAGAGAATGTATTAAATTTATATATTGATAATAGAATGCATTTTCAACAATAAATCAGAAAGTAATTTAAATTTTCATAACAAAAAGAGAGTCAAGTGATTCTGACTAAGTCAGCACAGATGTGTTGGTTAAAATGAGCACATACCTAGACCCAAGTGAGCTGCAGCAAGCACTGTCTCCTGTCCAGCCAGTTGCCAGGAGCTGTGGAAAATGATTAACAGCATTGCAGGTCTCCAGAGGGGGTGAAATGTGGAAGGGGCATAATGGGGCAGACAGAGGAAACACTGAAAGAGAGGAAACTCTGATTTGAGAAAGGGGAAGATGGAGCAGCAGGTACTTGGAATCTCATAAGGAATCCAGTAACGTGTCTCCTCCATGAATAGTGATCTAAGCATTCAGGCAACCAAAGGATCAAAATACACACTGTGAACTCTCATTTTTATAGAAAAGTATCTCTTTCAAGTCCACACAAGCTTTCAGTAGCTAGAGCGATGCAAATTATTGTGTCTGTTAATGAATATAGTACTCCTGCCTGTCCCAGGGAACCAGTATGCCACCTTTCACAAGCACTACATCTATTCAGAATCGCAGAATCATTTAGGTTGGAAAAGACCTTCAATATCATGAAGTTCAACTATTAACCCAGCACTGCCAAGTCCACCAGAAAACAAACCATGCTCCTAAGTGTCACATCCACACACCTTTAAACTACCTTCATACTCCACCACTTCCCTGAGCACCATGTCCTTGATGACCCTTTCCGTGTAGAAATTTTTCCTAATATCCAGTCTAAACCTCCTCTGGTGCAACTTCGAGGCCATTCCTCTCCTTCTGTCACTTGTTACCTGGGAGAAGAGGCCATCCCCCACCGGGCTACAACCTCCTTTCAGGTAGGTGTAGAGAGTGATAAGGTCCCCTCAAGTCACCTTTCTCCAGACATAAATTCTTATATATTTAGTTAATACATAAATCAATCTCCCATTAAAATTACATCTCAGCTTTTAATACATTTATTTGTATTGGGTAAAAATGTGTCAACTCTTCCTTCTTGATGTAAAAGGATCCAGTGCTTAGTGCACTGCCCTTGGATTTAGACCAGATTTTGATACCCTGTTTTGCTACAGACTGTGAATGACTTTGGACTTAATCTCTGCGTGCCTCAATAAAGGATAAAGCTGCTGTATTTCAAGGGCATGGTGCAGCGTGCTAGGTTAAGACTGTGTGGATCTTGAATGCAATCAAAGCAAGCCTTACATAGCTCAGAGAAGCAGGTAAATAGCTTATACAAATAGTTTATACAAATTGGCTGACTCAGCAACATTACACAACCCAAGTCCTGGCCAAGTCCAAGTGAGGGACCAGAACCAATGAGAGCAAGAAACTCAGCTTTCTGAAGTGAAAAGGAAATATAAATAAACATGGAATTTCAGCTAAAAATATAATAATTACAATAAGACCAATTTTAAATTGTTTATTTTAAAACTATTATGATATATATTTCTACTTAGTTTGTTGGCTGCATTTTTTTGGTAAGGCAACAGAATAGATTATATGTCAGTGACCATTGTGCAGAAAATGACAGATGTGCATTTGTCACCAGAAATGGTTCTATTGACTTTATTGAGTGTTTCAAGATCAATGTGCTTATTTGAAATTTAACACTCCTAAAAATTACCATAGAGGGTGTTCTCTATCTAAGTGAAACTAAGAAAAAAAACCCATGAAATTTAAATAGAACTTATTTTCTGTTGAGATAAAACTTTAAATGTTCATTTTTATTGAGCCTACCTTGCATTCTGCATTGTAAGTTATTGCAACATCCTAGTTGATCCTCATCTCTGAACTGAACATAAGGATGCCTCTCTCCACTGTTAAATAATACAGACTGAACCAAGAGGTAAACTCATCCCTGGAGAGAAAACAAAAATCATACAGCAAGAAGAGTGTTTTCATTAGCTTTTTCAATCACTGACACAGTGTAAAAGCAGGCACTGGAGCTTTTGTTTCAGTGAGAAAAGTCAATTTAACAGTGTCCCCAGTTCAGCACATTTCATCTGAGTTCGTGCTATTAAGTCAATTGTTCCCCCCCGGCCAAGAGAGCACTCCAGTTACAATGCAGTTTCAGAGAATGCTTTAAATGCTTTGGTTCAACAGGGACACAGCTTTCTAGTATCAACCACTCCTGATCAACACTGGGATTTTTCCCTATTTTGGAGATTAGCAAAACATTTCTTATCTCAGTCACTATCTTCAGCATTAGCTAGGCAGCCTGCATAAAATTTGCATTAAAATATGTGGTGGCACAATTACTTTAATAAAAGTGGACTTAACAGACAAAATAGTGAATGAAAAGAAGCAGGTGTAATAGAATAGGATGAAATAAAAAAACAATATCTGAAATAAATAGCTGCTAAATTCATAAGGCAGGCATGTGAGAAACACAACACCTCAAGCAGAAAAGCCTGACTGTCTTAATATTCAACAGCAGAACAAGAGAATTTGGGGTAGAAATGTGACTTAATGACATTAAGACTTTGACTTTAAAAGTTCTATCAGAATGGGTAGCAAGTGAAAAGGCAAGAGGAAGCCTGGAGATGTTAATTGTGTGTACACAGCTGAAAAGGGTTGACAAGAAAAGACTCATTCTGGTTTTCCTGTTTACTTTGCCCTGGACTGTAGTAACCTAAGACAACATGCAATACTGAGGATTTCCAGAGTGCAATATTTTGCAGCTGTACAGGAGACAGAACATGAGAAATGCCAAGTATATCAATAGGTTGTAATTTTGGAGGAGAGAGGTTTTAGGACTTTTCAAAAATGTTTACCTTATATATGACATGAAATTGCTTTGGAAATTTGATTCCAAAAGCTAAGAGCAAACTAAGATGTTGTTTGCTAGATAGATTCTTGTGCAAACTTTATAATGAAGATGGATCCTTGGGTAAGATTATACCCAAGAGAAGAAGGAAACCAGGAATGACAAGATCTGGATGCATTGATGGGTAGCAAGTTCCCAACAAAGTGGTTCTTAACATGTAACTAAGTGGTGGGACTCCTTTCCATGGAATACTGCTAAGGGAAAAAGTTTCTATGGCTTCAAGAGAGCCTTGACAACTAAAAATCCATCAAAGTTCAGTGAACAAATAGAAACCAACTCTGCTTCAGGAAATTGTTGAGCAGGAAATGATGAAAGCCCTGGAGAGAACCAGTCTGCCCCCATCTCTTCCCCAAGGTATCTGCTTTCAGCTGCTGGCTCATTTTTTATGGATCTTCCTTTTCTGACAGTAAGCATATTTCTATCCTATTCACAAACAAGTTTCCTGTCTTTAAGCTTAAGAAACAGCACAGCAATCTGGCTGTTTGACTTCACTAGTTGTGCTCTACTGTGTGCCTGCAAAACACATGAGGAGGTGACTTTGCAAGTAAGAATGAAGTCAATTTTTAGGACACTATGCTTTAGAGTGACTTGAATGCTGTAACTTATTTGCTCACAGGATGTCCATGCCACAGTGTCAGCATGTGTGGGAGTACCACACAGCCACAACATGCACAAGCCCTGTCCTGCCACGACTCAGCAACAGCAAAACCATTTTTGGCAGCAGTAGCCACTGTTGTCTCATAACAAAAAGGTCTGAAAAAGGCCTAAAATAATTTTTTAATGATGCTGCTCACTTTAATAACTCATTAAGGACAGAGGTATTAACCAGATCCAACTGTCAGACATCACCAGGACTGAAAAAGCCATCATCTGTCTGGATAAAATCTTAGAGTGCACAGAGAGAGCTCTAAGTGCTCTGGCAAAGGAAGGAAATTTCAGCTGGCTGTTTAACTTGTGTTACCTAACCAGACACTTCTATCTCATTTAAAGATACTTTCAGAAGAAGAAAGGAAAGGCAATCCACAACTGCAGCTAAGTGACATGGAAGTAACCAACATCAGCTCTCTCTATGGGAATCCAGGTGTTGCATTTGTCACAGCTGATCTGTGATTATGACAAAGTTGATTATGACAAGGCTCTCAGCTGCAAACACGTTGTCCTAGGGTTTCATCTGTAGGTGTCCAAACAAAATGAATGGGAATTCCAGCCTAGACAGTATCTGTTTCTTCATCCTGACCCACTCCCTCCCCCAAGAAATCCTTCAGCACCTGGGCTCAGCCAGGCACATGTGCCTGAGTCAACCCTCCTGAAGTCAACACCATCTGAGTCAACCTACCTGAATATTCCCAATTCTGGCTGTTTGCTGTGGAGGGACAAATGCCTCCAGCATGGTGAGACTGAGCTTCATATGAAAAATATTTACATTGACTGTCTCAGCCATGAGTTCTTGAAACTCTGGGGAACAGTAAGAGGCTCCACTCTTCCTCCTGTTCTCTCCATTTTGAAGAATAGCCTCATGCATCCCATGACATTTTCTTCTTCAAATGCCTAAGAAATCTAATAAAAACTTGGTTTTCTCCCTTTTAGTTATTACATGAGCAACATATACACAAGACTATCCAGAACTAGAGTTCATCCTGATTATTATTTCACTTATTTTGTTGAAAATGCTTAATGCAAACACCACTTTGGAGAAAGACAAGCAACTACAGTACCTATACTTTTTTCTGATATAGGTCATTTAGCAGTATATAAAGCCTTCCACCCCTGAATGAAGCTGTTCATATTCTCACCAGAAATCATAATGTTTCTGGCTTTAACTAAGCCTTATTGAAGAATTAAATGTGTGCTATGGAATTAAGTATATGTATGATTTATAAAACATAACCATCAAAATTGAGAAACAAGGATTCACATGTAAATTTTGTCCTTCCTAACACACACGTGCACCTGTTTATTTTTCAGTGCTTCTGCCTCAACACAACTTCATCTTTTTTTCTACCAGCCTCCACTTCTGTTCCTGGACAGATTCTTGTTTCCATTGTTTCTTCTCTTAAAACTTTTTCCTCTCCCTCCTCACCTCTTTTAAAATGAGTAGGAAAGAAACTTGTTCCCAACTCAGTCCACTAGCCTTAAATCCTTCATAATTTCAGTGTGGCTTGTGGACTACATGAATAATGAGACTCCCTCAGAAACCTGTCCAACACTCTTTCTCATCACCTCCTGTCACACGACAGCTATGAGCACTCCTGAAGGAGACAAACAGCTAAGCCAGCATGGAATCCTTTCTTTCCAGCTAAATCCTTTGTTTCCAACCACAAGAAATTTCTAAACTTCTCAGCAGAGAGAAGATCCGTATCACCTCAGTGGGGAAAACCTTGTTTTTGGGGCACAGGTGGGTGAGGTCTGCCAGGGCCCCCCTCCCCACATCAGATGCAGACTGGGAAAGAGGCAAGAGCCTTCCCACCAGCTGCCTGGGACATGGCTCTGTTGACTGGTGCAGATTGCTAAAGGTCAGAACATGGAAAAAATCCTGTTTTCTGGAAGTCAGGCATTCTCTTTTGGATTGCATATCCCAAACATGAGTGTTATGTCCTGGACTCACTTCAAGTCCACCATATAAGCAGACAGAACTTGCTCTCGTTCAGGTCACCAACAAGCAGAGAGAATAAGGGAAATTAAAAAAAAAAAAAAAAAAAAAAAGCATTGAAATCCAAAAGCCATAAGTCACCAATTAAATATGTGATTGACAAGGCACTGAAATCCTCTGAGGACCAGACCCTAACTGAACTTCAGCTGAATCAGGTGAAGCCTCTCTTGAAATTGGAGTGTAATCATCTCCAAACTTCTTTAGATCACAAGTACCTGCAAGCTGGAGGTCTCAATTTACAGCTGTTTGATAAATATGAAAATTAGTAAAAATTCCAGGTGCAAAATGCTAAGAAGCAATTGCTGCTAAAATCACAGCTCTGGTACTGAATTAGTGCATTTGGAAGCCATCTGTGCTCTTACAGATCTGATTACAGGTGGCAATTTTGCTGATGGTGGCATATGATTATCAGTGGCAGCAAAAAAAGGCTGTTTTAACTCTGAACTGTTCTGTGGATGAATTTGCAATCAAGCTGTCTGGGCACAGCCACAGCAGACCAAAAAAGAGAGAATAAACAGTATCCATGGCCTACTAGCAAGAAGAGGATGAAGGAGGTGTGGCCCTAAACCACCAGGCACTGATTCACACCCTTTTCCTAAGTTTTGCACCTTTCCTTGGCTCCAGGCAGACACAATATCCCATTTCTGCAGGATTCCACCACATGGCTTTGGCAAAGGAAAAAAAAATCCACATTTGCTTTTCATGAAGAAAATAGAGTTGTCCTCTTTTAAACTACAAATGTTTCTTCCTGCTTTTATGTGCAGGGATATTGGAAAGAGATTTGTACACTTTTCCAAAGGTTGAAAATGCTTAATGTGTCCAAAACAAAATATGATGCAGAGAACAGAATCACTTTTCAAATAAAAGTATTCCAAGGAAAAAGCATGAATGCCTATGTGCTTACTGTACTTGGGCACTTCATGACATTTTGGGAGGGAGGAATTCCTGCTGGAATGACTGTGAGGCAGCAGGTACAGGGCAGCAGGATACAGACCTGTCTGCCTGCCCAGGGTGATGAAGGGAAGCAGCTCTGAAGTTCTGCCTGTGACACATGAGTTTTATCAAATCTAGTAAAAAATGATACAAATGCACAAGATCCAGCAGTCCCAGGGCAGCAGCAAAACCACAGCATTAACCATCCTCACCTCATTGTACTAAGAAAACAGCTTCTCTTTGGTTAGCCAAGATGACATTACGATTATAATGATCCTCTTAATGTTTAGAGTACTCCACTGTTCCAGAGGGAGAATCCTGAGGTGGAACTTGCTAAATTTATGCCCAAGATTGCAAGACTTGGATGCCACAATAGCCTGGAGTCACACTTGCAGATTTGCATTCCTCCAGCATGGTCAGGCCCAGAGGAACAATGACAATTCCAGTCTCGTTACACAGCTCACTTGCTTTCTGCTCCAACAAGCAAGGTTTCTTTCAGTTTAGTAAATTAACTAGTACCTATCTATAGAGAATAATGGGTGTCTTTCCCCTTTCTTACTGATTTCTGGGGAAAAAAAACCAAACAAAAAAATCCCAAGAATATTTGACCCACATCCCAGCCCACCTAGGAATTAAGGCTTCTTAGAGGATCTAAAAAAAAAGAAAGATGAACAACATGTTTGTAAATGTAATAATATATGTCCATATGGAAGGAAAAGCTAAACTGTCCTTTTCTGTGAAAGAAACTCAACAGATTGCCTAGAAATAGGCAGCTCCCATTCCCCTTACTAAGGGAAGCAAATGCCATCCAGATGGAAATTATCAAATGGATCAAACATCTACATTTTATTCCCAAATGATCTTTGTTCTACTTATCACTCATTACACCAGGAAAATTATTTTTCCTGCAGCCCAAATATAGTAAAAAAAATATTATTTATCATATGCTCGTTCAAAATACTCTGTATTGAAGGTTTCCCTGATGAGACATTGATCTTGACACACAAGAAGGGTGAGAGGAGAAGTGTCCTTCCTAATGAGAACACTCCTTTAATATCTGTGGAATCTTTTAATTCCCATTAAGCCCACACTGTCCTGGCTGCAGTTGGATCTGCAGCCACTTTCTGATGCCCAGGGTGATGCAGTGCCCCTTCAGCAGCCCCGTCACTTGCCAGGTTTTAAAAAGGGGAATGCTGCCAAGTCCCACTGACACCACACTGAGGTTCTTCAGCTACCTTCATTTATACTGTCCAAAAGGTAAATACTTCAACTGTAAATTTGCATTGAATAAAACCTAAATTTAAAAAAACACGAAGAATCCTCATCTTTGACCCTAAGTGATTATGCAGGGCATGTATAATAAAATTCAATATTTTAGGGGGCATTTTCAAGGACATAAGAGGCATTTGTTACCACCTAAAAGAAAGGCAATGAAGTCTGAACTCCTAATTTTTTCTTATGACTTTGAAAAATTTCTGTAGCATTTTATGTGGTAAAAATAATATTTGTTTAAGCATGGTCTCCTATAAATTTATTATTATATATGGATAATTACCCTATTCTCTTACATAAGCTCTAGCTATTTAATTATAATATGATCTTCTTTTAGCCTGAAAACCGACAGCAGCACAAGTACAGTTTTATATGAGGACATAAAATGTTTAACAGCTGTGACTGACAGGACTAGATCAAGAGCATCTAATCTAACTGGGCCATGTAACACTACCTTTTATTTCACATTAATCATTGAACATGAGTTCAACTGTGTCATAGATCGATCAAGTGAGCCTATAAATTAGGCAATAAATTAGAAGTTGATTTTTTTAATGGTGTGTTCACTAACAGATAACACTGGGTTCAGGTGCAGCAATCCAAAAATACAAAGGATCCCACAGCTCCATGTGTACTGATAATCAAGGAGGAATTCAACAAGCAGTGTCAGATATTTTGTACAACTCAGTGACTTGGTAATTAGTCCCAAAACAATCATTCTGAAGTGGGGAAAAGCCCTCAGTATTAAGCTTCCAGAGTATGCAGCTGAGACATGCAAAACAATGTATTGTTACAACCTCTGCTCAACTGAGAGCTCAAAAGCAGTAATTCATAATAAGTTGTATATCATGACATTTCTAATAAAACTTACAGACAGGACAACCTCTTCTAAGGGAAAAGCTAGGCTGGAATAATAACATATGAATGTTTTTACATTTTAAAAGGGTCAGATTTATCCACAACAGAAGTTATTACTCCTAATAATACTGCTAAGGCAATTGTCATACTCATAACCTATTTATCTATAAAATTTACAGGGTAGCCCAGTACTGCAGAAGACAGTATGTTTATTTCAAAACAGACAAGGAGTGTTTGCTTTCATGCTAGAGTGTAGAATCTTTTTCCCCCCAAGGACCACTATTAAATCGAAGCAAAACCTTCTTTTCAAAATGGTTTATTAAAGCGAAAGATGTGTCTTGACAATAGCATTATTCTTTCCCCAGTATCCAGTTTGCCAGTGCAGACAGCAGCACTCATTCTTAGCTGACATTTCATCTTCCTTGGACTTGCAGGACTCTGAGCAATTGCTTTTCATTAAGGAGCAGCAAAAACCACTTCCCTCCTGTGCACTCTGCAAAGCTCCCAAGGAAGCATACCAACAAGGAATAGCTTTAATATCACCTTACTTAGGGCACAGAAATTAAGAAGAACAACACAAAAGAGGTCAGAAGCCCTCTAAAGGAAACACTTGTGCTTAGCTGATTTCCCAGGAGAATGGCAGTGCTGCAGCCACTAATCCACTGCAGAGAACTGCCCCCAGCTCAGGCTGAATCCATGCTTGAATACTGTTTTATAAGCTGCTGCATCTGTTCTGCATTGTCCTCTTTTAAACTACTCAAGAGGAAGCATGCACAAGTGCAGAGGAGTGCACAGTTCACAAATAAAGAACAATGAATCTGGCTTATTACCATGCAAAAACTCCTGAGTATTAGCACTACACCTGGCATATGCTCAATACCTCACTTGATGAATGCTGCTTCTGATCTCCTGGGGCCTTGAGAGAATCTGTCAGGTCAACAAGGCTTCAGGTATACATGCTCATTTTATTTCCTGTTTATAAATATTTCCTATATATAAACTGGGACCTAAATATTTTACAGTGAATCCAGAGTTTGTGACCATAAATTAAGACAAAACTATACAGTTAATCCAAGTTGTAAATACAGAGGGAAAGTCCTCAGGCAGAACATTAAAAAAAAAAACCAAAAAAAAAAACCAAAAAAACACCAAAAAACCACAAAACCCCAAAAAACCCAACTTAGATAGAACAACACAAAAGAGAGGTTCCCAAGTATTAATGCCCCTTTTCTCTTCTATGAAGACTACTCTGGTGTTCAGAGCAGCCACCTTGGACTCAGGAGGAAGACTGCAAGTCTTTGTCCTGCTAAGCACAACCAGGTCACCACCACGTGACCCTGGTCACTTCACCACTGAAGTACCCTGGGCAGAAATCACCTCCCCTTTTTCCTGCAGTGTAGATTTGACATCTGAGATAGTTGCATTCCACTCATCCTTATAGGCAGTGAGTTGAAAAGGCACCTCTAGAGTGCAGATCATCTTGCCTATTTTAGACCTACATTATGATGAGATTAATCCTATCCTGTAGATCAAGAGATGATTTCTCTTCATGATGGCAGGGATGCCAGGAGACTAACTCAGACTTATACATGTCCCAAGGAATCCCACTCCTTGGAGCATGACTTAAGCTTAGTTCTTAAACATGGTAACCAACTCCCTGCCAGGGAGACAGACACCTGACAACCACTGGTTGAAGGTCTGCAGTATTGTCTGAGCTGCAAGCAATAAAAAGCTTAATTCTGTAGCCTAATAAAGATGTCTTGCCACAGAGAAGACGCAGGAAATGTTGAATCAATTGTCCGTCCACATGAAAATGTCAGTGCAAATGGCAGTCTCAGAGTCATCTCCAAAGGGGACAAGAGGAATTGCTGTTCTGGGAAAGATGCAGATGTCAGACACAACAGAATCACAGAATTACACAACATTTTGAGTTGGAAGGGACCCAGCAGGATCACAGAAGTCCAGCTCCTGGCCTTGCACAGGACAGTTCCAAGAATCACACCACATGCCCAAGAGCATTGTCCAAGTACTTCTTGAGCTCTGTCAGGCTGGTGCTGTGACCCCTTCCCTGGGGAGCTGCTCCAGTGCCCACACACTCTGGATGAAAAACCCTTTCCTGACATGCAGGTCAAACCCTTCTCTGACACAACTTCAGGCCATCCCCTGGGGTCCTGTCAGTGTCACCACAGAGCAGAGATCAGTGTCTGCCCCTGCTCTTCCCTCACAAGGAATCTGTAACTGCAGTGAGGTCTCCCCTCAGTCTCCTCCAGGCTGAACAGACCAAGTGACTTCAGCTGCTCCTCATAAAGATTCCCCTCAAGGCCCTTGGTCATCTTTTAGCCCTCCTTTGGACACTCTAATTGCTTTATATCTTTCTAATATTGGGATGCCCAGAACTGCACACAGGATGTCACCTGATCTTGCTTCCACTGCTCATACATCCTCCATTTTTGCCTTATCAACAAAGGAAAATCCCTGCTCAGCCAAGACAGCCTTCTGCCTCATCTGATAGACTTGAGACATTTAGGAATTGCCTGCTCCTGTGCCCCTAGGAGGTGCTGCTTAAAAACTGACCAGCATAGATGGACCCCAGCATCTCAAAAAGCTTTTTCTCAGGGAACCTTACTCACTAGTTCCCTGAGCAGTCAGAAGTCTACTCTCCTTATGTCCAGGAATTTTTGCTGGTGCTTTTCCTCCTGTTTAAAATAAGTGATTTTAAACTCAATCACTTAATGGTTGCTCTGGCCAAGACAGCCACCAATCTCCACCTCACTCAAGACCCTCTCTGTAAACAAGCAGCAAATCAAGGAGGGCATCTTTCTTAGTTGCCTTTCTTATGATTTAGAGGAATCTCTTCTTTCCACAAAGAACAATTTAGCAGTGTCATTGGCCTGGCTAGACAGTTTTTAGCAGAGTCCTACAATGATATCCACATTATTTGTTAGCAAGTGGTGCTTTTTTCTGGCTCTCCTGAGCACCATCACACAAGGTACTTTCTGTATGAACCTGATTCAGTCAGTGCATGTAACAGACCATGATTCCTGTCCACACCAGCTGTAGCTTTGTTTCTTAGGTTTCAAAACCCTGAAGGGGTCATGGCCTTCAACATGCTCTCCAACACTCACTCAGGGCCAGCCACCTGCTACCCACCACTAATTCTCCAGAATTACTGCACAGCTCCTTCTGTGGTCATCTGCTCTTGGGCAGGCTCATTGTGACAGAAATGGTTTCTGGTTATGCTCACCAGCCACAGGACAGGCAGTACACTTCTGCCCTGCAAAATGATGAGGCATCAGATCATCTAGGATCTATATAAAATAGAGTTATTTATTTCTGCCAAGCTCAGGTACTTCAAATGAGCCTGTCTGCTCATTCATAAACAGTCATTTGCAAAAGATCTACCACCCACAAGAGGTCTCTAATTAACTGTTGATTCAGGAACCACATCATAGTGGTGATTATAACCAGCACAGAAAAGGCACATAAAATTGTAAGGGTGGCAGGGATGAGCACAGCCCAATCCTTTGCTATCCACAGAGCACCTACATTAAAGAGTACACTTTCTCCTACAAATCAGCTCCTCTAAGAGACAAGAACTGCTTTGTGTCCCCAAGCAAAGCTCTCTGTGCAAACAGTCACAAATTATCAATACCTTTCAGCTAGGCAACCTCACCATGAGATTTTAAAGCACATTTACCAGAAGGGACTTTCTGCAGCCAGCTGGAAATGGAGATGTGGCTGCTGAGAGACAGAGTCCCCAGCCCACAGAGGGAAAGCAGGGAGGCAGCACTCAGCAGATGGTGGGGGCAAGGGACAGCCATGTCCTCCTTTTTTAGCTGCATCTTTCAGTGAGGGTGAGAAAGAATCACTCTCAATTTTCAGCCTTGGAGCCACATTATACAAACCAGCAATGTGCTCCAGATGCTTCCCCTTCAAGGAGGCTTTGCCAGCCAGCCATCCACTGACAAGCCACAGCACTTCAAATTCCAAATTGTGCAAATACAATTAATACAAGTCCAACCAAATCAAACTCCCAGCAACTCTTAACTGAAATTCCCCTTTGCTCCATGTTCTCACACCATAATCAAAAACACAGTGACTAGACAGAACAGATAGCATCTTAATTTCTGAGTAATCACTGATTAAATACTCCCAGTAACCCATGATAAAAAGAACTCTCTCTCCAGCCTTAGATATTTGACCTGGTTCACTAATGGCTTGAACACACAGCCTCAGTGCCTGGGAAGCCAGGCTCACAGCTGCTCTGGACCACCAGGCTGAAACTGAGCTGCTCTGGCACCCTGCTGAACCTGACCCATCGTCTGTAACAGGATCCTCTAGCTCTTTTTCCTTTCTTTTTCTTTTTTCTCTCTTTTTTTAAAGACCTGCTTACTTCACAAGTCACAGCTTTTTCTCTCAAGAACTTTCCACACTACATGAAGATTTCCAAAGGCAGACAGTTTACTTTACATGAAATATGACAGTGGCCAGAGTCCAAGAGCCCTTTAACAAGGGTGCAAGTCAGTCTGGCTCCCACCACAGCAGCCTGACACTCTCCCTAGGGGTGCCTAACTCCCACTCAGAAAAGGCTCAATGGTTTAAGCAGATAGAAGCAAAATTGTGCTAACAATATTTTATGCAACCACTGATCTTTTGTTTCCGTCTCCTTCAGCAGCAAAAGAGACAACAGGGAGCTGAACTGATACAGGACAAAGTGCCCCTCACTGGCCTGGTCCCACTGTCATTTACATTTGGGCTGGCATGTGGGGCACACAAGTGAGTGTCCTTCCCATGGAATCTAGTTTATTTGGGAAGGAGAAGACAGATTGACACATACCTGAATTTTTAACCTGAAGTGCAGTCAAGGTACGACCAGAACTTCCACTGCATAGTCTTAGTTACCTCTTAATTTAAGGTTTAAATTCAGTCTTTAAAATAAGAATTAAAGAAATCAGTCTCTACTCTTGTCCTGACTTGTATTTGCAAATCTCGAGACAGAGGAAAAAATAAAGCACAAAAAAAAATGACCTGCAGAAAATCACTTCTCCCTATTATTTTAAACCATATTTATTTATGCCAAACTGCATGCAATTATACATATATATAGGTGAATATATATGCAAATAAATATTTTATGCACATTTATATGTAAATGAACACATTATTCTATGGTTCACCATTATCCTGACTGATAGGATGATCAGAGCCAGATAGACTGCTGACAGACTATATTCCTAGCTAAATGTAATAGGCCATTCTTTCTGAAATATCTGATTTTCTGTCCCAGCCTTTGTTCTCCTCATTCCCAAGAACAAGGTATGGTGAGAAGGATGGCCCTAAGTCAGTGCTGCCAGGTGCCTGACCTGATGAGAATACATTTGTGCAAACAGGCAAGTGAGGTCTTTTGGCTTAATCAGGCCTTAAGAGAAAGGTTTGCACTGCAGAAATCTTTCATGCATTATCTGGTTTTAATTAGGGGCTTTAATATCAATCAGCTTACAGGCTGTTACTAAGAGGTACTAGATAGTGCTTTTGCAAATCAGAATTGCTATTGGAAAAAAATATAAAGAGGTATTCTTAGGGATTTAATCATGGGCAACTTGGCTCTGTTCTCACTCCTACAAACACCAGTCCTGAGGATGAAGCTGAGTGACCAGAGACTGAACATAAGATCTGATCCCCAAATTTCCTGTGGGAATGAAAGCTTTCCATAGCACAAGGCAAGCAATACATGGAGAGTGGCAGGCTTCATGAGCAACCCTTCTGCATTTTCTACAAATGTTTAATACACAGGACAACCTAGGATCCTGGCATCTTTTACCTGAAAGAAATTGAGTTTTGTCATCTTCCCTACTTTCCTGTGCCTTCCCAGCCTTCTCCAGCATATCAGTTCTCAAACAGGAATGCAGAACACATCATTTCCACTGATTCTGATCAAATAATTTCTGTTGTACACATTAACAAGATGTAATGCGCTACTTTACCTTTTTAACTTGCAGGATGAATTCTTTCTTGTTAAGTGAGACTGCGTGCACAGATGAGCGCAGACAAAATACAGGACAACTTACCATTTAAAAAAATATTATGAATGCTATTATCCTGAAAAATCAAAGTAGTCTAATGCAGGAATTGCACTGACTAAAGAGAACTCTCAAAATATGCATGATCTGTCATTCTACATGTTCTTTGCATTTGAACATAAAAATTGGCATTACATTCCCTGTTTACGACTTCTACCAGTGAAGAGCAAAATAGGTAAAGCACAACTGCAGGAGGATTATTAATTTTCTCTAATTTCAGAAAAATGCTCATTCAGAGTTGGAAGAAAGTGAAGGTTTTTTTTTTTTTTTCTTTTTCATCTTTTATGGACAAAGGCTATTCTTTCGTGTGGTTTTTGATCCTCAGATTCCAATTCCTCCCCCACAGTGGGTACAGACTACTCTACAGTGCATTTTTAGTCTCAGATGCACCATGAGTTTCCTTTTTATGTTTATCTCTCACAGTCTTTAGAAAGCACTATGCACTATTTTTACTGCTTCCATGTAACTCTAATTCTAAGTAATTCTTCTGTTGAAACTAGAGACAAGATGCAACTTTGCTGCTAAAAAGAGTTATTTTGATTTCAATATTAGGTAGCTCAAATACAGAAAACAGGACTGGGCACATTTTGGCTGTATATATGAATAAACACTCGTTGGATATTGATTCCAGAAAATAGTTTCCTGTGCTGTTTCAAACAATATCTTTGGGACTGGAAGAGTCTGAATGGGGAGAAGGCCCAGGGAGCATCACTCAATAGGCAGGATGCTGTCATCCACCTTCCTTCCAAGTACCCTCATCATCCACTGCTGTCCAGATAATGCCACTCGACTCATGCAGGTCCATGGATGGCAAACAGCAGACCACAGGTGGCTAAAACCAGCCCAATTCAGATGTGCTCTGCAAGCATGGCTACTGATCCCTCTCAATACAGAAAAAACCCAGCAAATAGTTCACAGAATAAGGGTCAAAATTAATTATCCTGTATAACTCACTGAGAAGGCTGAGACTCCCACAGGACCTCAGGACACCAATAGAGCAACCATCTGGTCTGACACTGTACATTTTGGGTCAGGTTCCTATAAATGACCACGTTTAAATAATTTGAAGCTCCTTGTTTGATGGTGCAATGTCCCTCTCATCTTCTTGTAAATCAACTAGGGCATAATTATTTGGTAAGATCTTACTATCACTTCTCATTTGTCCATTCAATAGTGGGAAAAATGGAGTAAGACAGAGTTTAAAAGAGGAAACCTTTAGCTGATTTAGCTTTTCCAGTGCTGCTGCACGCAGCTGTCCAAACTGACTGCTGCTAATTTATTGCCATTCCTCCACTGTAGTGTCTGAACTTCCACATTTTTAATTAAGAAAAATGAAAAGCAGCTGAAACAGCTGGCCAAATGGTAACTGTGGTATCTGCACATCTTTAAACAATGCTTTGTAGTAGGAAGAATAGATGTCTTAAAAAATTAAAACCACAAGGGGCTACAGGATTTTAACTGAAATCTGTGACTTGTGAAGCAAAGCAACGAAGTGCCAGCACAGAATCCATTTGCTGGATGAATTGCTTGAGTCCATTTTGAATTATTGTGCTTCAGTGCAGGTAATATCCTTGCAAATGTCTGTTCTTCCATCTACATCTCTGTGTCTGCAGCACTTGTTCAGGAAATTATTAGTTCCAGCAGGAGGAAGAATGGGGCCAAATAACCTAATTAGCTTAAAATTAAGCCTGAACACTTAAAATAAACCACACTTATCTGAGATAGAAAAAGACTGGACTGACAAAGGCTTAATTTCATGGGAAGTCACCATAGCCCCAAACACAAAGTAGATTGCTTCACTAGGGTAACAAAGACTTATTATCATATTATCACAGAATATTATTAATACCCTTATTATTAGCACACTTCATGCATTATGATCTGACCTCAGACTGAACTGGCAGGCCTTGCATTTTACTGTCAGCAAGATAAAGTTGCAATAAGTTCTCACAATAGCTAATACTTAAAACATTGTATTATCAATGTAACAGTTACCATGTTCAATATTTACAAGTGGTTTTGCATATCAAAATATCTTAATACTTGACAAGGCAGCTGATGGCTGGATAGCAGGTATACCTGCCTTCAGAAGTTCTGGCCAGGCGTCAGGAAGAAGTGAAAGACACATAAAAGCAAAGCCCACATTTTGGAATCTCACTGGCACCTCCTGCTCAGGCAGCACCCAACGACATCACTTCCAGGGACTATTTCCCTTGGCATCTGGGGTGTGCTTTCAAAGCTGTGCTGGATGAAGAGCAATTCAGTTCCTGCTGCACTGCTACCTTACTGAGCAACTGGAGGCAGGTTTCCACAATAAAGTGTGAGTGTGTGCATTAATATTTCATCAAAAGCAGGCATTTTATTTCTGGCTTCCAAAAAACAAGCAGCAACATACTATGAACCAGCTGGGGGAATCAATGGAGGCACAGGAAAAGCAACTGTGACACGCACTACTGTGTGTGAATGTCCTTTTCTAATAAAAGTGATGCAAAATAAAGAATAATGATAAAGATGTGGGAATAATGGATGTTTTCCAAATGTATTAACTCTGGTGAGGCCACAATATAAATCGGTATTTTGTGGAATTTGCTACCATGCTCAGTTAAACTTCCCAGAGCCAACCAGCATCAGTGCACTCATGCACCTGCACAGACACACGATTCCCTTCTCCTTTTCATAGCCAGGATGCACCCAAGGCTCTGCAGCCCACACCACAACTCTTTCTGGGCCAGACTGTGAGGAAATGCTGTCCTGGTGGTGCCAGCACAGCTGGCCTGGCACTCCACACACTTCTCCCTGTGCAGGGGTCTGGCACACAGGGTGCAGCCTGCATCATTCACCCTGTGAACTCAGATATTTCTGTACTCACAGTGCCCATGCAGTCCCCTAAAAAAAGTGGCTGTGGACATATCCAGTAAAGCTACTCAAGCTAAGCTGAAATTTATTACTTAAAAGCAGCAATTGAAGGATGCTACTTTACAGATACAAGCTCCTGCAGCAATACACTGACTGTCCTGCTGTAGTTGGGTCTATTAAAAAAAGGGTATATTTTTTTAAATATCCCAATAGTAAAGAAACACAGCAAAATTACCCTCTAATTTTTGTAAAATTAATTTCTAGAAAGTCCATGACACTACATTTCCTGAAATTCCAAAAGAAACAGTCACACAAGGGAGATGTTCTTTCAGAACTTGCCACAGCACACTGAAGAAATAGGTTATACATAAAAGCAAAAGTGATTTAATAGATTTGTTTAACAGTTTAGTTCAAAGAAAATCAAATCACCAACAAAAGGTGAAAAGAAAATGGGGAGGTGCCTGGCTAAAGAAAAATCCATGTATTTCAGTGATCTCAAACGTTCTATGAAATTTTGATAATAAAAAATGTCACAGCTCTTTTCCATATAAATTTTCCAGTCATCTCAAACTACTTGCTAGGCCGTGCTAACTAGTAAAATATTTGTGATTAAAAAAAAAAACCTGGACCTTTGTATCAATTGGAAAAATCACATTGCTAAGATGTTTACCTTGTTTTATTTCTGCAGGTTTTATTCTTTCCCATGCAGCTGATTTCTCCCCACAGAGTATCGACCTTTATTACTTGCTGACAACACGTCTGGCAAATAGCTTTCTGCTGTGGTAGCTGAGGTTGAGCCATCTGTTTTTTCTCCAGAGAGCCATGCCTTATCCATAATGGCATTTTTGTGTTTCACTCCCTGGGCAATAGCACCTGCATGCTGGTTTCCTCTCTGACCCCAGAAGATGCCAGGGTGTTTCCATGGCCGATCCCTCCCCTTGGTGGCCCCAAACAGGGCACGCTCCAGGGGCACTGCAGCATCCTCCAGCCCTGGCAGCAGAGGCCAGGGGCCTCCCTTGTGGATCATGGGCAGGCTGGGACCACCCAAGGGTCTGAGCTGGAGGGGACAGCTGAAGGTGTCTGAGGAGGGAAGGAGAACAGAAACCGTAACCTTGGATGTCCCAGTGTGTTGCTGTATGTTTTCATGGAAACAGGATGCTCTATGCATTGTGGCTGATTTCAGCTGTGGCCTCCCATGTAATTGCACAAGAGGCCCATGTCCTGCTTTCATTGGGATTTAATTAAAGCTTATATGATTTATATAAAAAAAAATCTCTGAATTCAGGAAGATCAATCAAAGAGCTACTTTCATTCTGCTTTTCACAATATTTTTCTTTTATGGCCGTATTTCATTGGTCTTTTTTGTGTGTGAGTGTGAGACAGAAAAGGACCAGGAAACTTGGTTTGAAATGTTACAAACATCCCCTGGACTAAGTAATGTGTTATCAGAATTCTGAGTCACCATTTCGTTGCATAATAAATTACTTAACTAAAAGGAAATCTCAGTATCTTCCATGTTCATTAATGCCAAGAGCAAAAACTACGCTTTTAATTGTTTCATTGCATTTATTTAAATCCAAGATTATAAAGGAAATTCACTAGAGTAACATTTTTAACTACTCTACCTAACTGGCTCCAGTAATTGCATATTTGGTTTTGTTTCCATACAAGTATGGAGAGGTTATGTTGTCTCAGAGAGGCTGAAATCTCTTGCGTGTTTAGTTTAGCAGCAGACTGTCACAAATGCAATTGCAATTGATCAGCTCTGTTCTTAACAGGATTCCTGCAGTTAATGGAAATTACTATAAAGAGCTTCAGGGCATAGGAATAATTGGATCACTAAAAAAAAAAAAAGTAATTGGAGGGGAAAAAAGGTAGGACAAGATCAACAAAACAACTTTTTTTTTAAAACATCCAACAATTTGGAAAAATTATCTTACCACAGAGTAAGATACACCATGATGAAATCAAAATCTTTCAATTATTTTTATAAGCCCTAAGCCCCTCTTAAACAATGGCAAAGAAAATGCAAAATGAAAAACATTAAATAGTTATTATTGTCAGCTTGTCTAAACTAACAATCAACTGTGCATCTCTGGAAGGAATCATTCAAATATCTCTATCTTCTACCAAGAATAAGAGATTTCACTGAACTAAAACCAGTGAGAAAACTTTCACTGACCTGGCAGTTTTTGGGATGGTTTTCTCTTAGTTCTCCATGCAAGGCTGTGACCCCCTCTTGCTATTCTGACAGAAGAACCAGCACACACGTTTGGGGTGAGGGGGGAACTCTGGGGGCCATCCATCCCTGGCTGAGAGTCTGCAGATACTGACCCAATCCTCCTGCTCCCTCTGGCACCTGCCACACGATCCTCTGGCTGTCCATTAGCCTGTGAAACATCTGTGGAGGAAGGCAGCTTCTGCAAGAGAAAATAGCACTTTAACAAATTCAGGATAGATTAAGCTTTCCAATGCTGCTCATTTTGGATTAGTGGAAGCCATCTGGATGAGTTCGCTAAAAGAAATATTCACAGAAATTAACTGTAAATAAACGACATTTAGCAAAAATAAGGGAAAAGATAATATAGGAATTATTTCAGATGTAGAGCATTCCTGCACCTCTCTAAATAAAGAATCCTGTATTCAACAAGTCATCTTCAGAACACAAAAAAATGATCTCTAAGTTTCAACTACAGCTGAAAATTTGCCCTGGGCTGTTAAGAAAACCTAGATTAAAACTAGAAAAAAAAAATCCTAATTTTAAAAATTATCTCAGTTCTCCTGAAGAATCTAAAAATTTCTAACAGGATTCTTTTGCAAACATATTTTCTTACTCCACACTGCACAACTAATTCAGGTTTGTCTACCTATGAATGCTCAAAAAAGTTAAGCTGAACAGACTCCAAAAGTGTGTGAGTTCAACTGCATGAACACTTATCCGGACCCTCCTATTCAAAACAAAAAATACATTAATTCAGTTGATCTTATTTCATGTCCAAACCAACTTTAACACCACAGCAAACTATCCTTTTAGAATATTTTCACTGAGCTGCAGACAAATATAAGAGAGAAATGGCAGTTTAATTATGCACGTTTTCATAACAGTAGCAAGCAGATCTCCCTGAATACCAATGACTACTATAGGCAGTAGCATTTTATCTTTCAAAGCCAAATTTATTACACCTGCCAGATCACTGTTGCATTTTTTCTTGAGATTGCAAACTTTGCCATTTCAGCCTTTCAGTTTTTGAAGATTTATTTATTTATTTCTAAAATTAATACACCTCATTATGCATTAACCTCTCGTTGTCATTATTCCTCTTGCAAAAGTTCCAGAAATGCAGATATATATATATATATATTATATATGCCAGGTCAAGAAAACACATTTTACTTAAAATAATATATTGTTTTTGCTCTATGCATCTTTATTGAGTTTTAGCTACATTACTTGTGTCCATTAAAAAAAAGAAAAATCAAAGGACTCTGAAATGCAATAGCAGTGTAAGATTGCTCTGAAAATGACTAAACAGAAAGATGAGCACCTATTGACAAGTTCCTGCATCTAAATATGGTTCTATTACGACATGAAGAAGAACAGAATGGTGTTTTTGTTGTTGCCATTTCACCTCCTGTTCTTGGCTCCCCACCATGAGCAGAGGGAACCAGTTCTGATGACTTGTGGCCATTGGTCTCCTTAAAGTACCCACCACAAGCATGTGTGGCCAGCTGAGACACTGCCCAGGAGCAGCTTCACCTGGATCCTTGATTTCAGGCTGAACAACAGGCCAGGGAACAAGGCAGGCACCTCCAAGAATGGAAGGACCACTCACATTGGTCAGTTTGGGGCACAGAATTTAGATTGCTGCTGTTCCCTAAAAGGTTTGGTTTCTCTGTGCTGATTACAGAGGGAGCCTGTGATGACATCTGGATGTTGCATTTATTTAGGCAAGGTGGCATGAATACCCAAACATATTCTAGCATTGCAGGCATAGATCAGCTGGAAAGTGAAAGCTTTGTATTTGGATGTTCCCCTCTAGACACAGGAGCCCAAGGCAGCTCCTGAAGTCCTTGGTTTCTAACCAAGGTT
Organism: Pyrgilauda ruficollis; assembly: GCF_017590135.1. Taxonomy (NCBI): domain Eukaryota; kingdom Metazoa; phylum Chordata; class Aves; order Passeriformes; family Passeridae; genus Pyrgilauda; species Pyrgilauda ruficollis. Next base: position 7,526,932 of record NW_024508100.1, on the reverse strand, counting down.
GCAAGTGCAGTATCTCTCCCCATCACTCACAAAAAATGCCAGCTGGCTCAAGGCAATGAAAGGTCAGCCCTGAAATGTTTTGAGGCATGAAGATATCAGATCTAAAAATATTTGATGAGAATTTCCTCACTACAGGAAGCACAGTTAGAGGCATTTGTGGTGATAGATGAGAGTGAGCAGGAGCAGAACAAGTTCTGGAGCTCAATGACCCATGCAAAGGCAAATCACTGTCCTGCTCATAGGCAGAGGAGCTGGTAAAGCTGCCAGAAAAAAAAACCCAACACCAAATCAAAGCTGTGACACTGGCACAAGTCATTTTTAGAAAAATAACCTCCTTGCAGGGTCATTTCTTTCCTTCAACTCTTTACCCCACAAACCCTTTTGCCTCTTGGAATTAGCAAATTCTTCTGCAGCCAAAGTAGTGACACTCAGCAGAAAGCAGGGTTAATGCAAACCCCAGTGAGTGAAGATGCCACTTCTCTGACAAAGATTTCACAGTATAGTCTGCACTGTATTTGAAAGTTGGTATGATTCTCAAAAGACTCATCTCTGGGGTGTCATAAGACTAGCACTGAAGATTGCACCTCCTATAGCACTAAGGATACAGCTAAGCAAAAATGTTTTGTCTCAATGCTCACACATTAACTTGTTCTTTTTCAGGTTGGTTCTTTTTTATTATCTGTATTTTTACTATATTTATTCTATTTTCCTATTTTTTTTTGCCTTCCTCTCAATTTTCCACAAATTATTTCACCTAGGAAGAAATGAAAATATTGTGATATTTGACCAAACTGAGAAGAGTGTAAACTTGCATAATGCCAAGTTCTAGAAAGGATTACTATTGAAACCAAAAACCATCAGCTTCCCCCAACACTACAAAAAAATAAGACACTGGTGTTAGAGAGAAGATGAAAATGTTTTAATTTATCTGCATATTTTTAGTTGTACATTTTATGTTAATCTAAATTCTACCATTTATCAGAAAATAATGGAAGGTTAGTTTTTAAAGCTTTTCTTTTTTTTTTAGGCATGGCTATTCCTGTACTGGCATGTGCTGCTCTAGAGAAACACATGCTGTTGCCCATGAACTACAGAAAAAAAACCACTGCTAAAATATCTGTATTATGCAGTCAGGAAATACATCTAAATCTTGTCAGCTAAACCCAATTTTACTTTCAAAGGGTACTAACCTTGAGTAAGAACCTTCTCCACAGCCAGCAAAAATTCTTGAGATCCCTCTATCAAAACAACCACTTAGATAATTATTGAACAGCATTATCAGTTATTTCATTGGAAAGTCCAGGATGTCACTAACTTTTTAAAATCTGTATTTCTATCTCAGTATTTTTAATAATTTCTCTAAAGGTCAAAAATAACATATCTCTCAGCAATGGACTTCACCCTTCTTTAAAAAAATTACTGAATGACTAATTCCACTCCTTCATCCACTTGCAATTCCAGTGATTCAAGGCATGTTTTTCATAATGTCAGGTAAAAAAAAAGCCTCTTCCTGCAAAGAAACCTTTCTCTTGAGAGGTTCCTTAATCAGCCTTGTCCCAAAAAGACTGAAAGCCCAAAGTTAAATTCTTTCTGCCTTTGGAGGGTGGGACTCATGAAACCAAAGTGTATCTTCCCCTGGCCCCCTTGACAATCACTGGAGTCCAACTTCTATGGCTCGTCCCACCTTATCACAGAATCCCGGGATGGGTCAGGCTGGAAGGGACCACACTGGGTCATCTGCTCCACCCTCCCTGCTCCAGCAGGGCCACCCCAGAGCACATGGCACAGAGTTGTGCCCAGATGGTTCTTGAAGATCTCCAGTGATCTCCACTCCCTCTCTGGGCAGCCTGTCAGTGCTCAGTCACCTGCACTTACCTAAAGCAGGTACATAAAATGGGCAGCATAATTCCTTGGAAGAATGTCTTTGCTTTAATGATGAAAATAAATAGATAAACTACCACAGATGACTGTCAGAAGTACAGACATCATATAGGAAATGTATCTCACCCTCAGTGCCAGAAAAGTCTCTGACCTTAACAGCCACACACAAACCTTTTTAAGGAAAGCATCAGAGAATTTTATTTTAGGACTATTATCTTCAAATACAGTTCACTGGAAACTTGCAAAGTAATGAGTAGAAATACAAACCAATAAACAAACAAAAATCATTGTTCTACCAAAACATACCTCAGAAGAAATCCCTTGACAGAAAGAAGAATTAAGCTATGCTGTTCTGAGCATTTAATCCTTATTCTGTAAAACAATTCACTGCACTGGACACATTCCTTGCCTGGAGCTTTCCATCCACAACGTTTAAGATGACGGCATGAAAAGCATTAAAAAGCACTACCATTTATCCCTACATTCCTTGCACAAATTCCCTTTCAGCCCCAAGAAATGAGGGCAAACAGCCACAATGGAAAGAATATATAAAATATATCATCAGGTCAAAGTGTTCCAGCACAAGAGAAATTGATGAGCAGCATTTTCCATTACAGACATCCAGACAGAGGCTGTTTGTTCAATCATTTGAAGGAAAGAATTAAACATACTCCTTTTTCTCCACACCTAGACCAAAAGAGAGAGAAAAGGCCCAAAATATTGCGCAACTGCACTGACTGGGCTGAGTCCATATGAAAGGGGAGCCAAGCTCACTTGCTCCTCTGTGTGGTTCTCTGATCCATCAAAAGCAGCATGGACACTGCCTCATGCCCAAGCCAGCCAGAAAGGGTAAATCCTGGCCCTTAAACTGCCAGTAGACACTTAAACTCAGGAAAAAATCCAGCCTCCTCTTTCACACATCCTATTACTCATCTGGAACATCTCCTCTTGCTTCCCACTTTTACCATCCCAAGTAAAGCAGATGTTGCAAAGCCAAGTCCCAGTCCTTTTTTGTTAGATGTTTTGTGAACATGAATGTCCAAGATCAGCTGATGAATGCTGTCCTGTGTTCTTTTCACTGGGAAAGGCAGAAAAACAATAACTGCTAATAATGTCCATGAATTAATTCTGCAAAAGCAAAAAAAGAAAGATGAGGCCAAGGTCCTTCCAATTAAAAAAATTCAGCATTCAAAAGGAGGTGATTAAAATGGGACATGACAAAAGGCCAAACATGCACACACATTTTGTGTCTGACATCGGGCATGTGAATCCCAGCCATGGCACTGTGCCGAGTGCCACGTGTACCCGCTGGAGGCAGCCCTTGTCCCAGGAATGTGTCCTCTTCAGCCACATGCTTTTTGTTTTCCAGACACAAAACAAGATAAGGTTTTAAAATATTTCTATTGCCAAAATTTATTATCGCTCCACTCTAATGGGCTGCCATGGTTTCTCAAGTCTTTTAAAAAGAGAATATATCACAAAGCCTTAGAAATTAACTTCTTTGTGCCCCCAAAAATTTCAAGTTTGTATTAGACATAGATTGTCGTTTCAATGACTGCCCAAAAGATGACTTTTTTTAAAACTGAGAGGCAGCATTTATTCACCATCCTGCACAGAATTTTTGCTTTCACCAAAATGAAATGGTGGTGAGTGAAAAAGAATTGAAACGGTGGTGGATGAAAAAGAATTGAAATAAAACCCCTTCCATGCAATCATATATGTTTATTATGATAAAAACCTACTAAAATTAAATTAAATTATACTAAATTGCTTAATTAAACTAAATTACAAATAAAGAGCTCCATGGTGTACAGTTTTATCATGAGAAAAAGTAATTCAGAACCTAGTCCTTTTTACAGGGACTTATTCAGGGAAGGAAAACTGGCTTTCTTTTATGAACACAATACTCTAGCATATATTTGACCTCACTGAAGAGTGCACTGCTGGAACAAAATTATGAGATACTACATGATTCAAGCAAGTTTTATTTTTCACTCACACACATTTGAATGTAACCCTGGGCTGTGAAAATAATCACGAATGACAAGCCTCAAAATGTATGCTGCTCTGCTGAACTGAACTGATGGAAGCCTTGAGTTAGTCAGCAAAATAAAGCCATAGGAACAACAGGGATTTATCATGTCTGAGCAGAGCCTTGAATGCTGAAAGTGAATTCTGAGGAGAAGCTCCAAAGACAATGGGTTTTGCATAACACCATCTTTGTGGTTTAGTATTTTAATTGGGATGAAAATTAGGGAGAAAATACTTCTGTCAAACAGAAGGAAATGACCAACCATCCATTATGTCCTGAACAAGGAAAGAACTGAAGTTTGCCTTGGTCTGTGACCATGAGTAGCTTGGTGGTGCCCATAAGTCCCCCACCCAGCACCCAGCTGAAGCAGCTCTATCCCCTCTACTTGTAATTTCATGTGCAGATAAAAAAAAAAAAAAAAAAAAAAAAAAAAAAAAAAAAAAAGAGTTCTTAATAGAACTATGAACCATCTTTTTTTGTCTGAGAACATGACTCAGAGTTTTTTACTGAACTACAAAAGGCCAGGCAGTGAATTGAGTAGAGTCCCCTTTCCCTTCAAAAGGCTCTGGATCCATTCTTCATGCATCACTGCAAACTTTGAGCTGAAATTCATCAGTAAGTCAAGGCACAGAGGTTTGCTGCCAATGTGTGACAGGCTTCCACTTGTTACTGGGTCCAGTAATGAGTAAAGCCAATTGCAAATCTTTAATTTAAGAAGGAAAATAAAGCAAAAAAACCAAAAAAGACAACAATCCACCAGGTTTTGTATAGTAGGATTCTAATGTTAGGAATGCTGTAGGAATGAAAAATTGAGGGGAAGGAAGGAATGAGCTTTCAAAGGAATTTTATGTAAGTGGATGTTGGGCTTAGCTCTGGAATCTTAGATGTGAAGTCCAGTGAGAATAGCAGTTGAAAGCAAGAAATAAAACTTCCAAGATGAAAAGTTAGTTCACTTAAACATATGGCTACAGAATTCAGTACAAGATCTTTTAAACCAAAGGAATGTATCACATGAATATGAAACAGTCTCTCTTTTATTTTTTTATTGTAAATATTATTAGATTAGTAGTAGCGAAACTTGCAAATTTTTTCATTGAAGTGTCTTCCACCGGAAACCTAATGCATAGAAAAAGACATTTTTTATGAGAACATGCAACTCTTCCTTGATAGGAAAGTTTCCTCCTGTTATATGTGGAAGTACTTATCACAGACCACAAGAGCCTTCAAGCTCAGAGTGAAGACATCCAGCAAGAGCCACACTGTTCTTTGCATGATAAAAAACTCCAGGCTTGAATCCTATTTGTGCCTGAGCCTAAGTGAGACCTCTGGTCACTATGGTGCTAGACACCATGGAAGGGGCTTGCACTCCACTCAGTATGAACAGCTAAATATCTGCCAAAGCAGGGGATTTAATGTGGGGATCTATGCTGCACATAAGTTCACTGGCTATCAGAATATATATTTAATCCAATTCTCTCTTGTTGAACCTGCTAAGTTTTGTGATAATCGAACATTTAGGGAGACAGTGTGAGTGTGAACAGTATTTTGATATTTATTGCATTGGCAAGCTTTACTAATGCTCATCTATCACAGCAGTGTCTGAGAAAAGTCTGAAGGCAGTGGAGTACTGTCTCCCTTCTGACAGATGAGCTCCATAAAACACTCCTGTGCAGAGGGAGCTTGGGTGAGGCAGTGGTGGACCCACACTTGAGGTACTCAAGGAGACACAGCCAGACACAGAGTCCTGTCCCATCCTGCAGCCAGGAATCAATCCACCTTTTCCTTAACATGCAGTTAAATTGCTTTTGGCCACAAAAACAAGTATGACTGACAGCTTGCAACACTTAGTGACACTGTAAGTATAAGCACTATCAACACGATACAGAACACCACTCTGTGTGTAAAAATGCAAAATTATCAGAAAAATACCAGAGCATTTACTATACTATATGCCCATTTTGAGCATCTACTGCTGGTGAAAATGTCAAGTGTCATTAAGATAAATTATTTTTATATATTCATTTTGCAGTGCATTGTGTCAGCTGAGTACAATGTATAGTATGAACCAACATTCTGTGTTCTGTTGTGACAAGCACATAATATTATACAAATGTGTAACATACAGTATTTCCTCCCTTTACTCCACTTTTAACCAAAAAGATTCTACTTGAGTGTACTTGACACAAATGTTACCAAATATTGTTTGGGTACTTTTACAGGCTTAAAAAAAAAAAAATAAACAGAAAATCAAAAGAAAAAAGAACTTGTTGATGGACACTGAAGCACTGCAAGGGAATTCCTGTTTCTTTAGGTTGCCAGGCTGAGATTCCTGTCCTTAAGGAAGTCTTCAAGTAGGTGCTACTCCAAACTTAGGATGTTTATTTCAGCAGCCATATAATGACAATATTGAATAGAGCCAGGTGTGAAACAGACTGCTTCCCACTTTTGCCTTGCCAGAGAAACACAAGTGACTAATTCCCTTTTGAATACAAATGTCCACTGAGTTGACTTAAGTCTTAAAATATTCACTGTTGACCTTTTTTTTCCTGACTTCTTCAGAAATCTGAAACTATGCATTGTGCAGGAAAGGAATGCAAAATTCATATTTAATATGAAATTGTGTAATATGTGCTGCATTATCCATCAAATACTTAGTCAAAAATACCAGGGGAGTGTTTCTTGCATGGAACATTGATGCACTTTGCTTTAAGCTCCTGAAATTTAGACCCTGCCTACAACAACAGTAAAATGGCCACCTCCACTGATTTGTCTGAAGCAATACTTTTATTAAGCAGTGAGATATATTTTGTAATTACACATTATGTCTCACTAAACACTTTGAAAACCACCACTTAATTCAATAGTGTACACATGAGGATCATACAAAGAAGTATGAGCACTTACCTCTTGATCACACATTGGTGTAAAAGCAACCGTGTACTCCGCCAGGGTCATGTCATTCACCAGGTTCTTCATCTCTTCATCAAATGCAGAGTTAATAAATCCTTGCCTATGGAATTCATCATGCATTCTCCTAATGAAGCTGTTCCTTTCCTGGCACTTTTGGGTGAGGCAAGCCAGCTTAGCCTGTGTGGCATGAACACATAAACATCCCATGGTTCTGTCATTTCACTCCCTTCTCAGACTGCAAGATTACATTTTGTGTCTGATCTGTAATTCCACATTTTGACCCAAAGCTATAGACTGTATTCCTGTGTCTCTACATTATTAGATGCCTCCACACCTTCAAGAGCAATATACATGCACAGACAAAACCGGAAAGAGATGTTCCCTTTCCATGTGCAAGGTTCCCCTTTGGACAGGCAGAAAGTCACCTTGCAATGATGTCAGTGAGCCCTTGTCTGAGGTGAAGGCCAGCAGCACCCAGCTAACCAGGGACACCTGCAGAAGGAAGGCACAGAACCTCCAAGCAAAGGGATACCCTTGTGCAGGTATCAGTGCTCAGGGAAACACAGTACCTTCAGAGGAGCTAATGTCAACTTCACTTCAGACTTCCTCTTCTGCAGTTCTTTCTCCTGAAACATGGAAAAATATCCTGCATCAATTTATTCAATAATTACTTTGAAATACTCCAGCAGTTTTTTGGTATTTGTTTTAGACCTGAGTCTGAGGTGTACACTTTGCATATCTGTGTGAGCCTGTATCACACAAACAGGATGAATCAGTGTAAGGCACTGGCTTCACACAGATAGGCTCTGGCATAAAAACACTGCCCTACTCACATCAGCATTAGTCTTAAAAATTAACAAAGGCTTTTGGAAGTTCTTAGATGGAGCCTTAGATCAGTGAGGTTATTTAATCAAAGCAGCATCACAGTAGAGTTGGTATCCTTCATTATGCACTCATGTTCATATTTACTCTGTGAATCTTCCAAAACATTCATTAGGGAAAAATTTTCCCTTTCCTTATCAATATTATACTGTAAAATTAGAGAAGAGAGGAGGGATTTTCTGCATGTATATTCTACTCTGGAAAGGAAAGATCAACAACCTTTTACTCTGACACAGCTGACACATGTCCTCTCTTAGGAGGTGAAGCAGGGTGGGCCAGATTACTTAGTCTGTACCTTATGATTAAAACCTACTGATGATAACCCTCCTTTCTGATTATGCAGAAAAAAATACAGTACCTTGTGACATAAAATTCATCACCATTATGAATCAATACAGTATTTTTGACAATAAAGTACAAATTCCTTTGCATTTATTTTGCCTGACAATTTATTTTCTATAAAGTTTACAGTAAGTATGTTATATTAATCATTAAAAAACTCTCCTTTATGAGAAATCAGTTATGCTGAAAAAGGTCACATTGTCCTCAGCTAATAAATTGTGGGCTTGGGAGGAATCAGAGCAGGCAGAACAGGGGAAATATGTCTTTACATTGCACTAGCATGGGGGAACAAACAAAGAGCTGGCAGTAGGTCCCTGAACTGAAGACATTCAACTCTTGATGAGGCAGGGAGCAACACATCTTGCTGATGCAATAGAACAATTAGGATCTGTCCATTTATATGGACAGCACATCTCACTCTTTACTCACCTACCACCTGAGGTGACACCAGACACTACAAAACAGTTTCATTTTACCAGCACTGTTCTTCTAAGAGGCATCCCCTAAGCCATGCCTGAGAGAAGCCACTAACCCTCTTTACAGGACTGGTTTGGAGCAAACCACAGCACAGGGTGAGGCTAGGAAAAACAAAACAAAACTACCACCACCAAACAGACAAACAACAAAACAGAAACCAAAATTGTAGAAAGATGGGTTTACTGTGGAGAAAGTGGAATGAAACCTGTTCCCAGTAGGGAGAAGACAATAACCTCTTGTATTTCAGAGTAGAAGCATGTTCTACTCGTTGTATCAGGCTATGAAGAACAAAGAGCACTATTGAGAACATGCCATTTAGTAGCTGTTTCGGAGCTTGATGGGCAATTCCAATTTGGCTCACATTGTAACTATTATCCTGTTCCAAAATATAGCCCCCAATAGGAAACAAAATCAAAGGGAAAGAAGTCATAGGAGGAATTTGTTTCCACCCAAGAGTTCAGTAGCTGTAGTCACACTTACAGCAGCAGCTTTGCTGTCACACTGTATGGCAGCAGCTTTGCAAATCTTAATGTACCTGCTTTGGTTTGCCAGGGGAAATATAATGCACAAGTGTACAAACTGCTTGTGTCAGTGCATTTGTGCATACATAGTGGGGTCTCATCAGAATAACTATGACAAAAATCCAAACCACACACCTATCTGAAAATACGGAAACTCTTCATGTGTAACACTAGCAGAGGAACCAAAAACTCTAGGAAAATTTGATAGGAAAACTCTATCAAAATTGTATTATTAGCTTGGAATTTCATAATCTGATATAGCGGAAAAAGAGAGTCGTGAATGTTAAAAAATCCTGACAATTTAAGCCAAGGACGTTGCTCTGTAAAGAATTTAAATGTAAAGCATCACTGTTCTTGCATTAAATTATGGGGATTAATTAGAGCAGAGACTGAATTTTCATAATCATCTATCATTTTTCCATAACATGGATCACTCAGGCAGTTTACATCTTCTCCCTCTTTCTCTGAAGTCAGGAGTACTTTTATATGCCTGGAAACCATTTAACTATCCTCAGATTCATTCCCAGGAAAGAAGACTATTTTGCTTCTCCCCTTTGAAAAGACAGATATAGAATGTGATGTCTAAGCTCACATTTAAACACACAGAAAACAATTTTATACCTTTTCACACAGCTGAGCCTGAAAGAGTTCCACTTCCTTCTGCAAGTCATGAAACTGATTTTGTAATGCAGCCTGGTCCCTGAGCTGGGCTTTCAAGGTCAACACTTGCTGCTCCAATCTCTTACTGGCTATTTTATTCACCTCTTTTTCCAGGGCATCCTTCAATGAGTACACAGGCTAGAGAGAAAATACACAGATTTTCAATTTAGGTGTATAAACCAACAAAAATATTCTTAATCATGTCTTATACCACAAGACTTCTCAATCAATATAACTGCCTACCTTGTACACCAAAAAGAAGCAAGCTGATATAAATGATCCCAAATCTTCATGAACATATTAGCACTAATATGTTGCACTAATCTTAAACTACTTTTATGCAAAGAGTACTTGACCTCTGTGAGAAGAAGCACAGAATTGGATTCTCACAACATTTCTTCAAGGTAAAGATATGTGTTGCAATGATTTAATAAATGGGGAAACTGGGCAAAGACAGATGAAGTGACCAATCTGTGGTCACACAGCGAGTAAGGAAAAACTCAGAAGTTCCCAGTCTCCTGCTTCAACAAGAAGCAATATGACCCTTCTTTTTCTACATATAGTTATCTCAGTGAGATAATTCCACTCTCCCAAATATTTATTTGTTCTGTAAGATTATTAATAAACTAATCAGATCTTAAGTAAAAATTTCTAAATAATATTTTTACATTAAAATGTAATAGTGATACAGAACAAGTGGAAAAAGAAGCTTCTGAATTTAACTCCTCCTCCCCCACTCTTCAATTTCTTTTCTTTCCTCCCCCAATTCTTCAATTTCTTCAATTTCTTTTCTCCCCAATTTCATGCACTTAGATTGAAAGGATTAGTGAGAGCTTTAGATTGATGGTCAGCATCACAAGGTCAGCTCCTACAAGTGGCACTGCCTGATTAAACATATAGATTTAGAATGAGGCAAATCTGAAGGAGAGGGAAGTATCCTGAAAAACACTTATGCTATTATATTAAAAACAAACGAACAAACAAACAAAAAACTGAGTTGATACATACAGCTGGTCAAGATTTCTGATAATATAAGTACCAGTATATAAGCAAGTTTAAAAGATTAATCTAAAAATTATAGTCAGACCCCTGATATACTGTGGTAAAACCATATAACTTTCTGAAAAAACAGAATGATGGTTTGATTTTAATAGTTACAAACATTGATACAAATGAGAGAGAAGTTCATACTCAGCCCTGATGCACAACACAACAGTAAATTTTTCCCTGCCTTTCTGGCTTTGACACCTTTGACTACAACACCCTGAAGGCACCATTCCATAGGGAACAGCACGCTGAGCTGATAGATCACGTTACTGTGCCTGCAGCCCACCACTGCAACACAGATTAAACCAGAAATATGTCACTGTCACAGTGCTCCTCCTCGTGAAGCCAGTCCTCTGTGCACAGCATTGGATGCTTTGTACCAAATTTTCTGGCTCCCTCTTGTGTCAGGAGAACAATAGGAACAGCTGGACACATCACGATGGATGAGACCAGGGCTGCAGGGACAAAAGCCTGAGGATGAGTCCATGACATGGTATTTCCCTTATCTTCTCTCCCACATGAAGTGTGTTAAAACCAAAAGGGAAACACTCCTTAACTGAAGATGCTTTATGGAAAAAAAAAGTGGGGAAGTAAAACAACTGTGTGAGGGCTAGAGACAGAGAGACGTTCCCTCTTCTTTTGCGTTTGGCTGACCCACCAGCAGTTTCCTGTAGTTCCAACACACAAATGGGGCATACAAGATTTTTGATGAGCACTCTTCAGATGTCCCAGTTTGCAGTGACTCTAGGTTATGTAGTCAAGCTCCAGAAGGATGAAGGACCCAGCAGCTGGGACTGGGAAATAACCAAAGGATAACTAAGCCTAAAACATAGCATTTAACACACTGCATTCTTGTAAAACCTGGCAAGACCACTACTTTTTGAAGTTGGTAGCTAAACATTAAAAAGAAAACCAGTATATTCCTCTTCTTATGTGAATTGTGCTTGTCTGAAAACTCAGTGAGAAAATGAGAAGGAATATGACCTTTTTTGCTACAGGCCTTTTTTGCAGACAGTCATCAGGAGTTCACTAGGGTAGCCTGGTGCCTCATTTATTATGTGCACTTCATACAAAATTCTTCTATTAATTTTTAAAGCTGAAAACATTACCCTGCCCCCTTCCTGCTCACCCCCATATTTCTCTTAAATTCAACCACAGCACCACCTCAACATCCCAGAAAACTCATCCAAATGCTGCTAGGCTAAAGCATATTTCACCTGTTAGCAACTTCACTGAAATAGAGTCCTAGCAGTAAGCTTCAAATATATTATCTTCGCTCTCTTTTACTTGCAATGAATACTATCATTATAATATCAGCCTTATGGAATCTCAGGTGACAACTAGGATCCCTGGGCAGCAGGGCCTGGAGAACATAAGAAATGCAAAAAGCTCTAAAACTTTTTTTCTAAACACTCAACACATGACATATTTCAAACACTTGGTGTTCTAGGCCCAGAGTACTCACATCTTCACTTCTTTCAAGCATCGCAGCAAGAGGTGTTCCAGAAAAATGAAGTTTAGAACAGGAAAAAGCATAAATTACTGTGATCGACTGTATACGGGTTTATTAGTAACCTTGAATAATGAGGAAGAGTTTTGGTCAAGGGTGGAAAGTAACTGAAAACAAAAACTGGATCACCAGTCAACAAAACTGCCCTCAGGAGTAACATGATGCTAAAAAGTAGATCAGGATCTTTTCTGTTACAAAAAGCCTTTTTTAAAATTTACTCTAGAAAAACTTATCTCATATTTTAAGGCCTCACACAAACCTGCTACCAACAGCTCGGTGTATAATAAAAAGTTTATTTAAAAGTGAATTATTGAAATAAAGTTGACCTTTGTTAAGATATATCTACTTTATTTTCTATTCTACTACTCACTAAATTGTGCCAACAAAATAAATATTATTTGGTTAAAGCATAATGGACTAGAGTAATGCATATAATTAGTTCTGCCATTAGTTCTGCAACTGAAGGATAAACCTAGTTCTGTGAAGTACATGGACGGCATCTTTGACCCTGGAATGAGACACCCATATTCAAAAATTTGACACTTAAGTCAGACCTAAACCAAACAGCATCACAGTATTGCATAAATTTATCCTACTGATCAATAAACACTAATTTGAAAACATAAGTTGTTGGAGGGATTTAAAAGTGGCAGGGTTTTATAGCAAAAGGCTGACCTGCACTTCTTCCAGTGTAAAAATATTCTGTCAAGGTTGATGAATTTTATTCCCATGTGAGTCATAGGAATAATTACCATCTTACTTCAATGGCCAACATAATAAACACTAATTGCCCCAGACAGTCCCTAAAAAAATGGATTAAAGCTCAGTTTCCCAAAAATGCACCCAAAATCTTATCTGATGGCTTAAACAAAACAGGTGACACATTTATTTTTATTTTCAAACACTTTAGGCATTTCTTCTTGCTTGAAATAGATTCTATACTATTAGGATGCTACATGCCAATACATCAGAATGACATGAAAAGTCTTTTAAATTTTTCATTTCAAAGTCTGAATTCAGCTGTATAAACACCAGCCCATAGTGCCATGAAATAACTGCCTAGGACTCCCTGGCTACGTACACCTTCAGCCAGGATGTCCTAAGGCCTTTAACTAGGATAAACAGTGACATTCAGGCAACTGAACTGTCTCAGAATCCTCATATTTTCCAGAATTTGTTTCTATTTTCTAAAGCCATATCTATCCAACCTGTTCAAAATGAAATTTACAAATATTTGTAGATTGCTACAAATGTGCTTTTCCACCTAGTAGAAATTGCATATTACTTCTTTGCAGCTCACCAGTTAAGGATGGCAAAAATAATTACAGGGTTAGCTAAAAAGTCATTGTAAAAGCTGCTTCCAGAAGATTATTCAGTAATTAAACATCTTTCCATAAAACACTTTATTTTGGTGGAAAATATAAACCTGTATCAAGACAGAGAACCACCTGAAAATTAAAAAAAGTTTAATTTACAGCAAAACCAGAATTTCTGTGATATAAACACATTCCAGTGAGATAGAAAGATTTCCTGGATTTTGGAGACACATATTTGGGCCACATGCCTCCATTTAAGACTTTGACTTTAATCCACACCATCTGTCCACAGTGTCATTTTGCCTGCCCAAATCCAGCAATCAGGGCTACAAGGCCTGAAATCAGGGCAAAAAGGCCAAATACTGCAAAACACTGCAGACTCCTCCAAGACCTTTCATTTAGGCCACCTGAAAATGACTTTGGCTAAAGAGAGCAGAACAAGAGCCCTCCTAAATAAAAAAGTGAGGTGTTTACATTGCCCATACAGAGCCCAGATCTGGACTATTCTGCAGACAGATGGTCTACCTTGCATAACATCTGCTCTCATTTAAGTTTTCAGTGGCTGGAGAGGCCACTAAAATTGCTTAAAATCTATTCCCAATACCAGTGTTTCTGCAGCCAGCAGCCTCCTCCCAAGGACCGTGCTTTTCTCCATGCCATTCACATACATACCATTAATTTGCAGTTCTGCTTTCCCTGCATTTTGTCCCCAACTTCTTGCTTAAGGTGGTCTAATTCCGAGAGAGCCTGCATCAAACGAGTTTTGGTTTCTTCATATCTTGTTTCAGCAAAACCAAGCTCTCTGTACCACTTCTGAGCCTAACAGGAAGAACAAAAATTGCTGAGTATAATTAGTCCAGCAGTGGTATCCTTTCTCAATACCAGCTTACATGCATGGATTTGAGGCTGCTTTCTACATTATAGCTTTTGAATTGTTATAAATTGATTAAAATAAATGAAGTTATACAATACACTACAATCTTATCATAAATATTAATGCAATCTAGAAGTATACCCTCTAGACTATCTCACTAGAGCTATGCCAGAAATATTATTTAAAGGTACCATGAATACTCTGAATAAAGTTTAAAAAAGCAGTGGTGTATGCACACATGATTTCAGAGATTACATATTTGAAAGCCCTCAGAGCAAAGTGAAAGCAAGTTTTTTATTAGCTGGGCAGGGGGGAAAAGTCTTCTTGAGGAGTGTGCCATGGTTTTAACTGGGACAGAGTTAATTTTCTCCTTAGCAGCTGACAAAATGCAGTGTTTAATTCAGTATGAGAATCAAAACAAAAATGTCAAAAAGAAAGAATGCAAAAAGGGGCGGGGGGGGGGGGGGGGGAAGCCCTCTGTATGCTCACCTTTTAATTTTTTTCCAGGCTGCCTTCATTCCACTTATACACATTAACTGTAGTTTTGAAAACACAAGCAAACCTGAACCAAAAACCACAAAGAAGCCCTCAATAGCTCAGCTGGTTGCCTGACAGCAAGCTCTTTCCTTTCTATGATATATCATTTTTTCTCCCATCTGGAAGCAAAGGTTTCACATTATTTTAAGTAAACTGAGAAAAGTATTTTAAAACAGGACTTCCTTATGACATACAAAATGATTAGAAGGACCCAAGTTAATCAGATTTTACAAAAGAAATAGAAATAAGACTGTCTCTTTATGTTCAAAATATAAGGTCAGAAGTCCTTGTCTAACCATCCAACAGTCATCTAAATCAATCCCTTCACTCCAGTTGCCTTACTTGAAAGCTGGGAAGTCTTATAAAGCTGCTGTCAAAGGACAATAATTTCATACAACCACCACGAAAACCCTATTGCTGTTTTTCTTTTACATACTCAACACACCTGCTGCTGCCAATGGTTTGTCCACAGGGCATGTGAGTGATGTCTGTTACAGCCCCATAAATACACACCTGCCATAAAAACACTACATTCTGCTTTGGTGTGCATGGAGTGGAGACTGATTAATAAAAAATAGGAATGTGGATATCTACTGCATTCAGAAAGGCACAACACTGAAAGCTTCCTCGGATGGTGTCAAAAGTGCAGATTTACTTCACACAGACAGAGAAGTCTCCAAGCAGGTGTTGCTGGACTTGGTGTTTGCTACACAGCTGTGGAGAGAAGGGGCAGCACGGCTGGCAAGGCCTCTGGATGCAGCAAACCCCTGACAGTGATCTGGCTTCTCACTCAAAAACTGCTTTCAATTCAGGTTTGCAGTAACCCTCAGTGCTTCCACCACCTTCTCCTCACTCCCAGTGATGTGGAGGGAAGCAGCTGCCCAGAGATGGCCAGAGTGGGCAGGTTGCTGTGTGTGCCTTTGTCAGGGCACTCAGCCTCTGGCACAGTGTGCTGCAGGAATGCAGCTGCACTTGATGTTCTGGCCAGCCAAGGGTCACTGTGCCATTCATCACTCAAAGATCAGAGGAACATTTTGGTTCTGCAGATCAGAGACTTCCCTGTTTTGTGAAAGTGTTGGAGCCTGGTAGAAAGAAGACAGCCATGTAAGAAAACACAAGAAAAAACAAATTTGGTCCTCAGAAGAGGTAGAAGGTTACCTCTTTTTTTGATTTTTCTAATTCCTTTTGCTGTATTTTTAGTTTCTCTTCCACCTTTCCAACTTGCTCTTTCATCATACTGTAGCTTTCAAACATGCTGCCCTGCATAGAAAAAAAAGACAGGATGACTCCTGTCACCTCTCACCAAATGGCACACAGCTGTTTATAGAACAATAGATGGTTTCCTCTTAAACTACTACAAAAATGTTGCATAAAATCAAGGCATTACATATAAATATTTCCCTGTTGACTATTCTCAAGTGAAGCAGTAATTTTGCATTTATAAGTACATAGTAATCTCCACAGAAATTCACTGTGGTGTAAGATATATGACTACAGAGAAAAAACATGGATAAGAAATCCTCCAAGAGTAAAGACCCTGTCTTTAGAGATATGCTTCATAAACATGAAAACAATAAAAAATTAGATCAAATAAAAATAAAAATTAGTAAATGGTCACCAAAACATGCTAATTTCACTATTATAAAAAGTTTCCTTCTGTTAGGAAAACTTGTAGTAGAATAAAAGCTTCTTGTTAAAGCTTTTACTCTTGCAATAGCATAAATAATTTTTTTAAAAGCCTGAACAGTGCAGTCTTTTGAGTATTATTTTTAACTTTGTAGCTTGCTGTATCACTTTAACAGTCTCTAATACAACATTCAAAAAAAAACCCTCTCTGGCATTTTGCCTCCTATTTCGAAGTTAACTTTAGCACCTCAGCTCATGTTAAGAGGTTAAAGTTTCCTCCATCACTCAACTTTGCCCTCCAAATGACATTTGTATCTCCCTTTCTTTAGCAGATCCTGCTTGATAACATTCCTTACTGCTATTATTTACCTTTTTCCCAGGGGAATAACCTGAAGGATCTACAGCCAGAGCTCCCTGTTCTTCAGTTTGTGTTACACTACATGCTGTTTCAACTTTCTTTGGCTTAAGACCAGGTTGTTGACTTTCTTCTTTTAGTTTCACTATATTTTTCTTTGTTCCTATACTTTTCTCTTTTCTCAGTTCTTCATAGGTGAAACCCAAAGAAGACATTAATTCTTTTAAATTTTTATTTTCTAAAATAAAGTTTGCATTTGCTTTCCGAAATTGATCAAGCTGTTCTGAAGTTTCTTGCTTGATTCTGTCTATCTCTCTTTGCAGTACACATTTTTCCTCCTGTAAGTGAGAAATGGTTTGATAACAGCTAGTTTTGCAGTCTTGGAGTTCTGAAACTAAGGTCCTGTATTTGTCTTGCTCACACTTTATCTCTGCCAAATGTCCCAACAAAGTTTCTTTTTCACCTTCTGAAAGAGCTATTCTTTGTAAATTTCTCTTTCTCTCTTGCATTAATTCATTGTATTTTGCTACATAGTTCTCCTTGTCTTGTAATAGTTTAGCCATTTCTTTGAAGCACCTGCTTCTTTCTTCTTTCAGGTCAGAAAGCAGCTGGAAGTACCTAATTTTCCTTCTATTCAGGGATAGAACGCTCCCATGAAGTTTATTTGATGCAATTGTCCATGAGTCTTTTTCAGAATTCCTGTTTTTCTCTTCAACATATGAGAGATTCTTAGAAAAAGTTGCAACTAAAAATGTTCCTGGGGTCATGGTACTTTCTTCTGTAAAGTTATTATAACATCCACCAGCAACTTCTTTCTCATTAAGTAAGTTTTGGAATGAAAGAACATTAGCTTCACCTGCTGCTAGAACATTTTGAAAATATGCATCCATCTCCTCTTCAAGGGCACACATCATCTGAGCATATCTGTCATTCTCCTGTTGCAAAATACAGACTTTTTTGGAGTAATTCTCATTCTCTTGCATCAGCAGAAATATCCTCTGAGAATATGCAGCCACTGCCTTTTCCAGCCCAGATATTCTCACATTACATTCATTTCCAGCTTCCCAGGTTGACAGATGACAGAAACACTTACAAAAACTGTTCCCTGGCTGGAATAGTTTGCTTAAGCACACAGGCCCCTCTTGCATAGAAAACAGCAAGTTTAGTGGATATGTCTCTTCATTCAATGAAAAAAAATTCTGAGAGCATTCATGTTGCACATTTTTAGCAGCTATTTTTTGACATGAGAAATTCTTATTTGGTTCACATAGTTTCAAGGTCTGGTCTTTCCTTTTTGTCAGGCCAATATTGCTGGAGGGTCTTGTTTGGTGAGTTGGTTTCTGAGCCTGCTTTCCTTTCCCTTCCATTTCAATTATGTCTTCTCCATTACATCCACTATTCACATCAGGGATGCGGTTTTCTGAAATATTTTCTTCTTTCTTCATTCGTTCAGAACTCCCTTTGAAACATTTTTTAAAGCCTTTAAAATCAACAGATAAACTCTGTGGACCCTCTGGGCTATGGAGACTCTCTTTTGCTTCCACTCCTTGCTTCCCAGGACTGAATAATTCAGTTTTGTAGGAAATTTTAGAACTTTCCTCAAGACCACAGGTCACCTGTTGTTGTTGGGCTTTGTCATTCTGTATTTCTTCTCTTTCAGCTCTCCCTGTGAAGATTTTTTGGTGATACTTTTCATCATCAACATCTTTATCTAGACATTTGTTCTCACTCACACTTCCTGGCAGGATTTGCTTGTTTCCCCAATGGTTTTCCATGTTGCATTCCTGTATAGATGTGAAAATTTCAGCCACAGTGGAAGGCAACGTTCCATGAAGTTCAGTAGCTCTGTCATAAAATCCTCCTTTTGCAACAATGCAAAGGCCATCAGACCAAAGATTAGTATTTGTCTCACAGAAACTCAAATTCCTCACTTTCTTCTCAGTGGTGAAAGCTGTTATGTGACACCTTCCAGGCTCAAACAAGGTCAGTTGGAGCTCCTTCCTCATTAAAATTTCCACCACAGAAGCAGGGAATGTCTTCACTGGTGGAGTTATAGCATGTTCCTTCAAGAGAAAAAGGTTTTCTTCATCTTCGGTTTCCTTACTTGTCTCATCATCAGGTAACTTCTCAGAACAAGGGGGAAGCAGTCCTGCTGCATGAATACTTGGGGTACACCTGAGCAAAGTGGAAGTGTCCTCCAGAGTATTTGCCCTCTGTGGTCCAAGGGTGACCTGACAATAACAAATGAGAAACTCAAAAATATATGCAAAGTAACATACTAATCATATTTTGTTTTTTCCTTCATTGACAAAACACTCGATTACAGACAGATGAGAAAAAAATATTTCCATACAAAGTGTTTTCAAATAATTTAAAGACTTGCAATGAGAGTAATGTTACAAATTAGGTATGAGTAAGTCAACCATTGTCTTAGTGCACACCTGTATGTGTACAGCTTGTAAAGCATCTGTAGTAGCTATGATTTAAAGCTAGTTTTACATTCACCTTTAAATACACCAACGCTTCATTTTCTCTCCAATTTCACTTGCTCCCTGTGCACAAAGACAGCAAGAACAGCAGTAACTTTTCTTCTCACCTGGTCAGTCTCAGCTAGAGCAGCAACTTTCACAAAGGCACTGGAACTGCATTCCAAAACTGGCACAAGGTCTTCTGGTAGCTCCTCCATCTGCTTTGGTCCCTCACAACTACAGGCTGGTGTTTCTGTTATGATAAAGCACTGGCAAATGTAATGTCACTCCTAGGTAGTTACACAAAAAGCAAACCCAAAACCATCCAAGCACATGTTCTGAATAGAAAAATATTTTAGTGAGAGTATGCTCAAAATTGCATTCTCTACCCGCAGCATACATCACCACTGATACAGATACAAGCATGATGGCAGACACGAAAATGAGCTTCATAAAAACCCCATAAGTATCGAGGTCTAAACCAAGGCGTATTTGGGGTTCACAGTTTCCAGTTCCCAAAGCATTTAGAAATGGAAAATATATTTCATTGCAGTGGGCAGGTGAAAACTTAGGGATTAAATTCACAGGTTAAAATTACTCAGTGCAGGTCTGCATTTACATACACTAAAATTTGCGATAAAATTCCCATTAATTTATGTTGGAAGAATTTACCTGATATAATCTGCCAAGAAAAGAGTTTTGACATTGTTTGGTCTGAAGAGCAAATCTCTCTGCTGCATGGCATTCCCAAATACTATACTTCATCCAGGACATACAATGTACCCTCTCACCTCTGAAATTTCTTGAAAGTTCTAGGATTTCTTGTGAAAGCTCATATTTGAATAGTAGCAAACAGTTATCATTTCACCTTCCCCAGATACAGTTTAGAGATTAGGAGGATTTTCAAAGGGTTTACACCTTTTAAGTCACACACACCCCATGAACAAAATCATCTTCACTTTGATGGCATAGAAATGAAAGCAAAAATTCATATTTCTTTGCATACCAGGCTCTTTATCATGTAGCAGCACAACTGGAGTTTGAGTAGCTCTGCTTCTGAGTGAATCTGAGACTGCCCTCCATTTCAGATTCTGAACTTCATCCTGAATTAGCTCTCCATTCTTAATGGGAAAAGGGGGAGGAAAAGGAAAAAAACCCACAGGTTATATACATATATATGGTGTTTGTGATATGAAAAACAGGCATATGAATTTCCTTTGCTATTTTATATTCAAAAGATCCATTATTTTGTTAGAACTGCTATTGTTTCATACAATTTTCTTATTTCAACATTTTCCAGTAAATGCTGTAACTAGTTTTCCCTTCATACTTTACAAAGCATTAAGGAAGAAAATCAGAGTCATAAGCATGTAATATGTCAGATCACAGGTGGAACAGTGACTAAATTATATGGTCATCAACAAAGATAAAAGAAAGTCCAATCAAGTAGGGAATAATAGTTCAATGCCCAGCTACAATTGTCCCTAAGTTGGAAGAACTCAAAGTGGAATAACCATTCCGAACAAAGTTTTGTTTTTCCATTGATAATTTAATTGCACACTTCATATTCTGTTCTTGACATTTATCTCGAGTCCCTGATTGAATTTGAAAATTTTGACACTTCCTGATGCAAAGCAGATACCCCTATTGCATGATAACGGCAGATCACATTTCATATGCACTGCGCTCATTTCCAGTGAACAGAAGAATCAGATTTGATTGTCTCAACAAAACACATCATTGAGACAGTAACCAAAACAGCTACAGCACAGAAACCAAGCCAACACAGGCACTTTTGTCTTCCTGCAGTGCTCTGCATCAAATGCCAGCAGAAAATAAATCTGGTCCCTTTGCATTGAGCTGCAATTTTAAAATTACATATGGATGGGAAAGGCAATGACTTCCAAGTCTTCAGTTCCTAGTGAGTCAGAAAAGGCTGCTGATTTTCCACAGGACCACCAGTGAGAGTAATTTTTATTTCAGTCCAAGTCAGCTGCCTCATTGTTGTGCTCTATTAAAAGATCTTGACTGGGAGGCACAATTTAAGTGGAAACCACAGCACTTCCAAGATTTCTTCCCTTATTTTCTCAGTCGTATCAACTAATAGAATGGTTTGGATTGAAAGGTATCTTAAAGGACATCTAGTTTCAACCCCCCTGCCATGAGCAGGGACGCCTTCCACCAGATCAGGTTGCTCAGGCCCCATCCAGCCTGGTCTTGAACACCGCCAGGGGTAGGGCATCCAAAACCTCTCTGGGCAATGTGTTTGAAACTAATCCCAATTCCCTGAAACTCAATCATTCCTTTCCTGCACCTTTTCATTTATTTTGTTATACATATCAACTCTTGATTTATATGTGGGTACTGTCAAAAGAAAGTTGCACAAAATGATGAATAAGACAGAAAGCTCAGGTGGCAGAACACCACACTGAGAAATCAAGACCTCAGCTGTCATGTGGAAGCTGCAGAAAGACGCATTGCTTGGGTTTTTGATACTTTTCCCTCACCTTCAACAGACCCCCCCTAATGCTCACATGTAGAAACTGTGTCAACACACAGCCACATGTAACAAGCTGCTTTATTTGGTATATGTTCATTTCTCATTCAGGCATATACTGCAACTGGAATATTGCAGACAGGATGCTGATACTGAGTTTGGAAATTCAAGTTTTCCCCAAGATTTACTTGGAGACTACACTCCACCATGAGATGCAGCTCACCTCTTGGTGCTCAGTCTAATTGGATCTTGTATTGCACACAGTTTCTCATTTTTATAGCTGTTGATGGAGTATGATGAGATCAAATAGGAGTTTTATTGTAACTATTTTGGCTTATATACTACAAGATCGAGGTGATGATACTGACAAATTCTATTTTAATGCACCCTGGTAAAACTCCACATAAGGGGGAAAACCCTTTTCAGTTTTACAGAAAAAACACCAGATGTCTCCCTCCTCCTTTTATCATAGATACTGCATTTTCTCCCCTGCTATTTCAAGTCATTTTCTACTAGAAAAATGCAAATGTACTTGCAGTACCAAAATAGGAAGAAGAGACAACCAGAAATGCAAAGGCACAGGATTTAATGCTGTTGATGCTACACATAGTATTTAAAGAACACTATCCACTCTGCATCAAAGTAAACACAAATTATGGCCTGTTCCTTTATACAAAAGACTGGGTAACTGAGACTCTGGTCTCCTATGACACCAGCAATGTAAATTAATACTTCAAAAACAAATATTTAGAAAACTTCATGTAGAGAAAAAAATATAGGCTTTTATCAGAGTACAAAATAGAAAGAATCCTGTTTCTTGAAGACTTCTGGCTTGGTCTCAGGCAATTAGTCAGTTGTGTATCTTGCTTTCCCATCTATTGGATCTTGTATTGCACACAGTTTCTCATTTTTATAGCTGTTGATGGAGTATGATGAGATCAAATAGGAGTTTTATTGTAACTATTTTGGCTTATATACTACAAGATCGAGGTGATGATACTGACAAATTCTATTTTAATGCACCCTGGTAAAACTCCACATAAGGGGGAAAACCCTTTTCAGTTTTACAGAAAAAACACCAGATGTCTCCCTCCTCCTTTTATCATAGATACTGCATTTTCTCCCCTGCTATTTCAAGTCGTTTTCTACTAGAAAAATGCAAATGTACTTGCAGTACTAAAATAGGAAGAAGAGACAACCAGAAATGCAAAGGCACAGGATTTAATGCTGTTGATGCTACACACAGTATTTAAAGAACACTATCCACTCTGCATCAAAGTAAACACAAATTATAGCCTGCTCATTTATACCAAAGACTGGATAACTGAGACTCTGATCTCCTATGACACCAGCAATGTAAATTAATACTTCAAAAAGAAATATTTAGAAAACTTCATGAAGAGAAAAAAAAAATAGGCTTTTATTAGAGTACAAAATAGAAAGAATTCTCTTTCTTGAAGACTTCTGGATTGGTCTCAGGCAATTAGTCAGTTGTGTATCTTGCTTTCCCATCTTTAAATAACTGGGGTTTTTTTTTCTCCTTTTCTCAATTTTATCAAACCAATAGTAATTCTTCACTACTTCTTCTCTGGCTCTGAAATCCCTCACTCCTCTTGACTTTAGCTGTGCAGTACCCTTATATTGCATTTGTTTGTTATACCTGTTTACAACTCAGTGCAAGTCCCTCAAGAAGTATCTTAAAATATTTTCAAACCATATTCTTCATTCCCAAGGAGAAGTGAATACACCAGTTAAAGTGATTATAGCAATGGCTCACGGTAAGCAGTTGGTCTTTCTGCCACCTCGGAGCATCTCCAGAGACATGTGGGGTGATGTGCAGCTTCTGAGCTCTCCTCAGAGGTCACCCACATGCTGCTGGTTACTGCAGGATGGTCTCTCCACTCTCCACAGAGACAACCTCCTGCAGCTCACTGCTTTGGGACTCTAGAATCACTGATGGGATAAAATCACCAGGCCTGCAAAAGTGCATTCCACTACCAGGTTAAAAAAAAAAAAAAAAGTCTATATTTCCTCTAACTTTATGGGTACAAGATCCTCTCTAGCTTCTCCCAGTTCTGGAAGTACTCACAGTCTGACTGACCTCTAATATGAAAGGGTTTTGTTCATGCCCTTTACCTCTCGGTTAACTGCAGTTAAAACGAGGAGAGTTCTTGGGATATTAGGTCACAATCTGAATGAGTGTGAGGCACAGCTGATCTCACATTAAATAAAGTCTCAATAAAAATACCCTGCACCTCAGTGCATGAAGAATAAAACTTTGTTTGAGGTCCACTCTGTGAAAATAATTGTTCCTTGTCAGCAAAATGAATTGGCAGAAGCTGAATGCCATATTACAGCATGAGCAGAGCTTTCCCATGCAGTGCTGGAGTGAAGTGCTCGAGGCAAACAAGTCCTATTCAGTGTATTCAGGGCATATCACAATGCTACAGAGCCAAAAACCATTGACTATCTCAGCTCATTTGTCATGAATGCTGCCTCCATCTTCCCTTGTTTACCATTACCCAGAAAATCCCAGAGACAACATTTATTGTCAAGAGTGCTTTTTGCTCCAGCATTTGGGCATGAATAACATGCAAAAATTCATCCAACCATATGTGTCCTCCTCCACTGAATGGTGTCCACAAGGCAGGTCTCAGAAGTTCTGGGCTCTGCTTTTAGTGCCAATCTCATTCAGATTGAGACCTTTTGCTGTGAGCACACCACTTCAAAGGTTAAGGAAAAAAGGTTTGTTGAGTGTTCTCAACGTGCACCTAACAAAAGCTCTGATGCAATGAAACTCCAACTACTGATTCTGCTGGGTGTGAAAGAGACACTTTCTAGTACTTTTGGGAAGTACTAATGAATAAACAATAATAAAAAAAATCAGGCAGGATAAAGCCTCACACTTGCATCTTGACTGTACCTCTCATGACAGGTGTAATCCAGGGTGATACAAAGATAAAAATAATTACATTTTGTATTATTTTTACTTACCAGTTGACTTACCAGGTCAATACCGTTGTCCCCATCCACCAATCTTGTAAGTTCTGAGTAGTTTTCTTTCTTCTTTTTCAACTTCATAGTACCTTGATCATTTAAAGTTCTGTTTTCATCTAAAAGCTCTTCCACTTTTTCCTTTAGTTTGATTTCAGATAATTTTAAACTACAGACATGATGGTGAGATTCTTCCAATTTTGTTCTGAGAAAGTCTTCAGTGTCCTGAGAGCACTGCAGTTCGGTCAGCAGGTCTGCCTGTTCTCTTCTAGTGTTCTCTTCTTTTTCCCTCAAGAACTTCAGGTTTTGCTGAAATGCCTTGAGGTGGCTTTTCACATCATGCTCCACATTTTCAATATAACTCTTCCATTCCATTTCTTCCCTGCCAGGGTGTTTACAGCCCTGAATCCCACTGCACACTGACTTCAGCTTCTGCTGGAGGTGCTGCACCATTCCCTCTTCTAACTTGGATGTCAAAAGAGCAATATGGGCATTAAGATCTAGGACTTGCTTTTCCAGCCTAGATACCTCACCCTGAAGGTAACAGTCCCTTTTCCTCAGTACTGCTGTCTGTTGTCTCTGCCTTTGTTTGTAGTGCTCAAAATATTCTGACTGGCTTTTTATTTCATCCTCTTTTGTCTTCAGCTGCTCCTGAAGCCAACGCAATTTTTCCTTGTGCTTCTTCTCTGACTTCTTTTGGTTTTCAACCTATCATTTCAGTGAGATGTACAGTTAACAACTTAATATCAAATCTCCTGTTCCCTTACAACTTTTCTTAATTTAGTGATAGTTCTGCCCTTATTTTCTGAAAATTCAGGAATGACACAAGTAGAATTTTTTTAAAGCCAGTAAAATACTGCATTTAGAGCAAAAATAACCTGCTTTGTCATTTCAGTCATCACCAAACATCTCAGTAGGAACCAAATAAAACAAACTCACCCACATCTGCTACTACATGACATACAGGAACCTTTTAAACACATTTTGGAATGTTCTAAAGTACATATTAAACCAAAATAAACCTTAGAACTGTAATTCATATATCCAGCTCTGATTTATACAGTAACAGATCCTTAACACTGACAGTACTGTAGCACTGGGGTGTTACAGGCAGGGGAGCTGTGGTTCTGTTATAGAAAACAGGACACACACTTTCCAGAGCCCAGGATTTTTCCCATTGCTCTTCACTATACCTGTCATCTGTCAGCTCCTCTTATGGGACTGCTGAAAAAGGAGAAAGGAACAGATGCCTTTTGAAACACTGAGAAACTTTGGTATTTTCCTTTGCACTACAGGGTGCTTGAACACAGAGACTTGGAGGTGAAAGATGCCAGGGAAAGGCAGAAGAGGCTTTCATGAGTCCTGTACTGCCCTTGCTTTGAGCAGAGCAAGAGCCACCAGCATCACAGGGACACTGCAGCAGCTTTGAAGCAAGACTGAAGGCACAGAGGCATGAAGGAATGACTTTGGTTTTTTTCAAGGACTTCTTTAGATCAGTCATTTTGATCATCAGTACTTTCCTGTCTGAGGCATTCACTGGCAAGGACTGGTCAGAAGGAACACTAGGCTGAAAAGTCAGGTAGATGTAGGCTAATATTTTGTTTTGTTAACTCTTGATGGGAATATATGTCTAAGCTTCCTGAGTCTTGAAAAATACATTTCACTTTTAATTACAAAAGCAGAGACTATTCCCCATTCTGGTGAATCTTGCCACACAGTACTGGTGTCCTGTTGGAGTATTCAATTTTGACCTAAAATGCTGCATAAATGTTTATGTTATGATAAACAGAATTGAAAGACACTGTTTCACTGAAGGCTGCTCCTGAAAACCTTTCATTCCTTCTCCATTTTCATGAATCCATCGAATGAGAAAACTAGATAAAAATGCCTATTGTATGGGGCTAGAAAGATAAAGTCTGACCTAAGAAGGAGTGCACTGAGCAGGTTCTAGGGAGAAAGTAAGAAGGGGGAGCATAAATTTAATCAAGGGCCTGAATGAGAGAAATAACAGCAGTGCCATCAGAAACAACAGAGAAATAGAAAGCTGGGAGGCAAAAAAACCCAAAAAACTCCAAAACATTATTCTGATTTCTTTGGCTGTAGCAAAAGAGAAAGGCTGGGACCATTTATTGCTTAAAAGCAGAGGTCACTGGAGATGAACTTGACTTATAAATGACTATCACAAAGAGGAAATAAAATAGGTCATTTGCAGCAATATCCCCTCACCAAGTGCATCAGGTCCTCCTGAAGGCTTTGCAGTTTCCCTTTAACGTGCAGATTGGCATTTTCAACCTGGTCCAGCTTCACACAAAGTTGATCAATCATCACAAGAAGTGTTTTGTGTGACAGCTCCAGCTCTTTCATCCTGTGAATGAACATTTTTGCTCAGTAGATACCACAGCACAGTTCCAGATGGATAAGCGGTAAGAAGCAACACATCAATTTATCTTTATTTTTGTATTTGCCCCCCAAAAATAAAATAGTAACAAAGTTTTGATCACTAATATAACAAGCATTTAATTCTTAACAAGTCTACTGGGGTTTGCACATTATGCTGGAGTGTGTCAAAATTGTTAAAGATAACACCTTTCTGCTGACTTAATAATATCACAAGCAAACACATTTACCAGATTTTTGTTCAATGGAGTTTGGCATGTTATATGATGTAGCAACTCACCATAAAGACAACCACAACACTTCAGTCTCTGCATGTACCTGATGATAGGATTGTGGCAGGTTCACAATCAGTGAAACTCAATTTTTATGACAGTAAATGCTTCCCATCAAAATTAACATGACGGGCAACCTACAAGAACCTATGTTTTAGGAGCTGAAGTGAAAATATCTTACTTGTGACATGCCTTCAGTGGGTGCTAAACCTACAGAGCATAATTGTATTGACTTTGTCCACAAAGATGGATTTTGACAAAACACAGGTTTGCTTTGCTTGTTACTATTCAAATGGTAGTATAAAATTACAAAGTATGGTATGAAAATATTTTAAAAGAAGATTAATTATTATTGTGAAAAAAGCCCATTATTAAAATATTTCTGACAAAATTACTTGATTAATTCAAAATATATATTTATTAATTATATAATAAATAAATATAACATATTTTAATATATATAATAAAATATATCTTTATTATATATATTATATTTATATAATTAAAAATTATATAAATAAGTGTTTTAAGGCCATTTATATTTCCTATCCTTTTTAACTTTTACATTCTTTAGAACAGTGCTGTTGCTGACTATCAAAACCTTATTATTCTAGTCAAATGTATAATTAATGCTTAATGGCACCTTCATCTAATGTAATGGTTAGCATTGACACATTAAATTAGATTAAGCTTTCTGAAAAAAGAAAATTTTTTTACAACACAAAATTCCAAATTAACTCTTATTTTAAAAGGAAAGGAATATACTTGCCAAACAGAATTTGCATCATATGAATATTTAAGAATGAAACGTCCTGAGAAAACTGCCTGGTTATTTTTTGCAACAATATGTTAGACCATGCTGTAAATCTTACTTATATAATAATTCTTAAAAATTTATTATTGCATTTCTATTCTGACAGCTATACAAAATAGACATTAATCTTCTACAACACTCTAAAAACACAGAAAGCCTTTCTTTTTACTGGTTCTGCATGTATCATTTGACAACCAGTACACAGGGCAAAGTGAAGAGTACATTTGTCACATAATAATAAATTTTAATGCAAACCCCCCTTTCATTTACCTATTTCTTAGGATGGAATCTGACTCCACGTACTCCTCTAGAACACTTTTCAGTTTTTCCTCTGACTTTTCCAGCTCTTTTATTCTGACATTCAAATTCTCTTCTCCAGCACTGTTAACTTTTTCATCAGGTGTGCCTGCATCTTCTAATTCCTGGAAAACCCAAGAAGTAGCAACTTTAACACTGAAATTCAGGATAGCAAATCCTTCATTACTGGGCATTCTAACACAGTAACAAAATTCTTGTTCTCTTCCAGACGAAGGATCCATGATGAAAAAGAGCCCAAATTAGATTCTCAATGTACTAGAGTCTAAGCATGCAATAACAGAGTCTAAGCCTCTGGTGATCAAATGAACAGTCCTTCTTGATTCTGAACACATTTATTATTTATGAGAAAGTCTCATTTCATTAGCCCCATTAGAATGTATGAGGGGAGTTGCTGTTTACAACAGGAGATCCCCATAAAAGATTCAGTTAGACTAATTAATAAAGGAATTAGTCATCAAAGTTTTGAAAAGAGAATAATTTCCTACTAACCACAGGAGTTTAACACTAGTGTGTTTACTTTGGATAAATATATTACATTATTATTGTTTCAAGACAGAAGATTAAAAAAGGATATTTCCTATTTAAAAGGCATTCTATAACTATTTCAGAGAAAACATTCTGTTTATCTAATTGGTATTTTGTAATTCTGCATGCAGTATTTTATTTGTATCCACTTCTGACAGGTCATGAAACCATAGCTGAAAGAAATTTTCAAATTTGGGCTTGAGAAGGCAAGTTAAGGTTGGTTCTCTTCTTCTGCCTCTTTTAGTCATAGATCTAAAAATTCTTCAGAAACTCACTTCAGTAATATAGTCATAACTGTGTCCTGGTTTCTGCTGGGACAGAGATAATTTTCTCCTTAGAAGCTGGCACAGCGCTGTGTTTTGGATTTAGGATGAGAAAATGCTGATCACCCTCTGATGTTTTGGCTGCTGCTCAGCAGTGCTCACCCTGCGTCAAGGACTCTTCAGCGGCTCATGCTCTGCCAGTGAGGAGCTGCACAAGGAGCTGGGAGGGAACACAGCTGGGACAGCTCATCCAAACTGTGCAGAGGGATATTCCACACCACAGAGCTTCCTTCTCACTATATAAACTGAAGGGAATTACCCAGGAAGGGACCAATTGCTGTTCAGGAACTGGCTGGCCATTGGTCAGCAGGTGGTGGGAAACTGCAGTGCAAAGCACACTTGCTTGAGTCCTGTTAAATTCTCTCTCTCTCCCTCCTTATAATTACAATTATTAGCACCAGCATATTATTGTAGTAATATTTTGTCTCAATTATTAAACTGTTTGTTTCTCAACCCAAGAGATTTACCTCTTCTTTCTGACTCTCCTCCCCACTGGTGGAGGGAGGGTGTGGATGGAGCAAGGAAGTGGCTCTACATGATGCTGGCTGTCAGCTGGGTTAAACCTCAACCAGCTGGCACCTGTGACATGCCTATGAAATGATTTTGCTACATTTGTGTTGATTTGGAATTGGATCTGTTACTGGAATTCAACCAGAGCTTGGATTGATTACCAAGGAAATAATGCAATTACTTTTTTTTTTTTTTTTTTTGGTAGACAAATGCTGAATCTACAGTGCAAAGAGGAAGATAAAAGTAACTTTTTTGACGCTGATGAGTAAAAAATGGTACAAAATCAGTGCAAAAGATTAAAAAAACCAGTTCTCTTATCACCTCATGTTTTGATGTTTTGTTGTGTGCTATTCACAGGTTCAGTCAATTACATAAAGTAACTTTGGTCAATTGTATGAACTCACTGGCCTTGTGTCAGCTGCATAAGGACCTAGAGCTGAAACAATTCAGGCACTCCTCAGCCCCTTAAGAAGCCATGATACTTAAAAGCTTCAAGTATGGATAGACATCAAATAAATCCACATGAACAACAAAGTTCACACCTCTTTGTGATACCAAGCCCAGTCTCTTCTCAGAGACCATGCCTCCTTGAGACATGTTAACATAATTATGGCCCTCTCCTGGATGGTATCACTTCCCAAATAAAACAGTATCTTCAATGCAGAGTTCCTTGAGACATCAGTATTTTGTTTCTGTTATTTGTAAATGGAATAGACACCCTGTTCTGTGACAATGGTTATCCCTGAACAGCACTGCAAAAGGCACATATAATAACAGTGAACATTGTTCTTTTTCTCATTAATAATTCACAGTGGAAGCCAAATTAACATCATTTGCAACTGTAGCATGAGCCCAGGAAAGCTGTTACAACTGACACAAGCAATGAGACACTTACAGTTCCCTTCCTCATTTATACAGTAGGACAGACGGTTTGAAAGCTGTGTCACAAAAAGGGAAAATCAGGCCCAAATTCTGCGATTCAGTCCATCTTGCATGGACTGAATCACAGAATAATAGAATCACTAAGGTTGCAAAAGATCTCTAACAGCACCAAGACCAACCACTAACCCAGCAGTGCCAAGACCAGCATTAAACCATGTTCTCAAGTGCCACATGCACCTTTGAACATTTCCAGGGATGGTGATTCTACCAGCTCGCTGGACAGCCTACTCTAAAGCCTGAAAAACCTGTTAACACACTGTACCCATTCCCAGCTCTACAGCAAATACCAATATACAACAGATAGTGAGACTGTAATGATCTGTTTTCCAAAAGTACAAATCCTGCTAGCTCAGTGCAGAAAAAGACCATCATTAATGCAATGGGAAATGTCAGCCCAATCAGCCAGTTTTCTTGAGAAAACTGTCACATGTGCATTACAATGTAACGTGAAAAAAAACACATAACGAAATAAGGAAACGAAACTGTTCATACCTTCTGTGCCTTTTAAGCAGACCCTCTCCTGTCCGTGCAGTGCGCTTATTGTGGCAGCCACATGCTCTGACCATTTTGTGCTTGTAGTTCCATATTCAAAACAGTGATGAGCAAATCTGTGTCTATGAGAAGTGTTTCTTTGCCGAGTGAATCCTTGTTCCTTCACTGGCACCAGGTTTGAGAACCTCAAGCTCTGTTTACCTTCTGTTGTGGTCCTTTGCTTTTGAGTGATGCCAGGACTCTCTCTCGCAGTGAAGGCTTTATTTTCCCACATTCTGTCATCACACTGCTAAAACCCTTAACTAAAACATGAAAAATTTCTATTTGAAAACACATTCTAGAAATGCTTGTACCTTTTGAACAATATATTGTGAGCAGCACATTCTTTTGGAGACTGAGATTCCAGACTTTTGCATGATCCTCATTTCCAAGGTAAATTGTGCTTTCTACCAGGGTTATTCTGACCCTGACGTCAGCCACAATTTGCTGCATGTGACTGAATTAATCCTGTGGAGTGTCTCAGCTCCCTCTGCAGGTAAAAGCTCTTGTCCAGTGATTCTTTGTGTCCTTCTCTTCAGAGCCTGATAATTATCTGAGAAAACAGGCTGCTTCTGAGGCTGATTCCAGCACCTTCAACAGCTTCCTCTGTCCTTCCTTAGTTGCTCAATGCCTTATGTTATTTTTGTCAATCATAATTTCCACTTCATGTGATGTGTTATTGTAACCAGCTACTTCATGTTGGAGTTCAGTGTGTCCATGGGAGTAGACTTATTTCACAAATATGATTTTCAAGAAAATGTGAGGGAGGAGAAAGTGATCTTCTAATATTGTGCTCTCAAAGTTTGCATCTTGCCTCAACATTTCAGAAATAATTAAAATTATCTATTTCTTCTGAAAATTTCCTTCCAGTTCTGAAGTATTGATTTGCTTTTCCCTCTTTGAAAGAATAATATTTTTTTTTCATTTTCTAACCATTCTCTTAAAAAGGTCTTTGCAACTTCCACTTTTTCAATGTGTGCTTCACCTCAAATTTTTCTTGCAGTTCAGGTGGTCAGTGACTGTTTATCTACCTCTGCTGGTTGAGGTTGTGTCATTTTTGCTAATGATGATTTTTTTTATTTCACCTGAGAGTATGCCATGATTTCCAAATATTCATGTTCAACTGTTTCTCTGCTTATCACATTTTTATACATGCCCATTTGTCCAAGTCCTTCTTTCTTCTTGAAGAGATAACTGAGCACAGCACATCATGCGTTCTCTTTTCCTGACCTCCCAGGCCACCATGGAATCTGTCATTTTCCCAGTGCTGTCTTTACAAGACATTGCCTTACTTTTCAAAAACATTCAAAGAATCATATTTCCCATATAGTTCTCACCCACTTCAAAGTTTTCATACTTCAATCTACCTTGCCTTTCTCCAAAACCCTTTCTTTCTGCACCTGTGGATTTCCAACTTAGGAATTTAATATGAATTTGACCACTGCAGGGTAGTAATTCTTTATTTGTTTCCAACTTTGAACATTTTGCTTCCTTTCAGCTATTTACTAGAGACAACTTAATGTCAAACACTTAGCTTTTTTAATATAGATATTAAAAAGGAGATCCTGTGTTTCTTGGGTGAAATGCAAACGACATTTGTTGAAAGCATGCAGTATGGAGACAAAGATTTCAGTACTGTAAGAAAACCATTTGGTAGTAACAGTTCACATAGCAGCCAGTAATTGCACTTGTATTTTTTCTGCTGTTTGGTTGGTGGGAGAGTGTAAGTCCTGTTTGTAATTTTTTTCAGTGTTTATGATGTGCTGGTCCTTATTTGATTGTGAAATCATTCCAGCTTGAAGCCATATCTTTTAAAAAAAAATCTCTAATTTTAAGTTCAAATATTTTGCAGCTTCAAGTATTATGCAAACTGCTTTATGAAAAAATGCACCGATTTAAAGTTGCTTAATAAATATTTTCCGTATTTTTCATGTGGACTCAGCTTTTCACTCCATAGCTTCTTTTAATAGCCTGTAAACAAAACAAAGCCAAAACAGAAAACAAAAACAACAAAGAAAAGAAAAGAAAAAGTGTCCTGAGCTTTAGATAAAAAACATTACTTTAGAAACACATGTTGGTATCAAACCCTAAATTCACAGACAGCACAATACCTTTCTGAATGTTTTATATTACCTTCAGAACAACTAGAACCAAAATTACTATCAGTAAATCACCTGGTTTGCCTTGAAACAGTTAACAGTGTTGAAAAGTCCAACTATAATTAAATATCTTAAAATTGGCTTTTCTGTGTTAGATTAATCAGAGACATTCACCTCTGGCAAGATGAATTAAAGAACATTGCCCTTCACACCAGCACCAGAATGTGATGTGCACTCCTAGAAATGTCAAAAGCTGAGTAGTTATGTGGCTAGTCACTATCCCTGTGTCATCTCCTCAAAATGCTTGTCACCAAGCTTGAATTTCATTACTTAAGTACTTATTGTTAGCAGGAAAAGTAGCACATTATATCAGCACAATGCATTTTTTTGAAGACTATTAACATTTTCAATTTTTTAAATTTTTTTTTTTTCTCTTTTAATCTAAGGGGAACCCAGAATACTCTCAGGTAATATCTGTCTGTGTGGAAAACTATAAATCCCTTGAATGCACAGTATGTCAAAATATTTTAAATAGAATTTTTTAAATGCTGGTGATTTCACTGTTTATTGAATGTTTATAAAGTATCTCTAGACTTGGCCAGTATATCTTTCAACATATTAAAAGCATATATATTCATCCAGCTGTTAGCACCTCTAACTGGGACTGGTATAAAAAACCTGGAGGAAATTCCAAAGGCAATAGTTCGGTGACTCTTTTAACATTATTCTTTCAAACTTATCTTAACCAAAATAGCATCTGTCTTATCTGACCTCACCCAAAATTTCACTTCAAAATGTGGAAAGGTGAATAGTTTACTACAAGGCTTCATGTTTCTTCACACACCTTTCTATAAACATATGCTCAATCCTTTATAAAATAACCAAAATTTCAGAAGCAATCCCAAAAATACTGAAAAATTTTGTTCAATTTCAACTACTTTTCAACTTCTAACAATCAAAAGAAAGCTCCTGCACTTTTAAGAAAACAATAATACCTGAGAATTACCTTCTACCCATCTGGATCTGTTACCATTTTATTGAAAAATTTATTGAAAAATAAAAACTATATGCAGCAATGCTTGTAATGAACACCCAGAGCAAGTTCCAAAGAGCATAAACAGAAAGATGATAGCTGAACACACTGGACCTGAATAAACCCTAGAAAGAGCCCATAATAATACAGGTCTGATTTCTCAAAATCATTTGAGATCTGGACAGTAGAAAATATTGTTTCATGCTAACAATATTGTTTCATGCTCATAGAAGGGGCTTAGGGCAACTATTGTCATCATTCTTTTTCATCATACAGTACTGATAGCAGTTTCAAAGATGTTGATTAAACTCCCACCATAAGGAGATTCCTTGAAGATAATTCACAACAAATTACAAAGAAGAAAAAGCTTAGAAATTTTGTAAAGGTAAAAGCATTGTGTATTATTGAGTTAAAAACAAACAAAATCAAAGAACCAAGAGTAACAGTACAAATACTGTATAATATTCAAGAGCTTTAAAGCACAGTTTAATCCTCAGTTAGGCTGCTGAGTTACCATCCTTCCTGAAGAGCAATGTGGAACTTGCACTGCTCCAGGGCAGAGGACTGGGACTGATTTTCTAAATTGCATTTCCCTCTTGTTCTCTGTGAAAGGTGAGTACTGGTGCTATGGCTCCTGCCACAGCTGAAGAAATTCACTGCCTTTTGCACTGAGCTGAAAGGATGAGCACACTGGGAAAGGACA
Organism: Pyrgilauda ruficollis; assembly: GCF_017590135.1. NCBI lineage: Eukaryota > Metazoa > Chordata > Aves > Passeriformes > Passeridae > Pyrgilauda > Pyrgilauda ruficollis. Next base: position 7,491,536 of record NW_024508100.1, on the reverse strand, counting down.
GTGAGAGTGATGGCAATGTCTCAAAGGAGAGGCACAGAGGATTTTTATCCTCACCTTTTCCATGTTGTGTCATTCACGCTGCAACCCTCAAATCACTCATAAAAGGGAAAATTTGTTATTAATCCTAAGTTAGGTCATGGCCTCAAGGATCTGGAGGAAGTGAAACAAACCCCCTATTTTGCATGGGTGCTTATGCTCACAGGGCTTCTTAGAAGGCAAAACTTAAGCCAAGTGATTCTTTGCCTCCTCCCCATCCAGCATGACACAAGGCAAGAATCTACAGCAATAACTAAACTTTCAGACAAAATGTACCTGCTGTGCAAGAATGGAAAGCACTCACTGCAGCTATGGCAGTCAGTATCTTTGAATACAAAATCATTTCACATTGAAAACCCAATCACTTTCTGCAGAAATCTAGGAAGGAAAGTATCCAAGTTGGACTTTATAGGTGGCTCGTCCTCTCTGTGCAGGTAAAACCAGTATGCCCTTCCTCATGGTTACAGTCTTACAAACAATCCCTAAAACATGGCAAAATCTAGGAGTCAAAAATTGAGTACAAAGAAATATAAAGAATACCAACCACACGTCTCGGCTCAGTTGTGTCATCAAGGCCACAGAATGAATGCTAGTGAAAAAAACAAAAAAAGGAACAAAAACTATAACATAAGATCAAAAGAAAATGAGGAAAAAAGAAAAGAAAGAAGATGTAAGATATGTAATATGAAATCCAGTGACAATACAGCAGTTAGACTTACATCATTAATTGAGTTGATCTGAAAGAAAGACACAGTATACCAATCTTACTTTAAAAAGCAGTAAAAAAAAAAAATCAGTATTTGAGGGCAGTTTTACAATGGCAGCATCTGTGGATTCATATATATTAGGCTTGGTATTGTGATTCACTTAAAGAAGTACTTATAATGACACACACTAAATCTTTCCTGAATCAAAGCGTACCAAGCCAAGGGCACAACCTAAATGCAACCGAAATAGCAGAGAATCAGCTGTGAGAAGAGCACAGCATGTTTAAACAGCATTTATTCCTAGCATATCAACTCACAGATTAAAACTGAGATTTTGTATCATTTTTCTGTATAGGCTCTAGAAACAAGACAGTTTGCTGAAGAATCTATAGGGCAGAAATACTGTAATATTCATGTTATGATTTGACAGAGTTTTACAAAAAACTTAAAAATTGAATCCTAAATGAAAATGAAAAGTCATACTCAGACACAGTAAGTGGTGTATTTCCTTTGCTACCACCAGCTATAAATGCTATAAATGCTGTTGTTCCTTCAAAAGCATAAGACTTCTCTCCACAAGAAATTATTGTGCTCAGTATCACTAGCATGTAGGTGTCAGTCTGCACCCTTTAACACATTAAACTTTTAGAAGAACAATGAGATAAAATGACAATATTCATTGCTTCTCTGACAACACAACCTTCCTTTGGGCCACCAGAATGGGATTTAATCCCAGGGAAAAAAATAATTCAAATGTAATAGGGATAGAAGAAAGCCCTCCACCCATCCAGAAGCTGAAGGTCAATAGAAAGAGATGAAGCTTTTTTGAGGTCTCTTGCTAATGTAACATTAAAGCCAAGAGGATGTTAATCATTTTAACTCATTACCAGCTTTCTGCTAAGCTTGTGATTAAGCTCTTTCTTTTCCAGTGCTTTTCCACATCCATCCGGCTGATGAACCAGCAGAGATAATGCTATTTTCCATTTCCAAAATTATCAGTCTGGCTAATCCTATACCTGCTCTGTAAACTGTAATGGCAATGCCTTAAAGGCTATGTTTTGGCAAGAGCAACATCTAGAGATGTTTATTTTTTAGAATAGGCGGATAAACAGTAATATTTGAAATAGTTAATATGTACAAATTTTGTCTATCCCTCAACATTTCTCTGCTTTGAGGAGTTGTGTAGTACTTTAGACATCACTGGCTGCTAGGCAGGAACAGCTTCAGGTATAGACATGGTCTGGGGCAGAAGAGGGCAAAGGCAGCAAAAGGGCCCTTTTAAGGGTTAAAAGAGCCCTTTTAAGGGTGAATAGTGCCTGTGTTTCTCTGCCAGTGCCAACAGGGAGCACTGCCCTCCCAAGGGATGCAGACAGACCAGCCCCAGCCACGTCATTGTGGGGTGACATAAAGCAGTAATTAGCAACAGCGCAGACAGCCCAGCTTCTGCAGGCTCCTCTCCTGCTCTTCCACAAACACAGACAGGTATCACGGTCTGAAAAGTGTGGGACAAGGTACAGCAGAGGGGAGACAACTGCTGTGGGAGCAGAAGGGGCCGAGGGAGATGCTGAGGGAATTGGAATGGTTGCTGGAAGTGCAACTGGGAGGACTGCCACATGCTGAAAGAAGATGAAGGGATGCTGAGATCAGAGAAGGGTGAGGAAAAACTTTTCTACACCCAATGAGCTATTCCCTGAATCCTCCCTCTGTTCTGCCAACCCCACTGACCTCTTTCAACTCCTTCCAGAGTCCTGCAAAAGCTCTCCTTTTGCCCTTTTACCCATTTTCATCCCAAGAGAAAAAAACAATGACTGAGAACTCCACTAAGGTCTCCATTCAGCCCAGCAGTAGGTTTATGTAGGATTACATGCCCATAATTGCTGAAGAAAAGGAACATGGGACGTGACTCTTGCTGGCATCTAGGCACTGGTTCAGCAAAGGTAACATAACCAAAACACTCTGCTGGGGCTAGAGAAAGACCCATTGTCAGTCCATGCTCTGCAGCACAGCCTGAACTCCACAGACCTGGGAAAAACCTGAGCCCACACTCCACAAAGCTTGTGCCATCCCTAGTTTGGGAACCACAGTGACACAAATTAATTTGCTGTCTGAAGCCCTGATCAGAGCTTCTTCTTAAAAAAAAAAAATCAGATCCATTATATTAACGTTTTTCTATATTAAAACAAGAAATACTCCTTAATTGTAGTGTTTCGCAGGCACTTCCTTAATTTTGTTTTATTTTTCAGTACTTGAAAGTTTTGCAAAGCAATGCTATCCAAAGAATAGGGCTGAGCTAAACAATTTTTTCAGAGACAAATCTTTGTTCTTTTTTGATCTAAACCACAGCAAATCCTCCTTCTACTAGTCTAGAGTCTCCTCAGATTCCTTGATTCCTTCCTGTAATTGACAGAAATCCTGGATAGGAAATAATTTTGAGCAGATTAGAGACAGAGCTGCATTTCATGCAGTAATGACTCAAACTCAAATTTTATCTTGTCTTAAAATATATTTTGTGATATTAGGTTAAGTACTATTGACATCAGTGCAACAGAGAAAAACAATTTTCTATGGGAAAAAAAATTCCGTTGGTACTGCCCAGACATAAATTTACCTTTTCCTCAATTTCTTTGAGTTGCCTCTTTTGAAGTTCTATTTTATCTTCTAGATCTCGAATTCGCTGGAACAGGAAAAGAAAAACAGACATTATTATATCTAATTTGAAAAGCATATGAATAAAAAATATAAGAATTGGGTTAAAAATAAAGAGAACAAATGTCCATTATTAATGTAACACTTCCTTTACAGTTGTATCAGACATTTCCATGGCAGAATTTTCCACATTTCCGTGAAACCATGGCATTTCAAACAAGCTGCATGTTCAGAACGTCATGTTTATACCAGGAAGTCTACTCATCACCACTCGTTAATCATCATTTTAACATATACACACAGACAATTCCATTTTGCATCAAAATTCTTTTTCTGTGCAACTGCCAGTTTTTCTGCTTACCTAGACAGTCTGTGGATTACACTATCACATTTCCTTTTAACCCTTAATTTTCTTTTCCTATAAAACGCAACCATACTTCTAGCATAGTCAGGCTATACCAGAGAAAAGAGAACACACATATTTTCAGTTTATCACAAAGATGCCATCCAGAGACTCAGCTCTGTCCTATTACCAGTCACCTCCCACCACAGCCAGATGGAATGTTTCCTTCACTGTAGCTCCCCATATTTTTAAGGATTTTTCTTGTTCAGTTTCACAAAGATTCTTCAAAAACATGACTTCTGCTGGGTCCACATATCTTATTCTTTTCTGTATCACATATCTCCTTTTTTCCTTTCTGTAAGTCACACTTTTTTTCTTATTGTTTATTTTTCTTTTGATGTTGGGGATCTTATACAATTTAGATGCATTTTATTACACTTTCAGTATATTGTACTTGTTACAGATAAAGTAGGTTATAAATATTTTTTTCTATAGGCAGAAACCTGAAATCTTCAAGAAACAACTTCATAAAATGAGGTTTTTTTGGGGGATTAACTACCCAATCTCAGCCTGGCCTACAACAGCTAGGGGTGTTAGCAGTTCCTGAACTTGGAAAGACAAATTATCATTTCCTCTAATGGGGATGGTATAGGTGAGTAAAATCAGTGCAGCTGCTGCTGCCTCACTCCCAAATTATTTTATGACTCTCAAATTGATGTGAACAGCAGTACTTGTTTCAAAACCACATCCAGTCATCACTCACAAACCTGTGTGTATCAGCAGTTGCTGGTAGTCTCCTACCTGCCTTCAGCTCTAAGGGTAAATGCTCCACACCCATTATAGCCCAGGACAGCGGCAGCAGGGCAGCAGCTGATCCAGTGACCAGACTGCTTTGGAGAAACACAAAGTTTGGCTTGAAAATCACAAATCTAACCTGGAACTATTCCAAAAATGAACTACACACGACCCTGCCATTCACTTTTCCTAGGGCATGCTCCTCCACACAAATATTGAAGACAGGCCACGAGCAAAAAGGCTTTGTTATCGTTGCTCCTGTTTCAAAATGGAAGATTTCACTTAAAGCTTGTTTTGAATATTGCACATTCAGTGTAAGTTAGTCAAAATCTACAGTATGTCATACTACAGTGCTCAAAGACTTCCCCAGATATTACACAAACCAGCATGAACCAGATTACCCTCATGTGACATAAGTGAATGCACCTTTGCTGACAATCACAAATGCCCCAAGCACAGCTGTATTAATTTCACTTTTCCTCTATTCCATTTAAATTGATTTATAGCTCATCTATGCCCTGTTCAAGGCAAGCCTATCTCCCAAGTGATCATCATATACTGCATGTATATGATGCAGGAATGTTACAATCACTGTGAAAAACCATGGGATGAGAAGCAGGCAGTTGGAATCACTCCCAGTATCTCTAATCCATCAGGTTAGACTCCTGTTTCTCTCCTACTCCCTACAGTCATGCTGATTCCTTCTTCTAACCACATCCCAAACCTGACTGACAGACTTCAATTCTCTGGGGGTTGTGCTCTGATGCTCTGAGGAAAAATTTGACCATAGCAAGATAAGTGGAGAGAAGCAAATTTTTAAAATATCATTTTCACCTTCAAGATTTATCATTTAAAGGTATTTTTCAATAACTCCTGAGACTTTGCCTTAAGAAAAAAAAAAAAAGAATTTAAAAAGGCCACTGAACATCTGGTGGCTTTCTCACCTCAGGGTTTAGAGCAAGTGTTCCTTATCCTAATTAACTTGTTCCTAAAAGAACAAGTTAATTAGGATAAGATGGCATTTTTAGGATTTGGGAATTCTGTTAATCAAGTAAAAATCGAGATGTTATTACTCCCTCATGCATTTTTCATCTTTTCAAGATTATACCTATCCGGCTATTTTCTCCAACTATTCAGAACAGTTCTAAAAAAAGGGCTGAGGCTTCTATTTTCCAACTCCCTCCCATAATAACTGTTAAATTTTGGGAGATGAAAGAGAATAGTTTCAAGGTGCAGAGACATATATTTTCTTTAAAATCACTTAAAACACAAAGACAACCTACCAGCTGAAAGGAATACATAAACGACTGAATTTCTTAGCACTGAAAATCTGCAAAAAAAACCCTCAAAACAACTAGATTGGTAACAGTAAGGCAGAGTGTGCTGGTTTTGGCTGGGGTAGAGTTAACTTTTTTCACAGTGGCAGGTGTGGAGCTGTGTTTTGGATTTGTGGTGAACACAGGGTTGATAATATAGAGATGTTTTTGTTATTGCTAAGCAGAGCTTACGCAGAGCCAAGGTCTTCTCTGCTTTTCACACTCCCCCCTCGCAGGGAAGTTGGAGGTCAATGGGAGGCTGGGAGGAGACACAGCCAGGACAGGTGACCCAAACTGACAAATGGGATAATGCAGACCAAGTGACATCATGCTCAGTATATAAAGTGGGAGGAAGAAGGTGGAAAGTGGGGAACATCTGGAATGGTGGTGTTTGTTGTTTCAAGTTCCTGGTATATGTGATGGTCCCTGCTCTTCTGGAGATGGCTGAACACCTTCCTGCTCATGGGAAGTAGTGAATTAATGTCTTCTTTTGTTTGGCTTCTCTCTGCAGCTTTTGCTTTCCCTATCAAACTGTCTTTATCTCAACCCATGAGTTTTCTAGTTTTCTCCTCCAATTCTTCCCTGATCCTGGTGGGGAGGGAGGGAGTGGGTGGCTGTGTGGGGCTTGGCTGCCAGAGAGGGTGAAACCACAGGAGCTCTGTTTGGTGCCCAGTGTGGAGCTGAAGGGTTTGGGATAACACCAGGTTCATTTGGGATGTACTAGACTGAATTTACAGCTCTTAGTGCTGTTCATCCAGGGATCAGCAGGCTCCTGTTCCTGCCATGGGGCTGATTACCTGATTGTGCATTAGAATCCACTGCTCAGTAGTGGCCACTTCTTGCATTGCCTGCCTGCTGTAGTGCTGTACTGCCTGTCACCTCACTGAATTGTGCCTGGGAAGGTTCTGATAACAGCCATGGGGCAGGGCCTGGGCTGGCAGGTGGCCAGGGCACTGCTGCTGCCCTGCACAGCGTGGATGCAGCCAGCAGGACAGACACTGGTGTGTACAAATGTGTGCTCAGAGCTGCTCCAGACCTGGTGCTGAGGGCAGGTGATTGTTCAAACAGCTCGTATTCCTCTCATATGAGTGGAAATCACAGTGACAGAATACTTTTGCTGCCAATGAGTAAAATTTTGTAACTAACTTCTTTGCTGCAAAAATTAAAGAGTCCAAATCTAGACAGGTCAAAATTTGTTTTAAAACACAACCCTGGGCTGGAATTGTTCATCAGGTATCAAAGCTTGGTGTTGTTTGCTCCTAGCTGTTTACTTGCTTTCCCCTGGAGGATTATCCAGGAGGATGAAGTGGGTGTAGCCATCCCCATGAATATCCTGTGATTGCTCAGGGACAGCACTGGAAGATAACCAGCACAGTTCAGCTATTTATATATCCTGAAAAATATTATTTAATCACTTATTTCCATTTAACTGTAGAGAAAGCCATAGTATTTAACACATTAAAAGAATAATTTTCTCTTATTGTACCTATCTGCATTTACTGCATTATCTTGATCACAAAGACAATTTCCAAAATACAACTTCAAAAAAAAAAAAAAAAGTAAGGTAAATAATCACAGCTGTAACAAAAAAGTATCTCCTAGAAGTAGCAAGACATGTTCATCAGTCAAAGGCTATATTTAATTACTGAGAAGGAAATTACATAAAAGTTAGAGATACCAATTAAGACCAAGACAGGACTGTTTGAGATTCGTATAAACATTTACATCTTTCTGTTCCTTCAGTTTGCAAGAATTACCAATCAAGAAGCTGTGGACTCACGCTCAGATTTCACCAATTGATTAAATGCTTTCAGTATATTCTGATTTGTTTATGTTTGCAAAAGTGTGACTGTGACAACAAATCATGCAGAACTATTTCATTGCTATCATGAAATTCTACATATTTTATGTTTCAGGATATAAATTGATGATCATTAAGTTGAGCTTTTCCTGCTATGTGGTATAAAGTAGTAATAATTGTGCTATAAAAGATGCATTCAGCTACACCCATGACATGGCTTGCAGGAGCCTTGCAAATCCAGTATATTTTCAACAGCACAAAAAAAAGCGTGAGGAAGCAACAAAATCAACTCTATTTTGCCCTCAGAACTTTGATAAGTCTCAGCTGAAAAGAAAGCCACAGGCTGTTCTTCTCTTTATTTCCTATTTTAAAAAGAGAGGGATAGGAAATATTGATAGCAAACCTGAGTCCAGCAGAGTGTTTGTGTTTCCTTTGGAGTCCCTAGCTTGGTCACAGTCAGAGTGAGGATTAAGGACAATGCAGAGCAGTGCTCTGCTGGGATCTAGCAATTCCTGTGTTCCTGCAGTTAATAGCTGCCCCTCAGTCACAGGAGTGCACCTTTTTTGGAACTGACAGGATTCATGAGAATAACCCTGTGTAGTCAAATCATGGGGCCATACAATGGAGTTACTGTAGGCAAACAAAGAGCCACAGTCAGGCAAAAACAGGGGAATGGGAATGCAACCATGGAAGAGAGGAGAGTAAACATAAGGGATGGACTCCTAACACTGTCCACCTTGCCTGCATTCAAAACCAACATGCCAAAATAATGAATATTTGTTTCTCATTGATTTTGTTACAATAGCAAATAAAATCTCATCACAAAAGTTCTGGATAATAGATGGTGCCTTTGCAAATTCTCCTTGCATGGAGCTTCCCTGAGTTTTGAAAGAGGGTTGGACCAGCCCCCATTTCAGCATGGCAGGCACCTACTCAATAAATAAATCATTCTCCCACTAGCAATGAGTTTGCTGCCCCTTCTGAGTGAGTGCTCCCAGGCAGGCAGGGTGCAGCCAGGGCTGAGGAGCTCCCTGTGCAGAGCTATCAGCAGATGGCTCTGCTGGCCAGGCTATCTCAACAGCAGCTGCAGCTCTGCCAGCAGTGGGGCTCAGCCCACAGATACACTCCACTGCCCGACAGCCACAGAAAAAAAGATGCTCAAGATGCCTTACTTATTACTTAATTGCGATTTGAACAGACTTTTAAGTTAAAAAAAACCTGTTAAGTTCCATTATAAAACTTTTCTTCATAGTCGTAAGTTACGCATGCAGCAGCACATGTACAAAGGTGGGAGGTACAGATGTAGCAGCCTAAAAATGCCAACAATTAGGTAAGGGAGAGCACATCCAGAAGGGTCAGGCAGCTAAGGTACACATTTCTTTTGGAAGTCTGCAATGCCAAGACAGGCAAAGACTGCCCCTAATGCAGGCACTACGTATGACATTGTTACTAACTGAATCATAAAAGGGATGTTTACCATCAGTCAACCACAGTTATATAAATTATATGTTCACTGACTGCAGGCCTCTCCAAGTTAATTCCTGGAGAGATCCCAAACGCAAAGGGCTGTCCAACTGCCCCAAAAGCAAGAAATTTGACTTTTTTTTCAGCAGTAGAATTAATGTGCAGAAGATTCCTCATAAATGCTCATAACCCTCAATTTCCTTTCACCTCATGATGGAAACTTCATTTTTCTGGGAAACAGGATCCACTTCTTGAAGTTCAGTGACTCACTTAAGCAATTCTCATTGGTAAACTTGGATGACAAATGCCTTCAGTACTGTCAGGGAAATTAAGATAAGTCAGCTCTCAACTAGCAGAGGACTGAGCCACCAAGATGGGACTACAGCTTCCTACTCCCAGGAGGTGTGACCTCCCTATGGAGTGGGGGTGTCTAAGTTTGATAGAAGCATTGCTTTATAGGCACTATGGTACCTCAGCTGGCCTTGATGGGACCAATTCACGTATCCCTGCACCTACAGCTCAATTTTCCTGATAGCTGGAAGGTTTCCAGCACCCTTGTTGCACCCTTGTACAAGGGAGTAATGACAATAATCAATCTGCCTCCAAACTCAGCAAGAAGCTAGATAACCCTGGATGTAGATTGATTATTGTCATTACTCCCTTGTAAAGGATGCAACAAAAAGGATAAAGCAGTATTTAAAACTGAATTGAAGACAAAGAGTCCAGTGAAATCATATTAGTACACTTCCAGTAAAGAACCAGCCAGGTACTGATTTCAAAAGGCAAATTTCTGTATTCTGTACCATGCTTTGGGTTCCTGCAGCTATACTGCAACCCCAAGGTTGCGAGCCACATCTCTGGGAAGTCTGAGGAATCCAAGTTTAGGCGAAATGCAAGCAGCATGATGGTGGATGTGTGCCTGGAAATATTACTCTACTTTCACTAATAGAGACATTTTAGTAACACAGGCTTAGAAGACTCAGCTTGTGGTTTAGCCAAAATGACAATATTGCTCCATTTAAAAAGAAGAAGGTTAATGGTATTCCCACACAGAACACATGAAGTATGAGTGCCCAGCATGTTTTAATAGCAATCCATCTACATTAAGTACCATTCCCATTAATACTGCTCCCCTTGTAAAGGAGCACTGAAATAAATGGAAATCCTTAGTCTGAGTTCAGTGAGCCCTAGATTGCAGTCTCAGAGCTATCATTTTTTATACTGGAGGCAACATTTCAGCCCTGTAATGATTCCTCATAAATTTAGACATGGGAGGAACCTCAGCAATACAAAGAAAGAAAATTGATCTGAGATGTACAGAAGTGCTCTACTGCACTTAAATGCCAGGTCCAGATTTCCTCCCCAAGCAGCCAAAATGTGTGCACTTCCTCATTTGATTAAAATTGTCTTTCAAGCTACCTCAAGTTCTGATGAGAAATGCGCTGTGTCACTCTACAATTACATGGTGCCTTTCACAGATTCTTTTTTTTTTTTTTTTTAACTTGATGTCCCAGCTGCCTTTTTAGTTACACACATAGACTGAGAATTTCTGCATTTTCTCTCTATTGGGCAGTGATGCAGGCTACATGAAGTGCACTTCTTCATCCAAGCCTTCTGTCCTCTCCAATTTACCCACAGGGCTAGTCAGACATTCACAGGCCTGAACCAACACCTTGGATGGCTTGAAATCCTCAAGAAGCTTTGTGAAATGGGGAAAAATCTATCAGGAAAAGAACTTTTGTGACAAATTTTGTCTTTCAGACAATGATCACCACATCATCCTTCATTTAGGTGTCAAACTGTAGAACTGATGTTCCCTAAATAAGTAAATAAAGAGCCCACCCATATGAATGTACTGTTTTACAGACAGCAACACCAAGATCAATTAATCTAGCTGCAGAATATGCTCCTTGCCATGCTACTGCACTTGTGAAAATACAGGAATGTACTAATCAGGGGAGTTAGAAATCACCTTAACAGTTCCTGTGACACACTTTTATTGGATTTACATTCACCAGCAAATCCAAGAAAACAATTTGATAATTTTAGCACAAAGCAGACAAAGAAGGATTTGCTAAGCTGCTTAGAGTCTGGCCCTGAAATGTTGGGAAGGTTCAGGTTAATGTCCTTTCCCAGGACAGGCACCACGGACAGGCTACATCAGACATGAACCATGTTTTGAATCTCTGAAGCCATCTTATGAGCAAGAAGGTCTCTCATTCTACAGCAAAATTTAGCATGGGAAATATTTTATCAATCTGACAGAGGGAAGAATCGATATTGTTTCATTACATCATTATTTTAAGAAGATTCTCCTCACTGTTAAGACACAGGTATGTAAGATCTTCAGTAGTGTGAATGGCATAACTGTGTTACATGTACAAATTGAAACAAAGATGAATATAAACTGACTTGCCTTTAGCTATTATTCAAATCACTAAAGTGATGGATAAACACATTCTTTTCTTGGGCTCTTTTGAAATCCAATGCATTTTAACAGCTGTTTAAAAGCATGTAGTGTTTTAACAAAACAATTTGCATAGGCAATTGTCACATGCATTACTCAAGCTGTTGGATCTACTGCTGGAAGGGCTGTGTATTCAGAAATCCAAATGCTCCCTTTAATCCCATATTCCTAGAATGTTATTTTGCATAATAGTCATAGGCAAACAAAAATGTCACTGCAACAGTATTAGTTTAAGCTGGTTTTGTTGGCGTCTTATTTTACTTCACGAATGAAAACTTAATGGAAATTTCAGTAAGTTTCATATGGTAATAATAGATCATTTTGGATGGACTGTACCTCTCTGATTCTCAATCATTATTTTGCTTGCACAGCAGGTAAAAATTTCATTATTTTCTCTGTTCTGCAGTCTAATTATAATCAAATTAATAGTTACTATAGGAGAATTGTTCTTTTTAATCTTTATTACGCATCTGTAGTTTCTTTATTTGCCTTTCTGAGGAGAATGAACCTTTTAGCAGGTGAACTGATGCATTTCTCAGCATATGTATTCAGTCCCATTTGTAGTTGTAAACCAGTGAATTTTATAAATGCATTCAGCCCCAAATAACGATCTGTTATAATCTGGTACAAATTACTATATGTATGTAGTATTTATTAGTAAACTTGATTAATCTTTTTTAACACTGAGAATCTTTTAATTTATGCAACAACATACATTGATATCTAACAGAAGAATATCAACAGTTCTATTGCTTTTCATTAGGGAAAAAACAATAATTTAAGTCATATTAGATTTATATTTACACAGAATGGCTATGCTAAGTCTATGTGACTTCAGAAGACAAAACACATTCCACATGTTAAAACTGACTCTGTGACAGCCTAGACACATTATTGGGCACATTACTGTAGATTAAAAAGAAACTACAGAAGCATAATGTAGTATTTATCATTAAATTTATCATTAAAGATAATTTTACATTCAGATATTTAAATAACAAATGCCCATGTAGGTAATTGGGCATATGAAAATACACTTCTGTATTAACTTCTGTAACAATCTTCACATACTTTCTCTTTTAGCCTTGCCCTTCCTCAGCTCCCACTGGCTCTTCCTAAGAATCAGGGTATTCAGGATTTCAGATGAGAGGATTTCAGCATTTAAATTTCAGATAAGAATTTTCTTGGTACTAATATTATTGCAAGGCATACAGTTGCTCTTACTTTGAATAGAAGCTCAATCAGACATTGTTTAGGACGAAGAGAGCAGACCTTTCAGATGTATTTTTTTAGGTACAGCAGTCTTGCTATCACCACTTATTCAGACAAGTAGCATCACTAGAGCAACAAGCAAAGCAGGCACAGTTGAAGACTATATGAAGAAAACATACAGAGGGAAACACTGTAAGATGAACATACAGAAATGACTAAAGTTAACCCTCATCTGCCATGCATGTCAGCTGTGGGAAATTACAGAAGTTTATTGTGATATTGTCATTATAGCAGCAATAATGTGCTGAAAGACTCCATGCTCACTCCTGCATGACAAATCAATACCACAGGTCAACCATGATTAGCCTAGTCATGATGTGCTTGATGAATATTGATGACAGTTATACAGCTGTGGTATATCAGATGCTTTTAATAGCGATTCATGAATATAAAAATCACTTTATCAACAGTAATCTATTACATTTTAAACAACAAACTACAGACCATTAATACTAAAGGAAAAAAAAAAAAGAAAAATCAGTGGTTACCCTATGTATACCTCTTCATATTGTATGCAAACAGCTAGCACCTTAACCTTTGAGATTCAAAATAAAAACATTAAACCATTAAATATAGGTAGATTTGGAGGAAAATTTATCTGAGCCTCCCCAGTTATTATTATAGTAAGGTTCATAGTAATATTTCCACCTAATTTGTAAATTGTGTGACACAGCTGTGAGTTTTTGACCAAGCCAGCCTCTGGCAGAAGGCAACATGGCAGAGGAGGGGCTGTCTTTAACTTGTCCTCTCTTTCACAAAGCACTGTGCCAGAAAAGACAGATTTAAGACAACACCTCCTTGTGCCTATCAATGAGGTACACTGAGCACAGAATCCTCTCTCTCCCTCTCTCCCTCCCCAAAAGTGTTCCCATCAATAAACCTTCATAATTCTCCATGGGTAAGAAATAAACACCAACCCCCCCACCACCACCCCCAAACAAATATCTGTCACAAATGGCTGAGCCAATATGGTCCTATAGATATGGTGACATCCAACCCTAGAGATTTGTAAACAAACTGCTCTCCCAGCTTGGAAAAGTTGTCCATATAGAGGAGAGCAGGAAGAACTCATGGAACAATGGCATTTGCCATAGCTTAGTTTGGCCTTTAAGACAGAAGAGCTATGCCTTCAGAAAAAACTGCTGGTCAGGAAAAAAACTAAGGAATTTAGTGAAGAAAATTAGTTTGCTGTTTCTCAATTTCAAGTGATATTTTGACATTTCAGGGTGAAAAAGGACCTTGGTGCTTCTGACTTTTCCTCGGTGTCCATGAGAAGCAGTGCCCGAGGCACCACAGCAGCAGTGAATCCTCCTCTATGGAATGGCACTTGGAGGTCAGTACCTGCTCTGTCCTAAAGATTTACCTCCTTCTAGTAAAACATGCAAATAAAGTGGTCATTTCTGCTCTTCTTACTGTTGAATAATCTGGTCACAGGAGTAAATGCCCTAGTTTAATGAAAACACAGTTAAAATTTTTACAGCTATATTCAACTATTTAAAGCTGGAATTGGATGAGTTCAGCAGTTCACAGATGTCTTATATTCAGGTCTAGAACTAAAGTAATGATTTCTTTTCTTCTGTAAAACTGAGCTTCACCCAATAATATTCTAACTCAAGTTAAAAGAAAACACACTCAGCTTAGTACAACTTAGGGGGAAAAAAAAATCACACTTTTTGATGACACAATGAACTAACCTATCTTTTATCTTTCTTTTTTTTCTAACAATTTTATACAAAGATAAGCTCTAGGAAATTACTGGACTACATTAATAAAATCTGTCTTTCATATACCTTCTGACTGGCAGCAGCCATTTTTGGAACTGTGTGTCAATCTGATATACTTCAAGGATTTTCGATCTTCTCTTTGGATTTAAAATAACTTCAGATGAAATCAGAATGAATTACATTTCTATTATAAATTTTCTTCATGTTTGAATACTGCCAAGAATGCAATTTGAATAAATCTATCCTAGTTTAAAACCTGCTTCTGCTGACTTTCCCCAGTTTCATACTCCAGAAGCAGCTACAGTAAACAGGAATATATTTTATAATATTATATATATTTTATATAACCAAGAGGAATATATTTTGGTTTTTAATTAGTTTGATTTATATAAAGCATAATTTGACACTTAAAAAGTTACTAGTTTTAGAAGACAAGATGATTACAATATATTTATAAGGTGAACTAACCATGATGTGTGGATTTTCTGTACTGGGATTTTTTGGGCTGCTGCTGTTTTTTTGTGGGGGGTTTTTTGTTTTATGGGGTTTTTTTTTACTTTGCTTAATTAGGAAGTTGATATCACTACTTCAGAAACATGTTGTATTGCTCTGTTTAAAGTATCTTCTCAGAGATGGATTTTATAGCTACACAACACATTTTTCTCTCCCTCTAGAAATGATTCAAAGTATATGCATAAAAAATTACCCTTCTTAATAGAACTTGCTAGTAATGACCTTCATATTTTCCAAAAAGCAGTAAAGTCATTCCACTGCACTGACTATAGCACAAATGTTACTTTTAAATGAAGCCCTGCTAAAAATAAACCAGACATTGATTTCCAAAAGGTTGTAATAGCAGTGTAGCACAATGAGACTTTTCTGATGGCAACATCCACACATGCCCTATTGCTGGAAGCAAATATCACAAGCTGCTCATGGCAGATTTTTAATTAACATGTTTTACCTCCTCCAAACAGAGAGGATGGTGTAAATCAGAGCACCCTCTCTGACTTAGAGGGAGTACTGCCAACATATTTCAGCTGAGGATCTGTCCCCCAGACCTGCATGTTGCACTCTGGGTTTAATAAAAGTGTTGTGTGCCTTAGCAAGCAGATCTAATCACACAGTCTGTCTAATTTGGCTCCACAGAGGCCTGGTTTCCTTAATGCACAATGGGTATACATGAATGGTTCCATTTATATACTAATGAACCGTAATAATGTGGAGCTATACATGCCCAAGAAGAACAGACCTACCAATGTAATCCAGAGCCTAACTTTCTAAGATATTTTATTTCACTGAAGTCAATGAAGTCAATACCCGGTGGCCAAGAACTCAAGCTTTACATCTGGACAAAGAAGAACACATAAAGCAGCACAGGCTCGCACCTGTGCAGCCATTTGCCCATTTCCTTATGGCCATCCCTGTCCCTCTCAGACAGTCATTTCCCAGGAAGGACATTTACCAGCTCTGTGAAACCAGCACCTCACACGCTAAGTCCTCAAAGTCCCTGCGTGAAGCAATTAATCTATAATGAAACCTTGCACACCAACCTATAGCTTTCACCACATGCCCTCCCAGTTCTGCACCCTGCATGTGTGGTCAAGGAGCATTTATAGGCAGAAGGAGGGAACTCTTTCTTCATCACCAAATCTCCTTGAACACAGAAACTGACTCAGAGAAGACTGTTGCCAGCCTGCCAGATAAGCAGAGTTGTTCTTTTGAAGCCCTTGTATCAGGCAGACCAGAAGGTAATGAAAGCAAAGTAACAGGCCTTCTGAAGTGATTGAACTTCCAAAGTTTCATAGAAGTCTTTAGTACATGGTTTCTGTTTCAGAGAAAAGTTTGACAGTGTTTGCAACAAGGAGACTCTGTCTTAAGCCTTGCAAGTCCGTCATGTTGTCCTGTCATTCTCTGTAACCTCTAGTTCGGCAGAGGAAGAAGTGTTGCACATACTGTAGAGGCACTGCAGACTGTAAAATCTGGCCATGTCTAGACAACTGTTTTGCCAGAAAAAGTGCAGTGGGTGCTTGCTGATGTCACAATGTCGGCAAAATTTTTCCTGGACATATAAATACATGAGGAAAGGAGGGTACTTATCAGAGATGTACTTTACTTAGTGCAGCCTCATCCATTCATTAGGATTCTCTCAGCTCAAGTGGGGTTTCATTTGTGTAAATTCAGCTTCTGTCATTTGCTAGTGAGATGAAAGTAATCCTGTGAGAATTAGCCCTCCAAAAGCCCAGGCAAATTAACTAGCATCTTTGCCTTTGTTTTTCCTGTTTAATAGGGAATGTGGGAGTGGGGGGAGGGCATGTGTGTGTGTGTGTGTGTGTTAAAAATAGATGACTAAAATACTTAGATGCTTGTTAAGGAGTGGAATTCAGTTTAACATGTCCTGCAGGGCTGTAACATTAGCATGTCTAATGAGATGGGCACAACACGAAACTCTAATGAAATCCTATAAAATGGATCTGGAGACAGGTACATAAACATCCATGGCTAATGAAGCTACATTTATGCTGGCATTTTTGTTTTCCTATGCACTCATCATATTTAGCCTTATGTTGTGAAGCAATCTGGGAATACGTGAACTGGACTAACAGAAGATGTGCTCCAGATGTGCACATAAAGTGCTCTAATTGATAGCAAGCAGGCAATGGAACAAATTAGAACAAAATCTAAATTAAACCCCAGATATACATAAAATATGGATTTTGAGTCCTCTGGGACAACTGTTTCGCTTTACAGTCTATTCCTATTTTTTCCTTTCTATTTGCCACTATTACATGAGCTCTGCCCAGGTACTCCAAAAATATACTCTAACAAGGGACACAAAATGTGTCAAACCTTGTTCCTGGTGAAAGCAAAGGATTATACTATTATCTAGTCTGATGTTAAAATCTGAAATCAACAATTATTTAGGTGTAGAGGCATTACTCAACACACGTCATTCATACCCATTAAATATCATTGACAAACAATATTTACCCAACTGAAAAGCAGTGTTATTGTTTTGAATAAAACACCAACAGTCTGGCTAGGAAATTGGACTGCCTAAGAGACTAACTAAAAACTCCATTCTCACTAATTTTCAGCTACACTAATAACATTAAAGTAATATCTTCTGGCTCCATCCTTATTTACCCAATTTAATATATTTACCCTACTCTTTCTGACACTTTTAGTGGGAGCTGGTACCTACCTTCTTCAGCTTTCTGTGCACTATTGCTGATGACTAAAACTAGGTGACAACCCATTAAACAAGTTCATCTCCTGCTCTCAGTGTTACACATTCCAAACCAACACAACAGAGTCAAGGAGTTGAGAGAGGAAACTTCTTGGAACTCAGAGCTCAGGTCTAGCACTGCCACTGTAAGCACTTCCCACCACTGCAGGATGACAGGAGGTGATCACAACAGTGCTGGGTCACATTACATCGGTTTCATCTATATTCATCTACGAAGCCAACCTGAACAGAGAGAGGCTTGGACTAAACTAAAGGCAGTTCTTGCCCAAGCACCCCAATCAGCACCTGAAATAACATTGTTCTGGACACATCTGCATAGCACATTTTGGCATTTACAATATGTGATTTCAGACTTGCACAGAAAGTAGCCAAGCAGTCCTCAAGATCTAGGACATCTGCCTACAACTTCCAGAGTCTTCTATAAAGGAGAACCAAAATCCTTGGAAACAATTTTCTGCTGTAGTAATTAATTAACACCCTGAGACATGCAGCTCTCTTCTTTCACTGAATATTTGCACAAAAACACTAGCAATGCTACCTGTACTAAATAATTACCACACTTCTATAGGCCAGGACCTTGCTAAATTTAAGTTGTCAATAATTGTGCTTCAGGAAGCAGTTTGGACAGACAAGGCTTTTCTGAAAGAATTTACAGGAGTGAAAACTTGTACATGGCCTCTTAAAAGATTTTCTGAGACTTTTTTATTTATTTTATTTTAAAGAGTTCATAAATAGCTAAAATAAATAAAAAGGGGGGAAAAATAAAAAAAAACTTGGATTCCTGTAACTACTGTTTCTGCCTTTACTCCTTTCAGACTGCTGCACTCTAACAACCTTCCATTCTGACTTTTTCTACTTTAGGCCTTAAACTTGCACCAAGCTCCCACTGGAGTCCTGTGGAAGACTGTGTGGTTGCTCACACATGAAAGGTTGTGCAACAGCACCTTGTGGTGAGACAGTGACTTGTTCTGTGTGTGCACCATGCCCAGCACAACCAGGCCCTGACACCACACGGCTCCTTGGCACGGGAGCTGTACAGAGACCAGACTGAACAGAACTCCACGAGGTGAGGGTGAAGCGATGCTGTCGTACGGGCAGTGGCGGCAACCACAGAGGTAACACCAACACCAAGGGGGTGGAGAGAGAACCGGGATTACCTGCTGGGCCTGCTGCAGCAGCTCCATCCTCTCGTGCAAGATCTGGCTGTCAAACTCACGGCTCTGCCTCAGGATCTGCCGCCGCACCTTCTCCACCGCCGCCCGCAAATCCTCCCGCTGCGCTTCCGTCAGCGACTCGCTCGCCCGCCTGCCTGGGTCCTGCTGCAGGGCATTATACAGCGTGGCTTCCAGCTCCTGGATTTTCTAATGCAACCCAAATCACACACAGACAGGCTGACGTTTGAATCCAGCAAGCAAACGACCCACCAAGAGCTAGAGGAGAAGGCTAGCAAGCGGAGGCCGAGGCGGGAGGGCAGGATGGACACAGACAAGTAGACAGAAAGCAGCAAGCGTGAGCAGTGAGGAGCATTCCACACAGAGTGCACGCAGCCTCCTGGCACGGGTTGACACCTGGGAGATGGGTCCTGTTCTAGCAAATCATTGGTTCTTCTACTTAAGAAAGATTCAGAAGATAGGTCTGCATTCAGTACCTGATAAAACTCCAAATCCTGATGATGAACATTAGAAATTTAACTGAAACTAACAGATTTCCTTCAACTGCAGCTGAATTGTTAAGCCATCCTATAAAATAAAAAGACCACAGGAAAATCTGTGAACAGAAATCTCACTCTACCTCTCTGTTGTCCTAGTGACCTGATAGCCATGGCTCACAGTCTATGTCACTGGCTTAGCTCCAAGTTGCCATAAGCAATGAAGGAAGGAACACTTGTATACACTAATCCCTCACCCATCTCTTGCTGTCTGCCAGATTCCTAACATGATTCTCATGCACTGACCAAAACTGCAGTACTTTGCAAAGCGCACAACACAGGAGAACTTCAGATTCATGTGGAGAATTGTACTCCCAAGAGGAAAGGAAGGAATCCTGGCAGTGTTTCCTTGATTACTGGGGTTAGCATGATCCTATCAAAACCCAACATCCAGACTAATAATATTTGGATCAAGAGCATCTGACCACATCCCTTTGGCCCTCATAACACCTTTGTGAGGTAGGTAATTCCATCCATATTAGTGATGCATAAACAGCTGCACAGAGAGGTTAAATGGCTTGCCCAAGGTCACAGTGCTAGAAATAGTGCCTGCTTGCTTTTATCTCTGTTATCTGCTCTGAGCACTAGATCTTGCTTCTTCTCTGAAAACATTTTCCACATAAGAAACATTTACAGTGTATAAATAGTGCTTCAGGACATATTTTGATTTCCAAAGTCTCACTATTAGCAATGTTGCATGTGTAGTTTTACCAATTCCTGGATAATTCCTGATTGTTGTTTAGCCTGAGAAAAGGCAAGGTTGCAGCTTCCCTTTTGAAAATGAGGAAGGGTAAGGTTGGATAGGATCGCACAGGAAGGAATCGCATAGGAAGAACAGGCATTCCTGATTTAGGATAGGTTAGCAGCAGTAATACTTACAAATGCTTCAGGAAAAGAAATACTGGAAAAGTTCTTAAGTAATTTCTGGTGTATTTTATCAGTCATGGGGTTTTTTTCATACATAAACCAGCTTCCAGATGTACCAACAAGATGTTTGTATATCATAGAATAAAAAATGCAATGCAAAAATGTTACACTTGTAAGTACTATAATCCATTTCCTAAACTTTTGTTTAAGAAATAGTAGATTTCTAGTCTGGCAGGAAAAAAAAAAAGATATAAAGTAAAAAAAAGTCCTTTTTATAATTAAAAGAAAAAAAAACAAAAAAAAACAAAAAAAACCCAACAAACAAACCCTACATTTTATCAGATCTGTTCAAACAAAAAATTTAATGACTCTTCTTTTCCTACCATGTATGCCTGGTCCAGAGCTTGCTTCCTGTAGTCGAGTTCTTCCTCTAAATAACCCTTCTGTTTACTGAACAGGTCCTGAGCAATAATAAAAACAAGGGAGTGTTTGTTCTTCATCCTACTTCATGAAGAATCATAAATGCCATCATTTTTATGCAAGCTTTCCACTTGAAAGCAAAAGAAAACCCATAGCAAATGACCACGTTCATCCTAAGATCTGGAATATCAAATTTATGATATTAGCACTTCAAATCTGTGTATCATATTAACAAGCTGTACCTAGAAAGCATTGACCTCTACACCAGTGTACAACCTGCCTGGACCTGAGAGAAGGGCAGCAAAAGGTGAGGGGGGGGATGTACATGCATGTGGTCCAATAGCTGTACCTTACACAGGGCCAAGGGAGGGAAAAGAGAAACACAAGAGAGGGCACTTTACGAAAATATCCCATGGAATTATTACCCTTAAGGAAATCATGGGGCAAGCCCTAATTGCTGTTGTCTAATGTGTTCTTCTAGGGAGGAAATGCGAGCGTGCAGGGCCACAGCTGCATTCTGCAGCACCGTCCCGTGACCTGTCACTGAAGCTGAAGTAACATCTCGGTCCTCAGCTTGTACAGGCAGGAGGCCAAATTGAAACAGGTGAAGTGATGCCCAGAGAGGTTGAGTGAGTAGCTGAAGAGCTGAAGAAGTTTTCAAGATACCTATGATTTACAGGGATTGTTTACTTTTGTTCTTAAAAATCAAACTCCTCAACTTTCACAGCTATTATATATAAGCCCCACAGACTGGGGTTGCAGTGGAACTCAGTATCCAAAACATGATGTTTCAAGCAAGTTGTGGACATTCAAATGGTTGCCTTTAGAGTGTTTTGAATCATAGAATCATAGAATGGTTTGGGTTGGAAGGGACCTCAAAGATAATTTTGATCCAACCCCCCTGCCATGGGCAGGGACACCTTCCCCTAGACCAGGTTTCATGATAGTAAGTAGAACACTAAAGAGTTACATAATTTTATTAGCTTTTCTTTCAAAGCAGGTTTTCACACTCAAAAGAATTAGTAGTAGAATAAAAAGCAGAAAAGCCATTTGACTGAATTTAATATTTTCTATCATTCTTTTTTCTAATCAACAAACTTCTGCATTTCCTCCACATATAGAATAAATGCCGAATTAAATACATATGGCTCTTAAGATCACTAATTGCAGCTTTTATTAATAATAAAAATTTAAAATATTGTTGCTCTGATTAGTTTTACTGGATATGAGATTGCCTCAAAGTCACTTACTTGGCCAAATTTTGCTATCAGACATATATGTAGACTTCTGACAACTCTTCTGTCAGTTGCCAGTGTAGAACTGGTGACAGTAGCAACATAAGACCAGTATTAGGGGATTCAGAGGAACAAGGTGCTATTAGTTCTCTGTATAAGAAGTATATATTCACTATTAATTTATTTTGTAAACTTGGAGTTCTTTTAATTACCTATTAATTAATATTCAAGGCAAACCCAAAGTTTAACTCAGACCTTGGTCTTGGGGCTGGAATTTGGTTGGGAACAGATGGCCATCTATTGCCATGGTAGCCATTTTAGAATCTTCTGCTCCAGCATATTCTAAATATGCTCCTGGCCTCCAACAAGTCCTGTAGGACATATTTTTCAGCCCTTTGTGGGCATCTCCAGAACTCTGAGTTCAGAACTCTGGACAATGTGATACTGTATTAGACACCACGTTTATGCAACTGAATGCCACCATGGCTACCCAGGTGGCTCATTTTCTGACATGGGTGAATTACAGCAACTGCAAGGCTGTTGTACAGGGTGAAACTCCAGCATGCACTGGGAGTGCACAGCAAAGGACAGGCCTGGTCCTGACTGTCTTACAAGTGTCTGACACCACAGAGGTAGATTCACTAGTCTGAGATTATAAAATGGGTCAGAGCTTCCACCAGGCCCCAGAATAGCAATGCAGCTGCTCTGATCATGTTACTTCTCAAAAGGGATAGCAAAGGCTGCCCACAGAAAGCAAGAGGGAAAGAAACAATAATAGGACCTCAAACCCTTAACAGGGTTTCAAGGACAACTACACCAGTGCTCAGTCCTTCTAAAAGTATCATGCTAGAATATAATTTCTCCACTCATTGATTCAATCATTAGGGATGCAGATGCTCAGATTGCTGAGCTAAACAAAGAGATGCAAGGGCTTTCCATGGTAAGACTTGAAAACATCACAGATAATAAGGGGAAAGATAATATATCAAGTTATAAACCCCCTATTTTTTCAATTTTTCTTTACAAAAGACTCTAGTATTTGTGGCCACTTTCCTTTCCTCAAGCCTTTGTATTTTTCCATAACAAGACTTAAAAATAAAGAAATACTAAATGTGGAAACTATATTATCTGTGTTAAAGTACAGTCAGTATGACAGGTTACATTCAACAGAGAACACAGTCTCAGCACTTATATTTTTGTTTGTGGCTCAAACACACACTTCTTCAGTGGCCCTGGGCAAATCACTTAACCTCCCTGTCTCATTGTCCCATTCTTTAGGATGAATGCAATGCTGCTTATTTATTTACCTGTAAAAGGTGTGGTGAGGATTAATCAGAGTTTGGAACACCATTTGAAGATGTGAAGCACAGCATGCATGGTAAACCAATAAAGCCAAACACTCATTCTAAAACTGTTCAACATATGGAAAAATAAGGTCAGTTTGTTCTTCAAGACAGAACTGCTTTTTGAGAAAACATTCTGTCTTTAGGCATGAAGGCTGTGGGGCAAGAAAGGTCATCTGGAGTAAGAGGTCTTGACAGTTTGTCCAGAAGCCGAGAACCAGAGAGCAAAGAAATACCCTTGCCAATTCTACTAGTGTGACCCCAACATTAAAATGATGATGCTGCCGCCTGACAAATTAATATACAAAGAAAGCACAGAGACAGTTTCACACTGTTTGATTAATGTGCTCTCCAGTTATGCCTTTGTGCCCTAATTCATATATATCTTTGCTATTTTTGTTCTATAAAGATTTGGAAGTTCTGTCTCACCCCAAAGAATATAAGCAACAGATTGTTCTAGAAACCACTTGCCTATTTTACCATGAAGCCGTTTCTGTCAAGCAGAGAAAGGCAGCAAACCTGCCTGGGATGAAATATATGCACAATCCCTTGATGTGAGTTTTAGCTAAATGAATTTTTAGCTTTTGTTTCTTACCTTCTCATTCTCCAGGTCTAACATCTTCTGTGTCAGTGCAGCTTCTGTCCCCTCTATCTGCTTCAACCACTACAGCAGTGTGAAGAGAAAAAATAGAAAATTAATAGAGATTTTGAAAAAGGTTCTACCAAACATTTTTCAAGTTTGTTGCCAGCACTTCCAGACATATATGCCTCCCATGCTATGTATTTACTCTGGAGAAAAACATGAATAAACAGGTTGTGAGAGCACAGGCAGAATGGAGGACTGCAGAGACACACTAAAGACTTAACAACTGGAGGTTGCTTTCCAACAGAAAATTAAATTGGGTTTCTCCCTGTAAAGTTCAAGAAACAAAACAGACTTGGATCAAGAAGGCAAAATCAACCTGAATGTTTCTTACTCAAATGCTTGTTGGCCTGATTTGTGAAACCATCATCTCACTTCAGGCCTCCAGTCCGTCATTTTTCCAGAGGGCAATTTAAACAAAAGTCAAGGTGAGAAACTCAACACTTAATTCTGCACAGTTTGCTGCACTCTTTGTGGGAAAAGGCTCACTTGTAAAACATTGGTCATGTAGAGGGAAAAATAAAACAGACAGACAGACAGATGGAAGCTCTTGTAGTTGCTACTGTGAATCCCTTACCATTGTGGTGACATTCAAAATAATCAGAATGAAGAACAGCAATTGCATTCCAGAGGTAAAAATTACACATTGTAATAGCTAAATGCTTGGATACAAGGCTCTTGGTCAATTACTAACTGTCATCAGGATTATGTTAATATTTCCATTTAAGTTTATTGGAATGGATGGGAATGGTCAGTTCTGAATTATTTAATTTCATTTCCCCACTAGTCTTCAATAAGGACCCATGACTAACTTACAGAGAGCAGATTTGCCACTGATAATTATTGCTCCTCAACTGCCTTGTTTACTAACACGGGACTACTCATATCTGCTTTAAGTCTTTTGGTAACCTTTGCACATCAACTCCTTTAATTTAGTGTTTTGGTGAATTCATTAGGCCTCAGACTCAAATAATGACATATTAGTTTTTTTCCCCAAGATTTACATAAGAAATTTCAAACATAAGTTTACAACTTATGAAATGTGAATTCATTGCTTCATTTTGAACCTTCCACTATTTAAGAGACTGATGGAAAAATGGAAATTTGTTTTATCTGTTTAGCAGGTCATCTTCCTACAGGAAAAAAAATTAACAGGAACACCATATTCCCCAGAGATTCTATTTTCACCATGTTTGTTTTCTTCATTTTGAAGGTGACAAGCTGAAAATATTCCTAAGGAAAGCCTCACCATGGATATTTGAGGATCCTGGACCTTTCAAACCAGTGGAAATGGAAAATCCTGAGCATCTCTCACAGCTACCCTCAATCAAGTGAAGGGCTATTTGCAAAAATTAGAGGTCTAATTTTTTTTAAGGTATGCAAATGATATGCAAAACTGAATGTTGATTCTGAACGTTCTATGCCTTTCACAAACCAAGGGGCACAGGAGACACAAAGTATTTTTGGGAGTCTGTATCTTAGCCTTTTATAGTGGGGTTCTTCTCCTTTTATTTTTTGGTTGTGAAGTGCTAAAATTCCTTCTCTTTTAATGCCACAGCCCAGTGAAAAAACATAGGGATTTTAGCCCTCTTCCCCATTTTTATTTTGCTTATAGCAATTATTCATTTAAATTAATGATTATTAAATTACCTAATGTAGATTATTTACTTTATGGCATTTAGATAAGTAGATTATCAAAATTATATCAATTAAAGCAATTATTAAAACTGCTCAAATTTTAATTTAAAATATCTGATTCTGAATTTCAACAATACATCAGGAAAGATTTAATGGAAACATATGAAAAGGATGCACATAGCTTCTTCAGAGAAATATACAAGTCTTAGTTTTAGACGTCACCCCTTTCACATACAGGTCATATTCTCTGGAAGTAAAGAACCAGCCATAGAGAAATGAGTGACCTGATTGATTACTTATCTTGTGCAAACTACTTTTTCTCTATGTCCACTGATTTACAGAGGAAAGGACCACTGACTACTGTGAGCTTTTTCAGTCATCCACAGAAAGAAATGAGCCCAAAAGGACCACGGGCACCTTACAACTGCTCCCAGAGCACTGAGGACACCAGCACTCCTGGGAATGGAGTCTCTTGTTAACACAAGTGGATTTTTAGTACTTTATGCTAAGGGAATATCTCCAAAACATGTTTTTATTTTTAAACTGGGTTTCTTTCTTAAGTTTGGCTTTATCTCAAGACATCACAATCCCAACATTCATGTAAGGATGAATACATGCTCCAATCCAGATGACCTGAACAGAAAAGCCATGCTTCCCTGGCAATGTTATGAGGTATCTTAGAAGACACAGCATTTTTTAGCAGAGAAAAATATTTACTGAATTCTACCTTTTCACAGAGGGAAAGCACAGTCCCAGCTTGGATTATTGCAACCTGCTCTTCATTTCTCAAATTCTAAAATACAAAAAGATGCATTTTAAATTGGATTAAAAATTCATCCTTTAACACCAGCAGTAAGTTTTAACCATACTTCAAAAAGTAAATCAGTTATAACATTTAGGATTATAGACATGACCAAAAGGATCCCATGACTGAAAGTACTGAAAATTAAACCAAGGGTGCTTAGTTTCACTCTATTTCAGCACACCAGCCCCACAACATTTTTTCAACAGATCATTCAACAAAAATTAAGTGGTTTCAGTCAGGGATTTTGCAATTTTTTTCCCGTTTTTGCCAGTTCACTGGACTAAGCCTTGCAGCAAGTGAATCTGACCTTCATGTACTTCAGACTTCCAATTAAAGAAAACAATGCAAAGAGTAAGTGCCATAGAAACCTCCACAGGACTTGCAACATAACATGCAAATCTAGAACTTAAAACTAGTATTAAAAATACCTCAATCTGTTAAATCTAGCTATAAACTGGACTCAGCTCCCTGGATGTTTGTGCCCCAAATGAGATTTTATACTGTATTTAGCAATAAAGAGGAAAAAGGGGAGAAAGTTTTCCTTGCCTTCTCCAAGAAAAATCCACTCCTGGCAGTGACAGCCTTCACAGCAGAATGTGCTACTATTACTACTCAAGAGGGATAATTCACAACTTGGTCTGGCTTTGACTTGTTTTGCATCTTTTCACTTTGCCTGTTACAGTGCCTGTTTTCTGTATTATTTGGCCAAGACCAAATCCTACCTTAAAAAAATACTCCTTTCGCTACCATCATTTTAACTAAAAATTTTCATGTTGTAAAAGCCATTCCTAAGCATTTATGTTCTTCATACAAACACAGACATAAAAAAATCACCCTGTGCACTGTCTTGGATGTTAGTATCTGCTGTGGAAAACAAATGCTTTAAATTAACCATGAAACTTGAGATACATGTAAAAGTAAAAAATGTTACCCCATTATCTCCAAGAATATCTAGCTTCTTCATAAGTTCAGATATATTCACGTCCTGAAAAAGATGTTTGACACTTATTTTTTATGAAGTAGGTCAGAAACAGTTTTTATATGCTATATTTTATGTACCCTTTATTCTTTTCTGTGTGTGAAAAGACTTCAAATGTAAATAAGTGAAACATAGTTTTGCATCACAATTACAAAAGTAATTACTGGTACTTTAAGACAAAACCAAAACTCACTTTGAATTATAACAAGCAACCTGAATGTCTGCGCATGAGGGCAGAATGTTCCTGTATCGTTCACACTTACCATCCTGCTAATGTGTGTAGAGGAAAGATCAAAACTGATAAAGAGGTTTAAAAGATGTAAAGAGAAAGGGCTTAAAAGACTTTTTTTTGTTTGTTTGTATCAAGTGGAACATCAACCACATCAAGCTACAGAAGTTACAAGGACAGAGAGTATGAACAAGTAATTGCTAAGAACTTGCTTGGTGGTTTGCTTTTTATTTTCTTTGTTAAACAAAACCATGGAGTTTCAAATCAGCCTTACAGTGGCAGAAGGGAATGTGCACAGTGGGCTGAACATCCTCCTCCAAACAGCTTATCAGCTCATAATCATCTTTCTGATTAGAAAGCCACATTTCTCTGCCACTCAGCTCTCAGATAATGAACTTAACAACCCATCCTTATTAAGGCTCAGCCACTGAAATAAAGAAAACCACTCCTCTGATTCAGAAAAGAGAGGAAAAATTCACAGAATCACATAATCATAGAATGTGCTGAGCTGGAAGAGATGTATCAGGATCACTGAGTACAACTCCTGGCTCCACACATCATCATACCCAGGAGTCACACCATGTGCCTGAGAGCATTGTCCAAACACTTTTTCCACTCTGTCAGGCTGGTGCTGTGACCACTTCTCTGGGGAGCTGTTCCAGTGCCCAACCACCCCAGGGTGAAGAACCTTTCCCTGATAAAATTCACATGATGTCTGTATTTAACATTGTGCCAGGATCCATTCCTAGGCCCCAGAACGCTATTTAAAGTCTAAAAAGTTGTTGGAAAGGGTCATGGAACTGTTTAACCAGACGTAATCACATTCTCCTGAACTATCCCAGGTTTGGTCTGGAAGTTAACATGGACCAGGGATCATTTCCACTGACAGCCTGCATTCAGCCATGCTGTTTGAAGGCAGGAAGCCTTGAGAGCATGGGAATAGCCCAGTCCATGTTAGTCCAAAATGCTTAATACACATACATAAAGCAAAAGAGCCTAAAAAAAATGTTAAATGCTGCCACCCTCAAGTTCTACTCATATTCAGCACTTAGAAAAGGCCAGCATGCCACAGGGCCATGTGCAGTTTTCAAGTTTTTCTATCTTCAGTCATCCCCTCCATCTCTTCCCAAAAACTTCAGGGGTGTTCCCAAATGCTACATGAGCTATTTAACTGTGCACATCACTAACTCTGGAATGCTGCAGATCCTGATACACTTGTGTTTTGAAGGATGTTAAAAACAAAACTATTGATTACAATCAGCATTGACAAGTCTGAACAGGAACTTCTTTAGTCAATGAGTTACACTAGTGAAGAATGGAATTTACTTGCATCTATTGAGCCAGAAATAATTATTCTAATAATTTATTTCCATCTGATGCAGAGGAGGAATAAGAAACCAAATCAGATTTTGCATCATTCTGTAATCTACATTGCTACTGATGGCTAATAATTTTTAAAAGTACTGAGGTAAAAAGGTCAACTATTTCAGTCTGCCCATTTTAGGTGACTGCCCCACCTTCCAGGTAAGCAAATTGAAAGGCAGATTGAAAAGAATGCACCTGTTAAAGCATATCACAGATGACAATGGAAAAAAGGGATTATGGATTCTGGTACACTGCTACAGCCTACATGCAGATTAGAACAACAGGTAAGCTAAAAGTGGGTCTGGCTCTATTTGTAGGTGATATGCTAACTGATGACTCTTGGTGGGCTTTGGGAGATGAGAATCCAACCAAATCTGTAGGTGAGAAGCAGATTTTAACTCTTTTCTCTCAGACTACTCAACTTCCTAAAAATATGCAGGGACAATTTCTGTTTATTTCCTCTAGAGATCATGATGTGCTCATTAAAGCACTGAACAGCAACAAGCCTCCTGTAAGAGGACTTGTAAACACAACTAAAAATTCAACCATAAATCACTAGTGAGCAACACTGAGATTGTGCTTTAGTTACTTGTAGAAAAGTTACCCAGCCCTGTTGTGTAACATTATTGACAACACAAATCTGAATTCAATCTTAAGTGAGCCAGCATGCAAATCAAGTTGCAGAAATAGAATGTTCATGGGGGAACAGGAATGAAAAGAATAATTCTTGCTTCCTTATATCAGAAGGCAATCAAGGGAGATCCTGATGTCTACCTTGATCTTGTTCTAAAAGAGTTCCACCAACTGAATGAGTTCTGGGTCAGGCACCTCATGCTTCAAGGCCCTGGCCTTGGCAAATTACGTAAGCATATTCATTTAACAAATAAAAGCCTTCACTAAACTGGGTGTAAAATAAGGACTGAATGTCGTATTTCTGAACTCAGATGAAGACATTTAATATCATGAACCATGGACTGGAGCAAGCCTGACAAGGAATTACATTAACATCAAGATTCTTCCCTAGACTAAATGTAAATTTTCTTGATTGACCAGCCTTCAGTTTCACTGAGGAACTCCTGACATAAGCAGATCATATTCTTACAAACTGTTTTCCCAGTTAAAAATATCTTTTCTTACTGAATTTTTTTTCTTTTGCATTTTCTTCCCTGGTAACTGTCAAGAGATTTGTTTGGATATTAGACTGGTCATTCAAGAAAGGTTCAGCCATCCAACTGTTTCTAGTGTTTCTCTGCATATACCTTTATTCCTTCCTGATGGCAGAACAGTTGAAGTGCACTTCCATTGTTTTCAGGGAAGGTGGTTATATGAAGATTAAATGCTGGTGACCTTCGCTCTCTCTCCTGAGGAAAGATTTGTTTAAAAATAACATTTGTGAATATACATTAACATTTATTCCCCACCTTTACAAAACATACTTGTACATCAAAAGGCAGATTCCTACTCTCATTCCAAATCTATTCTATTTCCTCTTACTTCTACCATATTTGAAGAATTTTGGCTAAATACAAATATTGTGTTAGCTGCCAGCTGATTCCATGCACACAGTTTCTGCAAAGCTACGTGACACTCCCAGCTGCAGAACCCTTGCAACACTGGCCCTAATTGACTGAAGCCCTGAAATACTCTGCAGGTTTTTATGTTGATTATAACCTTATTTAATTACTGTTTTCTTTCATGGAACAATAAAAAAATCTAGAAAGAAAAATCTGCAGAAAAAAAAATTAAACTCCATCATGAAATAGTATTATTGAATATTTTCTCACTAGAATTAAACCTGTGTGTTTGGTCCCTGTTTTTTCTACAGTCTACCTTCCTATCACAGCATTTAAAATCCCCATTCACTCCAAAAGCCAAGATATTAGAATATGTTGAAAGGTAGCACTATTCTACAGTTATGATGTTCTTTGTGACAAAAAATTATAAATTATTATCTATCTAAAGATATTTAGTATACCTAAAACTTAACTGGTCCATGTACATGACTTCCATGCCTTTCTTAAAAATACCAACCTATTATTTCTTCAGAAGGCAGATATAACAAACAAGCAACTTTTAGCTAAATAAAACTTGTGCTTGTGAAAAATGACTGGACTGAAGGCTCTGGGCAGCCAAGGCATTGGGTCTTACTCTGAATTCTGTGGCCACAAGAACATGAGCAAGAAACACCAGATTTCATCTCCATGTTACAAGGGGATGTTTTGGCAACATGAGCTTCCTTTTCTCAGAGAGACCACTACTGCAAGCACTTCAGTTCCTATGACCATCCATGTATTACTCCATTTTCTAAATCACAAACGAGTTGCTTTAATTGATATGGCAGGCAGGCTGCATCCATTCACTTAAACCAGTTACAAAGCATGGCAAATCTTGTTCATTAATTAGGTTAAACCTAATTTGAAACTACAGTGTAGAGAGAAAAATCTCTGTAGTCTATATGATTTTCCCCTTCTAAGGTTTTTTAAAAATAATATTTACATCAACAGTCTAATTCTGAAATGGGCTTAAATAATGTCTTAGCTGTTGTAAACGAAAACCAGAACTTTAATTCTTATCCAAATTCAGTTATGATTTTAGATGTTGTAAAAAATTCATCAGTTGCTATTGCATTCATCTCACCTAAACTTCCTTTAATTGATAAATAAATGATTGTGTTTTATACTTTACCTAATTTTCATCTGAAATAACTGTGCTAAAAAGTACTGTCCTGATTACCAGAAGAACTGGTGGTTTTCCAAAAGCATTCCATTGTCACATTGGTGTCTACATGCTTGTCTACTAAAGAAAAAATCTTTTCTTGCAATCACACAAAAATACTTCCATTGTTATTCTGTGAAAGAATTTTTCCAAGCTTTGGCACATGACAAAATCTTACATGACATACTGAGCTGTTTTTGATGTGATTCTTCTATATGAAAAATACATTCATGAAGGATCTGTTGAAGAATATTTGTTCGTTCCTTAAGAAATCTCTTTTGGACAGTTTTACTTCTAAGAACACCCATACTTTAGGAAGCAATTTCTAGTGCAATGGCCAATTGAAATGCTAAATTGTTCTCTATTTTTCTTTACAGTCCTTTCATAAAATATAAAGATATGTATTAGGATGCATATCTATTTTTCTGAACATCTGCTGAAATTCTAGTAACCTAAATTCATAATTTTGAATATAATGGGCTACGACATCAAAACATATGGTTGATAAAGGATGAAAAAAAGATTAAGAAATGTCAGACAAAAAGAAGGTCCACATAACAGGAAGACATGACATTTTCATCTTTATCAGAGAAGTTACACATGCCGAGATTTTTGGTGAAACGTGCTGGGTGATAGAAATGGAGGAGTGACAATGACAGGTTTGTCAGAGAGTTTATTCTAAGCAGTGTTAAGAATGCTGGTGATCTTTGAAACTGAACAATGTGTCATCAGGCAATACAACCATGTGACAACTGTGCATCACACACAGACACTGCAGTGCTAAATTCAACATGAGCCCAGTTTGTGAGGGGATGAGAACCATTGCTTTCAGTTGTCATCACAGGCTACATGTTCAGTGCTAACACAAATAATTTTGCTTATTTCATTTATGCAAAGTATGGCGTTTTTTTGGTACAGGCAACATACTAGTTTAACACACAGAAGTTATATTTCTGCTTTACCACTTTCCTTTGGCATTGCCAGAGGTTTGGGGTTTTTTTTTGTGTTCATTGATTAAAGCCAATTATCTCCAGTCCATGACCACTTTAAACCATGAGAAAATGGATTTAAGGTAAGAGGAATTATTTGGAATCTGCTATCAAAATGTGTTCTTTTTAAGATAAATTTACTTCACATGAATGTTGTCGACATTAAATCCATGAAATTTAAAGCAATTCTACATTGATGTGATGGACATGTCAGATCTTTCGTCAGATAACTGCATGCAAGATGTGAGAAGGTGTGTTAATTTAATCAATGCCAGCCAAGGCTGTAGAATACATACCAAGTGATTTTACATGCAGGAAAGGAGGAGTTATGGAAATGAAACAAATAAAAAAGGCAAAATATTGCAAAACAAAATATTTTATTAGATGAAAACCAAACTATATGCAATTTATATTAGCTATATTACATCTTTATAAACATTAGTGAGCATTCTCTCCAAAACATATTAAGGCAGTGGCATCAATTTCATTATCCCAAGATACAACATTTAAAAAATAGGTACCTAAGTGACTTCCCTTAAACATGCACCAGACATCAGTAATCTTTACAGGAATTTCAGCTTGGGTTCAAACATAATTTCTGCTCCATTTGAGAGTTTGCAACAGAGAGAATCTCTTACTTCAAGCTCTAGCACTCTGAATTCTAACAGCTCATTCTGGTCTTTTGCATCTTGCATCTCATTCTTCAGCTGATGTTCTTCTTGTTCCATTCTGTAAATCTGTGAGACAAACACAACATGGGAACACACTGTAAGCACTAGAAAAGATCCTGCACAGAGTTACAAGCCAGGGGTTTAGACAAAACTGTTCATTATTTCCATTTTTCATTACACATCAGGCTGTGTCATGTAGATAAAAAGTAAGATCATATCAGAAAGTATTTCTGAGAGCTGTCAGCAGAAAATGGTCAATGTTCTCTTAGAGTAATAACCTGGAAGTAGCATAAGTGATATGAATATTGTATCTAAGTAAGTTAAGCAGTAGAAGTTTTCTTTTAAAATACAGCAAATTAAAAACTGAATTACATTAACATTTGGGTAGACTGTTCTCATTGTCTTTGCCTAATTAGACATCTAATTTTTTTACAGTATATGAAAGACAATAAGGGTGTAGTTTTAATGACTACTTTTTAATTTGCCAGAATTTTGCCTGGGGGTACTAACAATGACAAAACAGAAATTCAATACTGGCTATTAATTATGCCAACTAATAGCTTTGGTCTGCTGTCTAGTTTAACTGGGTGATCTTTTTCTTTGTACAAAACTAAATAGAAGTACAGCATCTGTCATAATGCACTTTAACATTTATAGTGCCCATTTAAGTGTACAAGTAAATTAAACCTGTCTGTAGCTTCTTTTAATCATGATATTTTATTTGGTTATCTTACTTGTATTATATTAATATTAAGCTAATAATTAACAAAATCAGTTCTTTGTCTTCCTGAGCTGACTAGCCCTAACTTTCCCACCACTATCAACTAAGAACAATGCAGATGCTCAGCTCCTGAGTATCTCAGACAGTTAATATAATAACCCTCAAATCAATCAGCATTACTTATTGTGTGGAAAAGCTATAAAAATTTTGAAGGGAGCAGGCAATTTTGTTAGTGGTCAGGAACTAATAACCTTTGTGTAACTGTGTGTTTTGTTTGACACTAGAAACCTCAGCCAGCTTGGGCTGTTCTGGTGGCTATCCATGTTATTCCACAATAAAATCAGCTGTGATTTCTGAAGAATATAAAAGCATGTTGGTACTTCAATCAGAGACTTTAAGTTTCTGTTTCTGGTGAGCAATAAAACAACTTCATGCTGATTTTATAGTATTTAGTGCATTCAATTTCTTCTACAATAAAGGGCAGCAATGGTGAAAATATTCCCACATACCTTCTCTAGCAACTCCTGATTTGTTCTAATTAACAGCTGCTTTTCTTCTACCCATTTTGAATCCTGTGAGGAAAATACATGTTTTGTTAAAGAAGACAAATGAATGCCCACACTAATCAGATTTCAGACAAGCACAAAATGGTCACACAGTGAAAAATAAAGCCATCATAAATGTTTCAAGGCTGTACAGCATTTTATACTACAGTGAAAATAAAAGTTCCCTCCTGTAGCAGTCTTTTGTTTCCTAGTATGTTTCAGCTAGCATGTACTTTAAATTCTTTACATGTAGCAATTGTGGGTTACCATAGTTATATGCTTTATGTCATTTTAAAAACATTTATTTACTCAGCTGAACTCAAAACTATTGCTTTCCATTGCAAAGGTTTGGAAACTTTTTTACAAAATCATCCCATTTTATGTAATGCAATACAAATACAAAGGGAGAAAGGGATGAAAATGCTTTTACTACCCCAAATGACCAAAAAGAAGTTCAGCAATATAAAGGTAATCGCCCTCTGCTAAAAAACTGAGAATCTGGCTAATACACAGTTTGTGACAAGAAATTCAAGGCTGTGGAGAAAGGGAAGTGATGCAAGACATTGTATACATTTGGAAACTGTATTTCCAATTAATCACCTGTTCCAAACCACATCTTTCCTTTTAGATTTTCATGGCCTCAAAAGGCCTCATCAAATATCCCTTTAAAGAGCCAAGCTACAAAAACTCATGGCCAGCCATTGCTGGACATTGTTTTAATGGATTATAACAGCAAAATTTGCTCTTGTTTTTCCTAGAGAGAAATCTATTTACATAACCTTGCTCATGCTGCTCTAAAAGGTTTATTAAAACAATATCCAACACTTAATATCCCATACTAACTCTAGATCAAATTATCTTCTTGCTTCAAGGGATGATTTATTTAAAATCTAAATGCCTTTACTAAAGTATTAAGGACAAAAAATTCTTTTTCAGAAAGATATTTGCACACTGAGGTTGCATAAGGAATCAATAAAATCTGGATATCCCAGCCCCTCAAATATCCTTGAAATGTCAATCTAAAATATTATGGTATTATATTGAGTCCAATTAGCATTTTTGAAAACATTTTCTTTTTTCTACTTACTGTCTGCTACAATAATCTCATGTTGTACTGTTCTCTCTACCTTTTTCCACTCATGCAGAAAAATGCATTTCATGTAATAAACAAACTCTTAATGGCTGTGGTGTTATAAGAATAACATACTAAAATGAGTACTGAAAGGCATTACACTTGTCAAGAATTTTTGAGGCAAGTGAAAGAAACGTTGAAAATAAAATCTGGTATGTAGTTTAGTATTTAACTAGCATTTTACTAAGGTCAAGCAATGAAGAGTTGCATGCACAGACATAGGGTGGGCATCCCAAAGCACGGATATGGATATGGATATGGATATGGATATGGATATGGATATGGATATGGATATGGTAAACATACCCACATGGTCAGGTTCAACAGCTATATCAGACTGCAGCTTCAACTGCTTCAGTTCACACAAGTAGAAAAAACAGATCAATCTGCTCTACCAGTAATAAATTTCTGCATCTTTCTTGATGGAGTCCAGCTACACTTTCTGAGGAAACCTGAACTCCAGCAGAATTGTATTTACACACCAGATCACTGAGACAGTGGAGCATTCATCCATCTGGCACATTGCATACTCCAATACTTTTAGATTTATTATTTGCCATTATTAATATGCTTTAAGACTTTCTTTACTTAATATAAAATTTCTTATGCATGCACTTCAATGTACCATGAAGAAATGGATCATTAGTTTTGTGTTGCTTCTGGGGGAATACTGACAGGTCCAGCCAGAAGAGAGATTAACAAAAGTCACTGACAGTTACTTTGAAATTGCACATAAGTTGTTATAAACCAAGCTTCACATAATTTTTGAACAAGAAGTTTCTAATCTCATGCTCTGAAATAGACTTCAGGAAATTTTCAGGAATAATATACTTTTGATTCATTATTTCCTTTACAAACACACTTTAGAGGCTGGCTCCCAGAATGAGCATTCCACAATTATTATTAAATCATCATCACTACCATGACATCTAAATGACAAAGTAGTAATAAAATAATTTTTAAAAAAATCACATAGTGCACAAAGAATTCAGTTTATCATGCAACCATTTATTTTGTTGACTGCAAATACTAACAGGTCAGGAGAACCAAGCAGGTGCTAGAGCTCCCAGGAAGACACTGTGATCCCCTCTGAGGAAAGCTAATGCTCAGTGTACAAATCAGCCCACTGGAAACAACATCATAGT
The DNA here is from genome assembly GCF_017590135.1 of Pyrgilauda ruficollis. NCBI lineage: Eukaryota > Metazoa > Chordata > Aves > Passeriformes > Passeridae > Pyrgilauda > Pyrgilauda ruficollis. Next base: position 7,454,565 of record NW_024508100.1, on the reverse strand, counting down.
GCTCCTTGCCGCATCCCTGTTCACCCTCTCAGGATTACTAAGATATACAAAGTGGAAAATGTGGTTCTGAATCTTAAAGTGATAATTGATTAAACTCCAATTTCCAGATACACCTTTTTGACATAATGCTCTTGCAGAAAAATCACAGAAGTAACTCCTTACATGGGTATCCAAATTAATTTCTCTTGTTTACATACACAGTACTTACATTATACACTCTACAGTCAACAATCTTGTTAATGTTTTCAACTACACAGCAGTTTGCCCACAACATCTTTCTTATCAACAAACCAAAATAGCAGCAGTAGATGCTTGAGAGGTCTTTGGTTTCATTTATTCTTCCAGAAGTTCATTTGGCCATCATTTTTAGATTGATAACATATTCTCAGTTTTTAGTAATGTTGTATTTACAAGGAATTCACTAAGCAAGTTGCAACTTGCGCAGAAGCTAGCATGGATGATTTTTGTCCTTAATTTGAATATGATCCCCAAACCTTTGCATTGATACAGAATCTTACAGAAAATACAAAGAATAAACCATAAAAATAGTGTTATCATTCATTTGGCATTATATGTAAGTTGTGTGAACTGCTACAGGATCATCAGTCTTTGAAATGTATATCTATAGCTAGCTCTATCTTATTACTATAAGCTACCTGCAAACTTAAATTCTTACTTCAAACAATAAAGCACAAAATAACATCTCCCCAATTTCTACTGTGTGTTCTAGCAGTCACACAACTGAACAACTTGCAAATGCATACTCATAACTCTTAATCAGACTTCCTGAGGGCCCTAGACCATATTAAATATGCATCAGTAGACACATCTTTGATGAGTATTTACATATATTATATATACTGAAGCACAAGGCCTGATTTTACTTTGTGTGATGGTTTGGGAATCTGAAAGCAACTGGGCCCTCTGAGACTTTAAACCCAGTAGAGTAACACCTCAAGTGGCTTCCATTAACCTGACAGGCTCAGTGTTCATATCTCTAGTGTGTCTAGAAGCTGGGGTTTTTAAAAATTTTTCTTTGGTAGACATCAAAAATATTCTCCAGTAGAAATATAGAATATTTATGTTATTAGAGTTTATAACAAATACTAACAAAATGGAAAAGAGGACAAAGCCCTTCACCAAATGACAACGGGAACAGAAAGTGCATGTACACATGGTTATTTTGATACTATCCTTTAGTGTATTATGTGTTAGAAAATGAGTCTGTAATGACATTTTCTTAGAATGCAAAATCCTTTCCTTTATTTGAGTGATGAAATGCTGCAGTAGCAATCAAGCTGCACCATTCACACCGACACACCAGTAAGCAACAAAGACGGCCAGGGCACCACTGCATGCAGCGGAGAACATGATGTGGTAGAGCACATTAAGAGAGCCTTTTACCTGTCCCTTCTCAATTAGAGCTTTCTCCAGGTCCTCAATTTTTGCCTGACACCTGAGAAGATCAGCTTGCAGTTGTTCCCGAGTCTGGGAGAGGAAAAGGAGGGAGAGGGGAAAAGAGAAATAAAAAGTAAATATATTTTCTATTATTTTATGGGCTGTCCCATCAGCTTTTAATGTTTTTCATTAAAATAGTTGGTTTTGTGTTTATGTTATAAAATATTTGAAGCTGCCAGTTTAACAGGATTTTTCCTTCCTAGCCTAAAAAATTGTTAACATCTCATATTCAGTGACAAAGTTCTTACCAGTGGAAGAAAAAAAAAAAATTAGAAACTGAAAGAGCTCTAAAAAGCTATCCATAAGCTTTAGTAACTTAAGGCAATTGGGAAAAAAGGAACAAGGGAGAAAGAGAATTGCATTAAGCACTGAAAAAAGCATGTAGGTAAATGAAATACATTGACCCAAAACAAATTACATATCCCATAAACAGCATATGCTGGTCAGTTTTCCTCATTTACATGATCATTACACTCACCACTACACTACAGTGGGTATTACCCCCTAAAATGTGATGCCCTAAAAGGCACTGGATCATACAAGGTACTAAACAGAAAAAGGACATAAAACACGTGTTTCTGGAGACCCTCAGCCACTGAGGCTCCTTGACCTATCACAAGTATTTTTTTCCACCCTACTTCAGGTACTTTTTCACCCAAGCAGTTTAAATATTCCTGCAGGGATTTTTTCCCTGCATCTGATCATCTTTGGGTCCTTGCTTACCTTAAGCCTCACCTAAAAGTTATAGGAAATGTTCATCCCAACAAAATAAACTATGCAAAAAGCAAATTTATGACTCACGCCAGAGATGGATTTGCAAGGATGTACCAAAAACACCATTAAAAAGAAATAGCAACAATTTCCAAGACTACAAAAAGTACAGTTTGTAAACGCCTGCAAAATAAAATTTAAAAAACCCCATGAAGGCAAAGAAAATATATAATGGCCTCTCATAGGTGGCAAATAGATGACTGTCCCTGAAATCCTTTTTTTAATAGCAGATGGAGTTATGCCCCCCATCCTCATACTATCTTGAGAAGTGATCTTCAAGTCTTTATAGCTTTCCTTGGCTAAGTATCCTACTTAAAAAGAGAGTGTCAAAATTGACTAGGCTTTTGTAACAACTCTAATTAAAAAAAAACCATAAAGCAGTAATTCTGCTATTATAAGAACTATATTTCACAGGAAAAAATAAAGAAGAAGTGTATGTTGGTTGAGTCCTTTCCCACCAGTAATTTTTAAACACATTAAAATAATTTTCCTTCTGCTTTCTTAGCAACACACTGCAGTGGCACAGTACAGTGGCCACATGTAGCAAAGCAGTAACATGCAATAATCACAGCATTTAATATGTTTCTCCATTTTTGGGGTTTGGGGAAGTTGTAGAGGGATAACAGTCAGGGGTTTTTTAACTGTCAGCTCACATACAACCTGGTGTCCGTCAGGAGCCCCCACTTCCTGTTGTGCAAAACTGCTTCCCAGTGAGCCAGTGTAACCTATCCTGTGATTCTTTTAAAATCCATTATCTCACTATTCAAATTGCAGGTTCAAATGGGTTATCACTCTCATAGCATAGAAATCTTTAATATATTATACATGCTAGAATAAAGTACAATGACATCTTTGTTCTGATTGCACCAGATGAATTTAAATTATCACCTTACTAATGTCATCCTCTAATCCTCAAAAACATTGGGCTTTGCATTTCACTGACCTGCAAAGATACCTCCTGCTATTACAAATGGTTTCAGCTTTTTCTATTATTTCAGAGTTAAAAGAATTTCAGTTAAAAAATTACCCTTGCTTCTCTCTCTGCATCCAGGGTTCCACCAACTTGTTCTTGGAGCAATGCATATGCTCTTTGCAAAGCTTGATACTCTCTTGTTAGCTGGCAAAACCTGAGTTCAGCTTCTTCTTTAGGTGTGCTCTTAATGAAAAGAGGGGAAAAGTGGGTTAGTAAAAATATATTTAATAATGGGTTTGTCTGTACAGAAGACAGACTCACAAACAAGCAACTCATACTAAGTCTCAAAGTTTAATAAAGGTATGAAATCCTAAAACAAGTGCAAAGGAAAGGAAGGAAGGATGATGAGTAACTGTCTCTACCAGACCATTTAAGGACAGTGTAAGTTGCCATATAAGACAGCAATGCACAAAAATGGGAAAACTGCCAGGGGAAAGATGAGAGGAAACAGTTTTGTGCAACATTGTCTTCAGCAACTCCAGAGCCAGAGGGGTCTCAGAAGGTATTTGTTCTGTTTTTCATGCAGTTCACCCTTCCCTCTTTACACTTGTTCTCTATCATGCCAGCGTAAAGCACACTGACACAAAAGTTAAATTTCAAAATTAGTTCAAAGATATTTTCTTAAATTTATTCTTTTAATACAAAGTATTTTCAAAGTATTTATTTTCCTTGAATTTTCAGCCATTAACTTTAACACTTATAAGGTCTTTCCTATCATGCTGAGGACAAGAAATGTCCTTCGCTTTAATTAATTTTTGCTTCAGGAACTTGAGTTCTAAGGGAAAGAGATTACAATATTATTAGACACTAAACCTAGAAAAAAGGAAGCTTCTTCTGAGGAGTATTAGGCAGAAGTTAGTGAACAAGAAGGAAAGATGAAAAAGAGTATTTAATTCGTGCTTTGTGCTCACGCACGCAATCTTCCAAAGTAGGCCAGCAGCAGTGTGTATCACAGAGCTGGGACAAAACATGTCACTGGGTATTCACTACCTATGATCACTTAAGACTTCATGAATTGCAAAGGACTCTCTGAGTATTGTGAGCAAAGAAAGAAAATCCTGATTGTATCAAAACAGTCAAATAAATTATAATAATGTTGAAAGGCAAACTATTGTCTAGTAAGTATTGACTTTTGGCAAAGCAATATGCCTATTCATTTTCTTTTGACTAATAAGAAAGAGTTTGAGGAAAAAAAATATTTCTCACATGAATATCTGCCAAATCTGTCAGGCAGAATATTATCTTATTAATTTTATTGCAAAGTGTATATGTTACCACACTTGAAAAAAACCCAAAGGAATTCTCTGCCGAATTGTTCACAGTTCATGTGATACAATGGTTGAAAGTCTGAATTTCTACTTCAAGAGGTAGAAAGAAGAACGAATCAGTTACCACTTACATCTTCCAAATCTTCTTCTGGGGTTGCAGGAGTCCTGTCTGTTTTATCTGTGTTGTATGAAGTTACAGATGAAGTTTCTGAATCAAGAGATTCTTCATCAAATCCAAAAAATGTCTCCACAACATGCCTCTGAAAAATTAGGTTTTTTTAGCTAGTAGCAAAACAGATGAAAAGCCCCAATGACCCAGTAAGCAGTTACCAAGGTCTTCTCTGATGATTATTTTAGTATTTAGAAAGAAATAAAGGTTCCAGTGCAAACTCTTCTCTGATTAAATAAGTTACTTTTCCAACATCATTTGTGGAAGAATCTCCAAGAACAAAACTGGACATGGAACAGAGATGAGGTAAATACCAAAAGAAAAATGCTTTAGCAAAACTATAAAACCTAATTACCATAATCACACAAGTCCTTACAAGATTCACAGTAGAGAAATCCAATATCTATTCAGAAGAAAGTAAGCCAGTACAATGCAACATACAACATGTGCAATCAAAAGCAAAAAAAGTATTCTGGAGACCAAGGTGGAACAAATTTAATTGTTCATACTAATTGCAAAAATAAAGCAAAAAGGAAAAAATACTATTTTGGAAAACCCTACTTAAAAGTATAAATTAATGCTTACCATTTTTTTTTTCAATATTATCATTCTCTTTTTTTTTCAAAAGTTTGCTCCAATACTATGTCTAACCAAAAAAACATGTCTAGGGAAAAGCAGCATTGCACTGCAGATTTTAAAAATTTTGCACAACATTATCAATTAAATGCATGCCTAGAGAAAATTAGAGAAAATTAGTAGCTGGTGGAAATGAGTACAATATCAGTTGTGAAAATGTTGATTTTTTATATAAACATAGTCACAGAAAGCAGCATATTTCCATGGAAATTCAACCGTTTAAAAAAATTGTTTACACATTTAACTAGAAAAAAAGGTTTTTAACTGTTATTAATCAATAGAAAGCATAATTTCTTACACCACACAAATCCAACACAATTTCAGAGAAGCAAGAAAACTGAAAATATTTTTTTAAAGGATGTTGCTGAAAAATGGATTCAGGTTATGAACAGCCTAGACAGAGAGGGTAGTGGAGAGAGGTGGCTGTAAGTAGATGAAGAAAGATCTCTACATGTTTTGCCATTGCTTGATACTGAAGCACAGATCCTGATGTCACAGTTTGCTGTTTGAGTCTTTTTCAAATACATAACAGAGGTTGTCTATGAGAAGATAATAGCTTGTTCATTAAAATAGCCATAAGGATTAAAAAAGTTATCAGTTGTTATTAATTCCAAATATCATGAATCCTACATTTTAGCAAAGAATTGTTATCAATCAATTTAATTCAAGATACTGAAAAGTTTTAACTATAATGCCCTCTTTCATGATGATTTCCAAATATTGATCTTTCCTTGCAGTTTTTCAGACTTACCTAACCTTAGAGATTTTTTTCCATTATATCTACACAAGTATGGTCTTCTCTTTCTCACAAAGCCCTAACGCCCACTTTATCCTTTTGGTTCAGCACAGCTCTCATCAGCAGTCAAAATACTCTGTCTTGATTTAAGGGGTACCAAAAAATCAAGCTTGTGACTTTTTGCCTGCATTCATGACACCATGTGCTCCATTTCCAGTCTGCAGCCCTGGTCACCACAGTCCACCAGGTCACAACCTCATCCCTCATAAGCTGGACAAGTCCATAATAGTTTCACAGTACATCTAATTCCACTCCAACTGCCAAAGACAGCTCCAAGGTCATGTCCTGGATCACTCAACTGCTTCACTTAAGAAGACCCCTAAAAACAGTACTTAAAAAATTTTCATTCGGAAACCCAAAAAGCCATTTCTTTTCTAAACAGACTACATTTATCCATATGCCTGCAGATAAATATGATGCAGCACAAAAGGCAAAGAGCTTCCAAACAACCTTGAGAAACAAATTTCCTTTTGCAAGCTACTAGACCATTACTTTGTGAATTCATAGGATCACAGTTATTGTGCCACAGTGCTGGAAAGACATTACTCTTTCCTCACTTGTTCAGGAAGCACTGTGATCTTTCACCAGGCAGAGCTATGTCCAAGGTGCTTAACACAAACAGTTCCCTGGGATAATCTAATCCTTTCTTCCAGCATTCACCAATTCACCTTTCTGCCCTACTTAACCAAACACAGGGCACAAAGAATAGGTTTAAGCTCTAGTCTAAAAATACAAAGACTTACCAGAAAGCTAATGTATTTACTCACATTTTAATTAAAACCATTTCAGAATTTCTTCCAGCATTCACCAGCTCACCTTTCTGCCCTACTTAACAAAACACAGGGCACAAGGAATAGGTTTAAGCTCCAGTCTAAAAATACAAAGACTTATCCAGAAAGCTAATGTATTTACTCACATTTGAATTAAAGCCATTTCAGACTTCTCTTTTACAAGCACAAAGGTTTACCACAAAACACAAAGGGCCACCAGTCCTTGGGATATGACCCATCCAGCTCTTCTCCCCCACTGAATACTGGCTGCACCTTACAACCATGTAACAGTAATACTACAAATACATATTGGAAGTTGAAAATACAGCTAAAGAAACGGTGCTACTTCAAGTTGTAAGGAAGACAAATTTGCAATCTGAGCAGCTAGCTCAACTCAATTTCCTGACTCCAAAGTGATCTGCGGATACAGTTTCATCAAGAAGAAGGTACATTTTATAGAGGTAAAGAAGATGGCAGCAGGTAAACAAAGTAAGCGTCAAGTCTTGACTTTGCAAAGGCTGGGAGTAGGGACTTGTAAAAAATCTCAAATTTATTATCACATGGCACAGAGATCACAGTACCATGGGGGTCAGCAGCAGCTGAACTAGAAGTGACAATAAAACCTACCTACCTATGGGATTTTTTTGCTACATCTCTGCTGTACAGTAACTTCTGGGTAACTCAGGTCAAATACATGTCTTCCTTTAACCCTGCACACACACACCCACCCATGCCACTTCAAGAAATGAAAATACATTAGCCAAACAACAGTGATTTTGATTTTAAATAAAGGTATATAGGCTGGATAAAATATTTAAAGCAATGTCATTATTGTGAAAAATAATTTGAACACTTCACTTGTAGCAAAAGTAGGGGAAAAATATACAATATCAATAAATAAACCACTTGATTATTAGATATGAGGGAATTCTGAAAAAAACCCTTAGTATTTCCCATCACACTAAAAAACCCCAACACTTAAAGGAGAGTTAAAAGTCTAAAGCTTTCAAATGCTATAAAGACTACCTGTAATATTTGGATTTAAAAGTGAACCATTTCTTTTTAGGACTCCTTCATTTTTAGAAAAGCCATATATTTATAATTTTAGGGAGCAGATCCATTCCATAGCAATAGGGATAAGGCATTTAATTACTGTATATTACCTGCACATGTATGAATTGCTTCATGACATAATTACAAAATAGCCAGTTTTACTGTTGATCATCTAGTATCTGAAACAACCAACTACAAGAACTGATTCACAGCAAAACCAAAACAAATTAATTCACAAGGGAACAGCTGTAGAGAGAGAAAAAAAATTAAAAATATTAAAAAAAAAAAAAAAAGACATGTGAGTCATAAAGTTGTAGATAAACACTGCAATAAATAATAAAGCATCAATAAATATATCAACTCCAAGGGAGATTCCACACATGCCTCAAAAGCTGAACCCGAGCAGTTTCTGAAAAGTATACAGAAATGCACAACACTTACTGGATTTTTGTAACTATATAAACTATGCTTATTCAAGTTTAATTCAAACTTTTTTTAAAAATGGGAACATTCTGAGTTAACAACTTCTTAACTGAGAAAATAGTCATGTAAATAGCAAAAAAATTCTGATTTGAATTCTAACTTCCATGGACTACTGCCATGCATTTAATAGCAAGTATTTTTCATGTGGATTTATAGCAATGTTTTCATATAATTTTAAAGTAAAATTATGTATTAGGTCTTTATAACTCAAGTATTAATACTTCTTCTGAATTATGGTGCTCAGTAAACATCTCAGTTTAGACTACTATAAATCAACAGTGACACAAAAACTACATTATATGCAAATTTCAATATAATCTGATTTCTCTGTTGCTAAAGGAGTTTCATTTTACATTTAAATATCTCATTTTAAGGATCTAATCAAACATGATGAAAAAGATCCAAGATATATTTCCTTGTAATGCAATCAGACGTGCTCTTCAGTAACTTCTTACCTTCATGCTTATATGTCATTTCTTGGCAGCCAGAAAAATACAGGCACACCAAAGCACAGAGGCAGAGAAAAAAAGAAAAATATAAAACAAGAAATATGAACTCCATCACACCAGGGTTTCCACTACTGCAAACACAGTTCATTTATTAAAGTTTAAAAAACGGCACAATCCATAGAGTCCTGCAGCTACCAAATAAGCTGGGTAAATATTTCTTACTTTCAAATGCATGACTCCATCCATCATGGAATGAATGTAACTCCATTCCACATGTCAAAAATAAACCAAATATAAAAATACTGCTTCTGAACTTTCTTGGTTATTTCACAACAAAAATTGAAAAAAAAAAATTAAAAACACCTTGGAAAAAATCAGGTACCTGGCTATACAGAGTCACTACATCACTCCTCTGAAGACCCTGCAAGCACAGAGGTTATAAAGCCCATCCCACTTTGCTGTTCCTTTCCTTGGGGAGCCTGAACCAGTTGCCAGCATTGTTCCATGGACTCCTCGGGAATTAAAAGAGTGCTCAGTGAAAGCTCCAGTAGCAACAGTAACCTAGCGCACCTACAGAGCTCAGAAATAACACTGATAGCTAATTACAAAACCAAGAAATACAGAACTTTCAGAAGCTTCTCAGCTGAACTGATGTTCAGGGCTGTAAAGGCTACCGACAGATCATTCACACAAGATGTCTCAAAGGTGGAAAAAGGCATTCCATGGATTCTGTTCCAGATAACACAAACAACTGTCAGGAAAATACTCATTAGAAAACAACCGCAGACTCTCTGCAGTCAGACCATCTCAGGAATGAAGGAAGCTGGAGTTTAAGCACCCATTTAGGAAAATTGCAATAAATGAGTGTAAATTTTCACCCTGGCACCATGTTCCTGGTTATTAGAACAAAAAAATAGTCATTCTGTACTTTCCAGAATGAGCTTATCTGACCACTTTCATGAAACCTCATTCTCAAGAGTTATTTTCTCCTTCCCTTTGTCACAAGGAATGGAACACATCTGGAAACAGATACAACTCCACCAGCCAAACTTGTTAGTTCACTGTGTTAATCCTAATTTTACATTTAACAAACCTTAGAAAAGCAGAGCCAAAGACTTAGATGAGAAATTTCTTTTTCCAAGGACAGGTTATATTCTATACATATTCTATGTACATTCTGTGTACTGTTCTATACAGGTTATATAATCTGTATAAGACAAAAATCTTGCCCAGATAATAGACAGAAATACACTTATGCTGTGCATGTCTACATATAAAACAACTCACCTCAGACTGCCTTTATAGTCTGTGGAGAAAACCAGGCAATTTTAGGCCAAAATTCCTATGTCCTATTTAGATATCTACTTCCAACCACTTAACGTTACCACTTTGTCCAGAGTGAGATGTCTGCACCTCATGTCCATTACTGACATCTAACCAACATTTGCAACACTCAGATAAACAAATTCTACATTTTTCTTCTGGATTCCTGATATAGGCTGTAAAAACAGAGATGATGATGGTAAAATCCCAACTCATCTGGGTGAGCAACCCATTCCACACAGATTGTTTAAATTAAAAGTTGTTGGAAAACTGTGGGAAACACAGCTTTCTTTGAGGATTTTGATCCTCACAGGACCACACAGGTGGCCTGGAAGGAAAACAGACAGGACTGGATTTTTAGAAGTTAACACCAACTGCAGTTAAATTGTGAGCCAACACTGCATATAAATGTAAATAGTCTACAGGTTTATTCACTGGCAGGTAATGGCACAGTAGTATTATTGATTACTTCTTTCATTCCTTAAGGAATTTGCTCATTTAGAAAGTTTAAATACAGCTATAAATTAACTATATTAACTAGTGTGTATATATACGGTGTAACAACTATAGCACATACAATCCAATTTGTTCTTCTCTCATAACCTTCCCTTTTTTCACTTGTTTTTGTTTTATAGTCCTGCTTTTCCATTTGTTCTCTCATAACCTTCCCTTTTTTCACTTGTTTTTGTTTTATAGTCCTGCTTTTCCTTTTAGGAGATAGCATCACATAGAATTTCAAATGGTCACTACAGCCATTGAAGAGCTAATGAACATGGGATGGAATATTTTGTAGCAGAAATGCCTGCTACTGATTAATTTGTTCTTCCTGATGTATCTTCTATACCCTAAATAAGAATCACATCCCTACTAACTCTGCTGCCCATATGCATACAATTCTTGCAGTAGACTCAGCAGAATTCCCCATATTATAGCACTCTTAGCAAACAGAAAATATCATTTCCACAAAATTTTTAATGTATTGTTCTTATTCTCTCCAATCCTCACTTTTTTGGAAAAGAAGAAGATACCACAAAAGCATCAGGTTGCTCAAGACACATCAGGTTGCACCAGTGCCAGCTGAAGCTCTACCAACACAGAGCATTTTCAAGACATAAATGCATATTTATTGAAGTTTTCAGCCTACAGAAATTCTCATCACCAGTTACCAACACCTAAAAGTTGACTTAACTAGTTTTGTTTCACGAGGAATTTTACAATTTAGCAAATGATCTTACACATTTGACTTACAGTAAGATAAAGGCCAATAATTACAGAAAATGATAGAAAGAAGACTGTAAATTACATATATATATATATATATATTTTTACTTTTGCATTATTTTTTAAAAACTGCTCTCAAAACACAGATTTCCAGTTATACTACATCAAGAAAGAATGGTTAACAGTTGCTGCAAATATATTTGGCAGGATCTATTGTTACTTCTGGTTTTTTTCTTTTTTCCTATGTAAAAGACACATCATTATTAGAAACAGAATTTGAAAAAACTACCAGTGAAATAGAGTCCCAAAGGATAAATTTTACAGAATATAGTCATTAGAGTGCAGAGCAATAAAAAAGCACCACCTGGAGGTTACCAGGAATAGACTATGCAGAACACACTGACACAAGGCACCCATTTAGGACAGAATATATCTTAAACTACTATATAGATGATAATGATAGCTCCACTCTTCATTTCCATTTTTTCCCCTCTTACTCCATTTCCCACCTCCCACACACATGCTCCAGGCTGCTAATGTTCAACTTCACAAAAAATATTATTCAGCAAATTACTTTTAGCACATTACAAGAAACTTGAAGGGTACTTTCTGAAGCAAAACTTCTGTTTTTATAATCTGAATTTTTGTCTTGAATCCTGTATTCTAGAGGTAAGTTATTAACACATAACAGTTGGAATTGTCTTATTACTTATATATCACATATTATTTCAGTAATTTCATCCCCAGCATGAGTTATTCTTTAATTGCCATTTAGCTCTATGTTGGTACAAGTAGTTTAAAGGGGGTATGTTCTTTAAAGACTGAATATTTGTCCTTTGAAACAGTAGTTGCTTCAAGCCATTAAATTGTTATGCCTCAAGTCACTTGATATTTAGGCTACAGTAGCTAAAAGTGTAATTTTATTGTTTATTTAAAACAAACCCTAAAACAACATCACTTGTGTGAAGTACAAAACTCTTGAATTACCCTAAAAAATTAAGCACTCACCAGAGTAAGCAGAAGAATTATATGGATTTTTCTCATTAAGCAGAGCTTTAAATTCAGGCAGTATTTGAAAGAGGGGTTGTTCACAGCAACAGAAATACACAAAAAACCGAAGGTTTGCTCACCTTTGGAGGCTTCAGACTTTTCCTCCTCTGTTTTTTAGACCGCAATAACCGTTCTCTTTCCTAGAAGGAAAGAGAACATTTTGGTATGGGCTTGTTTTAAAACTATACTTAGATATGTCTAACACAGAGAAATATCATTAGCATTTTCTTTAAGCCTCTGGTAAAGCTAACGTGATGTCTTTATCCTTTTGAATAACACCATGTTACACCACACTGCACTGCAGCTTTATGCCTTTAGCAAACCTTCAGCCACGTACTTCACGCATTTGATGGGAAGTTGGCAAGAAAAGGCTTTGGTAAATACTGAGCACAGATTTCTGACAGTTCTTTTGACTCTTTTACCAAGAAGCTCACTATGGAAACAGATTTCAGAGTGTCACTCCAGTGTTCAACCATCCTGAAGCAGCAGGTCGGTAGCCAAAACTTAGTCCAGTCTTAGTAATTAAAAGTTATTATATCAGACATATTCTGATATACAAGCATGCATATGCAGATAGAGTGTTACATCTGACTTATCCTTGTAGGGCAAAAGTATCAAATCCAAAGGCACTCAGTCTGTGTCAACTTAGTCGCTGTCTTTTTTCTACTCCACTTTTGGTGCAAGATCACAACAAACTATACCATGACATGAGGAGGTCATGACTGCAAATGCAAGATTTATGCTCGTCTAAATCCAAGAATACTGCCTGAAATTCCAAAGGAGAAGAGGAGGAAGAGAAGGTAAAAAAATGCGAAGGAGCAAGCCAAAAAACCCCAACAATACAGAAGGAAGGTGCTCTGTCTTCTTGCTTTTTTCTGATTCTCTCCTTAGCTCTGCATCTTTGTTTGCAGCACCTCTATTTTTAAAAGACAGATTGCAGTTCCAAGTGCTTCTTTAGCAGTTATTGCTCACTGTGTGATATTATTCTATTCTGTTATTTGCTTTGCATTCAGTTCAGAAACTGGAAAAATAGGAAGCTCACAGTAGAAATCACAACAAAATTATTTATCAGCACATTGTTCCAGGAAATAAGTTTTGGAAAATGCAAAATAATTGAGAGAAGTACAACAACTTACACAGCACCTTGAATACATGTAGTTTGAAAAATAAGGAAAAGTAAGGACTGCAAAGGTAGAATGGTGCAGGTATTTCAAGCTGCAGAATAATACAACATTTTAAGCTAAAAAAACCAGACAGTTGAATTTTATACTGTTAAAGAAGAGTGCCCTCTTCTCAGATGTCCATTTAAGGCACATTTCCTGCTTCAAGTGGGGTATTCTGCCTCCCAAGCAGGTGTCCAAACAAATGCAGTGCAGAATGAACAAACACTTCCAAAATCCCAGTCTTCCTGTTTCTAGTCTTGTTTGTAAGAGGACTGCTTAATTGACTTCTTCAACATAAATCAAGCTACCAGAACAATAATAATGCAAATTAAAAGCCAATAGCATCTTTTGCAGTCATCTGAGTTTACTTTGACAGCTTTCCTTTTAAGAACTGACCAGAACACCCTGTTGTGAGAGAAGTCATGTTGACAAGGTTTTAACAGCATCAAAGACAGCCTACAGATGACACTGTTAATCAGTTCAGACAACCCTACTGCCTAAGACTACTGTTCTTATTTCCATGTATCATATTTCTCTCAGCTGCAGTTAAGCTGATTATTGTTATATTAATCAGATATGGGACATTTGGGTCATTCTTGGTAACTATGATACATTTGTAGTCTGTAGAGGTGTGGTTTGGGCCAGAAAAGAGAGCTCAAAAGTAACAGTGCACAGAATTCCACTGCATTCACATCAAAGGCAAAGGCTCAGTTAGTTTGTACTGGAACCAAAGAAGTTTCCTAGTTAAAAATTTAAATAATTTCTGCAAGTGGAATAGTATCTGTAAGTAGGAAACAAAGCAAAAATGAAACAATATTTTAAAATATTTATTTATTTTACTTTCACACTAAATACAAGTTAATATTATTTGACCAAAGTCAGGATACAATATATTTCCTCGTATCACTAGTTGAAACAGTAAAAAGAGAGTCCTCTCATACCCACTTTGCACTGAAATATAAGTGAGGTTTTATCTGCCATATACTGCACATCTAATGTCATATCACCACCCCTGCCTATGCAGTTTTATTTGGAAGCTAAAGCAGCATCTCTCTGTGGACCAGACCCTACATCATAGCACCTGAGTAACATCCTACTGCTTGTAACACTGGGACACTGGAGAATGCACACAGACATTGAACTTTGGCACTGATTTCAGAGAAAAATCCTGGGTCAAAATCTCAAAGGAACTGCCAGGAACGGAGACAATGTTCCACATACAGCAATAACACACCTTCTTCTTTTTCCTTTTTGGGCCTTCTATTTTTATTTTCAATGATGTATCCAATTCTTTAATTTTCTATTTAGACAGAAGGCTTTTAAATTCTTTTTATAATTTTGCAGCAGTCAGAAGTGCCATTTGAGATGTCTGAGTCTGCCTGAGTTCCAGATGCTGCTCCAGGAATGGAAAGGGTCTCTCAGAGATTATGTGTAAATTTCTGCCAGCACCAGAAGGGTTTGTCACAAATTGCACTAAATAGCACCAGACACCTCTAACACAACTTGAAAGATTCCTCATCAATCACAACTTGAAGGGTTCCTGATCAAACACCGAACATCCAAGAGCATCACCCTCAGAAGGCTCTGGAGTCAGAGGGCAGCAGCTGGGCAGTTCTAATCCTAAACCATGCTGCTACCTTTGCTTTGATGACCCACACAGAGTTCTCCCCATCTTTTTTAAATACAGCTTGTATGGCCAGCTCAGCTAGAGATGCTTGGCCAGATGAAATTAACGACACCATGTTTCCTTCTTTCAGGAGAACTTCTAGATCAGAGGAGTGCTTGGGTTTGCATCCAACACGTTTTAGTCATTAAGTTTTGGAAAGTCTCCATTACTCAAGTTCCTCATTTGTTGACAGCCAGTTTTGTAAGTAAGGCTGATCATGCACTTTTTTTCACAAGCAGCTCGTAATAGGTAAATATTTTTAATACAAAGATTCATACACATTCCAAAAAATTCATTCACTACCTGAGAAAAAACAAAAACCCTTTGACACCAAAGAAGTATTTCTGTATCACTACTACACCTGGAGTTAAAGCATTCCTCTCAAATCTTTAGCTTGCCTATAGATGCGTGTGCATGCACATGTGTATACCAGTCATAAACATTACCACTGTGAGATCATCAATAACATGCTGTTGTTCTTTGACTTGCAGTCTAAGGAATTCAATTTCTTGTTCCTCTCGTGTGCTGCTGAGATCATTCAAAGATGTGTGCCTCTTCAGTGCTGGTTGTGCAGATAACTTTTCTTTCTACAAAAATAAAAAACATAAAGAATGTTTTAAAGTGTCTTGCTGCAACAGGAGAAAAACTCTCATGTGTGATATAGCAACCAAGAATTCTTTGAACCCATCAGTGCATACTCCACTACAACACAAGGCCTCCTTCAACAAAAAAAATCCTCACATTCTATGTGCCTCTATTAATCTCTCACATAAAATATTTTAGAACAGAATAAAAGAACAGTCTGGGGAAAAAATATTAGCAGACAAATGAACTCAGTGATCTGGCATTGTGCATGCACTCAAATTCACTTCTGACTTCTAATCATAAAAGCAGTATTCATTAAAGCTGATTTTTAGTCACAGCTTTTTATAGCCTGCAAAAGCATTTTATCTATCTGGGCTCCTTTCCCTTAATCAGTGTGAAGTGATACAACACAAAGCACATGCCACTTTGAATTTAGAATATGAGTATTCAGCTGCATTGTCTGCATTTGACAGTTGCACCATCCCACTGTGGAGACTGATGTGTTTGTTGGAATAAAAGCCTCACAAGCACCTCCACCTCAAAGTAACTGTGTGCAATGTGCTCTCATAACGTGACGTTGGAGATGATTACTCACCAGAGATGGTTACTTACCAGTTCTACATTTTCCCTCGATAAATTTTTTATTTTTTCTTCCATTCTCTGGATACATTGTAACATATCATCATTTTTTTTGCTCATCCTCTTATTTTTTTCTACCAAAGGCTTCAGCTGACTTTCTGTCTCCCGAGAACGTTTCAGCTGCAAATGGCAAAGGAATGAAGTTAGCTGTGCTTTAGTTCACCTTTGAAAGAAAGAAAAAATAGGTGTGTTTTCACTTGCCTTGCTTAATTCAGAAAGTTTAGCTCTCCTGCTAAATGGCATCTGACATACACCACTGCTGAACTAAGATCTACAGAAGTCCAAACAAGCAAGATGTAACATTTTTGTATTGTCTGCCAAAACACTCAATCTGGTCACTGGGTTTTGCTCTTGGCACACAGTTATGATGAACCATAGTGATTTCTTTATGAACTAATCTCAATTTGTATAAGCTTCTTGTGACCAACTAGGTCTCTAGACAAGTTGTTTTCACCAATTTAGCCATCCCTTAAGAGGAGGACACTCTTCCTCCTCTTAATGCATAATTAGAGCAATGAGAAAGTCAGCCAGAGGGCACAGATTCAATCTCAGCATTCTGCTGACATTTTCAAGCTGCTCAATTTTGCTCCTGTGGTTTTATAATGTTAGACAATTACATGAAGCAAATTACTGCTCTTCCTTGCATTTGTGTGTATTTAATATTTCACTGTTTTTACTCCACGAGCTGTTTTGTTTGGGGGAAAAATCTATTCTTCTCAGTCAAAAGATTTAAAAATTTGTTTTTTTCTGAAAGGAAAAAGAGATCATATTGGTTTTCCTGAGATAAATCCACTGAGTATTTGGTTTTCACTCTTTGAGAAAATTATTTGTCACAGGCCTTAATCACATGGCCTTCCTGATACTACTGATTTTATGTCTACTATTGTTTCATAATATAATACCTGCTCCACATCTCTTTCAAAATATATTCCTTATGCCACTGAATCTAGAATCAAGAAGAGCACTTGACTGAGTCTTACATGCCCTCCATCTAGAGGGACAATGAAGGATACATTGCAATACTTCAGCATCCTTCAGGGATGTTTTGCATTAATTAGCCCCACAGAAAGGATTAACAAGGAAGGAGATGTCAATGTCTCACAAAGATGTCAATGTTTCACTAATCTGTAGGACTGACACATGGCACCACTTCAGCCCTCAACATAATTTTAGAATCAGATATATAGGTTCCATCTTTTTAGAATGAAAAATCTTTTCTACTGCCACTAGAATTAGGGCATTAAGGGACATGTGTAAAAATTCCTATTGTGAAACTCACCTCCCATTGCAGTCAGTGGGAGTTTCCCATTAACCTCAGTGCAAGCAATTAAGTACTGATAAAGGCTGATAAAATTCATTCTTAAAATTCATGTCATATCCTTTTTGTCTAAGTTACTATCCCTCTTCTAGGATAATTTCACCTACTTAAGAGACTTCCCTTGAGAAATGGCAGATTTTTCATCATTCAGCCTTTTAAACTCCTAGCTAGCATAAGCATGTCACAAATTTCAAAAGGATGAATACAGCAATTTAAGTGCATGGATTATGCATGTTTTACACAACATCGTTACACAGTACTACAGGCAACACACCAGCTAATTTGATTACTGTGACCCCAAAACAAATCTGTAAATTTTATTTTTGTGGAACAGGAATGGTTCTATCCATGTCTTCCATGGTCACAAGATTAATTTCTATAGAAATCTCTGTTACATTTAGATAAAATTGACTGAGGCCAACCAGGACTAATTCCTAAATTATTTATAACACTGACATTCCAACATTAAATCTTTTGCCGTAAAGATGCCCTCCCAGTCACCATCTGTGTTATTACTAATTAATTTACCAGTTCATTTCTTTCATCTGCTAGGAGAGTATTTCTGTCTTCCAGCTTTCTTATTACAGCATTCAGTTCAGCGATTTTTAACTGAAATCTCCTCACATCTCGTTCATCCAGATGCTGCTCCTTTACATCCAAAAACATACAGATTTATAAAATTACTTTCTAAAAAATATTTTACTGTCCATAGTTTAATATCATAGCTTAGCAACTGTATTGTGTAAATTTGAAACACACTCGTACATCAGTATCTGGAAAACTTACTATAATTAACTGAAACACTAAATAATAACATCCTGGGAAAATGCTTCATGAACAGCATCTTGTGAAATGCCTGTAAAGTTTAAGAATTAAAAAAACTATCTAGGTAAAAAATATTTCATGTATAGCAGGTTACTTCTCACCAGATTTCTCACTCTCAGCTAAAATAGTTCTAGTGTAAAGGACATAGATTAAAATCACATGGTCAGTTTTTGAGAAGTATAGTACCTATTTTCTAATGGTTAAAATATCCCTAAATTAATGAAATAGTGAGAAAATATGGAGGTTCACAGCTCAAGATCACACACAGTGTAATTTCTGGAAGTTCTACCCACATATTTCTCAATATTCCTTGCAATTTAAGAGGTCCAAGGAGTTTTTAAATCATCAGTAAAACAGCACAGTGCAGCACCAGGCCATTTACCATTAACTGGTCCTAGCAGTAACCACAAAACCAATGTGAACACCCAGGCAGTTCTCCAGAGCTGAACTCTAGAGAAAACACCATTTTCTTACCGGACTTCCCATCAGTTCGCTGATATCTGCCACTCCTGCAGGAAGCTCCCTCTTAGGACTACTGTGGTATCGCTCTGCCTCCTTCACTTGGACAAGCTGCTCATCCAAAGCTTCTTTCTGAAGGAGCAGTTTCTGCGTGTGGCCTGCCTGGACACCAAGGTCCTTCTCCAGAGCCAGAATCACCCTGTCTTTGCCTTTTATCTCGTCCATCTGGAAAGAAATAATGCATGAAGGAAGTTTCTGTAACATCCCCAAGTGCTTGCAAATGCATGCAAACACACCAATTTGTAAAAACAAAGTTCTGTTTCTCTCAGAATTACACCAGCATTAAAACTGTGGCTGCCAAAAAGAAAATATATCTTCTCTGTAGTCTTTTTCTCTGTCCTTAAAAAAGGTTCAGCCTTCACTTGATCAAGAGTTTCCTTGGTCCAGTCTCAACTCAAGAGACAAACAAAATTAGATGCAAACATGCAGTGAAACAGAATACACAGCCACTGAAAACATCCACTTCACCTGAGGATACACACTTCTATATGGAGAAGAAAAACCTGCTTTCACTATGTTTCAGTGAAGAAACACAATTAGTACAACATAAGACAAACACAACCTTTAAAACTCACCTGGGCTTTGTTCCAAAGCTTGAGCCACAGACATATGCCCCATGTTGACTCCCTTTTTATTAGTGAATATCATGTGTGGTGAATCTCTTCACAGACATTTGAATTAGTAGCATATACATGCACAATTTTTAAAATTAAAATCTTAAGCATACCTATGTATTTTATGTGCCCTTGTTATAAGATTGAAATGAGGACTAGTCTTTGTGTAGAAGGAAAAAAGTAAGTGCACACAGACCATAAGAATAAAGGGTAGGAAGAAAGAGCTCTTAAACACCCTCTCTGGTTACTGAACTGTGTGTTCATACATCTCCATACCAAATAAAGCACACTGCTCGCAGTGATCCACTGCAGCTCTCACAGGATTTGTCCCTCGCAGCATCAGTGTTAAATTCACTTTGGTACTATTCCAAATGCTAGAGGAAGTGACAATCTGCAGCAGTTACTATAGAAACAGATTTCTTAACAGGAACATTAACTATTAACAATGTATTTATTGGAACTGTGCTGTATCTCCTCCAGTTTACAGAACCGTTTTCTTCACCAACATAAATGCATAGAATTTTGGAAGAGTATGATAATCTTATTTGAAAAAATAGAATAATGAACTAGTTAAATCATATGTTTGTTGTTTATTATAGTCCTACATCCACAGAAGTCCTTTATGTCAAGTTGCACCTCAAGAAAAAAGAAGGGAAAGAAAAAAATACATACTAGAAGTAATTTATAGTTCAATCAAAGTGATTTACAGGATTAAACACAATGAGATTACATGATCGGATGCAATTTGCTTCTTCAGGATTCTTGCCTTAATCCTTTCACAGTCCTCAAAGCACATGAAATTAGTTTGTGTAAAGAACCTGACTGGCAGGAGATGGCTTGGCTGAACCACGATCAAAGACAAAGAGGTCAGATTTGAAGTGAATAAACAGGTCTAGACTGTTCTGAAGTTCTAACTGGAACTGATGAAGATTGGCTCAGATGGAGATTTCTTCCCTGATTTAGAAAAGTTGCTATGTCCCAACTCCTCGTACAGCAAATAAAAACAATACTTCCCAGTATGTCAACTCACATTTGTGAGACTTCCAAGTATGCCAAAAAAAGACATGCAGGAAAGAATGCAGTTTTTATTAATGGAAGAATTTGCAACATGCAGGATTTCAGAGGGACTGTGCAGTGAACAGCAATGACAAAAATTAAGCAGCTGCCTCATTTACTGAATGCTATCTGTCAGGCACACTGATCTATAAGGGAGCCCTTGGGAGGAAAAAATGTCATGTAACTAAATACTGTGGACAGTTTCACTTTCAATTACACAGGTGTTCACACTGAACATCCAAATAGCTGACACAGGAATCTGCCCAGGCAAGGCACACATTCAATAAGACCCAAGCTCACATATGCAGCCCTAATTCCAGGTACCTAATTAGTAGTGTATTTCATACTCTTCCTGTTCTCACAACTTAATGGTAAATGCAATGACACAGGCTTTAAGTTGGATGAAAAAAGGAAAGCAACAATCTTGGTACTTGCTGAACTGACACAGAACTGATCCTTTGAAACAGATGTGACCAGCACAGTCACACCCACGGCACCCTCCCCTCACACTTCCATTGATCAAAGCACACAAGCTCACACAAATTAGAAAGAAATGCCACAAAAGAGCATGGCTTTGAGGTGAGGGTTAAGCAAAGGCACAATTCTCCTCTGCTTTTCCTACTACTCTTTTTCCTACCACAAAAACCTGCATGTGGTAAGTCTTTCAGATAACAACAAATGCCTCATGTTTAAGTCAAGCTAAAAGTCTTTGAAACACTGATATCATGAAATAGCATTGATTGCAGAACCTTTTTTATTTTGGGTTTTTAAGTTACAGGTATGCACTAGAAAACCTCTTACTCATGTAAACCTGGGCACACACACACACACAAATACACAGAAAACTGCAATAGTGCTTAGTTTTTAATAAGCACAAACCACCAGACCACAGAATTTCTAAGCAGCTAACTTACCACAAACTGATAAAGATTATTAGAACTGCATCAAGAATGCCTCCAAACTGTGCTTCAGAAGCATGGGGGTCAGTACAATTGTGCTCTCTTCAAGGGAATGGTTACACCCTCTGTTCATCCAATGTAACTGCATCGACCTAGTTAATGTCTCAGCTTTCTTACATCTACAGCAATCTCACCCAAAGCCTTACTGTCTTTCTTAGCCTTGCATGGTGAAGAGCAAATTCATCTTCCCTGCCTGTTTTCTTAACAGAGAGCACAAATTGGTCCAGAGTGGGGGGGGGGGGGGGGGGGGAGGGGGGGGGGGGGGGGGGGGGGGAAGGAATAGAAGTATTTTACAGCAATGCAACCTCCCTCAGCTCCATGTGGAATAGATGGTATGTCAGGGGCCCAGGAGGCAATGAAAGAGGAGTCATGACTAGGAAAAAGAGAGAGATGGTTTAGGTTTAAACTGAACATAAGCTGCCATAGAAGAAGACTTTAGTTTAGCCTAGT
This sequence comes from Pyrgilauda ruficollis, assembly GCF_017590135.1. Lineage (NCBI taxonomy): Eukaryota > Metazoa > Chordata > Aves > Passeriformes > Passeridae > Pyrgilauda > Pyrgilauda ruficollis. Next base: position 7,432,351 of record NW_024508100.1, on the reverse strand, counting down.
ATTATATATTCTGATAGTTGTAAAAGCTCAAACAAAGTCTCCATGTCAGTTCTGTCCCACTGGAGAACCCACTGGAGAACTGGAGCCACAGTTTGTTACATGAAGGAAAGAAAAGTTGGCAGCATAAAGGCCAACCAATTAATGTAATTAGGTATGCATTAGGTATGTATTTTAGACATATGTATTATGGTCTCTATTTTAGTGGGGAGAAGCATATCTTCCATTAGGCAAATGAAAATCAAAATGGATTAATCCAGTTTCCCTGCTGCCTCTATTTTAATCCATCACATGTTGTGGAAGCAACGCTGTCGCAGCCAAGACTCTCTAAGAATCTACATGGTCTTAAAGAGAAGGAGTATTTTTTTATTAGACTAAGTGACAGAGTTTATAAGAAAGCTTTCAGGCGCAGAAGCCTTTCAGCAGATCAGATTAAGAAGTGTTTTCATGTTTTCTACCATGGCATTGTACTTGAAGGACCAACATGTGACACTGGAACCTGCATGCACTAACTCCCACTACTGCTTTCACAGGTTCCTGCCTATTCTGCAACTCATCTGAGACCCCTCAATAAGGTACAGAGGATAGATACCATCTTTTCTTCCAACATATTTAGCACAATGACATCCCAATCATACACTGCACTCTCACATATTGCATAAATCAAGTGCACAATCCCAGAAATTCCTTCCAAGTGTTGTTTATACTTGAAGATTTCAAATTTGTCTCAGTTTAAAACAAATTTACCCACTTTCTGCAGCTACCAAGTAAAACAGGGTCACATGAACTCTTTTATATTCTCTTTTGCATGGATTTTAAAGTACTTTAGAACAGTGATTATTTTTCTTTATGCAGTTAAGGGTGGTACAAGTCAGTACAAAAGTCTGTGGTAGGAAGACAGTGGAGCAACATGAGGTTAGAACATATTTTTAGTGATAGGCCTTGAGAGGAAAAGTAGCAGAAATACCCTCTGAAAGAGGATTTAAAGAAAATAAGATCATTCACAAGCAGCTGCAGAGGCAAATTACTGAGAAATCTCCTTGAGTAGCATAAGTAACTCTGGAGCTCTTGGTTCAAATTAGAGCTTTTAAAATATCATTTCTTCAAGGGTTTTGTGCTGTCAAATGTTAGCTGCTGACCACAGACACTACCTGCATTATGTCATTTACAGCCTGTGTCAAAATTACGCAGGTTCCCAAGTAAATGTATCTAACTGCCCCCTTACAGCTAAGAGAAATGAGCAGAAATTACCCTTTTAATAATATTTATCAAACATGAAAGAGAACCAAGCCAGTCATGAGAAAAAGCATCCCCTGCCAATTATGCCACACTTCAATGGCTACAGTGAAAGAAAGTCAAGAGACCTTTGGGGGAACTTTAGTCTCTCATGAAGCTGAAAGAGAAATTCCCAGGGAATTAAAAGCTACATCTATCAAGGCAATGACATATTCAGTTTCCAAAGTGGAAAAAGCCAGCTGCTGCATTGCCAAGTGTAAGACCTTCTTCTTTACCCACCCTTGTCAAAGTTATCTCCTAGCCAACTGCAGAAAAAAATTCTACAGTGCTCTTCTCCAGCAGAAATTTAATTAACCTTTATACTAAGTGCTTGACACTGAAAATAGGGCTATCATGACAGAGGGATTGCTGGTTACTATACAGAAGTAAAAGAAGATGCTATTAAAAAAAAAAAAAACAGGTAAAGATTGAACTAAAAAGAATTAACATCTTTTACATTTATAAAGGGACACTAAGACCTAACAACAATACTCCAAGCTGAAAGCCCATGTGGAAAAAAGAATTAAAACATTCCAGAGCTGTGTACAGTATTCCCTACAAATTCAAATAAATGTTTGCTGCTATTCAAATAAATGTTTGCTGCTTATTTGGGACACTTAGGGGGAAAAAGGACAAGAGATGCCAACCATTCTGTGGAATAATAAGAGTCACAGACAGAAGTGGATAGGATTTATTCTTAATTTCATGTGTAATTTTTTCTAAAAAAACCAACAATCAATAATTTCCTCCTTTTAGCAGCTTTTCCCAAGTATTTTTCTGAAGTGTGGAAATCTCTTTAGAAGTTTTGATAAATTATACAAGAAGCATCACATCGGCAGAACATTCCAGAACTTACTGATAAGGTTTCTCACATTTTTCTCAAAATCCAGTTACAACTTCTACTACTGGACTTTTCCTATTACCTATACCAAGCGTTCATTGACAGAACTGTAATGAAAAAGTAGTCAGAAAGATAAGAATATAGCAAAACTAAGTAATACAAATTTGAGGAGATTTATTTTGACCGGGCGCTACACCACATGTAACTTTTGTGGGTTTTAATACTGTCCCAAATTTTGTAAGGAGACATAAAAGTCAAATTTGTGACCTTCCTAACTTTTTAGAAAATATTAAGAACAAACAGAAAATGATGAGCCTGCACTATGAAAAAAGTTTCATTAGATCTGCTTGATTCAAGTAAAAACAGCATCTGGCTGGAATGCTGCCCTGTGAGCTCCTAGAAGAAGCATAAATCTTCAGAGGACAGAAAGCCAAGTATTATTTGCAGTTCTACAAAGCTGGAGGTGGTGGGTCTCTGCTGCAGATTAGCTCAGCCTTGGAATGCAGCTAAAACACGTGTCTGAAACAGATGGCAAAATCCAGGGAGCAGCCTAGCATTTGATACCAGCAGCTGTGTGTGAAATACATGCGGGGTTAAGCGGCCGAGAAGCAGCACGCTGCAGCTCTGCCCAGCCATGCACGACTGCCTCGGATGATTCAAAGCTCAGCTTTCCAGTCTTAAAATTTGAGGCTGCTTAGGAGTCCAAACTCACACACACGTGCCAGTGCACAAGTGAAGTGAGGAAAGCCAGGCTCCACCCTTCTCCTCAGGCCAGCAGGGAGTGCCCCTGCCAACAGCCAACTGTCCCTCTGCTCCAGAATTTTCAGAGACAAATGTCTCTGCACTGCCCCCAGTGATGAAAGTAGCACAAAGATACAAATCCCACTGCCTTAAAATGGCAAAATCCTCGTAATGGTAATGCAGGAGAACACGAATGCTATTAGAAAACTGTTCCCATCAGTAGGTAATTTGGGGTTTGGTGGAGCATTAAACTTTTGCTTCTATTACTTTTCATGTCAATTGCTCATATGAAGAAATGGAATGCACTTTTCCCCAAATCTGTAGATGATACCAAATTCAGGGGAGCTGTTACCATACTAGAGGATACAAGGACCATTCAGAGGAGCTTTCTGACATGTTGGAGAAATGAGCCAAGAAACCCTCATAAAGTTTGCCTAAGAAAGGTACAATGTCCTGCCCCTGGGAGAACTCAAGTGCCTGCTGGATGCCAATTGAAGTTGGCAGTTTTGCAGTGGGAAGAAGAAAAGAGGAAAAATAGAAAGACAAAAAGAAAGATCTTTGCATTGTGTAGGGCAAGTTGGATATGGGTCAGTGGTGACAACTTGCAATGATTGAAGTTAAATTGATACTGGGCCAAACCAGGAGGGGTGTACCAAAAAAGATTTAGCTTTTCATTTAGCATACGGGAAACTATGCCAGGAGCACCAGAGCCACTTCTGGGCTCCCCAGCACAAAAAAGAAGGTATTGACAAACTGGCCTAAGTGCCACATAACTGGAGGAAGGCCAGTAAGACCACTATGGGGCTGCAGCATCCAGCACTGCAGGAATGGCGAAGGTGCCAGGCTTGCTCAGCCAGCCAAAGGAAGCAGGCAGGATGAGTTAAAACAGCAAATATCCATCGAGCCATCCAAAGGGGAATACAGCCATGAACAAAGCATGTGCTTCTCCAAGACACACAGCAAAAGGACAATAGTGACAATCAAAATAAGAAGAACAAGAAAGAAATCTCACAGGGACTGGGCTTTAGGGCAGGCTGTCTCTGCTGAACTCCACCTTGGGAGGTTTCAAACTGGACTGGAAGAGGCCCAGAGCAACCTGACCCAACCTTCAAAGCAGCTCTGCTTCAAGCAGGACACTGGACCAGCTGACCTGGAGAGCCCTCACCATCTAAATTTGCCATGACTGTATTATACTACCAATGCTAAATCACATTAAAGACATAGACACCTTATTAGTATGAGTATATCCATACTAAGGACAGACAGACAACCATATTAAGAGTTGTGCAAGGTTAGAGTATGAATTTGTGAAGGATGTGAGTTGAAATTTTGGGCTGTCCTAAACTGGAGCAACCTAATTCTTAATTCTAAAAAAAAAAACTTTCCAGAAGCCTTTGCTTAGAATGTGAGATGCTGCGTTACACACAGACACAAAAACTGAAATACTAGTTTTAAAAAATCAATATAAATGATACATGAGCTCAATCCACACCATGTGTTTTCTCTTGAAGAGAAGCTTCAGTGAAATTGCCTGGACTTCTACCTTTAAAAACTGCTTCATCTATTAGTTTGAATTATATTCTTTGATGTCCTGCATTATATTTATTTGGGAAACCCCAGAAGCAGTGTTCTACACTGGAAGGAGTTTTTTATTTATGCAGTAATATAATTTGGACTAAGGAGATTAAGGACACTTAAATAGTGCATCTGTCTCCATAAATCACTGCTGATCAGGAACTTCTAAAAATCACCCCTTGAAAACAATTTCTTTTACTTTGATGCTCTTAGCAGAAAAAGGATTTTCTGCCTTGCAAGTATGAATCTGCAGTACTGTCACATTGCTCTTTAGACAATTTTTATAAGGCTACTTGAAAATACAATTTAAATATGCAAATTTAATTCATCTGGTCTACTCTGTGCCCTCTTAAACAGGAAGCTTATTGTGCATCTAATACAATCAGTGGAATCTTAATGATTTTGTGGTTAAGAAAATTGGGTCTGTTTTATACTGAAGTCTTTCAGTTAATTTCAATCCAAGCTGTTAAAGAATGTTTAGGAAGACCATATGTGTAAAGATTTTAACAGGGTAGAATGGTATTTAGCTGGAAAATAAGTAAAAGGCTTGGTGTTAAAGACATTTCCAATAAAAGAAACAGTGTTTACTAAGACATACACACAAAATGCAGGGTGCAAGTGTCATTTTTTCATTCCAAAGTTTAAATATTGTATTAAGTATTCACAAAATAAACAGTCAAGTTTTTTTAAAAAATTAGTGGATCAGTGATGTCATAATTCAATATCCTTTTAATGACTGGGCTTTTGCATATATTTTCCAAGGCAAGCACTGCAAATAGTCCATTTCCTAGAGAAATGTGCCTTGCAATGTAAGGGCCTGCTTAAAAATGGTTTCCAAGTGGTCCCAGCATGAATGCAACTTTGAACTAACACGCTGCAGTCAATAGCCAAGGCCTCCTTCACACCTGTGCTGGCAACAGAATGAGGCTGGGCTGTTTCCAAGGATCACCCACAATGTGAGCAGGCTATTTCAGGACTGTCAGGAAAAAGAGAGCAACTTTACTTACCTCTGAAAACTAACTTCAAACCTGATTATCAGCCCAAGTCAGTTAAATGGCAAGCTTAATCAAGGACTAAGAAAAATTGGCTGAAATTGCTATTTTGTGTGCTTTTGTACAGTTTTCATTCTGTGGAACAATACAACTGTTCAGACTCATCTACTCAGAAAATATGGTCTGAACAAAATAAATAATAACTGTTCCTTTTTTCTTATCTTATTCTCCAAGGTGCCTCTTTACTTCCAAGACATCTGTTTCATTTGTCCCTCCAGTTTCTTACTAGCTATTTTTACTTCTGGTTTCATAGCTGCCAGCACATTGTGCTGATGCATATATACAACAAGGATGTATTCTCTTGGAGGGTGGGGGAATAAAATCCACAGCAATTAGCATTCTTTAAATTAATGGAAAAATTATATTACTGTTACATTTTTAATTACAAGAACCGAAAAATCCTAGTATAATTTCTTACTGCACACAGAAAAAGTGCATTGTATGTTTTGCCAAATAGATATTTTACTTTCTCTTATTAAGCACCAGGACCTTAGCCATCCACTCTTGTTTCTGTTGAAGTTTGTTGGGTATTTTTCATGGTTCGATTCAAAACTATGAAAACACTCCCCAAACTGATTAATCATGTTTTTTTAAAAATATAGTCAATATACACAAAGAAAATGGATTTTTCTTTTTTCCTTTCTCATAACTTATTTTTTTAATAGCAGCCAAGAATTGTAAGATTTTAGTCAGATTAGGCATGGGTATTAAAGTTAATGGCAAAATACAGATTTTTTTTCTAGCTGCAATATCTATAAGAAAAACGTTCACAAAAGTAATCTGTGATCTGAAATGCAAAATAAATCAGCCAAGTCTGATAAGACAATCAGACTGCATCCTGAATTACTCTATCTGAATCTGAATTACAGTATGGCCAGCCCATTTAGGTCGTTAATCCCAAAGATGCTGGTTTCTTAATAGTGCCACAAAACACTGCACACATACAAAAGAGAACATTAATTGAAACTCACTTACAGAACTGTGCTAATATTAATAACACTTCCTTTCACATCCTGATAATTTAATCTCACAGGATGGTACAAACCAATGAAGAGCCCCAAATCCAGAGCTGATAAGGTTAATCTGAAATTGAAGGCGAGCATCCCTTGAACTAATTAAATGGAGGGGACAGGAGAGAGGGAAATACCCCACTGATCAGATTTTATAATCCCATATGCTCTCTCAAAGGAAAAGAGAACCTATCTAGGAACCCTGCAGTATTTTTTACCTCATCCCAGATTTAAAGACTGCTCTGTGCAATAACAACTACCTAAATTCCTGGAAGGATTCCTAGAAGAAATCTTTCAAAAAACTCCACAAACCACTGAATTTAAGGAAAAAACTGAAATTCATTATATGAAAGGAAGGGAGGCACTAGAAGGCAGCACAAGACTCTTGGAGGAAGATATAAACATTTCCTGAGAAAGCCCATGAGACCAGCAGCAGGCTTCCTCTGGTGCTGGGAAAAGGAAACAACATATATTCACCTTTTCAGATGTACTGAGTAACACAGGCCCAGCAAGGCTACAATTAAAATTTTGAATGACTTCACAGAATTTTTTTTTGTGCCAGACAGAAAACAGAGTGCCCCTCTTCATCACCTTTGCACAACAGCAGGTTGAAAACTTCTACTCTTGACAGTGAAGAGCTAAATATTTCCTTTGAAACCCTTCTTGGAGGAGGTTAAATTCATTTAGAAAATGTCCTCCAGAAAAACATATGACAGAATGTATCAACATTCTGTCTTCTTTAATACTTTTTATAATTGTCTGTATTTCATAGCCATGATTTTAGAATTTTACATGTCTAATAGAGAACAGAATATGAAAGAAAGGACATTTGCAGAAACTCCACATTGTCGGTCTTTGCAGTGGTCTTAATTAATGAACAAAATTAATACCGTTGAGACTCTATTAACATCCAATTAATTTAAAGCATAAATATTTACTGCATTAAAAGCTTTCATTGTCTCAGACAGAAAACTAGCAGCATTAAATAGATATTACAGTTTGCAGCTTGTCCTCATCAAATTTTTTCTGAGGATTACAAGAAATAAGAGGTCATTTCTGCACAAATTCAAACCCACAAGATAATTTCCTAAGGAAACTGATGTTTCATTCTATTAAAAGTCTGTACTACTTGACATAACATAAATATTATGCTTATTGTGTTTTTTTATTTTATTTACATAGCTATCATACTGCTAGTTTGTGCAGATAAACCATTAGGTATATACATACATATAGAAAATATCATGTTATCAAACAGAAGTGTCACTTGATGAAGATCTCTCTAAATGTATTACTGTGTACAGCCCATCTTCGATTCTTTACATTTTACAAAGCTGAATAATTTGGGGCACCCACTGTCAGGAAATACCGCCTGGATTTTGATTTTATACAAACAGCATAGTCTGCCATCTGTGCTGAATTCCTAGAGTTTATGAGGCATGAAAAAAGCCTGCTGTCCTAGGCCCTAACTTTTCTGCTGCTATAGAAAAAACACAGTAATTCTGAAAGGGCAACAGTGCTTCATATTGAATGACCTGAATAAAGATGCAAAAGAAGCAAAGAGACTGTCTTGTTTCAGCACAACTGGTTCCTCCAATTTAAATATAAAACCCTACGTGAATTTAATTTTGCCGTCTCACAAGGCATTCTTGCACTGTCCAGTGAACAATCCCTGACTTGTTCTGGTCACCAGGAGTATAGGTGAGCAACTAGGAAGGGGAAAGTCTATTTCTTTGATCTGTTGAGAAAATTCATTCTGGAAAGTCATGCTTGACTTGTATTCTCTTTGGTGGGACATAAAGCTTTGGACTGTTTTGGATAAGCTATGGAGCCAAGGCTCACCTTTGCTGTAAGGATGAGAAACAGTGGAAACAGTTGTAGCAATCAGCACTGATGGAAGATAGCACTGCCAAAGGCTGCTTTGACATTTACATGCACATACAGCAACGTATCAATACCTGCTATAAACTGAAATAAGCAGCATTGCTTAGTGAACTCACCAGCCTGCGGATCTCCCTCTCACACTCCCGCTTTATTCTATTGATCTCATCCTGGTGGGACTGATAAGCTGTGCGCAGGTCCGCAGCCTTCATCTTATCTGCCTGCATAATGTTGTTCAGAGCTTCTTCAAGCTGCTTTTTGCCAGATTTCAGCTCCAAGATCTCTTGTTGCAGCTTCATTCGTTCCCCGTCGAACGCCTTGCGAGCCTCCTCCTTAGCCTCACTCAGCAGCGCCGTCTTCACCTTGTCAGCCGCCCCGTCCCGCAGGACATTGACTGTTGACTGCAAACGCTGAATTTCACCATCTTTGATTTTCACCATTCTTGCCACCTCCTGCTCATGCTGCCGGATCAGTAGCTCTCTGACGCTCTGAAGTTCCTTCATTTTCTCCTCGTGGAGCTTGGCTTTCAGTTCAGAAACATAGGCAGTGTGCTTATGCTGCTCCTGCTCCCTTTCTTGCTTAACCTCTTGGATTTTTTCTCTCAGTTTACCCACCTGGAACAAAATATAAAATACTGACTGACAAGCACCACTCCACTACTTAAAGTCACCAAGGAAACTGCCTTTCTTTTAAGAAACTGTTCTTAAAAACCTATCTTGAATATTCAAAAGCAAAGACTGCACACTTCTCTCCAGTGAACAAATGGAGAAACAGGGCTGGAAAAAGACCATGTGCATGTTAAGGAATGTGCTACACGGATGTGTAACTGGTAATGAGTTCTCATAGATCTAGGGAATAAAATAAAACTGACCAACATACACTCTAGTTATCTCCTTATTTCCTGTACCAACCACACCAGGCTATTCTCACCCATAACCCCTCTACTGCACTCTACAAGCAAATGGAAAATTACTCAAACAGGGAAAAGACTTTATGTTTATGCTGGAAATACTTCTATTTTGGATTTCTTAATTTTTTAGCTATTTTAATGGGAAAATCCTTATATAAACCAAAAGAATTGACCTTTTGAAAAATCAAGTCTACTCAATGGACCTCAGATCTCACCCCAAAACTGAGACTATTCATGTCCCCAGACATTCCAGAAACTATAGGCCAGTGAGTCTAAGGGTTGGGGAGGGAGCAGTGGAAAAATATTATAGACTATTATAGCAATATCCACTGTGATGAAACCTCATTATAAAATGATGCTCAGCAGGCTGCATGGAAAGCAATGTTTTTTTCCATGTGGGATTAGATGTTAATTTAGAATAAAGGAGGAAAAAAGAGAAAGGCTCACTTGTCTATTGCAGTATTCCAGAAAGGCTATAATGTATTTCATCATTCATAGTTTCAGTAACATCTTTCAACTATCCCCATACTGAGACTGCCAAAACTTCTATCAGAGGCAGAGGTTTCAAAAATTGTCTTTTAACAATCAATGACAATACAAACGTACATAGCAAATAAAGCTTCATGTTAAAAGGAGGCTATCAACCAGCAAAATGTTAGTCACTGCCACATCTGCTTCTACCTGTGCAACACAAAGCTGTGATCTGTAGTTATGTGATGCATTTAATTTACACTAAATTAAGCCAGAATTGCAACTTGATCAGAGAGGAGTCCAGTCAGGATCAACCCACCACAACTTGACCTGAAGTCAGACAGCTGGGACAGCAGACTTTTCCTGTGCAGAAAATGTTACAATCCTCTTATTTTGAACAGTAGCTTTGAAAATTAACCAACTCAAACTTACTCTTGATTCAAAGAAAGGAAGAGATTGGAGCAAGAAGGAAGGAAGGGTATCACACATTTTTATGAAAGTAACCTAGATGCGCTGCTGACTAAACACCACCTGGGAGAGCACTATAATTAGAGCTGTTCAAAAGGTAATAGCTCTGAATCAGACACTGTCACATGCAGATTTTATAGATATTGTCACTCTGTTCCAGGATGATTCTGAGAATGTATCTCTATCAAGAGAGACAGAGGTTAGGTTTCTTCCCCAAATGGTAAATCTGACTACTGGAAATTATCTGCAGGATATATCCATGTATTATTTCTTTCAGTGGGATGACATTTAGTTCCAAGCCTACAGTGGATAGCAGTGATTTTCAGTGCTTGCACTAGGGTACCCAATTCCATAGGAGAGTCCAAGGCAGGGAGGCTGGAATAGAGGATCTTTAAAGGTCCCTTCCAATGCAAACCATTCCATGATGCTGTAACAAAACTAAGTCACTAACCCACCTATCTACCATCAGAAGCAAACAGAGTGGTTTATAGATAAATTCGAAAATGAAACAACACTCATTATTTACTTATTGCCTTACTGATGAGCTAAGAAAATTGAAATTAAATTGAGCAATGAAACCTACTAATGACAACACAGGGAAACAAACTGCATAATGGCACATACAAACACAGATAATATACCCCCAGAACCACAGTAATTTTAAATTAGTCATATGACACATAAAGCATACAACTGAAAGGCAGTTTTCAACACAACACATTCATGAGTTTAACTTCCTAAAAGAAGTTTTAATAAATGAGAAATAGATTTTGACATTTTGGAGGAGTGCTGAGTCACCAAATTAGCATACTTGCTCAGTTTTTTTCATCTTTGATTGAATTAAGGGAAAGCAAGGCAAAACCTATATGCACTGTTGCTGTCTGTGAGAACATGTATTAACCACTCAGAGTAACTGAGTACTATCATATATCACTACTAATTTTACCTAAAAGCTTCAGTAAGAGGAATTTAAACAAGAAGAATTTGAATGCTTACAAAAACCCTGGGAATCCTTCAAAATCCACAAAAAAATCCTTCAAAAAACCACAGCATATTAAACGCTTATTACACCTCATGATCCAGAAAAAAAAGACGCATCCCAATTCCAGGTCTTGAAAACATCTTTTCCTATTATTGCTTTTGTTCAGAGAAGATGGAAAGTTAGATCTGTCTGTCTGATCTTCTCTGAAAGCCATAATCTGTCCTTCCCGCACCCCTCAGTCCCTCTCCCTCTCTCCTGCACATTGTGGTTTTCTCTACTTGTCTGGCTTCCAGAACAAGAATGAAGTGAAAATAGTAGTGTGGCATTTTCCCATATGCCTGAGTCTCACTTTTTTGGTTTTTTTTTTTTTGTTTTTTTTTAATATGAAGAAAACTATTCTATCTAAGAAATTAAGTGAACAGGAAAACAAAGTCAGGCATGCTATCAGGGCACCAATAAACCAGTTACTGTCTACCTTTCTAAATTAACAATGTAATAATTGGTGCATGTTTGATACAATGTTGTTGTCACAGCAGAACTTAGCTTCTTCAAAAAATAATGCTAAGCATCATTGCTTCTCTCCTTTCCTATGTCTAAAAAGTGCCTGAAAGCAGAATTTTCTTTAAAACAATACAATTGTATTTTTCTTAGATATTTGCATCTTGTGTTGTTTTCTATGGCAAGTTGTTTTGCACACTTGAGACAGAAAAATAACAGTTCAGCCTTATGATGAGAGTAAATGGAATAATTTTAAAACGATGCATTTCTAAAAGGTAATAACCTATTAAATAATATGTGTTTCCAAGTGCTACCAAACCACTGCCCCAATAAAAACGTTATTATAAGTACTTATTCAGGACTACCTCATTTTTTTCTCTTGGATTTAACTGTGGGGGTTTTTAATTTGTGGCACAGTAGTCAATCACAGGAGGGATACTCTCCACACTGCTTTTTGCAAGAAACTTCAAATTTGAATGTCAGAGAAGAGAAGGTAATTAGGAATAGTCAGCATGGATTTACCAAGGGGAAATCACACTTGACCAGTCTGATAGCCTTCTACAATGGCATGGCTAGATGGGTCAGTGAGGGGGGAGCAGAAGCACCGAGACACAAAAAACCAGTGAAATAATGCAATTTACTGAACTGTAAATTATAAAGGGTATTAGCCACTACTAAATTTCATAGTGTGTGGTTTTAAAAAGCTTAAGTAGTTTGTGCAACTTGTTTTAAAATTTGTCATCATTCTATCAATCAACAGCAAGAGAAGTTGGATGAGAAAGAAAATAGAAAAGACCCTGACTTATCTTTTAATTTACCAATACCCCTGACCCGTAAGAGATTTGACTTTTTGCTTTACTCTGTGAAGAAGAAAAATTTCCAAGGGAACACAAATTTAGTTGGCTGGTATTTTCTGAACCTATTGCATCATTCAAACACAAATTAAGGCTTTATGATTTCTTTTTCCTCTGTAAAAAAATCAAATCTGAGGATGACATTTGTGATGGGTTTACTTTGTAAATTAAAATGCAAAAAATAGGACCTTTCAAAGCTGAGTCTCACACAAGGATGTTAATGAAACTAGAATGCACAGAAAAGTTGTTATTCAGGTGTTCCACATTTTACACTGATAAACAGAAAAAAGGCTAGAACAAAGATCCTTTATATGAAGAGAACACATTATCAGTGCATACTTTTTCCACTTGGTAAGTCTTTGAGACTCCTGCAACTACAGTATCCCCATTCAAATACAGATAAACCCACCTGCACGTGGATTATTCTCCAGAACTGCCCTGTGCAAAGCAAAATGCACTAACTGATTTCAGTAAATAACAGAATAGAAATAACCTTACTGGCTTGTCCATATTTTAAATAACATACAGAAATACATAAAAGTAACTGCTAATCTTCATAAATACAAATGTATTTGATGAATTAATATTTGATGAATCCTCTGTGTCCTCTTGATTACCTAAATACCAGTTGAACATATGCCAGATAGACAAATATTGATGGATCTGTTTCATCATCAGTCAGATGCATCAATGAATAGCTCAGAACAATGCCACACATAAACTCAGCAAATCAAATTAGGACTCCTACACAAACAGTTTCCAGTTAATTGATATTCTTCATAGGCATTTAAAGGGACATTCTTTGAATAAGGTGCTGATGTTTGATTTTGAAAACAATTCTTTTTACAACACACAATTTTCAGTAAGGTCAAATACAATACTTCCTTGTCAGTAAGCTAATGCCATTGTATTGCTGTGATTGCAAATTTCAGTGATTGGAGGTTTGGGGATATTTAGTACTTTTTGCACACTATTTAAAATAATTGGCACCAATTTTAGTTTATCAGTTGTTCTTCTGATTTCTTCTTCTTTCATGTTTTTTTTTTTACAACTAACACATTTTAGCATCAAACTCCGCTAGTTTCTAACAGTGCTACTGTTAAAAGAATGATCACAAAATAGAGACAAATACCTTGGTTTTCTCTTGCTGAAATTCTATCTGGATGTTGGTTAGCTTAGTTCGCAGCTCCTCATTAGCAGCTTGCAGGGCTTCAGTCTCCATGTCGGACTTCTCTCCCTTGGCACGACTTTTCTTTGACATAATTGTTTTTGAAGTTTAAAATAAAATGTTTGCTCCACACTGAGCTACCAGCTAGTGCTTTCTGCTTTTAGCATTTAAGAGTGGTGCAGTGGTCAACAAACCCCTTCATACAAGTCTCTGCCATCATGGGAGCAGTCTCTCATGGCCTGGAAGAAGCAAAGTGGTAGGAACAGAATTAGGCTACAGCATTGAGCAGAATCAATCAGATTAACATCCATTTTTAAAGCACACTGGACTTCCTTGAATTATACTATACTTCATAGTGTACCAGAGTTTGAAAGAAACAGATAAGAAGTCACATAATATTTCACCATCTCTAAACTCTATCCACTCTATTCTGTTATTCACAGAAATAAAAGTATTAACACTTCTGATGAATATAGCATATAAACAGAAATTATATCTTATTCAAGACCTGACTAGAACCATGCTCAGAATTCCCAAGATGCAGAGAGAAAGTCATAAATTAATTGAGGTAGTGTTTCAGTGGGAATAGTTTATTTTCTGTAGTATGAAGAAAGTACTTCTCTCCCTAATGTATCAGTTATAATGCATAATTGTGTTATTCGTAATTATCATTGAGTTTCACATCATCAGCATCTATTAAAAAGGTATCACAAAACTGGAAAAACATTTAAAAATGTTTCTTAAAATACCCTATCTGTAACCTGCTTATGTTCAGGGCTGATACTACTTGAAAAGCTACAATGGAAACAAGAAAGTATTTAACTTCATTTTCATTTCCCAGTATGCTCTAAGCTTAAAAAGTATTCAATTATTTAAATCAGCTTTATGTAATATTCAAGGAGAACATCAATAGCAGACAAAGAACCCTAATTCCGATAATTAGGAAATCCCATGATTAGTTTGCTTCATGACTAGTCAGTATAGAAGTTTAATCTGTATTTTTTTTTCCTCTCTGCTCTGCTGCTCTCCTCTAAGAATAGTCAGAATAGTCTGGCACTCCACGAAACAAAACTGTGGGACAAGTGCTCAGTGCTGAACTACTTTCCAAACCCATGTTATCTGCACATTTTTAAATATTCATATAGTTTCATCATTAAATTTTAGACAAACCAGAAAGGTTCCTCTTTAAAACTGAATGACATTACTGAAGTATTATATTTCCATGAAAATTGTTATCAAATTGCCATCAAACAATAAGCTGCTCTTTCCAACCTACTACTGATGGGGAGTTATTTTGAAATTGTATTAGAATGAAAATCCCATGCATTCCTTAGCACATACTTTCTAAAGGGTTAGTGACTAATACCTCGGGTGTGTAGAGACAAACTAAACACCTCAGTTTTATGCTCCTTTTCAAGCACTGGTAAGCAGGTGGTGATTTAAATATCTTGCTTAGAATGATGAGCCAAAGCAGATGAAAAGTGAACAGAACTCAGGACACCAAGTCTCAGTCTGTTTGACAATATTCCCATTGAGTTCTTTCATTTGTAAAAAGCAATTGAAAAAAAATGAAGTTTACTAATTATTTGCTGAAGTAACTTAAGAGAAATAGTTGCTTTTCTCTGTAGTATCAGATATTTTTCCTTTGAAACATAATAATCTATCAAGTCATCCTATTCAATAACACTTTGTTCCTTATATTCATTATATGAAGCATTTTAATATATAATCTGTGAAAAAAACCAGGAACTTAAATACATTTTAATTTTATTATGTATCAGACCTACCTTACCAAACAAATAAACACTGGGGCTATTGCGATTTTACACATAGTAGTTGATCCAAGAAAAACACATCAGCAATATTCTTACAGTAAATTTTAAAAAAGGAACTCTTTGGTGAGTAGAATAAATGTGAGGAATTACTGTTTTAATAAAGGCATTTCATGCTATTAATCTATGGACTTTCTGTGATGCTCAAATTACATTTAATACTCAAATTAGCCTTAAAACTAGAGAGTTTAGCATTATTCTTTGAAGTACTCTTCAGAATTTAAAAAAAACTCTCAAGGCGTTGCTCTCAATTTTTTTCCTTTAACTCTCAACATTTGAGAATTGTCCTTTTCAAGTAAAATAAAAGCTTGAACTTGAAGAAACTTACCCTCCTGTCTTATAGGCATTGAGGGAAGGAGAGTGGGGAGGGGACCAAAAGCAACACCTCCCAATCAAACTGAACATAATAAATTCTCTAAAACCACAAAACAAAAGATACTACCAAAAAGCCAAAAAACCAAATCAACAACAAAAAAACCAAACAAAACCCAAAGCAAACCAAAAACCCTCACAAAGAAACAAACAAAAAAACCAACAAAAAAAAAAAAAAAAAAACCCACACCTAGAAACAACCACCCATGAAGCTGCATTGGTGGGCATAAAAAAAAAATTCCGTTTTTACTCTTCCCTAGATACATTTTCCAGCCTACCTATTTCAAAAGCAGGAACTATGGCAACACAAAGACTATCTATATACCCAGAAAGGCACACAGCCCAGACACACAGGGGCTGAAGCAGAGACTGCATCCTGATTCCCAAACGAAAGGCATAGAACCAGTGAGTGCCCAGATTCCCTCCTAGTTGACTACCCACATTTGGTATTTGGATAAAGGTCAGGACAAAAAAAAAACCAAAAAACCAAACCAAAAAACACCAAACAACTTGTAAACACAGTGAGAAAAAATGAAGGAGAAAACACTCCTCTCTAACGAACAAAATTTTACTGACGCAGATGCTTCAACCAACAACCAACAACCTATTTATTAACTCCCCATATGTCTGCTGAGAGGCAAATTTATGATGTAACCAGGATACAATCCCACAATCACTCCATGACTAAAAATAGCCAATTCCTGCACTCTGAGTTCTACACACTTCTTGCAAACCTTGGAATCATTTGAATGTATTTTATATTTCACATCAAGAAAAAACAGAGGAAAGAGTAATGGATTCTAAAGCACAAGTCACATTTTCAGCGTGTTTTCTCTGGAACATACCAAGTTTCTGACTTTACTTGATAGGTATAGGGGCAATTGTCATTGAAGAAAAACAACAAAATAAATAAACTTGATTGAACTACACAATAGTTTGGGGGTTTGGTCTGTAAAAGATCAAAACATCTAATATGATTTCTCTTATAGATGTTTTGGGAAATCCATTAAATTCTTAGCATACTAAAAAATCAATCAGCTGAACAATACCCTAACTTCCAATTTCTCTTCTATTTGCTTAGCAGATTTAAAGGATGCTTTTTATAACTACCTCAATCTCTTCTCTGATTTTATCAAACAAGACCTCAAACTATGTAATTAATTGCTATATGATGATTCTAGATGTTAAATATCAATACAATGTAATAGAAAAAAGAAAAATCAGGTACTGCAGAAATGTGAGTTTATGTAATCAATAAATTTTGATTACATAAGGGTAAGGAAAAAAAAGAACTTTTTTAATATCTAATCTGTGAAACAATACTTTCTATTGAAAAGTAAGTCAATTTAAAGAAATGTAAGTCTTTAAACATGATCCTGTATGAAGTACACTAAAATATGGGGAGGATTATATCTTTAGAGAGTGAGTCTTTCAGTAACAAGCAGTAATCAACAGGAAAAGTAAGTAAACCCATAAAATCAAGTAATAATTATGGATAACATTATATCATGAAAAATTTACTAAATTATATCAACCAAAATTCTGCATTCCAGCCTTATTTCAAACTTCGACAACATTACTCAGCTGCAGCACAATTTTTGGAAGGTGAAATTGTCAGTGAGTCATCTCAGCTGAAGCACCAAGCCGTAACTCAGTTACTGGAGGGAAATAATAAAGCCTCATCTCAAGACTGCACCTCCACATAAACAGTGCACCATTCTACTTCAGCTTTTTTTATTTCAACATTTATCTTTAAATTCTGCACAGCCTACTGCAGCTACCCATAACCCTCACTGTGCTTGTGAACATGAGATGTAAGTACACTCGCAACACAGCACAATTCTGTACATTCATGAAGTTTAAAATATATTTTATTAGCATAGCATCTGACAGTAGTAAATGCAGTGGACATGGGTACAATGTTAACTTCAGAAGTAACTTGCAGTTCACCTATGTTATAGTTTAAAAAAAACATGATAATCAACCAGTGACTTTATGGGAAAGACAAAATTCATTGCTGCCACTGCCCAAGGCACATTTCTCACAAGGTTCAGATGACCTACATTTACTGCTTCAATTCTCAGTTCTGTGTAATAAAACATGACTGAATGGATAAAAGCAGAAGAACCTCTACAGGATTGTACAATAATACTCATCTTGCCAACAAATCTGAATGTAAATTATCAATACAGCTTTCTAAGTATACTGTAGACTGGTCACCTTTCTGATACCCCTTTGTAGCTACCCACAAGGACAGATCTATTTCTGTAACAGTAGAACCTTTAAGGGTTACTGTAAATCATAGCCTGCTTAGGGAAATACAGTTTCCTTACAGTGGAACACTTTATAAATATCACTTGATTTTTTGATGGATAAAACCAGAAACATCTTTGTTGTTAACTAACAGCCCACATTCATTTTTTCAGATTCACTGCCTAAAGTCCTGAGTCAATCTTGCTTTAATAACACACCTTATAGGGCCACACTACACAGAAAGCAATCACCAAGAAACTATAAGCATTTTTTCATTGCTTTTTGCCAGAAGACCTCAATGTAACAATCCTGCAGAGCCAGGTGGAACAGAGCTTTCCCTGGTAGAGATTACAGTGTAGCATGAGTCAGGCTTTTATGACACTTGCTCAGATTTCCACAGCAGGTGACATCCCACGGATGAGCACAGGATCTGTAAAGCATTCAGCTCTTCAGTCCAGGTTTGTAATTGCTTCCATATTTTTTTCAATGGCATCTCAGCAAAGGTGATCTGTGATTCTGTCACTCCACATCTTTCAGAAAATTCCCAATGCCCTCAGGAATCAGTACCCAGGTTTTAACTTCCCACCACAAATCACTGCCTTCCAGGTCTTTATACAGTTGATAGAACTAATTTGGTAATTTCCTAAATTAATTTCACCAATGTATTCATTTTTTCTTCAGTGAATTGGCTGCCTGTGATCTGTGTATCTGCTAAAACATATGCAACTAAAATATGTATCCAAGTCACTGGACACCAACAAAAAAAAAAAAAAAAAAATCAAACTCATTTAGATACTATGCACACACACAAATGTGTAAATATTTGTGTATACGCTAGTTACAACCATGTGAAACTGAATTTTTATTTTTGATTGGTCCTACTCCATGCCACTGGATAGCATCCAGTATATGAATGGCTTCATTCTAGTGAAAGGACATGAACAGCCCCCCAAAACACCCCAAAAAACTAGCTCTTAGTTTAAAAGGAATTACCACAAGTAAAAAAGAATGTCTGAGCCAAAGAGGACACAGCATGAGGAAGGGAAGGGATCCTACCCCTCCCTTCTGCACTACACAACCCTTTCATGCACGGAGTTACTGAAAACTTAACCTGAATCCCTTCCCAGAAAGCTAAGAGCTTGATTCCAGGACTTTTTTTATTTTAAGTAAATAAAAAATATTCATTGGCTTCAATGAATTTGCATTATTAATATTTACCCAATTTCACTTACAGCACTGTTTCAAGGATTTACCAAATCATTAATCATTAATCATTAATATCACTCTATTAGCCCTATTAAAAGACAAAA
Source organism: Pyrgilauda ruficollis (assembly GCF_017590135.1). Taxonomy (NCBI): domain Eukaryota; kingdom Metazoa; phylum Chordata; class Aves; order Passeriformes; family Passeridae; genus Pyrgilauda; species Pyrgilauda ruficollis. The sequence goes on along the minus strand of NW_024508100.1, from coordinate 7,412,861 downwards.
TGCTACAAAAAGGAGTCCTGTGACACATATAAAATAAAAGAGACATTAGCACGGAAAGGCAAAGTTCAAACACAAGTAAAAATGGTAAAACAGAACCCTCCCTCCACAACCTTCACAACTCAGCTCTGTTACTCAACCACAGTGCTTTAGGGCTCACTGCAGCTCCAGAGGCAGAGCTGTTCCCCTGATCTCTGGGCCAGCTCCCTTCTCTCCAGCATGGACAGGAGCCCTGACCTGATGCCTGCAGTCTGACACAGGGCATCAGCCTCTGGACCTTCTCAGCGTGCCCTGGGGATGAGCAGGGAGATCCCTGGGCTCTCACTGAGAAGCAGCATTCCCACTAAAGCAGAACATTTAAGAGCAAAAACAGAAGGTAGAAGAAAGGGCAAGTTACAACATTTCTAAGTTGGGGCTAGATAAATGGCAAATACAGAGACAGATTCTAATATCTTTACTGACTATCACTGACACCCCACAAATATAATCAAGCTGTCAAATTTGGGCTTTTGGATTATAGTGGACCAGTTTTGTTTAGCTACTCAGCTGATTTTTGCAGGAAGCTTCCCTTGGGTATTTTTTTAAACCCATCACTATTATTATTTTTATTTTATTGTAAAGAGATTAATAACTAAAATCTGAAACTAGAAAAATTTAAAATTCAGGGATGACAGCTGTGTAGAAAATGTACAAGGCAACTGAAAGGTTTAGGGAGAGAGGTTCAGATTCCCAATTTGATGGCTCAAGAAAGAGGAGGAATCTCAATGAGAGAAAACCTGGGGTTGTCTAACACTTAATTGCGTCTTGAATATTTATTATTTTGTAAATCAATAGAATAGAGTTGAGAGGTCAGGCAAGTGTTAAGGAGGAGAAAAGGTGCTTCTGGATGTGATATTAGTTACCAGCTGAACAGTGAAGCAGAAGGGACACGACTTCATTCCACTATCTCTGATCTCAATAATTATTTTGTGCTGTTGACTACCTTTGCTAAGTCTGCAAGCTACCTCATGCTGTGCCAGACAGCTCACACTCTCACCTCACTGCTCCAGCACAGAAAATCACACAGCTCTGTGCAGAGCAGCACCAGCCCATCAAGCAGCACAAAGAAACAATCACAAAACTTCTTTACCTGCCAAGGGATGGCTCAACTTTCACACAACTTCTCATTAAAATCAGGTCTCTTAGCCAAAATGAAGGTATCAGCCTAGTCCAGTAATATGGGAAGACTGACAAAAGAACATGCTGCATTTTTTCCAAAGTTCCCATGCTGGTCCATTTTTAAAGCCAAGTTCCTTAGCTCCTGAGACCAAAGTAAGGATATACACTACAGAACTGACAGTGGTGTTGCTTATATTTTGAAGACTCATAGAATTCCCAAAGAGGTGCTCAAGAATTTAGGACCTCAACTTTGTGTTCGATTACTGCATCAAGGACTCCTGCTCAGCTTCAATGTTCTTGAACCCCACATGGAAATCTAATTTCAAATCTAACTGTATTATTATTATTATTATTATTATTATTATTATTATTATCTTATTGGAAACACACAGGCTAAGGCTTGATGGATTTTGGTTCCACCTACAGTTCTGTCATAGATGCCTTGTATTTTCTCTACCAAATCACTTAATCTCTTAGTAAAATAGGCATTACACTTCCAGAAAGACTATCAGAAATGTATTCTGAGGACAATACTATGAAATAAGAGATTGGGTTCATGTAATGAGAAATGAAACTTAAGTGACTGCCATGTTCATTGCAGTGAACAGAGTTTAAGTCACTCTGGGAACTGGCTGATGCAACTGCATCACCTGGGATAAAATATTTAAACTGGGTGTTTCAGCCAGAAGCTTCTTTCCCCTCTCAGCTCTCTGAAAGGGAGCTGTGCAATGGCTACAAACTACAGGCAGTAAAAAGCACAGCTAGATACTAACACAGCAAGAGCCTGGAGACAAACTTTTGTTTCTCTCTCCGGTTAAAGAGGACAGAGACAAACATGACAAAGCATAAGAAAAGTACAGAACAGAAACTGAACTGTGAACTCTTTGTGCAACCATCTTCCAATATCTACAAATAGAGAACACTTCACCACCGTGAGAAGACTACAAATAAAATACCCTTCTGGTAACTGCCAGCAAATTTGATTCAAACCATTCCAGATTGTTGGAAATGCTGTTGGCAAGTTGGCCACCAGAAATACAAATGTGCTCTCTGAAGATACTAAAAGTTGAATGTGGCAGCTAAGAACAGTTACAGAAAATATATTTATCCAGATACATGTACCAACATCATAATTTTAAGGATAGCATCCCTCAGAATGTTAAAAAGATGCATTCAGTCATGGTTCACCTTAAAAAGAGGGAAACAGGCAAGTAGATATAAATATAAAACTCCAGAAATACTCTGTGGCACACCACTATAGACTGTGACACTTTCTGTTGTTCAGAATAGACTGCCCCAAAGTATTCTGAAGTTCAGAAATTAATCAATGCACAAACACACACACACACACATATATATATACACATATGGAAATAAAGCTTCCTAAAAGCTTCCTAAATTAGGGATAGACAGAACCAGACTACTTGAACATACAACTTTGAGTGCTTTGGTAGGCAAGTTGTGCACACAATTTATGGGGGTATTCAATTTATGGGGGCACAGCATTGCTAGCAGTGCACCCTAAACTGCTGAGTGCTGTCATAGTCAAGCTGATTTGGACATTTAGGGGGACTAAAAAGTGATTTATTATTCATTCCAAAGATAACATCCTGTCTCTATACCTATATAATGTCTCTCCTTCACTGAGAATCACGATTGCATTTCACTATACTGTTTCAGAAGATGGTACAGTGTTTTGCAGAAAGCTGAGGCCAAGACATGCCACCTAAAGCTTACAAAAGTCCCAATGGTTAAATGAAAAATGTTTATGCTTCATTGCTTCAGAACACAACCTCCTTCTTGCCATGGTGCCTGCAAAGAAGGCTACTCTCTGGAAGGCCTAAATGGCTGTAAATCATCTGTGACCATAGACAAAAATCTTTATTCAAGTTGTATTATCCTGTAAATTTGACACAGTTGCAATCATATCTATGAATCCAGTTGTGTAGAAATATATTCACATAGTTTCTGCTATTAAGTGGTGTTCAGTTCTGTTCCTCTTCCCACCTCGTCCCCTAGAAGAGGTGGCAGAGGGAAGCCTCAAATTTAGGGTGCTGGCAGTGACTTTACAGACAAACTTAGTCCTAATGAAGACTCGGTGGAAAAATATGGAAATCAGTATTGCCAAGAAGTGTTCTTTCTACACCTTCTCCCTAAACTTTAGCTGAAAGGGTGAATCAGATTTTCCTTTGAGGTTAAGGTTATCACAGCTATGGCAGCAACACTAATTTTTCACCTCCTACATAGCAAAACTGAAAGCTTCATGTAAACCAAGACTTGGCTGTTACCTGTGCACATTGCCCTTGCACATGAAAGGGGAAATGCTGAAATGCTGCCTGTTTCAGTGAACGACATGAAAACTGGGAGTTCTTAAGTGGAACCATGCTCATTCCCCTCCCAGGGCATATATATTCAAATGGCTACACTCCAAACACATACTATTTATTAATTTTTTTGCAGTAGAGACATCTGGAAACATCAGAAAGATCTTCACTAACACTTTCCAAATGTTGTAAGGGATTAAGAATAGAAAATTTCTAGATGCTTCCTTTGGGATATGTGAGTCTTTACCAGTAAATAAGAAGGTTATATGTTTCCTTTCATTGTCTGAGAGTATGCATTTTTAATTCTTACACTGATTGTTGGAAGTTAATTGAAATGCCCAAATACTCTCTGCCTCCCTTCTACTACAAAATCTCATATTTTTGTCTTGTGTTGTAATAACATCCAGCACAACTGTATAAATATAATATGTGCAGTTGTGCACAGGACAGGTTTCCTTCAGAATGGATAAGTTGTAGTTGTTGAGATTAAAATTAGTCCTTCAAGATCCTTCTCCTAGAAATCAATGTTTACACACTGCTATGCATAAAGCAGGATTTTGCCCACATGCATGCGTATATTGCCAAAACAAAATCCCATTATCAAAGCTACTTAATATTCAAAACACCATTTGGAGATATTGACATTACAAATGAATTAAACTGAAGAGCTGAGAAAACAAACAAAAACCTAGAAAGACAATCATAACCAAGAGAGAGCCTATTCATCAAGAAAAAGCACCAGGTGCTGTAAACTGGAATATCGTAAGGAATTCTCAGAACTGCCAAGTTTATGGCCTCTCACTACTGTTTATTGAATGCACAACACATAGGATACAGGTTTCTCACAGTTCATACCTTTTTTTCCCATTCATACTCATTTATGAACATACAAGGAGCTCCAGAAAAGTCTGAAGATCTGCTGTGCGTTAATACTGGACAGCAAGCCTGATATATTTGAGAGCCCATTCCATGGTGTCAGAAAAGTCTGTTTAGTTTTCTTTTTAAGACCTCTTGCAAACACTCAGCACACAGATGATTACTTTTAGATGACTAAGTGCAACATCCCTTATCTTATCTCGACACAACCATAACCAACGACAGACTTATCGAGCAGCAAAACATGTGTGGGAATTCTGCCAGCAGCTGCACAGCCACCAGCCACCCAAATGTATTACCTTGTTACATCTGCAAGTAAGAAAATCTCTTTAGACACAAGCATGTTATAGTACTTGTTTTCTGTGTTTGGAGAGTAATGGATCTGTAATCTCATGGCAGTGAGCATAAGTAATACTTGTATAGAGGATCAGTCAGCACAGGTTGTTTGTTCAAAGGATGCTAAGAAAAAATGGAAACATGAGAGCAATACCGAAGTTTATCTAAGTTTAATTTTCAGTATTCAGAGAAAGAGGGAAAATATCAAATTATCAGTCAGCAAAAGAAAGAAAAAGCCATTTAAAAAAATGTGCCTGGCCCTACTGCAGGGCCAGGCATGCTGCAGCAATCCTAAATTTTCACAGAAGCAGCCAGCCATTCTCTAAAGCAAAGTGCCAGCTCACAGCTGCATGATATAGCAGCACCATTCCTGCATGAAGGCTTGTGTTTGCCCTTCCAGTCTGAGGAGACACTTGGAAGAGATCAGGAATAGTCTAGACAAATAACAAGACATCATGCAAGAAATATAATCAAAAACAGGGACCAGATAGGCAAGATTTTTTCCCACAGCACTGGGAAAATGTGCATAAGCAATCCAGAAGATGAAAACCCACTGTGCAAATTTTCATAAGCTAGTTCCAGCTGTTAGGATAGGTACAGATAATTGGCACATGATGAAATCACTTTCCAAAATACACTGGCTGTTGAAGACTCATGTTTAGAACATTTCATCTTTATTATGCAGAGTCAGCTAAACAAACTATTAAGTCTAAATCAATTTTTCAGTCTGTGTTCCACTGTTTGGATGTACAGGAACAGAGCAGTCTAAAGGACAATGGGGGATAATAATCTTTAAATAGCATCCTTTTGAAATTTAAAAATTAAAATACATTTACTTTTGCAGAAAGACAATTGATAATAGTCATCAGCTGGGTTTAGAGTTCAGCATTTTAATTCTTTCTAAAATCAGCATAATTTACTTTCTGTTAGGATTAACTAGATCTGTAGATAATCTTTTTAGATAAATCTGTGATTGAAGTTCCTCATGCATTTACCCTGAAGTGTTAAATCCAGTCAGAAGAAAAAGATGAACTACCCTCCCAGGTACAGAAGACAGAATTTAGTAGTCATATTGGTTTATCTGTTGCCCCAAAACATATTTAGTTACAAATTAGAAATTACAAATTAAAATAATTATTCTCTATAATGAAAGTTAATTACATTAGCAAATATTAAATTATTTTAGACACTCTTTTTCATTCTTTATGTTTCTTTATAATGACTACACTATAATGAAATTCTGTGAAGTGTTAAAGTCAAAGATACTACAATGAAATAGTAGCTGTATTTGAGTGTCATAGAAAACAGATGGACCCTAAGACTCATTCTATATCCTAGGTCTTTTTACTTTATTCTTTCCTTCTTCGTAACTTTTTTATTAACAATCATTCATTCTACAGCTGTCAGTTCCCACAGCATTTGCCTTATTTAGTGTCATACTTTTCTGTTCAGAGAAGGAAGTGTTCACTATGCAGTATGTTAAATATAACAAGGTATATTTCAAATCAAGCAAAGTTTGTGAGTAGCAAAGAAGCAACAATTTCAATATGCAAACTAACAAAATAGCCATTGGGAAAGGATATTTCCTGGGTTACTGCTGCTTTTGTTTTCTTCCTGTACTACAGTTTTCTGGCAAACCTCAACTATATTCTCAGTATCTTTCTAGATAAAAATGTCTTTTCTAGGGATCAACAGCATTTTGCTGCAGAAATAACAGTTACACAGAGTGGGGGTTTACGATTTCCTAGTATTTCTAAGCCTAATAACCCTGTCATCACTGCAGGACTGCCACAAGATGAAAATGCCAAAAATTAGGCATGGAGTTAAACTGTCATTCATACTTCTGTAATGAGAGGAACAGGTAATTTCAAGATGATCCTTGAAGCAAACAAAATATTATGTTGGGGTTTATGCATGGCATACATGGCCTGCTGAATACCCAGACATGCACACATTATAAACACATAAAAGTCAGCAGAAGGTTGGGAAAGTCTGTCAAAGCAGCTTAGCTCTCTTGGCTGAGACCAAAGCAACTAAAGCCCTTCTTCTTTACGAACGGTGACAGACATAGGTGAGGTAACACACTGCTCAGGTTAGCAAGCATATGATAAATACAAGACATTAAGCACCCTTCTGTACTGCACATCACAGATGCCATGGGTGGTGGTGGTGGTGGGGTAACCACTTAAAAATTAATTAGAAAAAGAAATCACAAGTGAGAAAATGTTTCTATCAAGAATCTGTTCAGTGAATCCAGAAAACATCTCTATAAAGAGAACGGAAGTACCTCACAAAAAGAAAAAAGCTTCATACAGATTTGGTTTATTTTATTGCCTGTGAAATCTGGTTGTGTTTAAAAGTCTTTCTCAGTACAAAAAGAATTTCAAACCTGAGGCTTCAAATGATACTGTTTCTAATAAAATGATAGCATCATATCTGTATGGCAGATGTATTCTCCTCCTACCCAACCAAGACGCTGGCAATGCACAGTACCTTTCTCTTGTCCACAGGTTTCTGAGGCAGTTGTGTTTAATTATAATTTAAAGAGGTGAAGACTGAGCAGCAGCAGTTGCTAAGTCACAAGCTGTGTTTGTTCTGGGACTTTCCACAGCTCCTAGTCCTGTTGGAACATTCTCCTTTTCATCAGCAAGGAGGGCTTCCAGAGCAGTATTAGTGACATCATCTGTTAAACAAAAGAAAAGAGATTTAATACAAATCAGATTTCATTAAAAGCTTTGTTGATAGCAATGGAATGGAAATTTATTTCCATGGGGTAACAAAATGCAGCAGAATAAGGTATCATATAAAATTGCAAGTGTGGCATCTTCTCTCCATTAAGAACAGAAAAGGATGGCCTTTCCTAGATGGTCCTCAGTGAAAGCAGGATGGAAACTGCTAAACTCCTTGGCAACTAGACGAGGTCAATCCAGAATGTTAACTCTGTCCAGCTAACACTAAATTTGTATTCCATTTCAACACAAGTTATTGGGTTTTGGGATACCTAAACAGTCATGGTGGCCACCTATAAATTGTCACATGCAGATTGTCCGCTGCCATAAATCTTTGTAAATACCAAAAGTATACAAACATAAAGAAGTTATCATGTGTCATATTGAAAGGAGGACAAAACTAAATTTTAGAAAACCTTAATTCTGTTCTTGAAGGCAATTATCACAATTTCCTTTTTGAAAACAAACAATTAAAAGACAATGGACAGGGCCTTGGTATTTTCTTACTTCATACTTCATATTTCTTTATAATACTTCATTGTATTTTGATCACAACTGAAAACAAACAATTAAAAGAAAATGGACAGGGCCTTGATATTTTCTTACTTCATATTTCTTTATAATACTTCATTGTATTTTGATCACAAGGGGAAACAACAGAAGCATTTTATTTTTTGCTGATGTTCACTGCATGTTAATTTGAACTGGTATTTCCCATGCACAGAAAAAATTACAGAAATAAAATTATTATTATGGTGATATCTTCAAGGAAAATATCACTCTGAAAGCTTAATGACTGAAAGCAATTCAAGTTCATAAATGAGAATCATTTACCTCAGTTTTCCAAGAGTCTCTAAACACCTTTCATTACACCTTTCACCGCAGAGTGAAAAAAAGAAAGTAAAAAAGTACTAAATCCTCTAACTAAAAGTACTAAAAAGTACATATACCCCTTGTATTAGAGCTCGAGGACAAGTGAATTGAACAAGCCCAACAGATTTCAGCAATGTCTTAAGCAGACATGGCCATATGGAGGTCTCCAAAGCAGAGAGCTGGCAGACACAACACAGAACAGGTCAAATTCTTTGCCTTTTGGGCAAGAGAGCTGGAAGCCAGACAGAATTCCACATATGAACTGTGCTGAAACATGATAGATATAACTGCTATCATGTACAATGTTCAAATCTTCACAAAAAAATGTATTTCACATAAAATACATCAGGATTGCATCCAATGGTATCAGTCCCAAAACCATAATTTCCAAACCACTTCCCTTGCTTGGAAATCCTGCATTTCTCTCTAGGGGTTTGTTTAAGGCAATACCATGTATTCTGTTGTTAGAGTTTTAAAACCTTAATCCTTTATTTGTTCAATAATGACAGGCATCTAGGTAGTATTTAATGGAGAAAGGAAATCTGCATACTGATTTCCTTAGGGCCAAATTCACTGCTGTGACAGAACACTTTTGAAAAGGATGAAAGTACAGCTAGGGCCAGATCATGGCAGAAGATCAAAGTGCTGAAACAGCTTAGTTGGCATATTTAAGTAGCACAAAACACTGGGAAAAGAGGAATTCAATTTATTTATATAGTAACAAACCTCCTCAGGCAAAGAACCTCTACTTTTTAGGATGTCAGATATGTTTCACTTCACCCCATCTTCATCAGTCTTTTTGAGCTGCCCTATTCCTAAACATTCCAAAATTGTTATTCTACATAAAACATTTTGTTGCTTTCTTCTGGCCTTCTGTTAGCAATCTGAATACATTTGAATAAAAGAGGTTTCCCCATATTAATATGCAATATAGAAATGCCTAAGACAAAGCAAGAATTTACTTATAAAAGGCAAGTAGACAGCAATCAGGCCACTAAGATGATAACAAAACAGACCAATACCCACAAGACTCAAAAGGGAGCTCCAAATTCCAAAGTTACCTGGGTAATTTGTCTACATTGAAAAATTTACTTCTCTTTTATCTTATCTAATGCTGTAATACCTATTCTTCTAAAAAGTAAGTTATTTGATCCCAAAATGCTTATTGTTAAGATAAGGTTTTCTTGAATGCTCTAGTAAACTTGGAAATAAAAAATATATATTTTATTTTTGGCCAACTGGTCTCACTACATAACAAGAGTAGTGTTTACAAAAGCTTTGAGAGAAGAATGAAAGAGATCTAGAATGTGTGTAAGTCACAGTAATAAGAGCAAATAAAAAGAAGCAGCATAGTAATTTGACAATATCTGCTTCTGAAAGTGGATGTTTCAGTAGCATAGCATATGAGTGAGATTAAAAAAGAAGATTAATTGGCAGTAAGTCTTGCAAAAACTGGGGCAAATTTGAAACATTTAATTATGCCAGTCAGTACAAGTTGTTAGAGTGCTATTCACAGTGAATTACCAGCAACCACTGGAAAACTACAACCTAATAATCCTTTAGTAATCTTCCTATAGCTCCTTAAAAGATATGGTAATACAAAAATAGCTTAAAATAATTGGATACCTAATTTCTCGTTTCCAGTAACTGCTAAGCTAAATCTGTTTCTAATGATGGACAGGAAGGATAAAGAGGGGAAGCTACTGCTGTGGAAATATATCTGTAAATCTACAAACAAACAGAGCATAAAGTACAGCTGTTCAAATTCATTCACAATTCAGAATATACCACACACACCAAAAGCACCTCAAAGAACCAAAACTATTATAGAAATAATTTGACAGACGAGCTATGTTTGATACATTGCTAATTTCACTCAGTGCAGTGAAATCTCCAACATGTTCATATCCTGCAGTTATGGCAGCAAATACTAAATAAACAAAGTTGATTCAGTTATGTTCTTTATCATATAATGGCTCTCTAGACAAATTACATTGTTATAAAAATGAAGGGTTTTCTTTGTTTACATGGAAATAATTAGCAACACTTGTCAACATTTCCCAAATAGTTAGGAAAGGATGGAAGGTATTCGAGATTGTTCAGGTTTTTAATCACATAGTGCAATACACAGAATCTTTGGTCAAAGTTCTGTTTCTCACACTTTTACCTCCATCATTTCAGGCAGCATTGCAATGGGAAAGCAAGATAAGTTTAAAAGAGAGTAAACACTGATACTACCTCCATCCTTTCCTTGAGATTCCCAAAACAGGCAAAGCACTCGGGTTCCCAAAGATTTTAGCCAGATCTGTTCACATGGGACATCTTAGTCCATTTTAACTCTTAAACTGAGTGTATTATTTACAGAAGTTTAAAAAAATAACTGCTAAGGTGGACAGCTAGTTTAGATTTCTGCTTGGAAAGCAGAACAGCTGAGGACAATTCCTCTGACAAATGGGGAAATGTCATGTACAGTCCACATATGCAGGGTCTGTGGACTATAAGGGTGGGGGTCTCAAAAAGAACACCTTCTTCTGTAGAAGAGTGGTACAAAACCTTCCTCCTGTCCAACACACCTCGAACAGAAACAGGCAGGGTCCAACAATAATCCCCAGAGCAGAAAAAAGAGCAACCATCCTTGGCATATAGTAAGAGAAAAAGTTTCCCTGAATGTTTTGGAAGCCCTCCCTATGTCTTTGTACAGCTTTGTACATTTCAAAGACTTTTTGAAAACAAGGTTTTTTTTGCTTTAAAATGACTAAACATTAAAGAAGACTGACTCAAACAAAAGGCAATTTCTTTGGGAAAACAGTGCTGAACACTTCTGTGAATTCTTTGCAATAGTTGCTAGAGATTTCAGCTGGCAAATGCCTTGTAATGAGAACATGCACATTACCAATGGCGAAAAACAATTTCCCTGAATGTTTTGGAAGCCCTCCCTATGTCTTTGTACAGCTTTGTACATTTCAAAGACTTTTTGAAAACAAGGTTTTTTTTGCTTTAAAATGACTAAACATTAAAGAAGACTGACTCAAACAAAAGGCAATTTCTTTGGGAAAACAGTGCTGAACACTTCTGTGAATTCTTTGCAATAGTTGCTAGAGATTTCAGCTGGCAAATGCCTTGTAATGAGAACATGCACATTACCAATGGCTTTTTGTCAGAAGTTATCCTAATTGACAGCTAGAGGAGCAGGGGGAAGAGGTTCTTTCATACAACCAAATGTTCAAGGATTAAAAAAGCAAATTTCTTTCAAAAAACCTATGACATTTTACTATGGTGCCTTGTATTTTACTCTAAAGCTTTCTATCCATAATATTAATTTGATTTACAGCTTTTTAAAAGATTTATTTTTCAGGCATACAAAATATATGCAAGGAGACTGCATCTTCCCCTTCCTGCCCCTGCTCTTGGATTTATAGGACCATGATACTTACTTAGGTACCAGATTCTCTGGGATTTCCAACAGAGCAAAAACTTTATTTACACATAAATAACTGGCACAGATGCAGCCCTTCATGAACAACTTAACATTCTGACAGCCAGAACCTGCCAGCAACAAACACTTATGCCCAACATACATTACTTGCTCTCTCCTCTACCCATTCAGTGTCTGCCTAGTACACAGTATTACAAACAGAAATGTGCTGCCTTCTGCTGTGGCTGCACAAAAAGCAGACTGGGAGGAAAGAAAAAAGAAAAAAAAAGGAGACAAAAATATATAGAAGGAAAAACAGAGGTATTTAAAATAATCCCTTGAAAGCAAAGACAATCTAAAGGGAGGCTTCAGTGTGAATGCATCAGGGCCCAAGGAAGAAATAGCACAGATCATGCCAGAGTCACCCCCTTTCAACACAAAGACTTATCAGCAGGAAAATACTGTGGCATGACCTTTATAGACCACTCTACACACGAGCAACAAACACTTTGAAAAATGTGCAACCACAATCTCTATTCTTTACATAGTGAACAAACTTAAAAGAGCACAAAAAGACTTCAGAAGCTTTCTCTTCTTATTTTTAATACCAAATTTGAAATTGATATAGCTAAAATCAGACACAATAAGCAGCAAGTTCTTGGCTATAAATATATCTTTCATTGCTACCAGGGAGTACTGATGAAAACTTTCCTATCTGTTTTAAACTCTTCTTTTTATTGCAAAATACATCTTTGGTGGACAAAACACAGAACTTTTATTTGGATACTAGAAGCAATGACAGATATAGAAGTAGTCATTCACTTTCCTGCCTCCCTTGTGTTACATCTTTCTGTTTTGGCATCCCCATAATAAGGAACCCTTTGGGATCATTTGAACTTCTGTCAGCAATGATGGACTACCAAAATTAGGTCAACAATTCAAATTTGTTTCCATGTTATTCTTTTTGCCTTGCTGCAGATTACTATGCCACAATTCCCAGATGGAAAGCCTACCAATGACTGAAACAGTGCTTTCAGAGGAATTGGTATCATTCCTGACACCTTGCTGTTTTAATTGGATTGTCAATGCAAAGAAAAATCTTCCTATTCTTTCTCTTTTTCTCTGAAGTAGGGGGTAATAGGGATTCTTGAGCATGTGTTTCAGAAGACTCTGAGTGTGACTTGCTTCTATGGTTGACTTAAAACCATAAAACACATTTGGAAAGTAAGCTAATTACAGTGTTTACTAGATTTTATATGACAAATGTGGTGTGCAGGACCGTATTTGCCATATAAAATCTAGTAAACGGGTTGCTTTTGCATGCAGAATTAGGCAAATCTGTATTCTCTATGTTACATAGTGCTTATGTGTAATAGTCACACAAAAAGTTTTTCAGTAACTAAGATGAACGGGATGAAGTAGCAATGGGAGTGAAAGCTATCCATGTGAAATTATGTCCTTTAAGCCTACCAAGAATTAACTAATAAAGTAATGAATGGCATTATGTATTAATTAGATGTCAAATGCAGTAAGGCTTTTAAAAAACATATTCAGTGGGCTTTCAGTGGGCATGGCCAGAGACTACACAACCTCACCAACACTAAGAACCAGTCTTTTAATACCTTTAAAAAAAGAGAAAAAAAATCATTCAACATAAAATGTTTTCCCCAACACAGATTTCTTTTCTGAAGGCTAAGACTGGTGACACCTCTCAGCCTGTTTACAAATGTTTGGGGGCTCTTTTTGCTCCCAGGTCTGTCAAAGGAGCCAACCTACTCCCTGGAAGCTCTGCCATCCAAGACCCTTTGTCTCACACAAAATAAGCTTATAAACAGGTTCCATACAGAAAAGTGGTCTTAGGCTACTCAGACATTACAAAAGAGATTATTCTTTTAGGTTAACATTAATTTTTATGTTACCATAGGATTTATACAAATGCAACAAAGATGGAAACACCAAAGTTTTATATAATCATCCATAAAGAAGCAACATCTTCAAAAGTATAAAATTGGGGGAGGGGGGGTCTAATACTTCAGTATGAGCATGTTGAGTGCATTAAGAAACTTGAAGGGTTATTCTTTTCTTTGTATAGACTCAAACACCAGTGAGTTTTGAGAACAAAATAAATAATGCTCTTCAACACACTCTTTAGTCTTTTCTGACTGATAAACAGATCCAGAGAGAATTTCCAGCCATGCATAAGCTTCAAAAATAGTTCTGTGTAACTCTCCTTCCCTGGCCTGGCACCTCTTGCTCTGGCTGCCTGTGCCACACCAGCAGGCAGCCCAGCTCTGCAGGCTCCCCACTGCAATGGGACAAGAATTAAGGGGATGTTGTGCCATTGCTCTGCTTGGCTTTGTGCTCATTGGCAATGCTTTGCTTCCAGCTCAGTTTCAAGTTGCTGAGTAACCATTTTTGTCATCTGGACTTACCCAGAAACCAAAGTTATGTTGTCTTGCTGTTATCCAGCTTACTCACAAGCACAGGCTGGCGCAGTGAATGTTTTAAAGACCATTTTTCTTCCCTGCTCCCACACACAGTGTCCAGTGCTGCTTTGTCAAAGTGATGTAAGATCATCAACTCACTCTCTACTTCAATATTTTAGATACTAGAGATTTTTCAGTTTTAAAGCCTGAACAAAGATTCCTCACACGTCTGTCACTGGTAAAACAATTTCATGTATTTGCATTTTCCTTTACACAATGGAAAAGCAAAAGTTTCACCCACCAAAAAGAACTCCTATTTTTTCAATGGTGCTCCATAGGGCCTAGTATTTATAAAATGTAAGTCTAATGCAAGATTTATTAGGCTATTCAGGCCTTTTACTGTCTCTCACGTATGGCTTGTTTATTTGCTGGTTTGCCTCAGCAGTTCGTGCAGTATATAAATATGCATGACATTCATTTTACATTTATATGACTACAAGCAAATGTATACAATGGCCTCATAAAGAAACAAATTAATCCCTAAATCTGAACAACCTGAAATCTCTTTCTTATATCTTAACTGAAAATCTTTTATGCAAATGCTATTCAATTATCAAACTTTATTTTAACATGATTAATTTCAAAATAACAAATTTTCTCATCAGCATTTGCAATCAGTTTGAAAATTGCTAAATGTGACCATTGCTACAAGTAATAGTGTTCACTTTTAATTGCCTTGTGTACTTTAAGAAATCTGCACTGTGTCATAACAGTGATACTTCATGGTATGTGTACTATTTTTCAGAGTTTTTGACAAACTAGTTACTTCTAGCTTTTCTTTGCAGCTCTGTGGCAGTCCTTCCCTTTATAAGCCAGATCCTCAAAGCTACATGGAATCTTAAAATATGTTTTTCAATAAGGGAAGATTTGAAATTAGTACATTTAAAATTTCATCCCAAATGAAAGCCAAGTGCTGTGCCAAGGATCTTTGCCAGCTGGAACTTGGTATGATGTGAAAAACTGGAAAAGTATAAGCTATTGCTTTACAGTGTTACAAAAATCTCACAGTCTTTCCTTTATTTTTTTTCATTCATTTTAGACAAATTCCTGGCTTTAGGGGCTGGTCTGTATACAAACACTTGTAACTCAATAATTTTTGGGAAGTTAGTTCAGAAAAAGGCAGATCAGTATATAGGCAGATCAGTATATAAACAGATCAAATAGTTGTAAATCTAAAATATATAGAATAGCATAAAACTATCTGTCAGGAGGGTGGAGATAGGATGTTAAAGACCCATTACAGACATATTCCACCATAATACCACTATTTCTATTTCTATATGCATATTCCTAAGGACAGACTTGTATGTATGCATACAAGAAGCCATATTAAAGGTTAAAAGTAACATTAGGCTGAAAGAAATTTCATTTTTAAATTTCAATACCAGCTTTTCTTATCACTCTTTTTGCTTTTCAAACAGAGGCCACTTAATTTTGAATCAGTGTTACAGGATCAACTGGAATATGCTCTAAAATCCAGAAAGGTCTTCAGACAAGTTATCAACCCTCCATCCCAGCTCTCTCCTCTCTGTCCCTTAACCCGTATATCCCCATCTCATTTTTTATTATCGACACACAGTGCCTATCAGAAGATTAGTAAAGCAAGAAACAAAGGAAATCATTTACATCGAATCTGCAGCTTCACTGAACTCCTCAGCCAAGAATAAGCGAGCAGGTCATTGCTAGTGCTCCTCCTTTGCAGGCAGCGTGCCAAGGGAAGAGGTTTACACAAGGTTTACACAAGGTCACCCCATGACTCAGCAGCAAACTGAGCAGAAGGACTCGAGGCAGCTCCTTGTGCTCCGTGTCAGCCTCGGCAGCAAACCCATGCTCCCAGGCCCGGCAGCATCCATTAGCTCTGCTCAGGCACAAACCCAGTGACCTCAGCTTTGTAGCCTATTAGGAGTAAATGCTTCAGTTCCAACAGCAAAGTTAAAAATGCCTACGTTTCTCTGTAAAGCACACGGCTGCTGCGTGCACAATACAGATTTCAGAATGATCATAAAAATGACATGAGCTTGTAGATCTGCAAATTCTGTGCTTCTCAGTGCTCTCTTGGAGATTTTGACAAAGACTTACCATTCAATAAGTATCAGAATCCAGATAGCCTATTATTCCACCTACTCAAAAATGGGATATTTTTCTGTTCAGAAACAGCATGTTAAAGTGATTTGCAGGAGATGGTAAAAGTTTCCTTCTCCCAGAAACCTCAGCAAGTGCAATTAAACAATGACAAGTGTAACAGCTTGAAACAGGCACTGTTTGATACAAAGACATCACTATCTTTCAGTAAAGGACCTCATGCTAGTTTTACATGAACAAAGAGCTGCTTCCAATTAAAATCATAGTAATGGGGGAGGGGAGGAAAAAAATCAACCCAAATACTCTCCATGTACTTGTCTTTATGGAGCAATTGCCCAGCAATGAAGTGACATCCATCTCCAGCCATTTTGCCAAGAGCACTGTAAGGGAGTGCTGTAATGTGTGAGCATGATGGCTGCTAAATTCTACTTCTCTGTTAATTTCAGTCCAGTTATTTACCCAGCTGAATCCTCACTGTGAGGTCACTACTGTGAGGATTTCATGTCTGATAATGGCATATTTCACAACATACATAATTTTATAGCTGTTACTGAAAATGCATCTTCCAGTCAAGAAGTACTTAGATATTCAGAGATGCAAAGAGATCATGTGATTTCTTAAACTAGGCAACCAATACATGTTTATAAGTGTAATTTATCAACCATAGATTTTTCAGTCCCTAAGACTGAACACTACCTGTCTCAGTTACTCCTATGCACAGAAAGAGCAAAGGCTTTTGGCATTCTCAGTTCAATACATTTAGTTCTTCACTAGCAGCACCAAAGCCACACCTCACATGCATAAAGGAAAGCCCAAGAGTATTGATACCAAAACTGCAAACTCAATGTAAGTTTCTTTTAACATGCTAGATTATATTCTATCTCTGCTCCATCTTCTCATTCTACAGAGAATGAACTCTCTTTTTCCTATTGGAGACAATATCTCACCACTTCTTCCTATCCTCTTCATCTCATTAATATTTTTTTTTGTCATGAGTTCTAAGTTTTCTTCTAGAGATGTTCTGGCTGACATACATCTAAGTCAGAACAGGTCTTCTTAGCTCAGAATAAGCTGGTCTTTAAAGGTGGCCCCTTGTGTTTCAGACCTAATTAAAAGGCTGTATGCCCAAGACATTGTCTAACTCTTCCACTGACATCAGCTGGATTTAGGTGAGTGCTAGGTGAGTGCCCTTGCCTGAAGACATTGTCTTGCCAGTATAAAGAGTCAAGGATCTCTCTTGAGGAGTAAACATCTAGAACTGGAATCAGGAAAAATATGTCGGAGCAATTTTCGTCATCAAGGAACAGAAAGACAAGAATCCACTGAGTGGATTTTTTTTTTTTTTTGCCTTCACTATTGCATCGTGAAGTTCTGCTTCTAGCCTCCCCACCAAGAGCTGAAAATACCAGCTTGAAAATCTGAAGGTCCTAAAAACATGGCTGCCATGGCCTTCTCAAGTCACATTAGAGAAATTAATCTAGTTCTACTAAGTAAATTAAAAGTAGAAACACACCTCCCAAAGCCTGGCGTCTGAAATCCTTTTTCCTTCCTCTCCTCACACATTTTTCTCCCATATATATATATATAAATTCACATACACACAGCAACACATATGCTGCACACCAAAACAGAATGCTGTCATTAAATGACGTAGCCAGAAATGGCTACAGATTTGGCAAGAAAAGTTCATTTCTGGGATGCATAACAGCCTGGTCTGAGGCTCAGATGCAGCAATTCCACCAAGCATTACGCTGGCGCTCACTAAGGTCAGGTTGAACTTGAGCTGGAATGTGCAATATCCCGGTAAATCATCCATCTTCCACAGCAGGGACACAGGGAGGGGGCAGCCTGAGGGGCTTTGTGCACACAAGACATGCCCTGGTAGGGTGGGGTTTTCTGTGTTTGTTACCCTTCCTTCAGCACTTCAGAGATCTGTTCACACAAACCTGAAAAATGCCCTCCTTTCAAGAACACGAGTATGGAGACCAGAAACAGCCACAAACCTGCTTCCAGCTCTCCCACAAGGGAGTTCTCAATATGGTGACATATGCTGAGCTTAAAATCCTTGCTGTGCTGACTGCACTAACACAGCTCAGCTTGTTTTACTCTGCCAGCTCATGAAGCCCAAACTCAGCATCCCTAACTGCAGCCCAGTGCTGTTCTGTCATTTCCACACCTGTGCAGAGTGAACTCCCCTTTTCAAGGAAGTTCCAAGAGAAATTTGCTTCAAATCTGTTTGCTCCATAACAAGCTAATTTTGATATTAATATTCTAATATTATGTTAAGAAATATCAAGTGAAAATCTTTTTGCAATACCAAACATACTGTACTAAGTATTTTTTATTTATAGTTCAGTTAAGAAAATTTATGTCACATTAAATTATCTGCAATACTATTACCTCATTTGTTTTTCTGACAGTTAAAAAAAATTAATCTATTTTTCACTTTTTGTATAATACCACCTTTAATGAAAAGCATAAAATAACCATAGAATCATAAAGCACTTTGGGTTGGAAGGGATCTGAGAGATCATCTTGGTCTAACCCTCCTGTCATGGGCAGGGACACCTCTCACTAGACCAAGTTGCTAAAAAAATTGTGCACTTACTTACTAACTCTAACCTAAATATCAAACAGAAATATTTAAAACAATTTCTTTGTCCAGTTTCAGGTTGGTTTTTTGGATTCTTCTTCCTTTGGTTTTCCCACACTGGATAAATAATTTGGCTTTATACCACCTTTTTTTTTACTGTGTATTTAAATAAACACCTCCCAGTAAATAAAGTTTCAGATGAAAGACACTGCTGCTGGTGGAGTCAGCAAAGATATGTTGAAAAAGAGAACTAACATATGCATGCTACTACATCAAAGTATCCATATTTATTAGGCACAATGGAACAGTAAAGGCAAGGAAAGTGCAACCATCAGCAGAAGTGCATGCTACTGATAAAATATATTGAAGAAGCCACGTAAAAGCTGGCTTATCTACACAGCAATAATTTATATATCTTTATATATACAAAGATATATGTATTTAAATGTAGACGTACACACATCCAGGATTTTTCCTTTATCAACATGGCAGTTCTTACACATTTTCTCTCTAAAACATTATTAATAACATGTCATTTAGAAGTCCTTTAAGGGGTTAAAATGGGAAGATGCATACTTTGAACTTTTATTTCTGGTGCAGATTTCCTTTGTTGCAAGGCAGTCCTACAGAGTCTGAATGCTATGGACATCACCATTTATGTGGTGGTGTCCTAATTACCACTCTCTGGCTACCATCTAAAGGTCACAATGCTGGGTTTGCTCTTTTTGGTTCAGCACAGCCCAAAGGCTTCTAAGGAAGCTGTTCACTAGGCTGCATGTATCCATTATGATTTAAAATCCAACAGGCATTACAGTTCTTCATTTCCACACATATTATTTTAGGCAAACCTGCACTAAATTTATTCTGTCATACAGCCAACATTCAAAGGTTTCACCTTTTTTTAAATCCTTGTAGACTCCTCACAATACTCTTTAACTAATGCAATTTGTTTGCTGAAAGCACAGGAGCTGCTGTAAAACAAACAAAATTCAACTAAACTTGAGTTAATAAATAAAATATAGCTAAGTATGAAATGTCACTGTCAATTTCTGATTTGGTGATTTCAAAGCTAAATTATTTCAGACCACTGAATATCTAACACAAAGGAGAAATTGTTTTTAAAATTTTTTAAAAAAGTAACTTGAATAAGCTTTATAGGAGAGGATGTGTGACATAGCCATCTAATTAGAATCAATTTTTATATACGAACCCAAGCAGTAGCATCTGGGAAAAAATAAAATGAACCTATAAGATGATTGATGCTTGGTACTATTGGTGCTATTTCACCCAGAGGGTTACAGAAAGTAAACTATCACTTTATTCCACAAGATCCTCTGCCTGCTGTACTGCAATAGGATAAATTATCCCTTCCCATTTGGTTTTGATGTTCATAAAATATGACTTGGTACAGATACAAGCAAGTCATCAGCATGTTTGCAGAGGGAGGAAAATGATTTACACAGACACAACTAGATCCTCCAAAGCACACACTCCTTGTTACTCTAAGCTCCATGAAACTTTGTAATTGTACTTGGAAATTTTAGTGCAATCTGCTCTAACTCAATAGGCTAGAGGCATGAAATAAAATGAAGTCCCCTAAAACTGCTCTTTAGGATTGCATTAAGCCTGAAGAATATCTCCAATTATTTCTGCTAAGAAACAGATTTATTGAAAACTTTCTAAGTACTATTTAAATAATCCAAATAACAAATTGTTGAAATTGAAAAAATGAGGATTGAACATTTAGAACTGAGGTCATTATTCACAAGCAGCACCACAGATTTCCAAGATACAAAAAGACAACTGATGTATCAGTAATATGAATGTGTAAAAAAAAAATCCAGGTTAAAAATTGATACATAATATTCTAATATAGCAGATTATATTATATACATACTATATTTATAGCCTTTTAAAATAATTAATGGTCTCCAAAATGAGGCAAGGATTAAAACAACATCAGCAAGTGATTTTTTTTTTTAATAACAAACATGAGCAGATAGAACAACTTTTATTCAAGACAGATCTTGTCTAAACTACAACAGCAGGATAACAAGTTATAAAACAGCTGGCTCCTGCTAATTACTAGTTCTAGATTTATTGGATTTTGGTCTAATTAAGAAATTTAATTAAAGTCCAATCTACAGCACAGATGATAACTGTATTAAGCACAGCAGCTTGCTGGCTTTGTTGGACCATCAGCGCCTCTCGGTGAATGTCAGCTGCAGGGCACAGGGCTGGGCAAACACCCTGAGCCTCAGCCCTGTGCCCAAGGCAGCTCAGGGAGCACCCCCAATGCCCTGGCCAACCCAGAAACCACCACCACTGCTCACAGCATCACACACAGCAGGCCATTTCTTAGAGAATTCAGGTAACTGTAAACCCACAAACACACTGAGCAAAGGCATTAAATGTTTTTCATGAGCCCTAACACCAGCTTTCCCATTTCTCACCTGACTGCCAGTAGGGGCTAAGACAAAAAACAAAAATCCCCTTTAATAAAAGCCAAAATGAAGCCATGCATCAGTTTACCTAGACTTCAGAGAAGTGTTTGACACTGTCATCCCACAGCATTCTGCTGGAGAAACGGGCTGCTCCTGGCTTGGGTGGGTGCTCTGGAATGGCTGTCTGGGCCCAGAGAGGGGTGGTGAATGGAGCTACACCCAGCCAGGGCCGGGCTCCAGGGGTGTTCCCCAGCACTCAGTACTGGGCCAGTCCTGTTTAATCTTTATCAACGATCTGGACAAGATCAACTGCACCCTCAGTCACTTCACAAAGGACACTAAATTGGGCAGGAGTGTTGATCTGATGGAGGGCAGGAAGGCTCTGCAGAGGGATCTGCACAGCCTGGATCAATGGGCTGAGGCCAGTGGTAGAAGGTTCAACAAGGCCAAGTGCTGGGTGCTGTGCTTGGGTCACAACAACCCCAGGCAGTGCTACAGGCTGGGGCAGAGGGGCTGGGAAGCAGTCTGGTGGAAAAGGACCTGGGGGTGCTGGTTGACAGTGACTGAACATGTGCCAGTGTGTGCCCAGGTGGCCAAGAAGGCCCATGGCACCTGGCTTGTATCAAAAATACAGCAGGACCAGGGCAGAGATTGTCACTGGCACTGGTGAGGTCATACCTTGAGTTCTGTGTTCAATTCTGGGCCTCTCAAAACAAGACACATCTCTTCTTGGAGAAGACTTGTCTTCTCCAGGTGCTGGAGAGTGTCCAGAGAAGGGAAACAGAGCTGGTGAATGGTCTGGAGCACGAGTCTCATGAGCAGCAGCTGAAGGAGCTGAGAGTGTTTCATCCAGAGAACAGGAGGCCCAGAGGAGACCTTATCACTGTCTACAACTACCTGAAAGAAAGTTGTAGCCAGGCGAGAATAGGTTTCTTCTTCCAGGTAAGTAGTGACAGGATAAGAGAAAATGGCCTCAAGTTGGAAATCACCTGGGGAAATTTACATAGGAAAAATTTCTTCACTGAAAGGGTTGTCAACAGGTTGCCCAGAGAAGTGGTGGAGTCACTATCCATGGAAGCATTGAAAAGACACGTAGGTGTGGCACTTAAGGACAGACATGGTTTAGTGGTGGACTTGGTGGTGCTGGATTCATGGTTGGACTCAGTGATCTTAAAGGTCATTTTCAACCTAAACAAGTCTGCAATTCTATCTATATATAATGTTCTATACCACTTCAAACCATGGTGTACGGTGTGTAATAAAACACTTTTTATCAGAAAGATCCAATATTAAAAATGAACAAGCTTGAAACACCAAAGCCTAGAATTATGTCTAGAAAAGTTTAGCAGACAAGCTCCAAGAAGGGATACTTATGTTACCACATCTTTCCCAAATGATATAGAAGGACGGAAGTAGCACCACAGTGGGCTGGTCCTGGCTGGATGCCAGACACACACTCTGTCACTGTCACTCACTATCAGTCCCCTCCACAAGTCCACAAGGGAGAGAAAATATACTGACAGACACATGAGGTGAAGTAAGAGCAGGGAGAGATCACTCATTGAGTACCATCACAGGCAGAACAGACTCACCTTGGAATATTAACTCAATTTATTACTGACAAAATCATACCAGGACAATGAGAAGTAAAATGAATCTTAAATCTTAAAAACCTTTCTCTTCCCCAGTCCCTCCTTTCCAGCTCTACCTCCTCCCTTCAGTGGTGCAGGGAGACATAAACACCTTTAAGAGCTTAACAACATACTGTGTATCTGTCTCAAAAAACAGAAAAACTGCAAACAGGCAGGTATATTCCATATGAGGTATATTCAAGAATAAACCTCTCATGTGAGGTGATTCCCTTCATTACTCTCAGTCTCAAGTACTGCATCCAATTTTGTGCAGAAATAGGCCAATTAAGGTATCTAGATAGACACCACAAGACACAGCCTAAACGGCATGGCTGAAAATAATTGGAATTGTTAACCTTGAATAAAAGAAGAGAGTGAAGGGTTAAGAGTCTTCATATCTGTAAAAGGTTGTAACCAAGAGAAAAACTAATAAAATCCTCACCGAGTTCACTGTGAAGCAGATGATGAAGGAGCAAGACGAGATTGATACTGTGAGGGAGAGAGGGAAACCACTAAGATTGCCTAACCGGAAAGAGATAACCTAGAAAGAAGCAGCCTAAAAAGACCTATTAAATCTTTCTGAGAAGCCTTCTCCATCAGGCAGGCTATTAAGAACAAGTGGAACAAATATATAGTGGTGCTTTATCTATCCATCCTACTGCTAAGAACAATGAACCAAGTAATGTCCAAATCCATTTCTTATTCCTTTAAAGATTT